>NC_089869.1:9745675-10444704 GCF_036373705.1 Amia ocellicauda
ACACACACACACACACCCCTTCCTCCTGTAGTGTCAGACTGGTCCTGCCGACGCTGCCAGCAGGAAGCATGGCCAACTTAGAAGAAGAAAAGAAAAAAGCATAATGCATGGTCTATAAGTTTGATATAGCAGATATAAATAACACTGCCACTAACACTATAGTCTGCAACTCCCCCACCTCCCCAGTGTAAAAAGTCAAACATATGAGTTTCTTCCTTCCCTTTTAAGTCATCTTCTAGAAACCACATGTTGGTGTTAATCAAATGCCTACAGAACAAGAAGAAAAAAAAGAAAAAACGTTTGGTGAGAAATAGATCTGAGATCAAAATGTGCAAACAAAAAAACAAAAAACGTCTGGGAGTGTGTTTGCAGGCTGGCACAAGTAATAATACGAATGCAATCTCTGGAACACACGTCTGGATTTAAAGCACGAGTCTGAATGGATGCAGGGCCCTGTTCGGAAATTACAAAACTGTAAAGGTGCAGACATGCTCTAGCCAGACTTGTGTTTGACCCTCGTCCTGTGCAGATAAAGGCTTGTCCGCTGAAGGAAAGCACCCTGTTCGAGATGTGATGGAGGCCGTCTGCTGATGTGGGGAGGTTCAACCGTTGTGTTATCATCAACATGACCAAGCACAAAGTACTGCGTGTTCATGTAAGGCTATCGGGTCACAAAAGTGTCCGTCCGGTTGAGCTGAGGTTCCCCATTGTCGTTCGACGAAGCAGAAGTTAGGGAAGTGAAGTAAAACTGAGAGACGTATAACTCGGTGCCTGTGGATTGGGATTCCCCTTTCCAAAGCCTTTGTCTGCGGGTTCAGGGACCACTGGCTGCCTTATGACTTATTTCAGGTTAACCACACTCCTCACCCCCATAGGGAGCCGAGAGAGCAGCAAAGGAACGACATAGAAATCTCTGCACATCTCTTTGGATTGAAATCTCTGATAACAAAGGTCTACAAAAGCATTCAAATAATTCATTTTAAAAGTAAATATTTATTTTCAAGTCTTAAGATAGTCTTTGTGAACATTTTAATTTGTATATCAATGCTGGGATTATTATTCTGTATGATTATTAGACACTATTAGTAATTTGGTCTTTTACAGTCATTTCAAAGAAAGAGCATAAAAATCACCCTTTATTGAAAACTGAGCATATTACTGAGACTAAGCAGTACTCTATCCTGAAAAGGTCTGAGTAAGCAGTTTTTTTTTAGTTTATTTTTTTTAAGGAAACCAAAATAGAGGAACAAAAACAATTGTGTTTAAAATAAAAAAGAACCGATGAGAAACAACAATGCTTGTGCAAACAGTAAGTCGCCCTGGATAAGGGCGTCTGCCAATAAATAAATGATACTAAGAGAGGAACAAATGGTCCTTAAAGGGAAAATGACAATTAAAGATTGATCAACACTGTTTCAAGACTGAGACCAGCACAAATATTTACTTTTTGCTACATTTATACAGGGGTCTTTCAGACTAGCATATTAATTACACAACATATAGAGAGAATTTTGCTATTGTCCTATTTCAGCTACTCTTTTAGTCCGAAATTTTATGACTTAATGACAGGTATGAACGAACTTTGAGGGGAAAACTGGCCTAATAACCTTCACCCAAACCATGATCAAGTCACTTACATGTCCTGCCAAATCAAGAGGATTTACTGCTCACGTAGAACTGAAACTTTATGTGCTCATACTAGCCCAGCTCACAATAATCACATCAGGCTATTTCCCTAAGTCAGACTCGTAATATAAAACAATACAGGCAATCAAATATACAGCCGGCTTGTACAGACGAGCCCAGCCAGCCGGATATTGCATATAATCAAACAAACAGCGCACGGTAATGAGATGAGAGTTGTTTATGAATGAAAGCAGAGCTAGGCTTTCAAGATGGTGCAACTGCTTCCTCAACATATCCCTTTCATATTATTATATATAGCTCAGTAGGGCGGTAGTGGAAAGAAAGTCAGACAATAGGATAATTTGTTTCTGATACTGAGTGGATTACTTCTCCCGGCCCTTCCTCATAAAATGTTTGAGCTTAGGTTAGTATTGTTGCTCCTGACAGATGTGGTCCATGGCCAAACTGGCCCTCAGTCTTGCCACAGTGTATACCCACCTGGCCAAACTGCACATCACAACACAGCTGAAAGAATCCATTATTAAACATTATTTATCATGTTCTAAATTAACTAAAAGCTGGCTGTGATCACACCATGTGCCTTTATGATGGCATTTTGTGATTAAAACAGGATAAAAAAAGCAGGGTATCTTTGGACGGATCTTTACAGAAAGCTATAAAGCCCTCCAAGCACATTTCCTTGGTTGTTTAATCTCAGTCTGGCCACACAATACAATAACTGTGTGTAGAAACAGTGCCACCAAAAGGAAATGTGTAGTTGCTACAGAAAACAAATAAGGTTATTTCAATAGGCAAGCGTATAGGATGGGGAATATTTAAAATGCACAATGCACGTCCCATGGGATGTACATTTCCCCAAATAACCTCCACTCATTCAGCTCAGAGATGCGTTTCAGAAGCTATATTTGGCTAGATTTGTTGTTATTATCATGGCAAGTGTTTAAAAAGAGAATCCCAGTACTCAGTGGCACATTTAATGAGTAAGAAATGTAACTATATACATTTTAAACTTAGTCAGTTTGAACAGTAACCACCTATTCTAACTTTCTCAGTCCTGTTTTAAATATTTGATAAAGACAAATAGTTTTATATATTCAATGCTGCCCTTTATACCAAACTTACACTTTTGGTATGTATCGGCCTTACAGGTTCCATTCGCACAATTTCAACTTCCAACAGTATATTTGCGAACACAAGAACGGGTTTCTGTCTTTACAGGTTCGGTAAATAAGATAAAATAGATAAAAAGAGTGCAGTCCTAACGGGTACATTTGTTCACATATATAATATTCCAATATGCACCATGTATGTCTTAGGGATAGGAGTGGGTTTGGGATTGTCTGTAAACACTCACATATTCTCAAAATTCACACATCCATTCATATTTAGTAAAATATTAGTAGGGTACAAACACAGTGAAGGTGCCGAGTCCATGTTATGATAAATGTGAGTTAGAAGTTAATAAAAGACTCACAAGATGTATTAAGTGAATTAATGACACACATTTGAAGCGGTTTTAACTCCAGTAGAAGGAAACTAATGTAGAGCTTGATTAACGGTAAATTATTTTCTCATGAGGGATTTAAACCGTATCATCTTGTTGAACTGAACAGTCACCTCCGAAATAGATTTTTCTTTGATAAAAATGGTTTATCAAGAATATGAAAAAAACAAAAGCACATTAGTCACCCTTTTCAAATCAATCTATATACATATATTTCATAAAAAAGGAAATCACATTGACTAATTACACTATTCACAGGAAATTCACATCTCAAAAATGTCAGACATAGGAAAGTCAGTCTGGAATTTCAGGAGACTGTACTGAAGAATCTCTCATTTACCATTTTTTGTTCAAGATAAGCAGCCAAGATCCTCACCTTAAATGGATGGATGGATGACCTTAAATACAAAAAATAAACCCCCTTGCACAAGAAAATCATATTACCGAGACACCAAAGCTCTTGGTATTAAATGTCTTGGACTACTCTACACCTCTGTATGGTGCATCACGATACTGTCCCCGTCTCGGTGTTAGTTTCATGAACAGGCCACCGCATCGAAGACTCAAACTTAAAACTTAGGTTATAAATTGATTGCATAATTATCCCCAAGACTTTGCTAAATGTTTCTGAGGGAAAAAGTAACAGCACTGTGAAAATTTGATCACTAATTTGATTGAAGTTATACTTGTGACAATTACAGCAGTTATTTTGTCACTAATTATAAACTTACGTCCCATATAAATTCTTAAAATGTCCTCTTACTATATCAATAAGCGACTTGCACAGTAACAGAATTGCACATGAAACTACCCGAAACCACACCTCTAAGAAACAAGGTATGGCAAAGCTTTCACAATATATGGATATGCCATCACATTACTTTATAAAACGGGGGAAGAAAATGCTTGGTTCCAAATTTCAATTTATTGAGAATTATTCTTAACCGACGTAATGAAATTTTGACAATAGCTAAAGTTTATTCATCATTCAAACAGGTTCATTATTTTGCCATTTACACTCGTTTCTCAAGCAACCCAGCATTTACACATTTTCTTTTGTCATTGTTTTAACATGCAAACCACCCTCAAACTTATTGGAAGAAAAAAAAAAAATCCACACAATCCTTTGCAGTTATAACCTGCCTTTAACTTAGCAAATGGCACAAAGAAGTTTAAGATAACATGTAATAAGATTGCCATAAAAAAAAAAAAAAAAAAACATTACAGTGGGCAATATATCCGAGAACGAAAACAAAAAAACAAAAATAACACTTCAAAATAGGCTTTCAAAAACAAACCTCAAATTCATGAGGGTTTCAATTAATATATTTTATATTTTCAAACAAAAGTGATGCATTAAAATTGTAAAAATTAAGGCTTCTCTTTAAGTTATTTCGCACATCTTCAATAAATGTCAGTCACACATTGCACACTTATCTACTCCTTTGTACAGCATTCGGTTTGTAGTACTCATAACAATTGTGCTACTATATGGGAAAGCATGCTTTAAAAACTATTGTTGGTACTAATTTATCAAAGTTTTATTTACACGTGTAGCCTTCAAAACCCCCTGCCTTTATTAACTACAATTACATGTATATGCAAGAAACTGCATGTATAGGATATAGAGGATAGGAGGAGCTTTTGCAAAAAAAAAAAAAAAAGTGGCACAGAAAAAGTCAAGAAATACATGTAAATGTAGCTAGGGTAAAAGCTTAATTAAAAATATATTTATATATTTATATATATTGCTGCATGTTTACAACAGAGGTCCAGCAAATAAAAGCAAATCAGTTCCGGATCTATGGAGAATAAAAATAAAAGGAAATAGATGCAAGTTTTCATATCTGAATCCTTTACCTGAAGGCTCCAATGGGATTTATAACTTACATTTCCAGATCAAGCAGTTTACAGAAGCAAGTCAGAAGACTGCAATTCCCACAAAACTGTAAACAGGTGACAAATAATGCAACTAAAATAAATGGGATGAATGGCCAGATGAATTGGTCCACAGGTTAGAAAAAGAAAAGAAAAAAAAAAAAAAAGTATATATAAATTTAAAGTGACCTTAACACAATTATACTTTTTGCAAAGCACCATTTACAGTGATTAACTTTATTTAGGTTTTAAAAACTCCCTTTACATTTTCATCTATGTCGCAAGTGGAATGATAAACTAAAGATTGTCCAATTTGATGCCATAAATCTTTTATATCCTACTGTACCAAAGTGTGAAAATTCAGACAAGAATTTCAAAAAGTTCTTTGTTGACTTTATTTCGTTCTTACACATGAAAATATCCTCACAGAAAAAACAAACCCCTCCCACCCCCCTAAAAAAACAAAACAAAAAAAAAAAAAACTAGATGACATTTGCTTCCTCCATCATAAGGGAGCTTTGCTATAGTTTCAAATCTTTTAGATTTAAAATAAATACTCTACTTCTTTCCAGGTGTAGACATGCTGTCCGTTTACATTCTCGAATTAAAGTTTGCAGGGTTTTCTCTTTTTTTTTTTTTTTTTGTACATTTTAAATGAGTGCATCAGTAGTGAGTTCCAGCTCACTGCGTCTGATAACCAGCCATCCCAAATCCTGCTTGGTTTGGTATTACTTGGGCTCCCTGGCCCGGAGTTGGCTGGGCCCCGAACCCGCCCATCCATGCTGGAGACTGAGACTGCCTGCAAGGGAAACACAAACACTCGTCACGGCCCGTCCACAGGATTTGCAACTAAAGGTTTGCATGGTTTTGTCTGGAAGGTATTTAATAAGTTTGTAACCTTGATATGTTCTGTGCTGCTGCCGCCAGAAGGGAGTCCCTGTAAACAAGATGTTACAACTTAGTGGGTTTCAGTCATAAAGCACGTTAAAAGTCAACACGTCCAGATATCAAAGGGTAGCAATAAGGATTCAATGCCACTTAACCCACTGTTTGCATCTTCCTGCACAATTGATCCATTAAAACTGACATTAATGCATTACTTAAGGAAATGTACATCAAAGTAGCCTCGGTCTTCAGAATTAACATTTGAAAACTACTTTTTTTTTAACCCTACCCTGGAGACAGGAGCAGGGCAACAGACAACGCTGATGTAATAGGATAAGAATTAGAAAGTTAACAAAAAATCCCAAGCCTGGATTTGCAGTTTAATAAAATGTGTGAAAAGTAGAGTAAAATCAGACCTACTTATCAATGTATATACCATATCAGTGAATATGTAATGAAGCAAAACACTGAATGTTTCTACAGGTTCTGAAAAATTCTCTAGTATTTCTGAGAATGTATCCTGTTAATTTGTTTGGCATGAAGGAAGACCGTATTCGAGTTGATCCTTTTGATACATTTCATAAATATGAATTTAACTATAATATAATTTAACTACTGCAAGTAGAAATTTTATTCAAATATTCCAAAATGTTTTGGTGCAGCTTTTTCATTTTTAAAATGTATAATTGCTCAGTTAAGTATGTCTGGAGAAACATGTACCATCTTAAACATTACAAACTGGTGTAGATTAACAGAGACTTTAAATATGGTTGTGCAGTGACTTGCACTTCCTATTTATGGGACCTCATTAAGCTCTCCCACAGAGAAGGTATTCTGTGCTTGAGGCCTTTCCCAACAGTCTCTTTACCCGTATTCTTCGAAACTAGAAACTTATTTTCCCTTCTGCATAAGCGTCATCACCACCATGAAAAACATGAATACTCCAGTTTGTCATTTCTAAATCAAAATGATTTTCAGACAAAATTGGTTTGAATTTATTATTAGAAAACACCAGCATTCTGGGAACAGTGTAACCCCACGTAAAGAATTGCCAACAGCTTTAACAAAGCCAGGTCTTCATAAGGAACAATTGTTCATGAAATGTTATCAACAGGTGAGCTCTAAATCTGCAGTCAATTCCCTATGTTCTCTTCCATAAACCCCCTCCTGCATTAACTAGTTAAGTGAAGACGCATTTAAATTAAAGGACTTTTACACAGTGAATTTAGTATGATAAAAAGCTCTATGTACATACACACAACTAATATGCAGATTCTGGGGCTATTATTGACTGTACCCACATACTGGAGGATCCATTGAATGAGAGCACTTACTCCACGCCAAATCCTTGCTGATTCCATGCCTGTCCATACATCCCATAGGAAGGCACCTGCCAGCCATTAGCCATATACTGTCCATACTGCTGGGGATTTCCATACATCTGGCTCCACTGACCCCACTGGCCATACTCCATCTAAAGAGAAAGTCAGCAGAGGGTAGAATTCAATTCATTCCAGAGCTGTCACTACATTCTGCAGATGGTTAAAAGCAGAGACAAGCAACATGAGAGGTCTGAAACACCAGAAAAGGAATCGCATATCAAAATATTTTGTTTATTCTACAGTCCTTTTCCACCAAGTTAAACAGGCTAACTACCACTCATTCAACAAGCGAGACCAGAGGTGAAATAAGGGGTAACCCAGAGATTGTAAAATAACACTAAATACCTGCTGAAAATTCTTTGCCATATCAGGAGACTCTTTGCCCCAATAACATTTAACAATGTGGCCTTCAATGGTTGTCCCATTCACAGAAACTATGGCATGAGCTGCACTTTCATGGGATGAAAACCTGCAAAGAGAAGACAAAGTATAGAAGGGCTGAAGTAGTATCAAACCATTCAGATGTACCTACTCAAGAACAATAGAAAAATAAATGCATAAATGTGGGAAACACATCAGGGATTCTCTATAACCGTGATTGCAATTTAGGAGGATTCAGATGGAATAAGTATTCTGAAACTCATAATTGTCCCCTTATATAGGAGAAGCAGTTCAATATTAAATTGCTGAGAAGAAACACCACTTATTTGTTAATAAAGCTCAAGGCAAACAAAATGAAAAGCCAATAAACTAAACTGAAATACAATAACAAACCATACCTGATAAATGAATAGCCTTTTTCTGGGAAAACTCGGATCTCCATTATTTGACCAAATGGTGAAAAAGTCTGGCGCATAAGTTGCTCTAAAATAGAAACGGATAAGTTAAAACAAACTTCTTTACTTTTAAAAACAATACATTTGAACAATTTGATCACCCTCAGTCTCTTAACAAGAACCTAAGGATACACAAGGTTTGGCCATATACCCATCAAACTTGAAAAATAAAACACAGGCCTTCTTTCCTCCCCCCATTGCCATGATTTTCAGAAGGGTCATTTTTCAAGGATTACTCTTGCACATCCTTATAATACCAGTCACACCTTGGTCCTGGACTGTCCCAATCCATTGGCTTTTATAAATCAATGTATTGATGCTTGCAGCAGATGTGTTGCATCCACTTCCCAATTGGTAAGTAACACTTTGTCCTGAGCGGCAAGTACAACTACCATATAACTTACAATATAGAAGATTGCCAATTTTGTGTAGGATAGACCCGACTAGGATATCAAGCTATGACATGCATACATATGTACTATAATACTACAAAATGATCAAAGGCTCTTCTGAAGACAAATCACTGCAAAAGTACTTTAGACTTGCTTGATAATGAATGGATATCAAAACTTAGACTATATATAGATCACAGGGTTTAGATCCATGCCTCATGTCATGTAGTGAAGCATATTTCTCTTGCATCCGTTCGAAATTAATTGACAGATGCTTGGAGCATACAATACAATATACAATATAATGGCTTGAGATTGAGAACTACAGTGCAGAAACCTCTTTATTCAGAAGTAGTGAAGCTTCAGATTAATTCTTATGAAAGATCTTCATATCTCAGTATTGTGTAAATTACATCATACGATGCACAAGTACTTGCCTGTTAATCCAGACTGGATTCCTCCACAGTAGACAGTGCAATTCTGAGGGCTGGACTGATTTACCACATCTTCAAATCTCAGCTGCTTAGAGCTATCTAGAATTCGAATAATTAATAGAGTATTAATTCGAGTATATCAAATAGAGAAACTACAGCGCACCAAGCAAATCTTCCTGGAGTTTTACACTAAATCAATCTACGGTTTAAACATTGTATTCAATTCCATTTTGCTTCAAGACAAAAATATTTACAGAAAGAAAAGTCAAACATTGAAAAGGAGTTAAAATGCTCCCAACTCGGCTCAGTCTACCTTTACTTACTTTCTTGCACGTTCTTTGGTGCGGGGGGCTTGCGGGTGGCCCAGTTAGTTCTAATCTGTCGACCTCCTAGCCACTGCCCACCCATATGGACAATTGCATTTTCTGCATCCTGTAAATAAAATGTGAAAGTTCAGTCATAATTCAAGCTTACAACAGCAATACCATTGGGAAGAGTTTGGCTGATTTCAGAGTCGGCTTATTTTAAATACCGACTTGATAATCTTGTATAACTTGTATTAACTATGGCAAAAATATTGAAACTGCTTCAGGAAGAAAAAAAAAAACCTTCAGAAGGTTTAGCTGCCTATGGCAATATCATTTATTTACATGAACACAATGTGCTAATGTATAAAACATGTCCGAGTTCAAACACTTGAACTTACAATAAATGTCATTATAGAAGGGGGGGGGGGGGCACTTGACATTTGTTTCCTCTGGTTTACACTTCTGCAGGATTGCAGAGAAAACAGTTGGTCTCTGTAGAATGAAAGCATCCGTTTGACAGAGCTTGAATAGTTGTGTAAATAGTGGCCAAAAATGGCCAAATGTAGGTGTGCAAAGTCAGTCAAGACCAATCCCAACAGACTTACAGCTGTAATTACTGCCAAAGGTGCTTCCACCAAGTACTAACTCAGGGGGATGGAGACTTGCCCAATTAAGGTTTCAGTTTTGTATTTATAATAAATTTTTCACCCTTTACAGTGTGGAGTATAGCATGTACATCAGAAGGGAAAAATCCTAATTTAAATGCATGGAAATCTAAGGCACTGACAACCGTGAAAAATTCAAGGGGGTGTACACTTTATTGGCAGTGTGTGTAGATAGATGAACAAGGCATTCCTAATAAAAACCATACTTAAAACAAAGAAAGCATAGAAATTCTGCACAGTTAACACAGTTGTCTGTGTACTAAGTAACCCTTACAGTTTAGGAAGTGCAATCTTACCAATTTGTTATAGAAGGAGACAAATCCGTAGCCCTTTGATTTTCCCGTGGTCATGTCCTTCACTACACGAGCATCCCTGCAAACAGAGATTACATGCTTATCAGACCACTAATTACCAGCCAAAATAATTAAAAAATAAAAAAGGAACCACACACACTGTATTGAAAGAATATAGTTTTTAAATTAACCCTATTAAGAGTAAATGTTAAATATTTGCCTACAGCTTGTTGAACTGATAAGCAAAATTGAATTTGAAAAAAAATTAAAAATGTAAACATGCAACCTACACTTTGGTCAAACTTCATTCTATTAACAGATTTAATTTTAACACTTATTTTTAGTTTATAAACATAGGCAAGGTGTTCCTTTATCACTTAATAGTCTACCGACTAGAATCCTACTGACTAAGGTTAAGGCTTGCAAATAAGTAAAATCAATACTTCTTACTTTGTTTGCCATGCATTCATAATTCAGCTAATGGTGTTCTGCCTACCGATACAAAATATATAGAAATATCAAAGAGAAAAAAAATAGGAATTAAAAGGCATACATCGCCTGTTAACAGATTTCTTTATTTTTCCTGGTCAATTCTTTACCATCAATATGGAGTTTGGGCAGCTGTAAATTTCGAAAAATTGACATTCAGAAATTTAGGAAAGGAGAATAAAACTATCAACAATACTAAGCACACCATGACGAAACAACAATTTAACACAGATTAATAAAATTATATATATATAAAAAAAATGGAAATACTGTTAAACTGCACTGAATATAAAAAGGTTATTTGTAAAAAGAAATAAACTACTGAAATAGAATATATAAGAATAAATAGAAATGAGAAAAAAAATTCTACAACTGAGTTTCCAGTGTGCACAGTTCCTTGCAGTTAGCCTTCAAGATCCTGTCCCTTCTTATGAGCAATTCTGTAAAATAACCAGAATGCTATTACTTTTAATTGCGACTCACAACTACGAAAAAGCTGAAGGTTTCTAAGGTTTACAAAGATAAACCTTATGTTGCCTTTACATTTACTTATTTCACATTCAAAACTACTTACCATACTTAAATTAAACAAACAATTAGGGAAGAAAGCAAGCAATTGTGGTCCATTGAGAGACGAAAAAAGGAAGAAAGATGAACAAGAGGGTGGGAGGTGAAATATGAATTCTCGAGTCTAATCAGAAAACAGGCATGGTCTCCTGTTCCCAGAGCACCTTCTAGCACTAACCCTGATGTACTGCTCAGGTCAATGTCCTCTCACACAATCGAAAATTGTACTGTAAACATACTGTAAGTAACCCATAATTGAAAAATTGATGCATGCACTTCATTTTCTCCAGGTATGATTGATTAAAGTAGAGCACATCTCGTCTGCAATGCAGGGACCTATTCTGTCCAGGAAGATTCTTGGTTTCGGACTCCTACTGATAAATGCTGCTCTTCCCTTTTTCAAACATGTTTACTTTCATTACACACATTATACATGTATGCATACATATACATACATATCCATCCCTATACATTTAATTCATTGGAATCCTTCAATAGTGTTCACTTACTTTACCACACATGATTAGATGCATCAATAGGCTAGAATAAGCCAAGGATTAAATTAATGCTTTTGGGCAAACTAGTTAAGGTTTACATTACAGAAAACAGCATTTTCCATCCCAGGTGGCAAACTGGGGATCAATCTAGATAGAGCTGCACCATCATATTTGCGAGATATTCATTTAAGGATCATTATTATGCAATACAAAGGAGGTGATGGAGATACCTACAGACTGAACATGACAAATGTTTATAGGATTCAAAAATGATTTGGTATAAACAAAATGATTCAGAATGTGCAAATATGATAATGTAAAAAGACATAAATCAAGTCTTTTCAATAATGCATACAGTTTCAATAAATACAACAATTTAAGATATGCAGTCATAACATTTCAAATTGCTATTTTGTGTTGCAACAATACAAGACAAGGTTTGACCTTTTAAAACTTCACACTTACGAGATTTTACCAAAAGGAGCAAAAGCAGCTTTGATATCTTCTGTAGTTATCTCAGGACTCAAGTCTCCAACAAACACATGGAAGTGATCTGAACAAACAAAGAGAGGTTTTAAATCAAAAAGCAAAAACAATTTACAGTCCCTTCTGGGGGGATTGATCACTTCCACCTCAATAATTCAAAGTTCATATCTCCTGGAGATACCAAACCCAATATTTTTGGATTGCCTTAAAAAGCAGAAAAGTTTCTTGGATACTTCATAATCGCAACTCACAAATTACTTCTATGCAATCTTACTAGAGTTGCAACTATATTAAAAACATGCTGGACAGAACAGTTCAATTTTATAATGCTATATTATATTGAACATTTTAAAAAGGTGTTCCAAGTAAACATTAGATCTTACATTTCAAGAGCACCGAACCGCAGCCAATCAAAGAAACTGCGTCAGACTCGGTTAAGCAAATTAGTTCATTCCATAAGGTTAACTGTCAATCAGATTTTTAATTATAAATAATTGAGATAAAGGGCAAAATGAAATGGATGTTAATGAGTACATTATAAAATAGAGTTTAATGGAGAGATTCAAATGTATGTTACTTTGCTCAAAAGAAAAAAGAACAAGGATCAAAGAACCTAAAAGGATTACCAAAACCACCATATTGTCCATTTTCTATTATTTTTCCATTTAAGTTTTATTTATTTAAAAGCATTTTGAAATCTCACTTTTCCCAACAGACAAAGCAGATAAACTGAAATACACAAGTATTTGAAATACCATGCAAGGATTTGGACTAAGGTGTGGTTGAATAATCAGCTAGTCATTTAGTTCCTCTTTCATTCTTTGTTTTCTTCACCTCATGGTTGAAAGGGAATACAGAAGGGGGGGGACTTACTGGATGTGTCTTTCTTCTGGCTACTTGGAGTCGTGGCCCAATTTACCTTAACCTCCTAGAAATTAAAACATCTCACATTAGTGCTTTATAACGTTAAATATTATGAACCACTTTAAATGCAGCACTGCAGTCTCCACAAAGTCAAAATATGCATAAAAGTTTTCTTGTATTGAACACTTTTTAAAAGGGAATGTATTAATATCATGCATGCCCATCAAGTCCCAGTCTCTTAAAAATAAGTAAAGTAACTGGATTTCAACATGTCCTTATCCCAGTGAATGACATGCGATTACTTTCTCCAACAGGTTAATTACTCCATATTATCCTTCAATACAAACATAACCAGTCCCCCCAAATTATACATTTGACAATTCAGCAATTCCCATTTTAGAAAATTAAGTTTTGCTAGATTTACAGAATTAAATTTGCACAAATCCATATATTTAAGTAAACTAGTTCTATTTATAACGTTTGATGATCTTAAACCACAACTGGTAGTTGATCAATATAGTGGAATACTATTAATCATTAAAAATGTAGTTAGTGTTGATGTATACAGTGCTAAAAACAGACGCATTGAAGAGAGACCGGGGTGTGTGTGCTGGCACGACAGTTGAGTTTTACAGAAATGCAAGTGAAAGTCCAAATCATAACTTAGCATAACATACTGCCTCATAAGTCATCCACATGTTCGAAGTGAGTTATGTGCTTAAAGGTTTACTTTTGCTATAATGCTACCCTTTTTTAAAAACATACCTCCCATACTGCTTTTCCAATTCAGTTTTGGATTTTAATTGTTATAATGCAGTTTAACAATATTAAGGATTAATTTCTTTAGTTAAAATCAGTTTAAGTAGTCCACAAACTTGGTTCACCTGCTTGAGACCTGAATATTGTCACTTTATAGAAACTTTTATACAAGCATCTTGATTTATAAGATGTATACATTTTATACAAGAAATACAAATGCTGTTATTGACAGATGTTAAATCTGGTGGCTCTGGATCTCATTGCTGTGACTGGCCCACAGCCTCCCCTCATTCAAAACGCAGCTCTATATAATGCATACTAGGTGAGCACCCCCAAATTTGATTTAAGTACTTTTAATCCGACCGATAACTGAAATGGAAGCACTAGTCTATTTCAATTAATTTTTATTTGTATAGTGCCCTTTGCAGGGTAGCCACAGAGTGCTTTACAGATTGATAAACAAAAAAATAAAAATAAACCATTAGGCACGGCGGAGAGGAAAAAAAAAATCCTCCTATGTATGGTTGATTGTTAGAGGAGATTAATCAATTTCTGGGGGTACACAGATTAAGGCCTAGGCCTAATGGTTGCCTCCCCCCAAGGCAGTACAACTATGCTACAATACCAAGAAAATCAGAAAGTCCTTAAAGATAACGAAAAAACTCAAGATGCTTACCTTTCCCATTATCTTCCTCCCATTCATAGCTGCCAATGCAGCAGCAGCATCCCTATGCTCATAGAACTCCACAAAGCAATAAGGATCATTGCTTGTATGCTGCAAAACAGAAAATCCAACAGAAGAGTTGACCCTTCTGCTATCGGGTTGCTGAGAAAAAAAGCCAGGAGAGGATATTATTGCATAGCATTGAGCTCAACATTGGTCATTTCACAACTATTACTCTTAAACACATCGTACAACCATCAAACCGTTGAGCTTGGTTTTTGAAAGAGCCAAAACACCTTCCCAAACCACCGCTGGAATAAATGTCAACTCAGGTTGATTCATGTAAGCAAGGAGTGAGTTGGAAGGAAAGAATGATGGAGTCACTGGAATAGAATACCTTGGGAATTATTGCAAAGGCTTAAGAAGTAAAGTGTCATAATAACATTTCCAGTTTTGTTTGTGTATAATTTTTCAGGGAATCCATTCCCCCTCGCCCCCTCCCAAAAACACATACTCGGCTGCATATCCCAGCATACAAAAAACAACAAGGTACAAGCCCTCTTAAGCCAGTTCATAAGAATTTGACAAGTGACAAATGTTATGGAACAGTGAACACACATTAACCAACCAACTTAAACTACTAGAGACATGCAATGTTTTCAAAACACTTGAAAGGCTTAAAAGTGACCCCCTTACCTCTGTTATCATTTTACAGCTCTTGCATGGCCCAATTTGACTGAATAACTGAAGAATTAAAACTTCCGTTACATCTCTGGACAAATTACCCACATAGCTGCAAAACATGAAAGGTCAAAATTAGCAACACAAGACATACATAAGAATACAATACAAAGAACATTTAATACTGCATAATCTTTGGTTAACGTCAAAATCAAATCATTTCGCAACATTACAGAATGTTTCGTTAAATGCGAGGGGGGATACATCAAAAACTTGGACATTTAACATTATGACCAATTTTAGATTAACAGTAGCACATAAAAAACAAGATCAGATTTTGGCAACATTTGGCAAAGCAGCAGATTTAGTCCATATATGTGTGTGGTCAATTGCATAAGAAATCTATACTACTAGTTCACTGGATGACTGGTGGTTAAAGGCTAGTGTGCCAAACTAATATAATCCAAATCTTGTTTTAATAGCGAACTGTGGGTAGAACTATGAGCTTCAGCAAAATGGGAACATTAGGATTTTATAATGCATCCAGGTCATACAAGTCTAGCTATTTTTCTATGAAAAACAAACTTGACACTGACACCCTATCCCTTGACCTGAAGAATGCATTATTTCACTGTTCTGCTTAGGAAGAGCAGACCAGTGTATGTAGACATTTTACATAAAGACATATTGCATTCAAACTTTCTAGCAGCCATGGAAACAGGAAGGGCGGCTAATTAAAAGTTGGGTAATAAATTGTGCTTTTAATAGATACGAGTTCAAACTTGTCTGCGCTTTTTAGCAAGGTATACATGTTATTAATATATTTTGAGGCTCTTTACGATTCCCCCCCACCATGCAATTCTTTTGTTGATCATGTAGCTTCTACCCTCACACCACAAAATAAGGATACAAATAACAGTCAAAAAAGAAAAAAAAACCTGCATGACAGTCTAGCTGCAACTGAAAAATAATTCTGATGTAATGACGTCTTTTTTAAAAGGGGTCTTTGTTTATTAAGAAAGTTAACATGATCTGGGACTCAAGTCATGATGTGGGAACAAAGATAAAATCTGACACTCACAGGAGCCACTTTACACCACGTCGAAACATCACAGATACAGTATACAATCTGTATAAGGGGCACCTTGATCCCAGGGAACAAGACAATTCAGGAACAACCCTTTATACTGGGACCCGGGAAGCCAACTACCGTGGACGGCACGTTAAACACCATCCCTGTAACTGCGCGGACTCTGAGGCCGATGCATTAACACGGTAATCGAGCAAAACAGAAAAGGAGGCGAGACAAGATGGCCTGTTGTTGTAGACTACCCACTCTCCAGCCATGTCTTATGAGGACTTGTCCCTAGGCATGTGAATATTGCAGATATAACCCCGCTTTGCCATCTTCACATAGTTGTCTCTTTAAGTGCGGGGGTGGCCAAGCTGACAGACAAGTACGAAAGAAAAAAGTTGCCAGAAGAGAGCGGGACGCCGGGGGTCGTACTTACAGCGTTCTGGGGTGGCTGTCGTCCTCCATGTTCGGGTATATCGACGTGTTATTATTACTGTGCAGCCCCTGCGTATTTTGGTGCTGAACAAACTGACTCGGGTGAATTTCTTTCTCTGGTACAACGTAGAAAATGGCGGAAACCGGCGAGTCAGGAAACCCAGGGCTGCACATGCGCATTGCCATTCTCCAGGCCACAAAACTATAAACGGAAATGTGAGCCAAATGATCAAATTAGACTTCTGCGGTTGCTTTTTGGCGCCCCGAAACCGTCTGTAGCGATGGCGGCTGTTTTCTCACAAAATTCAACGTTTTCATGTGATACCGCGAATAAAAAATGGGCAGAGGCTTTGCTCACCTTGTTATTTTTATGTGCGAACGAGGCGAGGGGGGTGCTGGGACTTGTAGTTTAGGGGGCCACGCGTTCGGCGGCGTCATCGTGGCGATTGGAGAATGAAAAAACTACATTTCCCAGGACAACGTGTTTGCACACTGCCTGGCCGAGGTGAAAGTGTGCATGGGGGGTAATTATAGGATGTGGCAGGCTGCTGTTACGGAAATGGAATCGAGACGACTGAAGTACTTGTGGCTCAGTGCTGGTATGCTGCAAGTCAGCATTTAAAGTGTTTGTGTTTACCAGCAAGTATGCACGACTGGGACAATACAGATGATGTCGAAAAACAGCATCTAAAGCACGGCTGAACACGTGTGAAAACGTATACATAAGCAGGCTTTCATTACACAAATATATGAAAGGCAGAATAAGCAGCTGATAAATAGGGGCACTTGGCAATACATCGATTTCATTAAAACCTATCGCCTACTATACGATATTACTTCCACTTGCAATTGTTTTCTGTAAGTGATTGTCCCATTTATGCCACGACAAATTAGTTTCTGTCCTCTGTGTAGTCCTGTAGCTATAATCGAAAATGTGTTGGGGATTTTTTTTTTTATTAATTTAACTTAAGGTTTCCTTGTTGATTTGATGTCCAATGCATAGGTTACTAAATAGTCAATCGTTTGAAGTTAAATAATATTAATAAAACTCATGTCTAGCCAGATCCATGTTCATAAACGGCTTTATAATAAAAATAATGTTATTAACAAAAATAGACTAAGCTAAGTATACAGGAATTACTTGGCACCATGGAAAAGGGTTCAGCAGTCTCTATGATTATTTGTAACACCTGGGTATTTTGATTTGCCAGTACTTATAAATATCCTATTTAAATGCCAAGATGGTATAAAGAGTTTACAAATGGAAGCTGAAAAAAACTTGATTAAACAATGCAAAATATGTATCACTCAAAATGTTAGTGTTTCAACCTTAATATTGTAAGATATTATTTGTGTTTAAGTTAATACATTATGGAGCTGTGGCCCACAATATTGGTGCTATAATGGACCAAAAACATAACATAAACTAACATTAGAGTGAACAAGCATTTAATTAACAGATATCTGAATGGTACTGTTACAGACTGTGATGGAAATGGAAATGTCATGGTCTTAAAATTAGTATTAGAATTTAAAGAAATAGCTCAATTATATAATATTAAGCAACTTTATAGCTGTAAACCTCGATTAGCACTTGTCTTTGACTAAACTAGCTAAATTAACATTGGGTAGTCCAACACTAGTGGTAATCTAAGTCTCTGAAACCAGCCCATCATATCTCAGCCTTAATGCTTCATCTTCCTGGAAGCCTGTATTAAACCCACATATTCATAGATCTATATATAGAGCTTCTTTGATTTCTGAATATTCAGGTGGGTTCAGCAAAAGAAAATAATAATATACAAGTTTCTTTTTTTTAATTCTGAGTCAGTGTAGTTACTCTGTATAATGATTCTTTCAAAAGCATTTTACATTCATGACTTATGTGTCATTACTTGCTGTTTTCTCAATGGGCCACAACATTAAAGCCAGAACGCTATGCAGTTTGGTAAGAAATAGCCTTTTACTCAATGAGTACTCAGTGGAGATGACTCACGCTTGTACAGTATGGCTCTACTTTTTAGATGTGACCCCCTCTAAAAACTAGACCAAATCAAAACACTGATTTAGTCTAACAAGAGTGTGCATTGACAAGTTAAAACCAAAACAAGTTTAAATTATCCTAGTTAAGAATACACAAAAAGGAAAAAAAGCCCTATCCTGTATGATTATGATGATGATGAAATCAAAAGTGATTATGCCCAAATATATGATTTCACACATTTTATTTCAAAATAAACCACCAATGAAAGTTGTCTCCAAGTGATTGTGGAGTACTTCAGTTGCCTATTCAAAACATTTGTACAATACTTTATAATTCATATACAGTTAAAATAAAGTAGTCCAAACACCAAAGCTACAAACAAACAACACAAAACAACCCCCCCCCCACACACACACACAAACAATAAAAGCATGTTAATGTTAGCTATATATGTACAATTAAAACAAAATACCCATGCTTTGTGCTTTTCAGGTTCAACTATTCTTTCTCGACAAAGTAGCAAACACGAACAGGATTTTGTAACCTATCTAACCTTCATAACCTCAGAACAACGTCAACATGATTTGGTGTCTAACACCTCATACATAATTTAGTTTGAAACCTTGTACACCTGCATAATGCTTGCTTTGAATGGGATCATTATTTTTGTGAAATTGTGTTTTCTTTTTTTACTTTCAATGTCAACGACTTGCTTTTGATACACTCTAAGAAGTAAAGGTTCTAATAAAAAACCTTTTAGGATTCCTGGGGTTGATACTGTGGAGGAACCCTTAAAAGGTGCTAATTAGAACCGTTTGCAAAGAACCTTGGTGAAAAAAGGATCCTTAAAGAATCTCAAATTTATCTTAAATCAACTGCGATCATGGTGAAAAGGGGGTCTTACATGATCCCTTGTGTTTACAATGGACCTCGCAGTTCTTAAACGAACCCTTTAATGAAAATAAACCCACGAAGAACCCAAAGGTTCTAAATAGAACCTCTAAAGAACCTTCAGTGTTTAGTGTGTATAAAGGATGTGTATGTATTTTGTGATTATTTTTTGTTTTCATTAGGTCCATTACATAATTGGATACAGGAAGGTCGATTGAAGGGTTAAAGTGAAGAGGCGGAGATAAGCTGAATGTATACATTTCTATCCTAAAGCACCGCATTATTAAACGAGCTAACGGTTACGATTTGGGCTCGTTATAAGCGCAAACAGCTGCAAACATCTGCCGAGGAGCGGGCAAGTTTGGGGTTGCCTGGAGACAGACGAGGCGGGGATGCTGGAGGAGGAGGAGGAGGAGGAGGAGGAGGCGCTCCCCCGCCGCAGGACCTGCGCTGGAAGCAGCCGAGGTGAGAGCAGGATACCTGGAGTACCACGGCATTTGGACCGGGGCTGTGGAGACACGGGGCTGTTCAGTTAAACGCGTCTCTACGTGAACAGATTGTGCCCATTTGCACATGCATGAGTGCAGCCACCCTGCGCTGACAGCAACTGGCTGATGATGACTCAAGGAGGAGCTGTTTGTGTGGCGCACATTCCCTCTCGATATAGCCAGAACTTTCCAAGGCAGCCGGAGATACCCTCACAACTTTGCTCTCAGCTGATTCCAGACATTTCCAACCCCTTCCAACACGTCACCTCTCCAATTCTATAAAGGAGGTCGGCAAAGGTATCATGGCACAGTTCACGCAGCCAAGAAGCGCATATAGCATGAAGACGCAGTCGCCAATGGTGCAGATGGCTACTAACGACCCTCTGCCCCCTGGCTGGGAAATTAAAATTGACCCTCAGACGGGATGGCCCTTTTTCGTGGATCACAACACCCGCAAAACCACCTGGAACGACCCCAGGCACGACGCGAAAAAGGTGAGCGAGTAACGGCGTGAATAAACGCAGCAAGTGCTTCGGGGGGGGATTGCGGTGGAAGTTTGCGATCTGAGCGCTTGCTGCTGCCGTGCATTGTGGGCTGAGCGAAGATGGGGTTTTCTTAATGTGTGTATTCGTGGTAACATAGTCTCACATTACGTTACTGTCGCATATATATATATATATATATATATATATATATATATGGTGAATAAGGCTACTATAGTATGGAGCGGATACGGCAGGGAGAGGGCATTGGACGCGAGGAGTTTCCATTACAGTATGTCTCAGAGATTTATCGCTGCGTGAGCATTTCTCGCTGGTCCAGGGTACACCTGCATCTGAATCTGTTAATACTCTTCTTTGCAATGCATGTCCATTAAATACGCATATTGCGCGGTAAATAAGATCTGGGTGAAGAGTGACACAGCCCTTAATAATTCCCGTGTAATGTCCTAGCCGTGGCTGTTTAGTGTACATGACGCACTGCAGTCCTATGTGAAGCCCTGCCATGGAGTATTTGGACTCTCCATAATGTTTATTTAAAGCTTCTTATTACATCAGCGACGTGACACACGCAGACCTGGATCTTAATGTAAGCTTTAGTTTAAGCAGGGTTTATGCTGCTCCTTGCCTAAAACTTTTCCTTATAAGGGATTCGGTTTGTTGAAAGAAAAAAAAAGAAAGGAGGAGAAGGAGAAGGAGAAGAAATGCAGCTCTATGCAGCTTAACTGTAATCTGAAGTTTTGTTGCCAGTGCTTCATGTCTTGGTGAGACGCAATGAACTACAGTGACAGTGAGAAACTGCAAAGTTTTCTTTTGAATGGTGTATTTCAGTTCAATTTCTGTTTAACTTCATACAACAATAAAATGCCCTAAACAAGAATAGAAAATCAGAACATTCTCTTGGCCTCCAGGCATGCTGAAAGACTGTCGGATAGACATAGAGCCAGCCAGTTGGTATCTTGCATTTATAAGGTCGACACTTGCAGTTGTCCAAAGTTAGTGACACTGAGAATCTGCTGGAAAGAAACAGCTGTCAGGGGATAAAATTGGCGCAATGCTGGTGGTATAATGTACGTGCCAGTAAGGCAGAATGAATCTAGAGATAGGCTCTGTTGCCACCATTTGCCCCCATTATTAAGTGGCTTGTGACAATTTTGGTGATATGATTTGGTAAATCGGCTACTTTGCAATTGTTGTGGCAATGTTGTGTACAACACAGAACACAGAAATCGAAAAATGCAGCCAATTCTGGGACCAAATTTTTACTTTGAAATAGTTCTACTGCGAGAAAACACAAGAATGTTACAAGGGAATGTCAGCTTGTAAACAAATATAACCCAGGGTCGGCCTTTACCTACATGTTTCATCCCTTATATTCTGTACTTGGAGTGACAAGCCTTGAAAAATCCTAGCCACGATGTATCTGTAATCTTGTGTGTGTTATAGTCTGAAGAATGTATATTTAAAACAATTTAATACCCTCAATGCATGTAATTATAAAACCTATAAAACTTAAGACCCAGGGAGGTCTGTTAAGTTTTAAGTTTAGTGGATAAGACTGGGTAGTTTTACATGCCATGTGGACAGTTTCACTGGCCTGTACACGTGTAAAGGCCTAGCTAATGCCATGCTAGTGAAGTAATTCAAGTCATTTATATTGTACAGGTGCAATTTATGACATCCTCCCGTAACTTAACCAGGTTTAACATTGGTATGCTAACATAGTATGCTTACTTTCAGAATCCTTTCAGGGCAAAATTATAATTATTGGTTTAACCTAAACCTGAACATAAGATTAAAATACACATGTTTTTAACTTTATCTGCAGGAGCTATGCCAAGACTGGACACATCCTGTGTATTACTAGTTTCAAACTAGATTGAGTTTTTAAAAACTAGTCTATAATTAAACTAATGCTTTCGTTATACTTTTTCTTATAACATGCAGTCATGATCTTGAAGTTTTGAACTTCAAAAGCTTGATTTGAACTGGGTTTTTGGTAAGTGGTTGTACAAGTAATGCATTTTTATTGTACTATTTTGCTCATCTGTTTGATATTTTCAATGTCATTTTATTATTATGACTATTTTGGTGTGAGTATTTCCTCTGTGAGGGCATAACCCCTATTCTATCCAGGAGGAGATAATGGCTTCAGTCCAATTACAGCCATTACATAAGATGTCACTTACAAAACAATTGCAGAGAAAAAATAGTACCATTACAGTGCAAAATTATTAAAAGCCATATTCAGAATAATTGATGAAATTGCCTAGTTGTTTTAGATCAGTGCAGTGTTCCTAAATGTCTCTTTTAGTCATAATGCCAAATTTCCTCTTCAAAACAGTGTTGTGTTTAATCTGCCTGATTCTGTAATGTTATTTCTGTGTAAAATGTTTGCAATTCTTAAGCTATTCTATCACAAAAACTCACTTAAATTGAAGTTTGGAAACAGTTGTTTACCCAATACTGAATGTGAAGCCAGTGCCACAGCTACTGACACTACTATTATAAAGCACTAATAAATTAGGTTGTTTACTAATATAAATTAACAGCAGAGAATGATGGATACCACACACAATAGGTGAGTAAACAAATAAGAATTTATATTTCCAGGAGAAAACAGATATAGTCTAATATATTCCTAACCAATCACTACTACAGTGTCAGAGAATGCATAAAGTATTGTGCTCTTATTTTGAAAAAAGCAAACAAACACATAAATGCATAAAATCTATTGATTGTAAAGTAGGCTAGGTGTTAAATAGATACAGAAATGTGAAGGGTAAACATATATTTTCAATGCATTACTATATAATGCAAATTGTTTGCGTTAAATAAAAACATCACAGTTACACATCACACTACTTCTGTGTATTGTCAAAGGAGGTACAGTTTAAAAAGTAAAGGGTCTAGATGTAGAAAAACATGGCATAATACATCTGTCTTGTGATGCTGCAAAGATTAATGAACATCACTAGTACTCTCTGTATGTAGTGAAATACAGTAAGATATGTGGTAGTTCTGCTTGTATTAAATAATGGTATAAGGAATACTATTTTAGAATATAGTGCGTAAAAAAATTATGGAAAATCACTGCCTGAGGTGTTGAAAAGCTGCAATCATAACAGTTTTGAACAGTTTCATGGTTTGTTTTTCATACGCCCTCTTAGGTTTTGTGGGAATGTGTAAAGATAGCATGATTGGACTCGTGTCACAACATTAGACTGTTTATTTCAGTTTCCATCTAGGTTAGCTATTTTCTAAAAAATAATGGTGTTAACGACATCCCCTTTTTCACAGTATTGTGGTTTATCAATAAATAGAGCACACATTAACAATCTAATGAACAACAGGCACATTAAGTTGTACCAGAGTTAGCAACACACAATCACATATACACAGTCTCTGTCATGGTAGCACACGTGTGGAATCTTACAGTAAAGGTACTAAAACAGAGGTGACCCAGTTTTCTTGTTTAACCTCCAGTTTGTGGGTGTATGATTTTTTTTTTTCATCTTAGCAGTGTCGTGATTGTGTGCAACATCAAATCGCAGCCTGTTTGTATTCCTGGTCCTACACACTTACAGCCCATAAACTTGGGTTCCCATAGCAACTGCTGAGGCAAGGCCATGGGATCTGTTGTTTTGTAAAGAGCATGCTCCGTTCCCACTGATGGCAGTCTGGTTTGTCATCCACCCAGAGACATTCATGTTTCAAACAGGTGTTTCTGCTCATTGAGAGTGGGATTATTGTGCTCAAAGGGACTTAGTATTTATTTATCTGTTGTGTGCAGAACGATGCAGTTGGTCTGGTTTCCACAGCTCAGCTAAGCTGTTGTACAAGATCATGTACTTACACAGCAGCCCAGTAGGAGATGAAACACATACTATCTTAGAAGTGTACTTTGGAAAAGCATTTTCCAAGAGTGTGAATAGGAAATGTGAGAAATCACCACAGAGAATTCTGTTTGAGAGCACACCCATGGTATAAATTCTCTTCCTGGGAAGCTGTCTGTGTGAATGGTTGGGGTTGAGGCTTTTCGAGTTTTCTGTTTTCCCCGGTGTGATCTTTGAAGTGTTTGTTTACGTGCTTAGTTGTCTGACTTCTCATTAGCACAATGTTTCCGCTGTATGTTAATTTAGATTGGATTTATCATTTGAGTATATATAGAGAGAGAGTGTAAGAAAAAAAGGAGAGCTCTCTGTTGTTGTTTTGTTGTGACTGATGTTGTTGCTAGGTAAATGTGGCACCTAATTGCAACAGGCCAGTGATATGATGACTTGTAAATGTAGGCTGACTCTGGGAGTTTCCATTGACTGCATAGGATTCACAGTGCTGTATGAATTGTGCCTGTCAGTCTTCCATTATTTCAACCACCTTCTCATGAGAGCATGCTTTCTGTGAATAAAAGGACAGTACTGGACAATGATTTTGAATAGAGAGTGCATCTTGATTTTCTAGTCCGGGCAGATCTGAAATGCATTTTCACTTTGTGACTCTGCAGGCCCTGGCAGATGTGATTTCTAAATAAGAAAGAGCTAAAAACAAATAACAAAAACATATTCTGTTTTTAAAACACAGCTTTCAGATTTAAAACACCCTGTACCCCACTCCTATTTTTATACATTTTAGCGTCCAATATATCCTCACTGCTACAATTAACATTAAAGTGACCGGGAACTCCCGGCATTATGAACGGTTCCTTTAAGAACAGTTTCGTATTCCTCTTGAGCGGTAAAAAGCCAGTGTTTCCAGATTATTTCTATCTACAATGTGCTTTTGTCCTGACGTCATCCAAATCCAGGGTAAGGCTGAACAGATGTACTGTAATACATTTAAATTAATTTAAATACATTAAATCAAACAGTAAGACAGTAAGGATATAATAAGGATATTTTTTCCCTGAGTAATAAGCAACAATTCGTAACAAGAAACCAGTTTGCAAAAGTAAACAATGGATAAACCTGTAAGTGCATTGTTGAGAGTAATTTATATTAGTTTATAAATGTTTCATTTTATTGGAGATATAATTGGAAGTTCTGGAAATACAACTGGAGAAACATATTTTTTATGAACTAATTGAGCAATTATGCCTTCTGTCTTAACATAAAAACTAGACTATATGAAGTCTCTTTTAAATCAAAATAATCCAATTTGTAGGGTATATAAAAAGCTTTTTTCCCCTTCCACAATTTTAAGATTAACTGGCATTTTACGACCAAAATGGTACATAGTTGTACACTGAGAAACAATACAGTAAAATTGTTTATGAATCTATAAATTATGTTCCTGTGTTTAGTTCAAGGTGTTTCATAGTTGTTTTACTTCTCTTTAAAAACAAAACCAGCTGTGAATCCATGGCTTAGGTAAAGGTCATCTGGCCTTTCTTTCTATTCTTGGAAACAATACACATTATTAACGAGAAAACAGTATATTTTCTTATTAGTATTATGATGATGTAGTGCTTGTTTGCTTCACCACATTCTGGAGCTCTATGATTAAGGAACAAAACATGTCAGGGATGAGAAATGGTGGAGAAGACTTGCCTTACTCACTGCCTGAGCTTGTCAAATCACACAGAGAGCAGGACTCACCATTACCCTGCCTGCCTAAAACTCTCTCTCGATCTCTCTTGCGCCATGTGTGCAATATAAAAGTGTGGAAGTGCGTGATCTATATATCGAGACAAGAATATCTATCCATCTATCAATTCTCCTTGTTTTATTGTGACGCAGGGACAGATCATACACTTGCGTATTGGTACACTGTGCAAGGTGGAAGCAAGTCTCTCAGCCATTAATCATTCAAATTAGCGTTCCACGAAGATTCAAAGCAGAGACATTCAACATCATATTAATACTCCTGAGGAAATGATTATTCATACTTTAATTCACTTTAGTTTTTTTCCAGGGACAGTATTCAGGTAATGCTCATGTAATTAGACTAAATGGCCTGTTTCATATGATCCGTGATTCCCAGTTGTCTTCAAAACAATGGCAAAAGGGTGATTAAAGGCTGACTGTACCTGCTATTTGGGAGTGCATTCTGTTTGTTTGTGTGGGTGTACTTCATTTTTCTAAATAGAGAAAAGGACGTCCCCAGCCAATTAAGCTGTTTAGAATCATATATGTTTTAAGTAGATCTGTTTGGTAAAATCATTTTATTCTGAACCTTAAAAGCCTTAAATGCTTAAATGTCTCTGCTTCTTTTATTGAGGGACTAGCTCTCCTAATAGAAAACAACTTTGTCAGAAAATCACAGAATTCACAATGTCGAGGACATACAAAATATATCAAGTTCAATAGTCTCTTCCAAGACTCATATCCTTATAAAGGCTCTCTTTATTATTTAAATAAGATTATACAATGTTCAGTTAGCATCATTTAACATGATACATTTTACCCTGGTGCATTTGGTTTAAGATTGATGTTATATGCTGTGTAACAGATCTTTAGAAATGCCTTTAACCTTCAAGATCTCAGTAATTAATTAGACAATGGAATCTCCCTTTTGGACTGAATTGGATTGTGGGCCCATGAACAGTCTTGCTTGTCTGAAGCATATTAATTTAATGAACAAACAAGTATTATTACTAATATATATATATTTTTTTCAATAATTCATTCATTGTCATTTTTGGTTTTTAAATTCAAGTTCAATATTCAATTTCCATGGCAGTTACCATAGAAACTGATGTTTTTTACAAGTCCTTGAAAAAATACCAGAAGAGGTTTAAATCAAATTAGTTCCAAAAGCAGGAATAAAAGTTAAAAAGGTGATCTGTTTGGCTTTTGTCGGATATGTAGACTGCCTAAATCTTTTGATCTCCAGGTCTTTTTCAGCTCTCTTAATTGAGAGCCTTGATTCATATTATTTGTCTAGGTGAAGCTATAGTTTTATAGAGCACAAACTAAACATTCCTTCATTGCTCCAGACAGGGTAGGTTGCCAGAAAAGAAGATCAATTGTTTCGTTTTGGCATATTTGCCTTGCTTCAATGTCATGAAGAAGAAATTAGGTCTTTTCACAACAACTTAATAGCAAATAATCTCCAGATAATAATTATTCCACATTCTTTTGATTGGGGTGAAGCTTTGATGACCTTATCATACATTTGCAAGTTAAACAAGCAACACTGTCTGTTCTAAAGATGAAAACAAAAATGCATAAATGAGGCACAGTACCTGTAACTGTAGGAGCAAACATGAATTGTAAGAGAGCATAGTTGTATCAACAGCATAAGTTTCACAGATTTACCCTCAGTGTCAAAGGATGTTGGGCATTCTGAGAAAACAGTGCATTTATGATTTTTCTTTCTTGAAATGCTCTTTCTTCCAGGAGCCCCAAGCCTCCTCCAATGGCCCCTGTTTGGCTCCCCAGCCCCCTCCCCAGGAGCCTCAGAAGCACTATGTGAGAGAGATGAAATACCCATCCCTCCGACCGGGGTACATTGCCATCCCCGTCTCCCATGAGAACATGGATCATCGGCAACAGCAGCACCCCTACTACTCCTACCCCCAGCCTGCCCCCATGCAGAGGGCCAGGGCTGAGGGCCAGACCCCCTCCCCGACACCCCCTCACCAAGGCCGGCCGAAATCTCCCATTAGGATCCCGGCAGAGGGCTGTCCGAGTGACCCTCACTGCGGACAAAGCATGTCATCTTCCCCTGTCTCGCCAGGACCTGAGGTAATGTCGTGGTCTTTATCACTGTGGTCTTGTTTGCTCTATTACATATCTTGTATTATTAAAAATAAATAATAATAATGCACAGAATATCCTAAACTATCAAGACAAAGCTTTCACAGAATATATTTTTTCCTTCTCAAAGCATTCACCATTTAACCACCCAAATCAGTGCCGTGCAAGCTTGAAGTGGGTGTAAGACAGGCACTCTGAGCCATAACAGAGCTAACAAACACTGTACATGTTGTTTTTTTATGATGACTGAGTCATTTAAATCTGGGCAAAACGGCAAGACATAAAAATACCACTTCAGCTTCACCTACATTATAGAGAGAATACTAAATTATACCAGTTCTCAAACAGAACGGACAGCCTACTAAGTCTATGCTCTAAGTCACTCTGTCAATAAATGTAGCCGTAGAATGTGATTTCCGACTGCATCTGCCCTTTTTTGAGTATCCAGCTCTCGTCAAAAAATGTTACAGCTTCTCTGTAAAAACTAGTTAAAAACTAGTATGCTACCGTAGTACCTGTCTCATGCAATCTGCACATAGTGACTGCGTCTCTTTCAGCACATCGCAGTGAAAATGTCACAACAAATGGGAAGCACACGGAAGAGAAATGGCAGCGATAGATAGAGAACCCGTTAGCGGCTTCAAACGCTGCTGTAGCTGTGCCCTTCTTTACTGGGCTCATCTCCTGTCTTGTTTCCAGATCCATCACCATGTCCACCATCAGCATCTACCGCAGGCCACCTGCTCCCACGCTGCCCCCGGTCACCAGCCGGCCCGGCCCAGCAGCAGTGGGCCCCCGCTCCAGCCTGGATATATTCCCATTCCCGTGATCCACGAGGGGGTACCTGGCCGCCCGCAGCCCCAGCACCCACCCAGCATCCACACCCAGCGACCCCCCCACATGGAGTACCAGCCGTCCTTCCACAGAATCTCACCCGACGAATGGACGGCCCACACAGCTCCGGCACAGTCCCCCCACGACAGACCCTGCCATGAGGCCTCGCCCATCCAGATTCCAACGCACATGAGGGCCCAGTCCCCAGTGCGGGCTCACGTCAAGGCTGAGCGACCACAGGTACAGAGACTCAGAGACCGCTCTTCAAACCCAAAACCTCCCTAAGAAATAATAGTAATCTAGATCTACAAGTGTCCAGGTTTTGTTTTGTTTCCCCCAGGATAAAACTGCTGGATTTATGGGTAGGAGTCTCACCTTATTGAATCTTATTTGATCTTATTCAGGTCGTCACTCTGCCTAGATTGACCGTAGTCATGATTATAAGAGGCTATGTTAGACATTTTGCTTTCTTGCAAACATGAAGGTAAATAAATATGTTTCAATGAACTATTCTGTCCCTCAGGTTCAACACCATATCCTGCATCAGGAGTCCCCTCCCAGAATGCCCCAGGAAGAGATGGGCAGCCCACCGAGAATGGAAATGCCCCAAGTGTTTACTCATAATGTCCATAGAGATGCTGAGATACGGCAGCCTCCCGAGAAACAAGAGAAGACAGAGATTAAAGTTCAAGTGCCAGTGAAAGCCGAGCCTCAGGAAACGTGGGCAGCCCCAGAAGAGGCTCCTGCTCCAAAGCTGGAGGAGCCGGAGGAGCCATCTCCGAAACACCCAGGCCTGGCGAAGGTTCAGCAGATCGTTGCACGGGTGCAGAAACTAGAGGAGGAGGTCAGATGCTTCGATGGGAAGAAGAATGACAAGAAATACCTAATTCTGGAAGAGCTTTTAACAAAGGAACTGCTAGCTCTGGACTCTGTAGACCCCGAAGGGCGGGATGACGTGCGACAGGCGAGGAGAGACGGGGTCCGCAAGGTACAGAACATTCTTGAAGGACTTGAGCTGATTGGTGAAGAGCAGAAGTCGTTTGATATGCCACGGTCCTTCAGCGAGGGCTCCATGGAAGGCAGTAGCCCCCCCAGCAAAGGGGATTCCACCAGGATTGGTCAAGTGGATGCCACAATGGAGAAGGAGATCTCCTAACAGCGCTGCTACACAACCTCATGGGCAAATGACAGGAAACAAAACACAATCACAGGCAGAAGGACTCCCCTTGCTCTGAAATCCCCCATATTCTTGTAGTTTGAATCAACTTATAAGATGCATGCCTTAAGGAGTTTAACAGCAACTATGTTACGCCATCTTGTAGATGACGGGGAGGGAATTCAACAAATTGTGTCAAGAAGAACACTTTGCAAGTAGTAATAACAATGTAACAACACGGGCCTGTCACCTCTCAGAGAGCAGTGTCTCGTAGCAGGATTGTTTGGTCGGTGAGAGAGAGAGCTCTGTAAAAGAAACATTTCTCAAAATAAAGATTTCACAAGATGGTTTAACTAAAAAGCCACTTCCTTGCAACTTTCTTTTTGGATGTATTTCTATCTTATTTTTTTAAATTTCTCTTATTGGAGTTCACACTTGGTTCATATTGATTATTGCAAACCATACAGAGTGCGACTATTATAGAGTATATTAACATTGACGGTTTTGTTTTCTTTTGCAATTGGCAGGCAATGCAAATACATTGCTTGCATTCAGACTGGGTCCTTTTATTCAGCACTGCTGCCTCTGTCTGCACCTCTATGTCCAATATGAGCACACACATCTGGTCTCAGGCTACTTGTTTACTGAATTGGTTTGCTCCACATGCTTTGCTCACCTCAAACCCTTCCTGGTGCAGCATCAAAGTGCATAGCAGTATTAACAGTACTCGGATCTTTTATTTGTCATCATACAGATGTAGCATGCTTGAAGTGTAATGTTTTGGAGACCATTAAAACTACTTTAAGCTGCTCTTGTAATTTATACCATTCTTCAGAAGCTAGACTGCTCAGTGCTCTGAGGTTCCCAAGTCATATAACCAACATATTTGTCCAACAGATTAGTGTGCCTGTAACGTGCTGTGCCATGCTGACAATATCTCTTTGCATGGAGATAGGGGATGTTCTGCAGAATATTGCTTACTGGAATTTACATTAAAAGCCCCAAATGTATTTGCTACAGTGGATCCATAATATTGGGAGGTATTCTGTAATCTGGGCCTTCAAACTCTTCCTGAAACCAAAGCTGTCTGTTTTACATAGTAAAGAGTTTACTGCTGACAGTCACTCGCCTCACATATATTATTTTAGCTTCCATGCCTGTGAGGATCTGCATATCAATTGGCAAAATACTTCATTAATTAGCATAAATAGGACATACAGTGATTTATGCTAATTTAAACATATAGCATGAAAGTATGTAAATATTCAATTTGCAAACTGACAAACAGGTTATTGGTGCACGTTATGCATATTCAAGACATTACAATAAAAAAGTAAAAAAAAACAAAGGATCACATTGAAGTGTTAAGTGTCAATTGTATTATGGCTAAACGGGCACCTTAACAACCCTGGTTTGTATGAGGTCTCCCCCGTTATTATGGAGCAATATTGGCAAGTGTACAAAAAGGGCAGTTCCAAATTCGAAGCAGCGTTCAGCTGCTAAAAATAAGAACTGAGCAGTGTCAATGCTGACAGTCCTTTGAGCAACAGATACTAACAAGCCTTTGATTGGGAAATCACTGTTAGACGCATAAATACAGGAGCCTCTGCTAGGAATTTATAACAGGCCAACGGGTTATTGTTATGAAATATGTAAACGTATATTTATCCAGGGGTCCCCTGAAGCTGGAAACATATATATTTTTGTGCCAAACTGAACAAAGTAGCCTTATTCAGTGTTTTTTTATCCATTATTGAAAATGGTGTTGTGTTATTAATACACAAGCATTTCAATGAAGTGAATGACACCAGTGGACTCCTATGAATGTAAATGGGACAGCCATGTAGTGCTATGTGGTCAAGTGCAAGTTGAGATCTAATAGGGAATAAAGAAATAGATTCTGGGTATATATAGTTTATTTAAAATTTCAGAGAGGTAAAGGATATTTCTTAAGTATCTAGTGAAAAAAGAATGGGAATTTACCTAGCTTTGGAACAATATTTCCATAATATGGAAAAAAAAGTGGGCAACTGATTGCAACCTTTAAACATGGTTTGAACTATACTTTTAAAAATACCCTATTTATAATACAAGCTATACAACATTGTGTCTTCATTGTTTGTTCTTCATGCAATAATAAGATGAATATGGTACCGTTATTTTATATTTGTAACATAGTGAATGGGCAGATATTCTCAGTAGGAAAGATAACCAGTTAAAACGTGGTGGTACACTGCTACAATTACTGCTTCAAACATTCATTTTTGGGAACGATACTTTCAGGCAACATAATGGGATGTTTTGTGTTGATATATAATCTTTTAGTTCTGATTCATCAGCACCTGTGAATGAGTCCCATTAATTTCATTATTCAGCGCACATGTATTATTGTGTTTATATCATAACATTTCTGGATCTAAAATTAAATAAATACTTTGAATATAATGTGTGGAAGAATCAGAAACACGTTTTTGCCATAAGTTGTAATACAGAAGAAATTTGTATTAGGAGTGCCAAATAAGCATAAAAGCAAGAAACACAGCAAACATGGTTTTGACATACATATATGAGACACTATGGCCTTTGTTTTCCCTGTAATAAATCCCCTGTTTCAATTTCTTTTGGTTTACATTCGCTGCCATAAGGGTTCTGGAAAATGGGATTGCACTGGGAATTTGCTTCCTTGGCAAATCTTTTTTCAACTGCTAGTTATGTCATCCTGATACTAACTGAAGAGTAATAAATGCTTAAGTTTAGACAGGGATTTACAGTGAATTGAAACTGAGGTATCTGAGTTTTATACGAGAGTGGCACATCTGATAAAATCTTTGTTACATGAAGCCTGACCATTGCCAACAGTTCTTGTTCGGCTTTTGAAAAGAAACTGTGTGAAACATCCCCGTTCTCTCCTGCCCCTGCTGCAAGGGCTTTCATATTTGGTTTATAATTAGAATGGGCAATCATGAAACATCCGTACGGTGCCTTGTGACTGCTCTGTGATATAAAAAGAAAATAACCACGGAGTCGGTTTTACTGTTGGGCACTTTAAAGAATGCTCTGAATATTGTGTGTTGTTGGACTATTTAAGTGTGAAGGACTTTTCTTTTGTTTTTTTTGTTTTGTTGTTGTTGTTTTTGTTTACCTATTCAGTCAAATAAAAAAGAACTATATTCCAACCCCCCTGTCCTTCTGGTTCATTTCGGGAACTGCCTGATATTTTAAGAAGATGAGAAAACACTACAATTCATATTTTGGCTTACAACCCTCTCTCTTCATGTAGCTTAGAGATGTCTGTTCAGAGGTTACTTTTTTTGTTGGATCATTTGTTGAGCGTGACAAATAACCACCGGAATGTAATTTACATAATGAAATGTTGATAGGAATTGTAAGTAATATATTGCAATATGTGTAAAATATGAACTACTCCTGTAAACAAATGTAACAGGGCAGGTGCTTAAATGGCAGCTGCATTGAGTCCTCAAGTGACAACACCGGCTCTATTTTTAAGCCCCGTTTGATCCTTGCAGTTTGTCTTGGTTAGTCTTCGTAAGCGCTCTGCAAATAGGAACCCCTTCCTTGCTGTTTGCAGGCAGATTAATATGACGAAGAGGCAGCAAAATTATTCACACCCCCTGCTAACGAAGAAAAGCCCGTAATTACAGCTACAGACTTGGGCATGTTGTGTGGGCTTTCACAATCCACTTCAATGAATGCAAACCCACTTCTGTGAAAGTGGGCGTACAGCAAAAATTGGTCTACTTTAGTTACAAAACGTTTAAAATTGTGGTTTCATGTTGAAATCCCAGGGTGGTCTACTGCATTGCTCTTACAGCAGGCCGTACTTTAAGGTAAAGTAAAAAGATCCTCACTTAAACAGCTTTAATTGGTCCTCTTGCTGAAAATGATACACATGCTCATTTACACCTCAGACTCTCTGCCATAGAGTGCATTCAATTCTTATCACAGATCTAAACCATTTACCCTGAAATTGTTAAATGGTTGTGCTGTGACTGAGTTTTTACATTTTAGTGCATTGTGAAGAACCTCTCTCAGATAGCCATGTGCATTTTCAACAGTTAAACAAACAAATCCATTTAGTATCTGCTGATTTCTATCAAATGTTCTGTGGCTTTAAGGTCACAAGATGTCTCACAGACTCACTGACTGTAAACAAAATTGCTGCTACAGTGCTGTCTTCTTTATGTCATTCTTGGAAATGTATTGAAAAATCATACATTAAAGCTGCTTTTTTGTTTCTGAAAATACATTTGTGTACACATAATGCCAATGAATGTGAAGGCTTAGGGAAGCGCTAGTTTCTACAGTGATGTTTGCCCAGGCCGGCGATGTGACAGTGCCTCTTTGTGTTACATTTGACCGTGGATTTGTGTCTCGGAGAGGCAACACCCCAAGTGGTTGTTAAGCTACAACACAATTCCTTACATAACGTGATAGCTTGAGGTTTTATTTAGGAAAGGTTTGAACTGTGGGAGATGTGATCTGAGGTCAAAGTGTGATGTAATAGGAGCGTGAAATGTTTATGGTCATCAGTGGATACTTGTTAGAATATACTGGTGACTTCCCTTTTCTAAGTAAAAAAAACCTACATAGATAAATAACGACGTGTTGACATACTGCAACAATTACAACTGCTACTAAACATTGTGTATGTGTACCAGTTCACTACAAATCCTATATTATTGGAATGATATTGCCATTACTGAAAAGAGCACAAGGACACAATTCCTAAAGCCCCCACTCAGTTTTAACATTGAATATTGATAGATATCACTGACTCTTTAATCAAGGTATCAGATATTTGCAATTTTGTCCACAGAGTCACTGAAGAACCACCTGCAGACATCCACTTTGCTGAGGTAAGGTCTAGTGGTCTGAGTGCAGTGTGAGTCACTTTTATTTAGCAGTGATGACAACTTGTCATCGAGTACCAGCAATGACTTACTATATCATGGTTCATTTCTGAGAATCCATTTAAAGTTCACCCCCTGCTTGTCTGTTTCTGGTTTGTGATGGTGCCCGGCTCTTACCATTTAATGTGGAAAAGCATTTGCATTTTACATGATTTCAGTTGTCCACACACACACACACACACACACAAATATACATATATATACAGTGAGGGAAAAAAGTATTTGATCCCCTGCTGATTTTGTACATTTGCCCACTGACAAAGAAATGATCAGTCTCTAATTTTAATGGTAGGTGTATTTTAACAGTGAGGGACAGGATAACAACAAAAAATCCAGAAAAACGCATTTGAAAAAAGTTATAAATTGATTTGCATGTTAATGAGGGAAATAAGTATTTGATCCCCTATCAATCAGCAAGATTTCTGGCTCCCAGGTGTCTTTTATACAGGTAACGAGCTGAGATTAGGAGCACTCTCTTAAAGGGAGTGCTCCTAATCTCAGCTCGTTACCTGTATAAAAGACACCTGTCCACAGAAGCAATCAATTAATCAGATTCCAAACTCTCACCATGGCCAAGACCAAAGAGCTGTCCAAGGATGTCAGGGACAAGATTGTAGACCTACACAAGGCTGGAATGGGCTACAAGACCATCGCCAAGCAGCTTGGTGAGAAGGTGACAACAGTTGGTGCGATTATTCGCAAATGGAAGAAACACAAAATAACTGTCAGTCTCCCTCGGCCTGGGGCTCCATGCAAGATCTCACCTCGTGGAGTTTCAATGATCATGAGAACGGTGAGGAATCAGCCCAGAACTACACAGGAGGATCTTGTTAATGATCTCAAGGCAGCTGGGACCATAGTCACCAAGAAAACAATTGGTAACACACTATGCCGTGAAGGACTGAAATCCTGCAGCGCCCGCAAGGTCCCCCTGCTCAAGAAAGCACATGTACAGGCCCGTCTGAAGTTTGCCAACATCTGAATGACTCAGAGGAGAACTGGGTCAAAGTGTTGTGGTCAGATGAGACCAAAATCGAGCTCTTTGGCATCAACTCAACTCGCCGTGTTTGGAGGAGGAGGAATGACCCCAAGAACACCATCCCCACCGTCAAACATGGAGGTGGAAACATTATGCTTTGGGGGTGTTTTTCTGCTAAGGGGACAGGACAACTGCACCGCATCAAAGGGACGATGGAAGGGGCCATGTACCGTCAAATCTTTTGTGAGAACCTCCTTCCCTCAGCCAGGGCATTGAAAATGGGTCGTGGATGGGTATTCCAGCATGACAATGACCCAAAACACACAGCCAAGGCAACAAAGGAGTGGCTCAAGAAGAAGCACATTAAGGTCCTGGAGTGGCCTAGCCAGTCTCCAGACCGTAATCCCATAGAAAATCTGTGGAGGGAGCTGAAGGTTCGAGTTGCCAAACGTCGGCCTCGAAACCTTAATGACTTGGAGAGGATCTGCAAAGAGGAGTGGGACAAAATCCCTCCTGAGATGTGTGCAAACCTGGTGGCCAACTACAAGAAACGTCTGACCTCTGTGATTGCCAACAAGGGTTTTGCCACCAAGTACTAAGTCGCTGCAAATCAATTTATAACTTTTTTGAAATGTGTTTTTCTGGATTTTTTTGTTGTTATTCTGTCTCTCACTGTTAAAATACACCTACCATTAAAATTATAGACTGATCATTTCTTTGTCAGTCGGCAAATGTACAAAATCAGCAGGGGATCAAATACTTTTTTCCCTCACTGTACATATATATATATATATATATATATATATATATATATATATATATATACACTCACCTAAAGGATTATTAGGAACACCATACTAATACTGTGTTTGACCCCCTTTCGCCTTCAGAACTGCCTTAATTCTACGTGGCATTGATTCAACAAGGTGCTGAAAGCATTCTTTAGAAATGTTGGCCCATATTGATAGGATAGCATCTTGCAGTTGATGGAGATTTGTGGGATGCACATCCAGGGTACGAAGCTCCCGTTCCACCACATCCCAAAGATGCTCTATTGGGTTGAGATCTGGTGACTGTGGGGGCCAGTTTAGTACAGTGAACTCATTGTCATGTTCAAGAAACCAATTTGAAATGATTGGACCTTTGTGACATGGTGCATTATCCTGCTGGAAGTAGCCATCAGAGGATGTGTACATGGTGGTCATAAAGGGATGGACATGGTCAGAAACAATGCTCAGGTAGGCCGTGGCATTTAAACGATGCCCAATTGGCACTAAGGGGCCTAAAGTGTGCCAAGAAAACATCCCCCACACCATTACACCACCACCACCAGCCTGCACAGTGGTAACAAGGCATGATGGATCCATGTTCTCATTCTGTTTACGCCAAATTCTGACTCTACCATCTGAATGTCTCAACAGAAATCGAGACTCATCAGACCAGGCAACATTTTTCCAGTCTTCAACTGTCCAATTTTGGTGAGCTTGTGCAAATTGTAGCCTCTTTTTCCTATTTGTAGTGGAGATGAGTGGTACCTGGTGGGGTCTTCTGCTGTTGTAGCCCATCCGCCTCAAGGTTGTACGTGTTGTGGCTTCACAAATGCTTTGCTGCATACCTCGGTTGTAATGAGTGCTTATTTCAGTCAAAGTTGCTCTTCTATCAGCTTGAATCAGTCGGCCCATTCTCCTCTGACCTCTAGCATCAACAAGGCATTTTCGCCCACAGAACTGCCGCATACTGGATGTTTTTCCCTTTTCACACCATTCTTTGTAAACTCTAGAAATGGTTGTGCGTGAAAATCCCAGTAACTGAGCAGATTGTGAAATACTCAGACCGGCCCGTCTGGCACCAACAACCATGCCACGCTCAAAATTGCTTAAATCACCTTTCTTTCCCATTCAGACATTCAGTTTGGAGTTCAGGAGATTGTCTTGACCAGGACCACACCCCTAAATGCATTGAAGCAACTGCCATGTGATTGGTTGGTTAGATAATTGCATGAATGAGAAATTGAACAGGTGTTCCTAATAATCCTTTAGGTGAGTGTATATTGTAACGGGTTGGGGGGCCCGTCACAAGAAAGGGCTGTATGTAGGCGGGGTCTGGTCTTGAAACACACAGTAGGGAGGCAGGCAGAGGGTACAAAACAGGCTTGCTGTGGTTTTATTGCTTCCCTAAATGGCAGGCACAGTGTCAAAAAGCAAAACAAAACCTAGCTCTGTCCGAGCACTAACTAAACGGAAACAATCCCTAACTACAAAACAAACACTAACAATAACAGTACATGTCCGGGTCGGTAGAACACCGGGCAGACAGAAGCATAAAGGGATAAGGCAGGTTCATAGTCACAGTCCGTAATCAAAGTTCGTTACCAGTGGGAGGTTGTCAGACAGTCCGGGGTTCAAGAGGGAGAATGGTCCAGGTCCAGTAAAAGGGTCATAAGCCAGTGAATCTGTCAACTGTGAGCTTTACCCTTCTTTCTCCTGGTCTTCCACTCTCTCTCGGGATCCCGACTGAGTTAACTGCAGAGTCTGCGGGTGCTGTTCCTTTTGCGGCTGCTCCGGATGCTCCCCAGATTCAGGGCCTGCGGCGGCAGGAACACCTCGGCCCTCTGTGGCTGCGGCGGCAGGAACACCTCGGCCCTCTGTGGCTGCGGCGGCAGGCACGGCCAGAGGCTCTCTTGCTCTAGCCACAGCAGGTCCTCTTCTTCCTCTCTCCCTGGCAGGTCTTCCTGCTCTGTCTACAGCTCAGGGACAGACAGAGGTTTCTCCTCTTCCTCCTCAGGCTCCAGACAGTACTCTTCCTCCCACTGCAGCTCTGTGATGGAGGGAAACTCCACCTCATCCTCAAGCTCAGGGAAGGCATTTAACTCCACCCCTCTCTCTGGGGTGGAGAGGGAGAGAAGCTCGACCTCCTCCTCCATGCAGGACGTCAGCGACCTCTCCTGCTCTGGGACAGACGGAGGCTTCTCCTCTTCCTCCTCAGGCTCCAGGCAGTGTTCTACTGGTAAGGCTCTTCCCCCTTCTCAGTATTCCTCTCCATCAGGGGAAACATGCCCAGGTTGTCCAACTTGGAAACACCACTCTTCCCCTGCAAGGCACACTGGACAGACCTTGCAATCAGTAGTTGTGGAAGACTGCAGTTGAAGAGGCCCTTCCTCTTCTCCTTCAGGCTGGAAGCGGGGCACCGGCGAGAGCTTTGCCTCCTCTGGCTGCATGGCCTTGTCCTCCTGCTGTTGTTGGCTCCGTTTCTCCATGAAATCCAGCAACTCCTGCACAGCTGTCTTCATGTCAGACTGACCTCCTTGGATAACCTCCAGCTTGTCAGGAATAGACACATTCAGAAACTCCAACAGGAAGGTGCAAGTGGTTAGGTGCAGGTATTTTAGGCCTTCTGTCTTCAGCCACAGTGGAGAGCTGGGATTAAACATCCACTTTGCTTTCCACCGCCACCATTTTGTGTGCCTGCCTTTGGATTTTCTGCCATTTTTTTTTTTCAAAACAACCTTGCGTGTGTGTCTCTTTTCTTGATCCAGACCACACAGCCTATGCCCGCATTCTCCACCAATTGTAACGGGTTGGGGGGCCTGTCACAAGAAAGGGCTATATGTAGGCGGGGTCTGGTCTTGAAACACACAGTAGGGAGGCAGGCAGAGGGTACAAAACAGGCTTGCTGTCATTTTATTGCTTCCCTTAATTGCCTCTCGCCTCTCGCCTCTCGCCTCTCGCCTCTCGCCTCTCGCCTCTCGCCCTCCTGTGCACCTTGCTACCCCAGCCAAGCATGCACACACTGGTTCGCTTCCTTCTTCCTTTTATAGGGGAAGTGGTGGGCGGGGCTATGGCCATCAGGAGCCCTGCTGGCTTCTGGGGTTTGGAGTCCTGGAGGAGATGTTTTATAGTCTCCTCCACTGAAAGACCCGCCCTGACCCCAGCCTTGCCTCTCACACTGCCACAATATATATATATATATATATATATACCAATCAGCCATAACATTATGATCACCTGACTAATATTGTGTAGGTCCCCCTTTTGCCGCCAAAACAGCCCTGACCCGTCGAGGCATGAACTCCACTAGACCTCTGAAGGTGTGCTGTGGTATCTGGCACCAAGACGTTAGCAGCAGATCCTATAAGTCCTGTAAGTTGCTCGATTGGATTGAGATCTGGGGAATTTGGAGGCCAAGTGATTCATCAGACCAGGCCACCTTCTTCCATTGCTCCGTGGTCCAGTTCTGATGCTCACCTGCTCATTGTAGGCGCTTTCGGCAGTGGACAGGGGTCAGCGTAGGCACCCTGACTGGTCTGCGGCTACGCAGCCCCATACGCAACAAACTGCGATGCACTGTGTGTTCTGACACCTTTCTATCAGAACCAGCATTAACTTTTTCTGCAATTTGAGCTACAGCAGCTCGTCTGTTGGATCGGAACACACGGGCCAGCCTTCGCTCTCCAGGTGCATCAGTGAGCCTTGGCCGCCCATGACCCTGTCGCCGGTTCACTGCTTTTCCTTCCTTGGACCACTTTTGATAGGTACTGACCACTGCAGACCGGGAACACCCCACAAGAGCTGCAGTTTTGGAGATGCTCTGACCCAGTCGTCTAGCCATCACAATTTGTCCCTTGTCAAAGCCGCTCAGATCCTTACGCTTGCCCATTTTTCCTGCTTCTAACACATCAACTTTGAGGACAAAATGTTCACTTGCTGCTTAACATATCCCACCCACTGACAGGTGCCATGATAATGAGATTATCAGTGTTATTCACTTCACATGTCAGTCATAATGTTATGGCTGATCGGTGTATATATATATCAGGGGCGTGATGCAGCTAAATGTTTTGAGGGGGCACAGTCGCAAAATAAATTACGTTTGTTACAAATGGCTGGTATTCAATGCTTTATCTATCGGGTACCCTACATCTTTTTAAATGTAAGTGTACTTTAATGTACTGCTCCACACACATATGCAATAGTACTGCTCTGTTGTGTTTGTTGTAATCTAAGCACTGGCATTTCTGACACAGTTACTGTAAAAACATCTTCACTTGGGGTTCACTAAGGGTAGCATCTAATACTGCTGGAGTGGGACCCTTTCTTATGTATTCATCTCTTGCCAGTCGATCTTTTAGCAAGATTAATCTTGTCTCTGATTCTGATTATTAAAAACAAAAACTCCTTAAAAATGGTGTACATACTGTATTGTATCAACTACAAGTACGATTGGGCAAATAAATAGTAATGCAACTGAGCTTTTTAGTCCCACTGAACAGTAATCACAGTAAGAGCAGCTCCTACCTGTCTGAGCCTCCCTGGTGCTGCTGCTTCTGCTCCTACAGCTGCTTCAGGGAGACGTCTCTCTCAGGGACAGTAACACTGCTGCAGTGGATCCTCCTGTCCTCACCAATCAAACTGGGCTGTTTCTGATCACGAAACAAGGTTTGCATCATGCATTGTACAAACTATAAGAACAATGAAGTCAGTGTAATTGCAGCTGAAGCTTTTGCACCTGGTTGTGCTTGACTTTATTACTAAAGCATGTACTTGCTGTTGTCGTACTATTTCTGTTTGAACTGAGTCCCCCTCAACAACAATCCCACCTCCGGCCTGTCAGACCCTCACTGCTGCTGCTGACACTACAGCTGCTTCAATAGACTTCAGTCTCAGGGTTTACAAATGCATACACTGAACATGCTTTACTGTATATTATACTTTCATAATAGCAACACATACTGAATGTACACTTTTTGTCTCTAAACCCACTGTAGTCTATGTGATGTGAATAATTGTGGAGGCGGCTGTAGCTGTTGACTAGTCAGTAGTATCACTAGATGTAACTTCTCTTTCTTCTGCTTTAACCTTAGGAATTGAATCGCAGGAAAAGCACCTCAACACTTAAATAATAATAAAGTACCAAAAGTAAAATGACTGACAGCAATGTATACTGTACAACACCGTTTTTTGTGTAATTTCGCATTTTTGTAAAAACACGTTTATTGACTCACGTGTTGTCAGTGCATTATAAAACAGTAGGAGAGATAAAACAACAACGTCTATTTTAATGTATTTAAATACTGTTTTAAGCAGACTGCATACTTATTAAAATCATAATATTAGCACAAAAATAATGCAGACGCGCCAGTGAACCCGCACGGAGGCGCTGCTCGGCGCGCTGTAGCTGCTGCGTCACAACCGGCGCACACTGCATGACGCGCATGCGCTCACTAAGGGGCTGTCGCTCAATTGCGTAGTGTAGCTGAAGCGGCGAGGGATCATATAATGAAATGTTTCTACATGGGTTTGACATGACAAATTAACAATGGAAATAATTGTTTATAACACCGCAAAGGTATGATACACATGACTGATACACAGGTGTTAAATTGTTAAATAAAGGTGTTAAATAAAACGCCTCGAGGCAGCGCGGAGTCGCGGGCACTGGAGACGTGAGAAACACCGGGCTGGTGACTATATTAGCTTCACATTTGTTCCACACACGCATTATTTTAAGTTTGAAGTCATATCGGTCGATTTAACACTTCATTCAGGCTAAGGTTAGCGTGTGTGACTGAGCAGCATCCACTGCTGAGGTAAATAGAGCCAACACGTGTGACGTCATGCGTACCTGTGGCCGCCATGTTGGAGGACAAGCCAAGCGACGCACAGGTCAGTGGTCTGTGTGTGTTAGATGTGCCTTTCAAATAACTAAACAATGTCATCAGTGCATGTCCTAGACACGCCTATGTGTAAATATGGAAGTAGAGTTGAGACGTGTTCAAACCCATATTTATTTCTGTGAAAAAGCTTGTGGCAATTTAACATTTCAAATATTGCAATATATATATTGTCTTTCATCACTCTTTATTATGCATTCCATCACTAAGTTTAAACTATTAATTATGTTTTTCTGTCAGGTTCCAATCTCGATTTGATAAAAAAAGTATGTATTCAACTAATTTGTAAGTCACCCTGGGTCGTCTGCTAAGATATAAATAAAAATAGTAATAATAACTTCAGTGATTATCAGTATTGCTTGCATTTTGTGATGCATTCAGTGTAAATCCAGTTCGGCCTGCATATTTATGCATTCTGTTCAGGATCTGCATTGCTCTTGAATCATTGATAGTTTATGCATCCTACCGCTATGATTATTATCTATTCTAGCTATTCTACCACACTAGCTTGCTCTTTCTTCAGAAAGTGTGCAAAATTTAGAAAAAGTTGTCTTTTTACTTATACTACAAATTATTTTGCTAGTTTAAGTTGTTAGCTAACAAAATAGTTAATCACTGGTAGCTACTGTCCCACATTTAGCAGGGTTTTAGCAGACATGGATAATATCAGTTTTCCCAAAATTGGGGCATGTATTACAAATTATTAATTTGTGGGGAAATTATTTGTGATAGAGATGTGTGTTTCTTAGTTTTTTAGTTGCATAGCTGAGATTTGGCTGAAAAGAACCATGTGCGGTTTAAATTGCGTCTTTCCTGGCTGTGGCAATGCACAGCTGCAGAACATGGGGATGGCATTGAGCAAGGAAAGGATGTTACTATGGTCTATCCGCAGCCCTAGAGATCTTAATTTTTTTTTACCCCCTCACAAACTGTGATTTTACGAATATCTTCCCAATCCAAAGACCCTCTGAAAGTAGACGATAAGGCAGGTGTCAGATTACTATCTGCTCCAGAGCGTAATGGTCAGAGAGAGAGAGATTCAAACAGACTTTTACATTGTAGCTTATAAACAACATGCTTTTGTTATGAATCACAATGGTTTTGGTAGCCATGGATTCAGAACAACTTCAGTTAAAAGAAGTATGCATGTATAATGTGCTTATAAGGCAGCTTTTGAGTGGTAGGGCCTAAATGTGCAAAACTGTATGGCTGATATGCATTCTGCCCCTAAATGTGCTATAGGTGTCATTTGACTTTCTGTCTCTAAATAAAGTAGAAACAAAGGGCAAAACATTGTTTTCTTAATGTATGTCTCAAAGTGTACCAAAATGCTGCATTTAGGTGTTAATGTCCTGTTAAAAATATTCAAAGCAACAATATCCCTGGATCTCCCCACATTTTATTTAATTCATCTTGTCTGAATCATAAACAACTATCTAGGGCTTTTATATGGTAATTTATCACTGGTGTCCCAAATTCCACCCTGACCCGCCCCACCGCAAATAGGGCTCCCCCAGCTAAAAATTCCAATATTTATAACAAATCAGATAAAATCTTCAAATTATAACAAAAACACATGAGCACTTCAGTTCAGACATTTTGTTTCCACAGTCTGTGTCAAGCCTAAAGCTGTGTTGCTCATTATTAATAATCCAAATCTATATCTGCAGGATATACACTGTTTAGAGGCCTATTGTACAGTTTAAATTTGAAAATGTGTTGCAAAAGCACAGATAAGGTCCAAGCAGTGTAATCTACAAATACCATAGCACATGTAGTTACAACACCAATTATACCAATGGTATAAATAATGAAAATGAATATGACTTAGTGTTTTAAAGTGAGCTTATAATGTATGTTTCTGTCATTGTAAATACACGTCTAAATCCCAAACAATATGGCTGTAATCCAAGGTGCCTGTGGAGTTACTGTCAAATGCTTCTTTTGTACGGATTTGATTATAGTAAAACAAACTAAATAGTTATGTGGTAATATAATAAAATGGAAGCAAAATAATTATATTGATTCAGAAAACTGCTAAAGCTGAGAAGCATACCTTGCTCATGTAGGCTTTAAGAATGAATGGCGTTTTCTTTAATATGTGATGTAATTTAAACTGCACAACCCCCAGTCTCTCTATTATCCTTGTAAGACTCCCAGACTGCCTCTCAGTGGAGGAATCTGGTTCCACGCTGCAGAGACGGAGGCATGAGTCACCTCTAAGGTATCTGTAAATACCTCACTTTAATGTAGGACAGATTTAACACTCACATTTCACATGCTTGTAAGAAATTCCTTTTCATGCACTGGCTAATTGAAAAGCGTTTTCCAGCCATAACAACCAAGTGACCTAAGTTCCATACTTATACATTAATAAAATAATACTCACATAGCATCGAATGTTATAATTGGTTTGCACCAACATAATCGACTTGAAATTTTTTCTTTCCTAAGGCCTAGATTAGAATTGATCAACCCCTAAGCGTGCGCCTTTAAACATCCTGCATGAATAGACACTGATTGAAGTCTGAAATATGGGTAGAATTTGTTTCCGTGCTGTTGATTCATGTTACATGTATGTATGTATCAAGGTGTTTTTCTTCACAATTGAAAAACAGGTTGTTTGAGTTCCTGAACCCCATGAACTCATAGTTAAAACTGCATAAAGAAACGCTGCTGATGTGGGAATATCTTCACTTTGACAATGACAAACATTTGTTTCTAATTAGTTTCCACAACTCTTCTACAAAATGTTTAGTTTTTCACACACAGTTGTCCAACCACATGCTGCCTGGAAAAAGGGGAGCAATGGACTCTTCTTATCATCATCATTTTGTCTTTGAATGTTGTTTTTTGGTGCCAAGTCAAAGATTTCTACAGCCTGAGTGTTAGTCTTCCGTGTTGACTCCTAGAAGCATCTGGGGCCACAGTCATGGGTGCTAGGAAGGCTGTTATGAGCTGTCTGTGGGTCACCCACCTATCAACCTCCACTAAACCTGGTCTGTCCTTCTGTTTTGACCATCACTTGGCAATGGTCCTTTGAAGCACGGCACCAAGACTAACTTTGTCTTTCCGTCGATGCCTGTATACTTTGGGATCATCTTTGCAGCAGCTCTTCAGAGCGAATGCTGAGTTTAATTAAAATGTAGGTCAAATTAATATTTACATTTAAATCTTTTTTTATTCCAGTGTTTTCGCTTTGAATTTAACTCAAAGCTAAAATGCTTAATATCATATAATATTATTTTAAGTAGCAGTATTTAAAAATGGGGACAATTATGGATATCTCTTACACGTGGGGTATCAGACATTAGGAATGTTGTTCACACTGAGATATTGAACAATGGAATATTTCACTGATTCCGAAAAGATAATGGTAATGATGATTGAATTGGGAATACTTTAACGCCCGTATATCTTTAGATTCTTCAGAAGTGTGATATGAAACAGAAAAATGTCTTCAATACATTTTATAGCACTTTCTCCCACAAAATTATATAATAAATCAGGTGGTGAGTCACTTTTCTGGTAATTAACAGTCATTATATTGTCAGGAACCCTGGGTGATTAGGCTTTTTAGCTTACAAATCCAATCTTGATATATGAAATATGAAGAGCTTTTTCCTGCTTGAAATGATCTCTTTGCTCTTGTTACACAGACCCTGCCTAGATGTCTCTGATAATGAAGTGCTACACTACTGAAAGTGCAAATGTAATGAAGATCGGCTGAATGGAATCCAGGACAGTATCTATTCTGGGCCGCACAGAAGACACTTGAACTCTGACCGAGCCACTCTGCAAACTGCTCTTTACAGACCCCCTATCCAACAACCTCAACCTGCGAGGGCACAGAGGGGTATACCGGCCAACCCCTCCACAGGGAACTGGCATGCAGCCTCACAACCTTCACCTTTTTGTTATTATTTTATGCCAATTAATTGACCTACGTTTTCCTTTTTTTCTCCTCTTTCTTGGCAGACTCCGGCTTCTTCTCTACAGAACCTGTGCAAGCAATGGTTTGCAATACAGTGCAACACTGCCTGCAGCTGTTTGATATTTTTTCCTCACCAGTCTTCCCTGCTTAGTCACTGAGCATCTGAATTGATCAGTAATCTACTTAAAATAACATCATCTTCATGACACGATCATGTTAAAAAAAAGGACATATCACAGTATTTTTGTCGAGCATTTACAGTAAGTACAATTACAATGCCCTGTCACTATATCTGCGTTCTTACTGGACTAGAGCAGATAGGAGTAATGCTAAATTCCTCCGCTGACAGCAGCTCTAACTGTTCAGTTCAGTTACCAAGTCATCATCGCTGACATTCCTGGGATGGGCTGGGAGAGGTGAAGAGATAGCAGCTGAGATGAGAGCGCGTTAGCAATATGCAGTCAGGGGGAGATATGAGAAAACGGACTACTGCATCTCCGAAAAGGATTTATTTTACATCTTCAGCTAGTATTCTGTGATAATTCTTAAATACATGGATTCATTTTTCAAGTAGGAAACATCAGCCCTTGAGAATTCTTCAGTCAGACCTTTCCCTTTTACTTCCCAAAAACAACAAGTCTTTGTTTATCCACAGAATGAAGATATCTTCAATATCTTATATGTTTTAAGAAATATTCAAGTCCTATGCATTTTCAAATTAATTAAAAGGAAGAAAAGGGCACGTTAAGTTTTCCAAAAAATGCGTTGTTTTGTGGCAATATTAAAATACACACAGCATCTAGATGTGTAAGGGATGCAAAAGAAACATGGCCTATGAAAAACACAGGGGCCAACACGGAGGCATGCCAATCTGAAAAATGAGCTGCTATCTTGATGACTGGCTGACTAATGAGCACGGATCTGTCCTCACAGCCTTGTTTATAGCAGTCTGCTAATAATTTTGTGTAAGACCTCTGGAACCCGACACTGTGCTACAATGTGCAAGTAAGGATGTGTCACAGCAACCACGTTCATATTCCAGTGTGTGTGATCAATGTGCAGAGTGAGACTGAGGCGCAAAACCCTGTAAATGACGGACAAGGACATGAGCCCCCATGTGTAGGTGTACATCTGTCATACCGCATGTCAGACCCTTTTCTCCAATCTGTTCAGACAATCACAGCATATCTTTTGCTGATATAAACATGATTGAATAAACACTACACTTCAATTTAGCTTGGGGGTCTTTCAGGTTTAGTTTAGGCATTTTTCCAGCTGAAGAAAACTGACCATAAACAACGATGCTGTTGTTCTGATCTTCACACATCGTCTTTGCTATCAGTGAACTGTCACTTTTTTCTGTTATATTTTTATTTAATTTGTATTATTTCCTGAAAAGAAAATAGATATGTGTTATTTCTCATAGCATAGCAAAATGATTCAAAATATGAACACATTTTCAACTAAACCCAATTCATGATCTATCCCAGAGTCGCTGTACCACAAATATATCACCACAAGAGGGCGCCAGAACTCTATTAAAAACTCCTTTAAAATGAGGGATATCAGACAGTTGTAATGTTATTCATTTCCTTAATCAATAATAATACTGTTATTTTTCGGAACATTACAAAGAACTGAATCTATAGCTGTGTGCATATAAGGAATGTCTGATCAATGAATTGTAAATATGTTCACTTTCTCCGCTTGGATTTCAATTCATGTGCAAAGTCCATTGGAACCCCATGACGTCATGACCCCATGAAGGCGGAAGCGCCGCGCTCACAGGGGCTGCGTTCCCTTTAAATGGTCTGCGTTGGGCCGACAGATGAAGTCACATGTGAACAGCTCCTGCAGGAAATTGATTCAGTCGGCAGAGAGAGAGAGAGAGAGAGAGAGAGAGAGAGAGAGAGGAAAAACACACTCAAGAACAGGCAGAGAGAGGGAAAACAGCAGAGAGGCGCTCTCCCCTCCGATCCGTCCACATCTCCAACTTCCAGGGATGTCTGCACAGCTGTCCTTTTAGTCTCCATTGCTCTCTCCAGATCGACCATGTACCAGTGTCCGGATCAATAAAAGAAAGCAGACACCCCACATGACGAGGGACTGGTGAGCAGCCCGGCTGGTCTCTCATCTGCACATGCTGGCTCCTTCATGGGCAGGATGGAGCTGTTTCAAGCCAAAGACCACTACATCCTCCAGAGCGGCGACAAGGCTCTGTGGTGCAGCAGGAAAGATGGAGCCATGGAGGTCCGAGCCGGTGAGTAAGCAGGGAAACTGCTGTTATTCCTGCTATAAATTTGTTTCTCCACCCTTCATAACAGATCCAGAGTAAGTTTATGCCGTACCTAAACAGAGATTGCCCGACCCACATAATCACAGATGTCCAAGGCTTGTCCCAAACGTGCATTTCCCTGATCGAGACCGGAGTGGGGTTGTATTCGTGCCTGCAGCGAGCTTGGTGTTTTTCCGTCCTTTGGGGGAAGCTACCTGGAGTCCATGAATGTTGTAACCGGGTATCCAATGGCACCGTGCACTACAACATGACACACCACCGTGCATTGGGACAGAGGATGTGATTTTGACCCTTCCTTTGGGTATTTTATTATAGAAGCGTGTAAAACTAGTGTAAGATTAGTAGGGCGGTTTGACGGGTGTAGATCCTGTGACAGGTGCCAATGAAAATGGGCGATTGAGATACCAGTCAGAATAACAGGGTTTAATAGTAGCTTTTTTAATGACTGTTGCGGTTTCTGCTGCTCTTGTTGTTCATAATAATCAAAACTATACCAATAACATGACTAATGGTGGTAACAACAATGCTAATATTTAAATAAATACTGTTTCCATAATTCATACAATGTAGTGGTGCTAATTTCTGACTTAACCCCTTATGTAGCTGATTGATGTCATGTTGATTTTTGTTTTTTTTGTTAAATAGTCAGAAGGTGTGAAGGCTTTTAAAAGTAAAATCTTCTCGACTACAATTGCATAAATTTCTGTCACATTTCTGTACTGGATTTTTGCAATAAGTAAGGAAGAAGTATGCTAAGGAAAGGTTAGTTAGCTAGCATGTAAACCAATTGTTTAAATGGCCTCTCCCTGTGTGTAAGTTTTTGGGAGGTGGTGCAGCAGTAGCTTAAGCAATCTGATGATTCAGCTGCTGGTTAGCAAATAGATCTCAGAACTAGTTTGGTTACAGCTTCACCATTTTGAATCAACTAAGATAGTAAAGCATTTTTACGCACTACATTTGGAGATGCATTGAGACACTTGTTCACAACGTGGCCTCACCCTTGGCCTCAATGATTGCTGAAATCCAATCCAATCCATTTCAGTCATCATTTGAGGACAACTGTACAGAATCCTGCAACAGTGCAAATACTTAGGCAGCGAAATTGGTTGTCTTTATGTATACACTGATCAGCCATAACATTATGACCACTGACGGGTGAAGTGAATAACACTGATAATCTCGTTATCATGGCACCTGTCAGTGGGTGGGATGTATTAAGCAGCAAGTGAACATTTTGTCCTCAAAGTTGATGTGTTAGAAGCAGGAAAAATGGGCAAGCGTAGGGATCTGAGCGACTTTGACAAGGGACAAATTGTGATGGCTAGACGACTGGGTCAGATCATCTCCAAAACTGCAGCTCTTGTGGGGTGTTCCCGGTCTGCAGTGGTCAGTACCTATCAAAAGTGTCCAAGGAAGGAAAAGCAGTGAACCGGCGACAGGGTCATGGGCGGCCACGTGATGCACGTGGGGAGCGAAGGCTGGCCCGTGTGGTCCGATACAACACACGAGCTACTGTAGCTCAAATTGCAGAAAAAGTTCATGCTGGTTCTGATAGAAAGGTGTCGGAACACACAGTGCATCACGTAGCCGCAGACCAGTCAGGGTGCCCATGCTGACCCCTGTCCACTGCCGGAAGCATCAGCATGTTTAAGTAATGTGGGATGCAGATGATCACATACAGACATGGGCTCCAAACTAGGCAACCTTCAATTGCTCTGTGGTCCAGTTCTGATGCTCACATGCCCATTGTAGGTGCTCCAAATTTGCCAGATCTCAATCGAGCATCTGTGGGATGTGCTGGACAAACAAGGCCGATCCATGGAGGCCCCACCTCACAACTTACAGGACTTAAAGGATCTGCTGCTAACGTCTTGGTGCCAGATACCACAGGACACCTTCAGAGGTCTAGTGGAGTCCATGCCTCGACGGGTCAGGGCTGTTTGGCGGCAAAAGGGGGACCTACACAATATTAGGCAGGTGGTCATAATGTTATGGCTGATCGGTGTATTTCTCATTCACCTATTCTAGTTTGTGCCAAAGTGTTTTAAACAGACTCATGTGAGGTCTTTGAGCAATAAATCATATATATGTCTTCAAAGCCTTTTTGGAGTCTTTTTGTTCTCAGCTTTGTTCTAAGGTGTGTTATTCAGTTTCAAAATGTATGAAGCCCTTACCAAATTCCATCAGTACAGACATCTGGCTTGTCTCCACCAAATGTTTCACTGCTCACCATTTATGGCCTTGAGAAGACCTTGGTTCCTCTCTCAACGGTCTTCCGGGAACTGTAAAGTCTATGCCAATCTTAGAGATGCTCAAATGCATGATACCGCAATCAAATATCATCAAATGTTGCAGTGCTGTCAGCACTGATGGATATGCCTTACTGGCAACCAGGAATTGTCTGTACCATGTTGCCGATTGCTTGTATCATTTGCGTTGATGGAAATAGATATTTTTCTGTAAATATTATCATTAATTAACATGTTGCCAAGTCATCCACTGTATTTTATTCTCCATCTGCTACTGTGCTAAACATCTGCTTCACCTGAGTTTTATGACTTGGCATGGCAATAACACTTGCATTTCGTAACAAAATCCACAGTGGAGTTGCGTAGAGCTGTCCTCGTCTCCAACACGATGCTGTTGTTTCTGTTCCTGTTGTTAGATATAATAAATCATGAGTGAAAGCTGAACCAGTCATCTAAAATGACTGTGAAGGCTTGTGATATTTGATATTTGATGTAATGTTTGCATTGGTGTTGGGAAGTTATTGCTCAGCTCAGCACTGTGCATATTTGCCATGCTTTGGCTGATACTGTGATTGATATTGTTCACATAGACAAGCAGGAGCAGAAAGATTAGAATTGGTGATTTTCAAACCCAAGCAGAAATGGCGGCACAAATAGGTAACCAGTCCAGGTGGTGTACAAAATAGGTTTGTGTTTTAAACCAGGTATAGGCTGTGGATTTAATTATATTGTTTTTACACAGAAAAGACCCCACTGCAAAGGAATAATGCAGTAACTACATGTAAATATATTTACTGCGTTATTATAATGTATAGTGTGTGTGTGTGTTACCTACTTCAATGCAAAAGTTAAACAAGAGTCTGAATTAATATTGATTCAAGTATGTAATAAGTCTTCAGGGACTTTATCCAATTTCCACAGAGTCGCTCACTATTGGTTTTTAAAAGGCTGTTGACCCCAGGTATTTGGCCTTGGCATTTCAGAGTGTTTCCATGTCTTTAAATGCATCCTGAAACAAGTCAAGGCTTTCAGCGGATGGTTTCTGTTCAGTGACTTTCAGCTCGGAGAGACTCTTGTAACAAGAGTCTGAAAGCTTAATTTGCATGAAATTAGTAAATTTACTCCGCTGAGTGATGCATACACTTTCACTATGGAAAATAACTGGTGCTGTAGTATGATGGGTTACCCATTGCGTGTAGCCTAGATGTGTTACTAAAAGAGCAAATGTCCTTTGAACACTTGAAAGGATTTCAGTGTGTAATGTAAGTGTAAAATGAAATGTATATTTTAAGGACGTTCACTGGGCTATATATATATATAAATGAAACCATGTATTTTACTTGTTTTGTTAAGAAATTATTCTATAATTAATCACTTTTACATTATATTACCATGTGAAATGTTTTAAACAATGGCAGCCTTATTGTAGAAACCAAATAAAAGTATAGGCTATTACAGTATGTTTTTTCTTATTAAACAAATGTTTTTGAAGCTTGACTGCCTGTAGTGAAAAAAACAAAATCCTGAGATTTAACTAATCAAAGCATGTTTTAGAAAATCTTTTTAATGGGCCAGATTTAAATGGGCCAAATATGGAAAGCTTGAAATATGTGAGGACACAATATTTGTGTCAGTGGAAGTAGGCCTATTTTATTAATGATATTTCTTGTTTGACCTGAAAAATTGGTGTAGTGTCTTTTACTATTGATTTAAATGTATTGGAAATGTCTAGGTGTTACATCAAATCATGGTCATTTCTTTTTGCCTGTTGTGCAAGTCTTAAACCTAAATTATAACTAAATTCAGTGTTATGTTAGTACTTTGTGGCTTGCTTTTGTTGATCTGTTAGTTGAATGATAACATAAAGCCTTTCAGCTGATTTGTAAGTAAATTTGCAGTAATCATCACATACTTTACAGTCCATGTGAAGCAGATTTAAATATGAATATGGGATTGTGCCAATCCAGTTGTTTTTCTGACATTATTATCTAGACTTTCCTGAAAGGTATTTGGTATGCAGACACATACATTTGCATTAAATATTTAAGTTATTGATTTTGGTTTTGCACAGTACTCGAAAAAGAGTAAGATTTGTATTTTAAACAGTATTATATTTGTTCTTTCTCTTCATTTATTTATTGGTAGAAAGGTATGACTTTCAACAATTTAACAGAAGGCTGTACAATATCAATGCATTATTTTTGGAAACCTCCTAAAATATGACAATATGGTACCATGTTCATAAATGAGCCAGTTTCTAAAAATGGTGGATTCAATGTTCAGTGTTCGCAAAATGCATTTCCAAATCCATTTTCTGACAAACATTTGTATTGCTTCAACCTTTGCTCACGTGTCCTGGTTTATTTATATTTTGAAGGATTTTTTCACTGAACAGTTGGCTCAGTAAACAATTGGGTCACGGTGTATTTTTGCTTTAGCGAAAGTAATAAAACATCTGTTCACACAGGCTGAATATGCTTAATTTAACTACCTGTTGCAAATATACTACTTGACATACAATATACAGTAGACGGCAAGAGTCTAGATTGAATCCAGAAGGTTCCAGAACTGCAATGGATTCAAGTAATGGAATGTTATCTTACCAAGTCTTTTAATAGTCACTACCATTTTATAGTGCTTTTACATGGAGTCATGTTACAAAAGAGTACAAATCCAACCAAACAGTGGAATGGACTGTACAATCAAATAATCGCTAAGTTTAAAAGAATACATTGCATGAAGCTGACAGACCGTTAGCACAGAACTCAAACCTCTTTATCATTTTGGCCCTACAGTATGTAAAGCAAAGCATGACTTCATTCATTATTTTACACCTATTTTGTGCCTTATCACCATTGCGGCAGGCAGTCCTTCGCAGTCAGTGGCAGAATGAATGAGTGTTTTCTTTTTCCTGGAAAGATGAGGTAGATAAGTAAATACCTTTTTTGCATATTGATATCTTCAGTTGGGTTGTGTTTTTGTTTCTGTCAATAGTGTTACTGTTGTAGTCCAGGCTCTTTGCAGGAGGGAAGCAATTCTTATTTTTTTAACATTTTTCCAGAGGGATGCCCTGCAGTAAGGAAAGGAAAGCCGTTATATCTCCCTGCTCTATAACACCTGATATTCATGATCGTATTCTCCCATCTGAATCAGGCAATAATTTAAAGGAAGGAACAGGACACTATACCAAAACCACAACTGTATTATTAGCCTAGTACTTCTATATTTTTATTTTCTGTTCCATTTTATTCTACTGTTCTGACTGGGCCATTTTTATTGTTTTGAAGAACTGGGTGTGTCGCATCTGGTCAACCTCCAGAAAGATCTTTTGTTGTACAGATTTGTGAATGGACTTTTGTGCACAACAATACCAGGAGCTAAACTGGAAAAGACTGTCTGGGAAGGTGCAAATATAGAAATACGGCCGGGTAGAATTCAACCCAAGGAATTCAATGTTTAAATAAGCTTTTTTTCAACCAAATGGTTAAGGAAACAAATCAAGGTGGTCCCAAATGTGCATCCTAATTCAGCAGTTTATTACTCTTGATATTTAAACTGTGTTCACTGCAAAGTTCATTAAAAGGGCAGCCATACATCTCCGCATGAAACCCTTTCAAAAACTAGCTCAGGTTTCAATTAGTTTTATCATCATCATTATTATTGGTCCCCTCTTTACTGTACAGTTAATAAACCTTAGGCCATCTATTGTATCTTAAGGTCGGCTTTCCTTTCAATTAAGGAGCTGGCTCTTCAATTGTTATGTTTATTTTGACGTTTTGTCGGTTTGCCATTTGTAGCAGAAATTGATTCTCCTTTCTTGGTCTTTGTTAGCTGGATTCCACGTGGAAGATTCTTCAATTGACCTGAATGTTGAGAGCTAGCCTCTGAAAGACCAAAATGAGCAATAGCTAAAGTCCGTATAGTCTTCTGTGGTGTGTGAGTAAGCCGAGCAGGAAAAGTGATGTGAGAATCGGCGCTGTCTGGATGTGATGTAACTTTAGAGAAACCTGAGGATGAAATTACATTAACAGTCAGCTGAGCAGATACAATTTGTAGTCCCTGTGAAGGATTTCTCTGAATCCGGTTATGAGTCTAAAAATGTTATAGAGCATTAGTGCCCTTAATTCAGCAAATGTACTATTTAAACCAGAGTTTTTGTAGAGGATTTTATTTTTGTAAAAGATGTACGTATTTAGAGTGTCTTACAAAGTTCAGGTGCAAATAAACAAAAACAAGAACACCTCTAAAAAAGCTGTGAATTAAAATACAATATGGCACAACAGCCATTTGTATAATTGAGATATTACATTTTTGTTTTGAGCATTCACAAAATGGGTCTTTTATAGCGTCTACATCTGTATTCTTCCAGAAAGATGCAATTGAAGTACAGAACCAAATATGAACAAATACACAATGTGCTTGTCTGTCTGCTTGTCAGACCAGGTAAATAAGTAAGATGCCATTCAACCCGTTCATGATTATGCCACATCTATAAATCAATACGATATTTCTCTGTATTATTCTTAACTGTGTAGAATCACAGAGGCATGAATTAAGCGACTCGTTGTCTTAAGGAAGACGTTTTAGACTCGGAGGGCGACTGTGTTTTCTCATGATATGATGGGTTTGCATTTCAGAGGGCTTCGTTGTCACGGCTGTTCTCCTTCAAGTATGGCTGAAATGCTGCCTGCTTTTAATAATTCATGTGCGATTGTGGTGGTATGCCAGGCCCTGCGTTGAGAACAATAAAGCACAGCCAGTTACCTGTATAGTATGACTGAGTGAGTGAAATCTAATGCACACTGGCATTCCTGGTAACCCCTCAGAGACCACAATTTTCTGTGTACACTGTGGTGCTGAAAGTTCCCTTTATGATTGTGAATCTCTAGGTGAAGGAACTTGCTTCACTTGATCTATTGACAAGCCCACTTCCCAACACTATATTCTCGTGATTCCTCTTTTAAGTCTGCATTGAATGAAGTAGGACACTGTAAGTTTGTGTCCATGTATCAACTGGTTGAGTGGTTATGTAGCGTTGACATACTTACTGTCTGTACACGATGATTTCTGTTTATTTTTCTTTCCTTCAGTAAAAAATACAAAATAGGCTAAGCTTGGCTTACAGAAGAGAGCTGTATAAAACTAAATCTAGTTAAGTACTCCTTCATCGTAGGAGCTCAGGTTGTCTGGGAGAAACCGTTTATTCCCGAAAAGCAAGTATACTGAATTCTGTGGTTTTTTTAGTGCAAAGTCCTGCCAAACTGTATAAAACAACCAACAATCTAAACCAAACAAAAAGGAAAAGCAACTATAATCATATTTTAAATGGAAATAAATTGGCAAATACTCAAATCTGTTGTTGTTTTAACTGAACATGATTCCTTAGAACCATATTCCTTTTTGATTCAGAATATTGCATATAAAGCAACTTATTTGTCCCTGAGCTTAATGCTCTTAATTAGTCTTGCAAATTTAAATTGTCTTAATCGATAATGGCTGAAGTTTTATATTGTTGTTTATTGGTTATCCTACTATGTTTCTTGAAATATGTGGCCTAGCCTACATTTTGCGATAACCCAGAGTCACCCTGGTTTGCTAAGAAATCTCAGTCCTCCTTTCCAGAATTTACCAGGTGAAGTTGTATGTGTCCCTGAAAGGAAAAAAAATCAACTAACTTTGAGGAAAAATTGCATATGGGAACGTCCAGTCAGTTCTCCTGGATCTAAGACAACAATTTGACCCACTCTGGACTAATGAGGTACATAACTGTAATTCATCTATTGGACTGATGGAGAGCAGTAGGTAATATTATTTGAAGGGATTCAGTATCATTTGTGATGAATTGAGGAATGAGAACAGAGCATGATTTGAAGGAAATCTAGTTAAAGTGAATGCAGGCTTTGTCTGAATTAATATTTTATGAACTGATTAGACTAGTCTAGTCTGTAGATTATATTTTGTTGATATTGTAGTTTTGCATTTCTCCTCTTGTTTCTAGATTTTCTTATTTTTGGGGCAGATTTAGTTTTGATTGATTCTGGCCCTTACGTCAGAAGCTGTACCGATCATCAGGTGAGATCTCTGTGTGGTCCTGCATGGTTTGATAATCTACATAATTATACTGAGTAATATATGTGGGGGGTTACATGAGGTACAAAGTCAGAGGTTACATTGGCTGGCAGGTGATCTTTTAGAAGAGGTCCTCTACACAAATTCACTGATTCAAGTTTATTCATCTTATGGAGATCAGAGCTCTTGAAGAAGCTGGCCATGTGCGCTTGATAGAAATGCTTGTATTCTATATATTAGTCATGATTGGGATACTTTTTTATTTTTGAGATTAAACATGGAGGCACTTGTGGCCTCTTTAAGAGTTTATAAAATACAGCACTCCTGCAAATTCAAGCCCTGGTGGAACAGAGAACCAAAAGAACAAAGAAAATGTTGGAATTGATTTCCCACCTTTCTGTTTCCCGGTACATAGTATTACATTCAGCTCACACGGATGTGTTACCGTGATGAGGAATGTAGCATAGTGTTCTCTCTTGCTTTCCTAAGGTTGTGTTAATTTCAGTCATTATTCCATAAATAGGCAAGACTTGTGACTCAGGCCTACATTACTGAGATGGCATGAATCTGGCCCTCTGTATTTAGTAGGTTTCTAATGTGGCCAAAGTATGAATGATCTGCACTGCATGGCACATTAAGAGCTTTTAAACCAAGCAACTTCCACTTTTGTAGAAAACAGATGGGAAATTATTATATTTTTTAACAGAATGTTGTTGGTTTATTTGTTTGTAAAAGTGAAGCCACAGAAGGAAGGACATCACAGTGAAAGCATGAATCAGTGAAGACGAGTGTTTTTGACTCGGTTTCTTACTATGTCAGCTGAGACCCAGTGACTTAATGTGTGTAACTCTCCTATGTTTGTATTTTTTTAATTCCTGATCTAGATCTTTTGGGTGGCTAAGGTCTTTTAGGACCTGCGGTAGGCCCAGTTTTTCCAGAGATGAGAACTTTGTAAGTCTGAATCTATTGCTGGGCATTTATTGATGTAAAAACTGTGTGATTCTTCTGAGATGTTGAAATGGTTTCCTTTAAACCTGCAGAGACGAGCATTTAGTCTTAGGTGTCAGAACACCAGCTATCAATTCTCAACCCACGCTGAGAAAATGTTTTATCGAGTGGTGACCGATAGGAAGGTTGTTAATTTCTGAGCTGCATGCATGTGCTCGGAAACGTTTGACTGCAAATATTATAAAATGTATAGCCTATGTAATGTCAGCCTGTTTTCTTATTTTTGTTTGCTTTTCAGTCTTGACCTGATTTGTATTTTAGACTAATGTCTTGCTGATCTTTGCTGCTGTTGCTTCCAGCATTGTAGCATCTTAACCAAAGAACCATTGGGTTTTATTGGTGGTCAGACGTGTGCAGCAGCCCGTCACGGAAAGCCTGGGCAGTGTCTTTATGATTTCACTTTAGGCAGGAGTTAAACCTCTTACTTCTGTCTTCCTGCCTTATTAGACTCCACTAAAGTGAAACTTGAAAAACGTGGTTCTCTATCTTCTGCTTCCAGCACGATGTTGAGGTTTGATTAGTCATAACTCAAAACAGTGAGATTTTAAATTTGTTTTTTCTATGAGTAATCCAACTCTCTAAGGGAAAGCCTTACAACATTTTCCAGAGTCAATGAGTGGATTAAACCACTCTAGTAAAAACAATGTCATGTTTTCCATTTAGGAAGTGCTCTTTTTGTCTGTGTCTCAGGGAATTCTTAAAGTGTGCGTCCCTTATACTCTCTCAGAATGGGATGGTTGTGAACTTGGTGCACAGAATTGTTTGGTCGGCTCATTCATACTCTAGCTTCACAATGATAAACTCTCTGCGATTCACCATTAGACTTGTCAGAAATTCCAATAATAGTCAAATCGCTGTCTGATGGCTAAAGACTTCTTCTGAGAATATACTTTTCCCTCCTTTTCCGCTCCTAAGAAAGGCAGTATTTGCCAAGTATGTGGCTCTGACTTGTACTATGCACTTGGTATTATAGTACTGTGAGAAACATGGACAGCCAAGAATTATTTCAAGAATGCAGCTGCCACTGTAACACTATGAGTCAAGCCTTTGCCAAGACTTCCAACTCCACTCGACCACAACAGAACCCTATATAAATATTATAAAGTCCCCTCTTCCATGATGGAAAAACTCAAATGCCAAAGATGGAAGTATACTTTCAAATGATTGCAAACTGTACTTTATGACCAGCAAATGTTAGGTTTTCTTCTGTCAGGTAAAGTGGAACATTACTTGATTTCATGCATTCCCAAACACATTTTAAATAAAATATATTGCATTCTTAACACTGTACACAACAGTGCTGGCTAGTTCGACATAAAAAGAGTGGGCTAAGGTGACAGATTATGTTCAAAAAGAAACAAGCTTATGTGATGAAGGGTTTTGCATAAGGCCCTGTTAACGCTTTTTAGTCAAATGTATAAATTGAACATTTATGCTTGCACTCCACCATAACTGTTGATAGGAGATCACAGACACAGTGAAAAGTATGAAAAGTGGCTAAGGCATGAAAGCAAATAAATTGGGAAAGAACTGACATGTGTGCAGGCAGGCATATTAAATTCACTCATTCAGTTTACATATAGTTTAGTTTAATTCGGTATATCACAACCACCTTTATGGTACTCTGCATGCCAAACGAGGAGGAAGGAGTTAAGAAGGTTTGATGTCATAAGCTTCTGGGTAATATTTATTGTTAAATGTGTAATTTGAAGGAAAAGCTGAAGGCTGTGGACTGTGGAATGATTCTTAAACCGTTATGACGGGGGGGAGAAATAACAACACCCAAACACAAAATCTTCTTTACTGGGGAAACTATGATGAAATGCACAAACACACGGACAAATAAACCAACTGACTTAGTTGTTGATTATGTGCTGGTAAGCTCAGGAGAGACTTCTCAGTGCTTTCCTCTGTGGACTTTTTCAGTGTATTGCGACCGTTTTCGAAGTTCTGTCATGAGGCCGAAAATGGAAAATAGGTCAGTCGTCTGCCACATTGGCTCTTGAGATTCACATGACTTGTCAACAGACGGTTGTGCTTGTTTCTGTAAAGCCCAAGTGTGATCACACTGCAGTGTTGTACAGCGGCTTGTTTAAGAAAGCGAGACGTACAGAACAGTCGCTGCCTAAGATGAACATGTCATCTCTGTTGTTTTGCAATGGCGGTATAGCCTGCTTGTTCCCTGAGTGAGAGTATTTGTCTAATTGGAACCCAGTGGTCTGAATGCTGAAGTCCTGCATGGGTAGAGTACGTGATTGGACAATTTATATATATATTTATTATTATTATTATAGTTCTGTAGACTGATTGCTATCACTGGATAAGGTAATCTTTTAAGAAATAAATAGGGCCTACATAAAAATGATAATGCAATAAAACCGCATTAATGAACTAGCTACCACCACGTTGAAGGCACTTTGTTTTTAAACTGTTTTATGACTATTTTAATGTTTTAAAACCCTGTGTTCACTGAGGAAGCTGATGTTCTTGAGCTGATTTGAAATGTAGGTCATATAGAGAATAAATTATTATATATATATATATATATATATATATATATATATATATATATATATATATATATATATATATATGAGTTTGTAATTTGTACTTCGTACTTCAGAGGTTTGATTTTATCTAGGCTATTATCTTGTCAGTATCTGTGCATTCTTACAATGTGAGAATTTCTTTGTTTAAGGAAGAATCCACACTCGGGTCTTTGCACAAGGCTGTTTGGTTTAATTTGTGTTTTAGTTTGGTCAGAATTAAAGCCCACCATCTCTGTGCCCAGTGAATTAATAACCGCTGTTTACATTCTGCTACCGCAGAGGAGCACATTAGGGGATATGGGCTTGCTAATAAACTTTGTGTTTCAGCCTCCTAGACAATGCTCACTCCTGCGTGTAGTGAAATGTTTTTATGACCGTTAATTGAATCAGAGTATGGTGCTCTGATGCCGAGAGCAAGTTTGTAAATATAATCAGAGGAAGGAAGTTTAATGCACCACACCTCTGTATCTTTGAAATTGGAAAGAGTTTTGCAGTGACATTTCTATTAAATGGAAACTTCTTAACCATTATTTATTTATTTTTTGCTAGAGGGCTGATGGGTGTTAATTTCATATTTTTTATATCCTTAATTTATTTATAGTGAAATAACTTCATAGAATGCAAAAATCTTAAAAATGTTTTTAGAAAGAGAGTAATTGTGTAATTTGTAGTTGCTAATTCCTAGGTGTTTTGTAACGGATTGACTTGTATACCATTTAAAAAAAGCTTGAGCCCTCAAGATAATTTTTAATATAAATAGATTGAATATGTATTATTCCTGTGCATAGGGCTTTTTCTTTATTTCACGAGATTGGATTTGTTACTTTATGATTGCTTTTAATACTGCATCTTTTAACATTAACTCATTTACCTCATCTTTGCAAAAAAACACTTCAGGAAACCCTGCAGGAAGTTGTAGATACAGAGGAAAAACATACAAGAAGCTGTATTTTCATCCCAATGAATTCTAAAATATGTATTGTTTGACCAGGCACTATGCATTGACCAGCCACACTGTCAGAACATTTATGTATCACATGTGAAGTATATCAAATTATTTTACGGAAAGCATTAACATCTGATTGTACTGCCTTTACTTTGAAACCCTGTTGAAAAAGAAATCGATGCTGTACTTATTACAGATTAAATCGGCATGGTGTCAGCACTTTCTCAGCCATAATTGCCCACCCATGAGGACAACCTGCCATATTCAAACTGCTGCCATTTTTGGGAACCACAGTCTGACGAAACAACAGTGCCGAGATCGGAGGACGTTTCTTTCCATCGCGTTTGACACCTTTCTGTCACACTGACAGCAGAACAATTCCACAATCTGCAGTTGTAACTCAAGAGCACCCGTAAGAGTATCGGAGCTGTCAGTTTAAATGTGAATTAACATTATTTGCACTCCGTTTAATCAAATGAGGACGCAGTCGGCCTGAACCGGGTTGGGTTGCGCAGCCGTTTCATTATTTAATCACAGATGTCTTCCACTGTTTATTAGAAGACTGTGTGTGCCTAGGCTTTTATTGATTTTTAAAAGCCTTTAATCACATTCTCTCGCTGATTATATATTTTATTAAACACAATGTCAAACATTTAGATATATATGGCACAGAAAAAAGTTCATTTGTTTTATTGGCAAGCAGATATAATCATTAATTAATGATAAATTGATTTCTAACACCTTGTGTGTTTTTATTTTAATTTTAAATTTTAATTGTTTTCATAAGGTATGCATTGTCTCCGGCAGACCAGTACATGGTAGTGCTGTCGTATCCTAATTACTGAAGGTGCTTTATAATGGAGCTGTTCTGTATCGAATTGTTAACTTGTGTCTCTGTTCACGGCCCACACATTTAACCAGTCCAGTATGTGAAGATGGGTGAAAGGAAGTCATCTGATTGTTTAGCTGTGATATAACCTGGAGCAAAATACTTGGAAGAAAAACTATTTATCTGATGGCAAAATGTAGGGCTCACAAGATAATTATAATCAAAGAGTTTGTACTTTGAACGATAGGACAGATTATGTATAATATTTTGGTTACAACAATAATATCAGAAAGACTGTACCACGTCATTGGTTTAAAATGGCAAATGAGTCTTCTTTATACAGAGATAGTCAGTCTGTTGTGAAATGTAAACAATTTGGGCTAAATCTATTTGTACAGTTATAAAATATAAAAGTAAGCCTGAACATGTAGGTCTAATGAGGTAATTCATTTTGTAGTTAAAAACTTTAATGCAAATGAATGAACTCCACTGATGTATGAATAGTTATTGAAGCTCCCCAGCTGGGCCTAATTCGGTCCACCTCCAAAGTCCCTGATATAAATGTAGTAATGATGAAAGTAGCTCATTCCCTGGGCATCAGGTTTGCTCTAGTAAATGTATCTGATCACTTCTTCCTTTAATGTTAATGTTAATGTTTAATGTCAAAGCTGCTTGCCATGGATCTCGGAGGTTTCTTGCTACATTAATTACATTACTGAAAAATAATGTTTTGCACCACTTTTCAGTAAATATAATTTTGCTATGAATTCAAAAGTATCTGTGCATATATAAAAATATAATTAAAGCAATATATCCTTTTGAAATCCTGTATATTTTGAAAATAATATAACTCACCTTAATCTCTATGGGTCAATACTATATGAATTTGAATTCATTTGACCCTGTGACTGGAATACTGGAATTAAAGTTTGTATCATTGTACCATATTGCCTACATACAACAATATTTTTCAGGTAGTTTCTATTTACATAACTTTACAACTGCCATTGCAAACCAGTAATACAGCATTCTTTTCAGCATCAGTGGTTCAGCTCTTATTTTCCCACCAGTCTAATATAACACGCCTTATCGGTGCAGTGTCTTAAAGGGTTTTGTCGTAACTTTACATTTTCAGACTTTGGTGTAATGATAAATGTGCTTTTTTTCACAATATCATTTGAACTTTGTGCAGAGAATGCTCTTTTTATATTTCCTGTCTGTGATTACACAGGCGATCTGTACCTCTGCCAATGTTTGGGGGGGACTCCGATTTGATTGGTATTCATTCTTCTTCCTTGGCCGCTTCACTGTTCTGAAACTCGCATCAAGATTTAATGTGAGGCCTGACAGAAAGTGATTACAAAGCAGCCTGCCATTTAGATATTGTTTATGTGGTGGCCAAATACAGAGATTTGGAGTTGCATAACAGTCAGTTGTTGTCTTGTAGAAGCAGCATTAGTTTGATGCATGTTAGTCTCTTTTTGTCTTCGTCTTGTCTTCCATTGGCATCTTTAAATCCTATGTGAAATAAATATATATATTTTAATGTTGAATAATCTGCTGTGACTATACCATGTGTGAGTCAGCAGTAATGAGGATAATTCTGGTACAGCTTGTTTACTGCTTAAGGAAAATTAATATGTTTTACCATTGGGTCTAGATGTATTCTGTCTTTTTAAATTACATTACTTAGGATGTCTTCTTTTTTCTTCAACTGATTACATCCCCTTCCCACCTGAATGTTTTAAAATCTGTTAACGCCCATCAAAACAATAGGCACCCAAACTCTACACCAAACATAGTGTAAGTGTAAAGCAAGCTGTAATATTGGGAGCCAGGCTACTGATCTTGGCTGGAGGCCCATGGGGTTGGACCAAAGTGACATTGGTAGTCCAGTGGGTCAGCATGTTTAAGATATAGTAGACTGACAGAGCAGACCATTACTCAGCAATCCTTAGTGTTTGGCTTCTGAGAACAGGAGGAAATTGTCCAAGATGTATTTGTGCATTATGACATGACAGCTTGACATTTTTCATAGCTGTATTGTGCACTTAATGAACTTGGAAAATAAATTCAGACAATGAAGAGCTATCATTATGCTAGGCGCCATTGCTTTGAGTACTTTGTCAATAATTAAATGTTTAAATCATTTTTTGTTAATTGGTTTACTGGAATATATAGGCTATATGACATATTTATAAAACAATGCTCATTTTATCTGTCTTAGTAAAGCTTAAATAGAAGCAGATATTTTTTTATTTAGCAATGGTCTTTTGAAGGACTTTCACAATAGCATTTCGCCGCTGAAGATGTTTTACTAAAACAACTATTCATTAACATGGTTTTAGTTTGAGTAACTGGAGTGGCAGTATGAAGGTTAAATGACTTTGTTCCATGTCTGAAACTCACACAGTTGACAGATGTGCATTTAAAATGTGAAGCATAAAAAGAAAAAGAATATCTAATAAAAACCTGGGGACTCGATGAAAATTACAATATCACAATATCTGGAGGGACCACAGGCTCAATCGAGATGCAGGTCTAGGTAAAGGATATTTGTTGCTTGTGTCCTGACCAGCATTCTCATCTAGTTTCTCATTACCTCCTAATCCCTGGCCTCTTCCTCATTCCCTGGTGTGGTGCCTATAACTTGAAGAGCAGCACACAATGTAGCTCCTATTACAATTGTGAGAGAGGGACAGTTCATCTTGCTGTAATGAGAGGATGTCCTTGGAGCCCTGAGGAAGGGCAACCAATCAATAACCAGAGTGACTTGAGCTCTGCTCTACTTGCAGACAGCCCAGAGCTCTCCGTCTCTCTGCATTTTCTCTCCCGAGCTTCCTTCCAGAGGTTGCTCTAGCAGCACATTTATTTATCTTTTCTCTTCTGTGCATCTGTTTTGCTCAGTAGTAATTCAGTAATGAATTTTTTATAACCTCTTCTTAGCGTCTGCTTCTGTCAGTCTACAGTCTCTGCACAGTCACTCTGTGGCCCCAGGTTCTGTGGTGATGTACTTTACATTGAGTTGTCTAGGTCATAGGTTATAACCGTGGTGACCAATCAGGGCCAGGATCTTTCTATTTCATCCTATAATGTGCCTTCATCCACCAGGCATGATGAGAAAAAGAGAACCATTGACTGTGATTGATATTTAAGTTTTAATTCAGAGAATCAGAATTTTTAAGAGGATGCATTACATTTTTTAGTAGTTTTATTTAATGGGCTAATGTTGTCTTCTTGTGATGTTCTCCTAAAGGTGCTGTGATCCTTCATTTCTCTAAGTGTCTCTTCAAGGTGTCACAGTGCTGTTGAAGTAGTGATGTGCACATTCCTATACATTGCTTCTGGGCCTAGTTAACAGTAACAGCAATAAATTGGACACTCAATTCCCTATACTGAGTCAGTGCCCAGTAAAAAGACACCTTCTTTATATGCATTTGTTTTCTCAGTGAATCCTCAGTGATACAACTTGTCAGCACAATTGATGCTCCTCAGGGACCGCTGTAAGCAGAGGTTCAGTAAATGCGAGTGCAATAATGCAAGACTGTAGCTGTCAGTTTCTCTGAGGTCTTTTACAAAACCAGTCCTTTAGCAACATTTATTGTGCCCTTTTGCCATTGTTTTTTATCATAAGGACTGGTATTCTTTTGACACTCTGCTGATTAACATCATTTTCCTTGTCAAACTTTATTTCATACCACTGCTGTATAAAATGGTGAGCAATGCTATCAATTAAAAAAGTGAGACAAGGCTACTCGGCTCATCCTGCTTATTCGGTTTCAAGTAGATTAATGATCCCAAAGTCTCGTAAAGCCTTTTTTTTTTTCCTTTCTGTCTAGAGGATCCCAGTAATATTTTATTTCACAACTTAGTGTAGCAGCAAAATTGGTGCCATATTTCTGTAGCAACTGCCTGAATAAATATGAACCAAAAATCTCTTGCTTTCAGAGGCACAGTTTACTGTCTTTGGGGGCCTGTATATACAGTGAGGGGAAAAAAGTATTTGATCCCCTAACTGATTTTGTACGTTTGCCCACTGACAAAGAAATGATCGGTCTATAATTTTAATGGTAGGTGTATTTTAACAGTGAGAGACAGAATAACAACAAAAAAAAACAGAAAAACGCATTTCAAAAAAGTTATACATTGATTTGCATGTTAATGAGGGAAATAAGTATTTGACCCCTTCGACTTAGTACTTGGTGGCACAACCCTTGTTGGCAATCACAGAGGTCAGACGTTTCTTGTAGTTGGCCACCAGGTTTGCACACATCTCAGGAGGGATTTTGTGCCACTCCTCTTTGCAGATCCTCTCCAAGTCATTAAGGTTTCGAGGCTGACGTTTGGCAACTCAAACCTTCAGCTCCCTCCACAGATTTTCTATGGGATTAAGGTCTGGAGACTGGCTAGGCCACTCCAGGACCTTAATGTGCTTCTTGTTGAGCCACTCCTTTGATGCCTTGGCTGTGTGTTTTGGGTCATTGTCATGCTGGAATACCTATCCACGACCCATTTTCAATGCCGTGGCTGAGGGAAGGAGGTTCTCACCCAAGATTTGACGGTACATGGCCCCGTCCATCGTCCCTTTGATGCGGTGCAGTTGTCCTGTCCCCTTAGCAGAAAAACACCCCCAAAGCATAATGTTTCCACCTCCATGTTTGACGGTGGGGATGGTGTTCTTGGGGTCATTCCTCCTCCTCCAAACACGGCGAGTTGAGTTGATGCCAAAGAGCTTGATTTTGGTCTCATCTGACCACAACACTTTCACCCAGTTCTCCTCTGAATCATTCAGATGTTCATTGGCAAACTTCAGACGGGCCTGTACATGTGCTTTCTTGAGCAGGGGGACCTTGCGGGCGCTGCAGGATTTCAGTCCTTCACGGCATAGTGTGTTACCAATTGTTTTCTTGGTGACTATGGTCCCAGCTGCCTTGAGATCATTAACAAGATCCTCCCGTGTAGTTCTGGGCTGATTTCTCACCGTTCTCATGATCATTGAAACTCCACGAGGTGAGATATTGCATGGAGCCCCAGACCGAGGGAGACTGACAGTTATTTTGTGTTTCTTCCATTTGCGAATAATCGCACCAACTGTTGTCACCTTCTCACCAAGCTGCTTGGCGATGGTCTTGTAGCCCATTCCAGCCGTGTGTAGGTCTACAATCTTGTCCCTGACATCCTTGGACAGCTCTTTGGTCTTGGCCATGGTGGAGAGTTTGGAATCTGATTGATTGATTGCTTCTGTGGACAGGTGTCTTTTATACAGGTAACGAGATTAGGAGCTCTCCCTTTAAGAGAGTGCTCCTAATCTCAGCTCGTTACCTGTATAAAAGACATCTGGGAGCCAGAACTCTTGCTGATTGATAGGGGATCAAATACTTTTTTCCCTCACTGTAGTTGTTGTCTGTCCTCTAAATGATAAAAAGCAAAAACTGAATTTTTGTGCAGGTTCTTCTGGGAGATGTCTGAATTCAACTGAATGTCCCTCTTATTTGTGCTTTAGCTACAGACCTTCTGCTGGCCTGGAACCCAATTTGCCTTGGTCTGGTGGAGGGAGTCATTGGAAAGATTCAGCTTCATACAGGTAAGACTCGCCTAATTATTTCTCACCCAAGGCTTACATGAAAGAAACTGAATCATTAAAATTATTGTTATGATGATTTTAATATCTTTACTATTTTTATGTAGTTTTGCCATAAAAGACATCAATGAAATTGTAACCTATGAGGAAAAGATGTAAGATTTAACATCTGATTTTACAAATCTGTAGAATCAACAAAATTAACAGTTGTCCATTCCTAACCTGTGCACTTTGTATATGTATTTATTTTAATAGTATTACAGCCTAGTGTTTGGAAATGAATAAAAATGTAGGTAAGGTTCTTATTTTATGGGTATAACTTCAGTGCAAAGTAAGCTGCTCTGAAATCATGTGAAATGGGCCTTGTTAAAATTAATTATTTTTATTGTAATTAAATTATTTGATTTTAAAATCCAGATTTATGATGTGCACTTCAGCAGGAGTCACGATGACATTTCTAGGGAGGAAGCGCTACAGTGCCACTACAAGAAATTAAGCTAATTGCTTCTTTTGATCCGTGAATTTACATATTGCAGAGTGCATGCAGTCATTGGCTCTACTCTGTTTTCCACGATAATCTTAAAATTGAATAATTGTATTGTAATTGAATAATTATCATTGCCAAGGTGAATTATTAAAAATTCAGCCATTGCTCTCTCGTAGCACATTGCCTGAAGCACTTTTGTAATTTTGCTGACAATGTCCTTGACACTTCTCCAACACGTATTACCTCTGTTCAGGTTATGGTCTTTTGGTTTTTGAAGAGTAGGGTGTTTGCGGAGTTACGGTCTGTGTTATTTTAGTTCTATGCAGCACATTTGATTTAATGTAGTGTGTTTCTCTAATAATGATTTGCATAAAGAGAAGAATGCTCACAAAAAAACACTGTAAGACAGCTGAGCAGTAAACAATTGGGAATATGTATCAGTTATGACATACAGTCACACTGAGACACAGAACTTCCTTGAGGGGCTTTCAGCTTAACAACTGGTATTGCTATTTAACTATGGACTTGCTGAAGCTCTAGGGTTTGTGTACCGCTCTTTCTCTGACATTGTCTTATTTCAGTATATAGACAATATTACTGTGGAAGAATAAATCCAGAGTAATGTCATTCATACCAACTTGGTTTGACATTTCATTCATAGTCTGTCCTCATTAAGATGGGTTGAAGAATTTTTGTCATAGTTTTGTCACCAGCCTTATAAATGGCAGTAAGCCGACAAGGTATTTTTGCTGGAATAGTTAAAGATCATAGCAAATTATATTGTAAGCGTAAATAATAACGGTGGTGTATAGAGCAGGTAGGAAATTAGATAACCGGAACCGGATTTCAATCTCTTCTTGATGATTGGAAATTATTTGACCAGATGAAAGGCAGTTTATCCAGCTGTGGTGCAAGACTATTGTTGACAATCTGGCAGCCTCAGAAAATACAGATAGTACAGGGGCCTACAATAAACACGTTTAGCTGTACAATTGGGAACATTAAAGGAAATTTATATAGAGATTTTGTTTTTAACCTGATTTTGCTGGGGGCAGGGAGGAGTGCGGATCATTTTGGGAAACAAGATTAAGTAGCTGCCAAGCTTGAGCCAGACAAGGATCCATGCTTGGCATTCATTACACTTAACCTTTTGCCAAAATGTAATTTCTGTGACAAAGACGTACATTGCACTTTCTGTCTTTGAGAATATTAGAACTGACATGAGCACAAATAACGAAAGAGGAAACTCGGTGGAAACAAATTGAGCAGAGTGGACAGTGAGTAAAGCTGTCAACAGTTTGCTAGTTTTAAATGTTGAGTCTACTCTTGTTCTAGCTATGATTAGTGATGAGATTAAGATATCCCGTTTAGCCTGACCATGTCCACATGAGTTTTATTTATGGTGTTATGTCGGTGTTTGAGACGCGTGAGTTTTATGAGAGTTTGTGAAAATTCCAGTGTGAGGAGCTGTCAGCCCCCTGCAATCGCAACTGAAAGGCCCTAAATTACACACATAGGGGCCCTTCAAACAGTAGTATTTTGGTGAAAATTACAACCCTGTCCTTACTGTCAAAATCAATCAATAGTTTAAACATTGGTTAAAGAACTAGAAAAAGTATTAATGGCTTCATGTTATAAGAGGATGATTCTGATCTAGATAGATCAGATAGAATACACAATTTTCAGCTTGTCTGATTTTATGTCAGTCATAGGGCTCCAGCTGAGAGGCAAATGCATGAAAAAATATTGTCATTAACTTTTTCAAAAATATCCTTAAAATCATTACTTAACTCTGATATTCACATGTCACTATCATTGTTCTGAGCTTATCTGCTATTACACGCTATACAATTTTGAACTTGTGCTCGCAGCATGAATCTTAAACCACAAAAAGGTGAACTAAAATGTCCATTCACTATGGCAGTCCATGATAGTTTTCACCGTTGGCCCCCTTTCATTTCATTGATGCGTATAGCACCAATAGAAAAGGAGAAATGGCTTTTAAGGATGCGTTTGCTTGTCTACAGTTCTTCGAGGTCAGTGTGTGGCTACAGTGTTGATGTCATTGATGCGAGACTGACACCCTTCCTCATTTGGTACTGCAGAAATCACACTGAAACTAAAAAAAAATTATGTTTATCTTGGGTGCAGGAAATGGGGAAGCACAATTGGTATATGAAGCAAGTCTGAAGCCACAAACTTTTATTCAAAGAAACGAAAAAACAATCGGTACTGCATTCACTGAACTGGTGCACAAGTCTGGAAATAAACGTGTGATGTTTAGGACTAAGTAATTTAGTGGTCTAATAACTTGTCACGGAAAGATAAATGCCTGATTTGAACTCGATGGTGTTTAGGCAATTTCCTCTGTGTTGAATGCCTTCATTGAATTTGCATTTTTATTTGTTAGTGCCGTGGAGCCGATGCGTCTTGCTGGCAGGAAATCCCAAAGGCTGACTGCAATAAAAAAAATGGAAAAGATAAATCGATTATGCATGGGCTTTTGCACAGTATATTGCAAAGCTAAAGCTATCTCAAGGCTGTGTGTATCTAGGCTATATACTGTAAAGTATTGATGATTACATTGTGCAAACAATTCACAACCAAAACAAATCTTTTACCTTGTGTTACAGGATCCTTTGTGGTCAAATGAGACTTGTTTGTATAGGTTGGCTTTGCTACTGTGAATCATCAGAGATGCGAATGTTGTAAGGGACTATTGTAGTATTCCTTTCCTGATTAATGTGAAAGCCAGCCTGCCATGACAATGTAAATGCTTTAGTTCTTTTGCTGTTTTTTTTCATTTTGTGCTTCTGATGGGTGTCATTATATATTTTGATAATTTGCTCATAGGCATAATTATCATATATATATCATAAGGTATAATTTTCCTACAGACCCAAAGCAGAATTTACAACCCCATTTTAGTTGTTCTTGAACTATTCCAATGCCATAAAAGACTTGTTTACTCCTTTAACATATATAATGTAATGTGATTTTGAGGGTTTGGGTTTGAGGCTATTATTGATTCTTGAAAACAAAGAGGAAAACTAAAACTGCAGTAATTATCAGACTTAACTCAGTTTCAACTGTTGTGGTTTGATTTGCTTACCATTTCAGATAACTTTCATTCATACCTAAAGTACTAAGTCTTCATACAGGCTATCCAAAAACATTTATTTGCATTAATATTGTTCTTGGAGGCTTTCATTGTGGCATTTACTCATTTTAATGTATTATTATTATTATGTTTTGTGAGATACAATCTTTTTTTATATCCATCAGTTTCAGTACAGATAGTATCCTTAATTCCAACCTTGCATTCATCCAGGGAAAGTTTGTGTCTGTGTAGGCAGTGATTTAAACAAACCCTCTTAAGAAATCAGTGCTATTAACATAAACACTATTTCTCACTTATACTTCTCAGTTTGTCAGTTGCTTTTGAAAATGGTCATAACAAATGTTATACTGGTTGGAAGGTGAAGCTGTTATGCTGTCAGATGTGACTCAAGCAGGAGATGGTACACAGAAATATGCTGACTAAGTGTTGGAATACCTTGTGTGGTTTATATTTGAGTGTGCTGTATGTGTGCTATATGCTTTGCAAGTAGCTTTGATGCATTTCTAAAGGGGATATGCAGTTATAATTTCATCATACCTCATGCTCATTATATATGGGCACACATTCAGACTGATTCCTGTGTTACATTTCTTGGAGCCATACTCGCTAAAATGAATTTGCTCCAGAAGAAAGGTATATTCTATACTGTCATTCACATTGCCTGAATTATTTAACACACATCTAACTACACTTTCCATAGTGGGAGGATCAGAATAATGTCAATTAGCAAACCTTAAAAAGTGTCCCTCTCTGTGAGTCACTTTACTTAATTATGAGTAGACTTCTTTTCACAGAAGTAATTATACATGCAAAAATATAATCTTTCAATTTTCTTATTGAAAAGGATGTTTTTGCCTAGGTCTAGGATATTTGTGTGCATTCTGAGATCTATTTTTGTCCCACTTAAATTGGGCAGACTCATGCAAAGAAACAAAAATAAATGGAATAAACACTTTCATAGAAATGAGGGGGAAATAATGAATCACACATTTTTATATTGGTTTTAAATAACCTATCAATGGCAGTTAAAAGTTTCATGATAAATTTAAGAATTTCACCTTCTTATTAATTTGGTCAGTACAGATTGAAGAGACTGCCCATTCAAAATTTGAAAATATAATCCATTTGCTTGATTGCAAATTAAATTCTCAATCTCTACATCAAAGGCAAAAATGCAGCCAGGTTGTTATGGCAACAATAACCATGAATCGGAATGAAATTTGTACAAATAAGTCACAAAATTAACAAATGTCATAATAGCTGTTTGAATTTCCCCAATATCGAATTCAGTCTTGTCCAGCCCATAATGCATCTTAGTTTTTAGTTTGGAAGAATACAGTTTATTTGTTCAACCAGAATTGCACACTTAAACAATACAAATATGATGTGGCAGAAATGTACAGAAAAACTGAAAATATTCACTTTGACAGTAACAACTATAGGAACATAACCACACCTATGCCAATGGTTTTTGTTGTACGTCTCGATTAAAATATGATCAATAAACAGATGGTGTAGCGGATGGGCCTATAAACTTAACCCCCTGTCTCGTTCAGAGTGACAGTGGGAGATGATAAACTGACATATCTGAAGAATGAGATCAGCCATGTAGTCCAATGTCACTCACAAATAATGTCCATTGAATGTAGATGAGGAGAGCTCGCTGTAGCCTGGGTTTCTCCTGATTCTGACATCATTAATAAAGTTGATGGAGTTGCAGTATGAAAGCTTATATTTTGGTGGAAGCTCATCATTGCTGATCAACTGACTGCTGCCTGCTCTCTCAGGGAGATTGGAAGTCAAGATTATTATGTTTTTTGTAAGGGGATACAAAATTAGATCTGTTTTGCAGAATAAAAACAAATGCAGTCATCTGAACTTTTAGAGTGATTAAATAATGCTTCCTCGCCTAAAGAATAGTTTGCTTCCCCACGGGTTATATACAGCGTACAACAGTATTGTCAAATAGAGTTGATAGAAAAAAAGAATCGGGAGATATTTAAAATTTGTTTCTCTTCTTCTCCCGACATCTAGGGATTTCAGTGATGTGCAAAGACGCATCCTGGACTTCCTTTGAAATAGTTTTGCCGTAATTGGGTCCTGTGGGTCCACTTAGAGGGACTTCACTGACTCATCGACTACTTGCATGAACAAGTCTATTTCACAGACCTGCGTTCCTTCGTAAAGGCTGCCTTTGACTGATGACAGTATTAGCATAATGAGAAAATGAAAACTAAAGGCAGAGTTGTACAGGTTGGCTCAGGAGAGAGATTTCCGAGTTTTTGTTTTTGTTTCGACTGTCGTGTTCGAATTCAAATACTGCTCTGTCAATTAATCATTTTTATTTTCCTAATGTAATACATTACCCAAGTGAGTCCTGGTTTTGGGGAAAGCAGTGCTGTGGTTTGTGTAGGTCTCTTTACTTCCCCACCTGCTCACAACAGGGGAACAATGCTAAATTGATTCAAGTAAGTACTTCAGAGTTGCAGAGGAACAAAATGTGGAAGAAATTGGCCCTCCAGGTCCAGGTTTCCCCACCACTGTGCTAAACTAACAATTTTCATATAGTAGGGTAAATTACAAGAAGCTTATACATTTTCAATAAACTAAAAGTTCCAAGCAAGGATGAGAGAGAATAGATTATACTAAACATAGATGTTGATTTAATTTTGCATGTTATAAAAAATAAGGTGGTTAATTATTTTCAGTTTATTTTTCATGTGAAAACAATTTTTTATTAACCTATTTTGTTGATTATCATATATGGGAACTTCTACTGGCCTAGTGTCTTAATCTATGATAATTTTGTTCAAATGGTGCAGCTCAGGAAGTGAACACAGTGTACAGTGTATGTCCCCTGGGGATGATAAAAATAAAAAAGACATCATGAAAACATGTGACCTTGAATGTTCGCCTGTGGTAAATCTACTGCATGTTATTTTTTATGCTGATGTAAAAAAAGATCTTAATTTTAGTCCATATATTCTACTTTTACTGTGTTTTTTGTAACATTGGTTTTAATGCATGAATGTCCTGTATCTGTATCTCGGCTACTCAGTCCAACCAGTCAGCTTATTCTGGATGACCTATTTTTCAAAGCTTCAATATCAGGAACTGAATAAAATCATACATACTGTGAGTTGGCATCTGACCATCTGTTCATCTATAATTAGAATGGGCTCAAATTTAAAAAGTTAGAAATGATATACCCCCACCCCTCTTGACTTTGGTTGGGTGCTGCTCCGTTTTCTTGATCTGTCTACAATACCTGGCCGATAGTCAGACCTGAATGCTACCGGTTCCTCCTAACTTATTACTATTGTAATTGATCCACAAGAAAAATAACAAAAAAAAGAAAATGTTGTTGTTATTGTTGTTGTTATTATTATTATTATTATTATTATTATTATTATATAATAATAATAATAATAATAATAATAATAATAATAATAATAATAATAATAATAATAGAGATTAGATTTGGGATTGGGATTGTAACGTTTTGCTACCAAAAGGAATATTTTCTATTGCCAAACGTATTGAGAGAACAAAAGGAACCTTTTCAACATGAGTTTAATAGGTCTGTAGGCCCACCCTGGCTGTCATTTTCATTTATTTTTAATTTATGATATCAAGGTTAAGACCTGCAGCTCCATGATCACTTTTCATAAATGCATTAATGTGGATCTACATCCTTTAGAGAGATCCCTCTCCCAGCCTACTGCTGCTGCTGGAGTCGGACAGCTGAAGCCAGCGCCAGCTTCTCTCTCTCTCGGTGAGGAATGATCAATGGCAAGAAAATAAGTCTTGTGTTTTGCACGCTGTGGATAATGAGATGTCAGGGAAGTGAGGGATGTGCTTTCTTGCAGTGAGAGCCAATACCTGTGTCTATGCTGACTGTGTTTACATGGAAACTGAGATATCTAGTTTGTTCACCTGTTCTATTCTATTCTATTCTGAGGATATGGGTATAATGTAGGGCCTGGTACCTGTTACTCTTCCTCTGCTGATAGTGGGAATGTAATCTGTGAGGTCAAGGTGCAAGAAATATTTTATAGTTTTGTTTTGTTTGGCTTGGCATGCTCATGAAAGCTACAAGATATCAAAGGCCTGTGTTGGCCTACATCTTCCTGAACAACAGGTTTAAAAATCTAGCTTGTTGTTCCTTAAATGTTCTATTGTGCTCCCTAACCAAGGGTGCATTAGGGTGATTTTCACAGCTATTAAATTGTTGTATTACTGCCTCTACAATGGCTGCAGTTCCCCAGAACTGCAAATGCCTGTTAACAGTACATGGGTATTGCCACGGAATAGTGATTTCACTACAGTTTTGGAGCAATTTGTGTTCAAAATCAACAGCCAAATGCTGTGATCCTTTGAATGAGACTGAATGTACTCTTGTACTCTTAGGGGGATACTGGAGCCTAAATCTCAGTCTGATGTTCCAGTTTTATTATTGACCAAGGATCTCTTGAATGAATGTCTCGTATGAATTTTACAGCGATCTATAGCTCTGTAACAAACTAGTATGACGGAAATGAAAGCATAGACCTTAGAGAGGACTCTATAAAGGACATAATCTGTGACATTTAGAACACTTATTTAACCATGTTTAATCCTATAGAATTGAAGGAAGAATTTTAAGTATTTTAAGCTTAGCTTTTTGATTTAGTACTAAGCACAGCATTTCTCTGATACAGTATAGGTAATACTTCATATAAGATATATTTTTAACTATTTATAGTAATATAGACAGTGCATTTGTGTCCTTCTCATTGCACTCAATGAAGCCACATTAAGAACATTAGAACATAAGAAAGTTTACAAACGAGAGGAGGCCATTCCACCCATCGTGCTCGTTTGGTGACAATTAATAACTAAGTGATCCAAGGATCCTATCCAGTCTATTTTTAAATGTTCCCAAATTTTCAGCATCTACAACTTCGCTGGGGAGTTTGTTCCAGATTCTGACGCCTCTCTGTGTGAAGAAGTGTCTCCTGTTTTCCGTTTTGAATGCACTGTAGCACGATTTCCATTTGTGTCCCCGGGTGCGTGTGTCCCTGCTGATCTGGAAAAGCTCCTCTGGTTTGATGTGGTCGATGCCCTTCATGATTTTGAAGACTTGGATCAAGTCCCCACGTAGTCTCCTCTGTTCCAGGGTGAAAAGGTTCAGTTCCTCAGTCTCTCAGTAGGACTTTCCCTTCAGACCTGGAATAAGTCTGGTTGCTCTCCTCTGAACTGCCTCTAGAGCAGCGATATCTTTCTTGAAGTGTGGAGCCCAGAACTGTACACAGTATCCAGATGAGGTCTAATTAGCGCATTGTACAGTCTGAACATTACTGCCCTTGTTCTCAATTCTACACTTTTGACAATATACCTTAGCATTTTGTTTGCCTTTCTTATTGCATTAGAAATGATAAATGTGTTGTTGCTTTGGTCCCCTGGGAGTTGTATCACTGGAGGAGAGATTTAAGTAACAGTAAATCAATACAGGAAAAAATACACTGTTTACAGTCCTTACTGATGTGGGAGGGGAAGGGGTCATTGCAATTTTGAGGAAGATAAATATTCTCATGCTGTATATCAGTTACACTGTATAACAGTAAATATTTCTGAATTGTTTAGCAGTTTAGCATATTATACATCTTTCCAGCATTAGAAATCCCCCCGTACATGGCCTAGTTTGCTGGATTGTTTACAGAGCCACCGGATACCACCTGATACTTGGTTTATGGGTCCTTTTCCTTTCATCCCGGCTGCTGGTTGTTAATCCATCTAGATTAGTCTGCCTCTTTAATTTCATTTAAATGTGACTAATCCCAGACAATCATTGATTCATTCAGGAACCGAATGTTCAGAATTTGGAAAACATTCATCTTCGCTTATTAGCCTAGTTAATTTTGTAAAATAACACCACCGACATTTCACCTGATGCTAGGAAATATAAATACAATCAATGTAGGATCAAATGTAATGTGTATCAGATTATAAATGGGCAATGGTCATATGGCTGGCAAATAACTGTCCTATATTTGCTAATCCTTCCTTTTGTGAAGTCAGTTGATGTGGTACAGTTGTGATACTCTGTCTCTTTAGTCTTAGTTTTTTTTTTTTTTTAAGCATCAGGATATTGTGTTCTTTTGTCAGCTGTGTCCTTAATATTTACCTTTTACCCTCCACAAAAGTCCAGTCCATTAATAAGAGAGATTGTATTGATTACCACAGACTTGCAAGGATGCAGTTACAGCATGTATCAATGATCTAGAAAAGAATGCATATTGCCTTTAAGTGGCACATCAGTTTGAAATGGAAACTTTCTGGCCACATTGAACTGTAGTATAATTAAATCAAAGTAATAACTGAATCTGTATCTATATTTCTCTATGTATCATAATTTTGTGTATATACAGTGAGGGAAAAAAGTATTTGATCCCCTGCTGATTTTGTACTTTTGCCCACTGACAAAGAAATGATCAGTCTATAATTTTAATGGTAGGTGTATTTTAACAGTGAGAGACAGAATAACAACAACAAAATCCAGAAAAACGCATTTCAAAAAAGTTATAAATTGATTTGCATGTTAATGAGGGAAGTAAGTATTTGATCCCCTATCAATCAGCAAGATTTCTGGCTCCCAGGTGTCTTTTATACAGATAACGAGCTGAGATTAGGAGCACTCTCTTAAAGGGACTGCTCCTAATCTCAGCTCGTTACCTGTATAAAAGACACCTGTCCACAGAAGCAATCAATCAATCAGATTCCAAACTCTCCACCATGGCCAAGACCAAAGAGCTGTCCAAGGATGCCAGGGACAAGATTGTAGACCTACACAAGGCTGGAATGGGCTACAAGACCATCGCCAAGCAGTTTGGTGAGAAGGTGACAACAGTTGGTGCGATTATTGGCAAATGGAAGAAACACAAAAGAACTGTCCGTCTCCCTTGGTCTGGGGCTCCATGCAAGATCTCACTTCGTGGAGTTTCAATGATCATGAGAACGGTGAGGAATCAGCCCAGAACTACATGGGAGGATCTTGTTAATTATCTCAAGGCAGCTGGGACCATAGTCACCAAGAAAACAATTGGTAACACACTATGCCGTGAAGGACTGAAATCCTGCAGCGCCCGCAAGGTCCCCCTGCTCAAGAAAGCACATGTACAGGCCCGTCTGAAGTTTGCCAATGAACATCTGAATGATTCAGAGGAGAACTGGGTGGAAGTGTTGTGGTCAGATGAGACCAAAATCAAGCTCTTTGGCATCAACTCAACTCGCCGTGTTTGGAGGAGGAGGAATGACCCCAAGAACACCATCCCCACCGTCAAACATGGAGGTGGAAACATTATGCTTTGGGGGTGTTTTTCTGCTAAGGGGACAGGACAACTGCACCGCATCAAAGGGACGATGGACAGGGCCATGTACCGTCAAATCTTGGGTGAGAACCTCCTTCCCTCAGCCAGGGCATTGAAAATGGTTCGTGGATGGGTATTCCAGCATGACAATGACCCAAAACACACAGCCAAGGCAACAAAGGAGTGGCTCAAGAAGAAGCACATTAAGGTCCTGGAGTGGCCTAGCCAGTCTCCAGACCTTAATCCCATAGAAAATCTGTGGAGGGAGCTGAAGGTTCGAGTTGCCAAACGTCAGCCTCGAAACCTTAATGACTTGGAGAGGATCTGCAAAGAGGAGTGGGACAAAATCCCTCGTGAGATGTGTGCAAACCTGGTGGCCAACTACAAGAAACGTCTGACCTCTGTGATTGCCAACAAGGGTTTTGCCACCAAGTACTAAGTCGAAGGGGTCAAATACTTATTTCCCTCTTTAACATGCAAATCAATGTATAACTTTTTTGAAATGCGTTTTTCTGGATTTTTTTGTTGTTATTCTGTCTCTCACTGTTAAAATACACCTACCATTAAAATTATAGACTGATCATTTCTTTGTCAGTGGGCAAACTTACAAAATCAGGGGATCAAATACTTTTTTCCCCTCACTGTGTGTGTGTGTGTGTGTGTGTGTGTGTGTGTGTATATACACTCACCTAAAGGATTATTAGGAACACCATACTAATACTGTGTTTGACCCCCTTTCGCCTTCAAAACTGCCTTAATTCTACGTGGCATTGATTCAACAAGGTGCTGAAAGCATTCTTTAGAAATGTTGGCCCATATTGATAGGATAGCATCTTGCAGTTGATGGAGATTTGTGGGATGCACATCCAGGGCACGAAGCTCCCGTTCCACCACATCCCAAAGATGCTCTATTGGGTTGAGATCTGGTGACTGTGGGGGCCAGTTTAGTACAGTGAACTCATTGTCATGTTCAAGAAACCAATTTGAAATGATTCGACCTTTGTGACATGGTGCATTATCCTGCTGGAAGTAGCCATCAGAGGATGGGTACATGGTGGTCATAAAGGGATGGACATGGTCAGAAACAATGCTCAGGTAGGCCGTGGCATTTAAACGATGCCCAATTGGCACTCAGGGGCCTAAAGTGTGCCAAGAAAACATCCCCCACACCATTACACCACCACCACCAGCCTGCACAGTGGTAACAAGGCATGATGGATCCATGTTCTCATTCTGTTTACACCAAATTCTGACTCTACCATCTGAATGTCTCAACAGAAATCGAGACTCATCAGACCAGGCAACAGTTTTCCAGTCTTCAACTGTCCAATTTTGGTGAGCTTGTGCAAATTGTAGCCTCTTTTTCCTATTTGTAGTGGAGATGAGTGGTACCCGGTGGGGTCTTCTGCTGTTGTAGCCCATCCGCCTCAAGGTTGTACGTGTTGTGGGTTCACAAATGCTTTGCTGCATACCTCGGTTGTAACGAGTGGTTATTTCAGTCAAAGTTGCTCTTCTATCAGCTTGAATCAGTCGGCCCATTCTCCTCTGACCTCTAGCATCAACAAGGCATTTTCGCCCACAGGACTGCCGCATACTGGATGTTTTTCCCTTTTCACACCATTCTTTGTAAACCCTAGAAATGGTTGTGCGTGAAAATCCCAGTAACTGAGCAGATTGTGAAATACTCAGACCGGCCCATCTGGCACCAACAACCATGCCACGCTCAAAATTGCTTAAATCACCTTTCTTTCCCATTCAGACATTCAGTTTGGAGTTCAGGAGATTGTCTTGACCAGGACCACACCCCTAAATGCATTGAAGCAACTGCCATGTGATTGGTTGGTTAGATAATTGCATTAATGAGAAATTGAACAGGTGTTCCTAATAATCCTTTAGGTGAGTGTATATATATACTCTTACTGTATGTACTCCGAGTGCCAAGCAGGCCACTACAGGTGTACAGAAAAGTTGTCATGGGGAAAGTCCGTGTTGTACATCAGAAGATATTTTACACTTATCATCCTTAAATTTCACATTCTCATTGTGTTTCTGAAACATGTATTTTTTTGTACTTATTTTTTGAGTAATGTTTAAGCCAGAAACATTGATAGAGTCTCTCTCCATGATCCATTAATTCACAGCAATATTTTAGAAAGAAAAGTGTTTATCTGCTTTACTTAAGGGCATGGATTCTTTCACCTCTGCTAAATTTCTGCATCTTTGTGCATTTTTTCCCTCTGGTTTTGGGCCAGGTAGTGTTTTTTTTCCCCATTTAAAGCATCATTTGATTAGCAGAGTGCTTACCACAGTTGGAGATGTTTGTTTGTTTGGGCCAGAAGTAGGACAGTCTAAAAATTCATGACTCTTTGGCATGACTTTCTTTTTTCTTCCACATATACGGTTGAATATCACATTATTTTAGACTAAACAAAGATAGGAAGGATACAGATATAGGTACATTGTTAAAGCTGTAATATAGTGAGGGAGCTGTACAGGAAATTGTATTTTTGTTTTTATATTTTCTGTGCAACAGATGAGTGGCTTATATCATGTAGGTGCAATGCCAGATGGAAATAAAAAAATATATTTGCCTGCTTTTATGTTTTTCTCTGTCATTGAAATATCTGAGAAAATATAATGCTCTTAGAAATTAAATATTATCCTTATTTTGTTTTATTTATTACAGATGTATTTCAGAACGTGGGACTAGGGCATAATTGTTGTTGGAGGTTTAGACATTGCTGTCTCGGAAGTCTTCCCTTTGGGAATTTATCTCCCCGCTCATCCCAGCCCTGTCCGCCTCCGATTGCAACACGATTAATAATAGTGTGATAAATGCTGCCTCATGTTCTCTGGTCCCCGTGACTCAACCCCAGTCTGTTCCTCCTCCTCCTGACAGACCTCCCTCTGGGCTTGATCCTAATCCGTCAGAAGGCTCTGGTTGGCAAACTCCCTGGTGACCATGAAGTGTACAAAATCACCAAGATTGCCATGATCCCCCTCTCCGATGACGAACCGCAAGATCTGGAGCTTGAGGTACTGTCTCTGTCTGGGCGAGAGAATGATTTGTATAACCCATGGGGTCATTATTTTGACTGAAAAGGTTGTGTGAATGCTTAAAAAAGTGCTGATATTAAAGCTTTTTCTCTACATCAAATCACTGACCGAGTACACAAATGAAACATTGTATTCAAGTTGCATTATGTTGTGTGTCGCCTCTAGCAGCTGGTCCTAATTCTAAACCTTTTCCCTGCCACCCTTCAATGGGTGTTCTTCGGTTTCTGGTTGGCATTTGCTAAATTCCCAATTTGATTTGCTTGTAATTCCCTGTGTCTTGTGCAAGCAGGTGGAACTGTGCGTACACTTCACATTTTTATGGGTCATATTATTTTCCTTCTTGTGTAGCTGCTGCCCTTTGCCATTGTTTTTGTGCCACATCCAATTCACTGCTGGTGAAGAAATTTCTCTTTCATGGCACTGATTTCAGGCCTTCCTTTTTTCAAATATTGAATTGCTGAGAGTAATAAATGATGAAACAAGTGTTATGTTTGAGGATTTAAATATTTATTGAATTCAAGCTGGGGTACAGATGCTGAAAAACTGAAAATGAAGGAGACCAACTGAGAACAGAAAAACAGAAAAACACATGAGACTTTTACATACATTTGCCTTTTAAAACTAAGGGTTTGGGTCCCTTGGTAACAGAGTCTATAACACGCTCTAATTTTCTTGTAAATTTCAGCGTGGGGCTGTGGAGGAGAAACAGGACACTGAATTGGTAAATATTGTTTGCATGGATGCCTCAGCAACACCCAAATCAACTCATTTCAGACTCAGTTGTGGCCTTAACCAGTGATATTAAGTGTGAATTATTCTTGCAATTCTGCCTTTGAGGCCAAATTATGAATTATTTTCTTTTTAATCCTTTCTTACAACTGTCTTGATTTGAGTGCCTTATAGTGAATTAATAATCCAATTAATCATTTAATCAGAGTTTTCTGAACACCTGGGTGAAAAATAACATAAATGATTATTGGTTTTTGATGGAATGATGAAACATTTTCATGTATTTTTAACTGCAGAGTACTAAAACTTTTTGTATCCTTTCATATGCATTTAGTAGAGATTTTTATTCATTTTGTGCTTTTTCAATTATGAAAGAAACAAGCAAACAGACAAACAGAAATAAATCCTACATATGAATCCCAAAAGCTAATTAATAAAATAAAATAAATCTCCTCTCTTAAATGCACAAAACTGTTTTGTTAAAAATTGCTATTAAAACTGGCTTCATAAATAGTTAAATAGTGTGATTTCTGTATCAATTTACCTTTTTCACAATTCCCCTAATTAATTGTAATTGAAATGAAGTAATGTGCCACCCTAAGATGCTCTTTAATCTCTGTCAAATACAGACTGCATTCCTCTCTCTCTCTTCACATTTCACCTCCACTAACGAGGCACCACTTTTCAAAAGTCATGTTAAGCAGCCTCATCAACTTTAGATCCTCATGAAACCATAACATGGAAAATCTTTCTGTAAAGACAGAAGAGCAGTTGCAAATTGAATTCATACCTTACCATCATGTTTTTTTGTTTGGATATACTTCTGCCAGATTAATGCAATGCTTGAAATGAAAGTATTGCAGACACCAGAAGAAAACCATAAATAATTAGTGAACTGCTGATATTAAAGTCGAGGGAAATCATTACAGAGTGTGTGTGTGGGTCGGCAATCTAATTCTCTGTAAAGTGTTATTAATAGCTGTGGAAATGCTCATTCCTCTTTGTTAGTGAACTGGACAGAGTAAATCTGGACCTTGTTTCTGTGAACGTCTGAAAATAGTAAAGTTGTGAGTCAGGGTTATTTATTTTTTCAAACTAAAAGTAGTAAAAAAGAAGAACAAAATACTTGTGTAGGTCTGAAGATGCATTTACTGGTTTAAAAACAAAAGGTGATGTGTCCTTCTCTGAAACCGATCACTCAGGACTTGAGGATGTTACTGGAAATTTCCTTTTAACTCTATTTGTTTACTTCTTATAAGGTCATAATTTCCTCACACTGTCAGGTCAGTTCCTCCTGTTTTTCTACCTTGCCAGAATAGTAGTTTTCCCTCTTTATACCATCACTCTTTACAGTGCCAATTTATAGGGGCAATCTAACATACAAGTAAGATTTACATAGTGTGTTCCCAGTACAGACTTCTCTCAATGGCCTTTTGAACCAGAAACCAAAAGAACAATTCAGAGTTTCCTATTGTATTTTCTCCTTGATCTTTTGTATGTTTAAATTGTACTGGGATTAAAGTTAATTAAGGAAATAACACACCCAGAAATAGATCTTGACATTCAGGTTGCATTAATCTTGTTTACAATTGGGACAGTACTGTGGATTTAAAAAAAAGAAACAATGGACTGAGTCATGACATCATCCCATCCTAACATGCACCAGCTTGTACCAGCCCAGAAACGAGGCGAGCGGATGGGAATGACCAAAGTACTCTGTACAGCAGTGTTACTAATGTTTCCTGGAAATAAAACTGAGCTATAGTTGTAGTGATAGATGGAAATAACAGTTTAATTGTCAAGCACATATTTTAAACCTCATTTGTCATTCACACAGTCAGTTCAGTTTATTTTATTTATTTAACTTCTATTATATGATCAAATGCAATTTCCTGCATCAATGTGCTGCATCATTTTCCTCACTACCCAACATTAGATCCCTGCAGATCAAGACATAGCTTTTCATGCACCTGCCAGTACCAACCAGTCCATTTTGTTTCTATGTTTCATCATTACTGGATCTACTGACGGCTACACTTAGTACTCCGACGAGCGTGAGTTCCCACACAGTGTGAGCATCAACATTTTGAGTTGTCCCCTTGGTTACCAATGATGCATACATTTCTTTCCTGCGAGTCCTTAATGAAAGGAAGTGACCGAATACAATAGTAATGGCATTTTGTACCCGTTTGTGGAGTGATTAAACACTTCAGATTCCCTGCATATGGTTCGAATCGTTTTATGGCAAAAACAAATATTATAGGCAAGAACGCATTTCATTAAATGCACAAGAAGTTTGTGTCTTGCAAAAATCACATGTGGACACGGCTAAGTACAATGCTTAGTGAAGCTGCCTGCCTGTCATAAAGTAATTTCTTTGGCTCCTCAAAGAAATTAAACCACTTTAATCTGGTACCATCAAAATATGTTCATATCAGCTTTTCCAGTGGGACAATTCTGCATTTTGCTGACAAAATGTGGTTTACATAATAACATTAATATTTCTAATAACGTTATGCTGCTCAGAGCACTTTTTTGCTTTTGTTCTCAAATAAATTACAGCAATAAAGCATGTGCAATGAAAAAGGTGAATGTGCAAAATTTGAATGTGTAGACTTCCTGGATTAACTATTTAAAGTGACAGTTAAACAGATGATGCATGTGTCTTTTTTTTTATGATCACAAACTGGTGATTAGGAATGGAGGTTTAAACTAGAATATAGGAGGAGGACAACCCCAATCCTGTGCTTGAATTCTGCCTACCCAAGCATAAGTATCTGGGCAACAAACGTAACTTCCCAGCATCCATTGCTCTGCCTCCCTCCTCCACCCCAACTGCCTTCCTGGGTAGCATGTCCAGAGCTCATTCCAGCTAGTGGGGGGGGACTGCAATGGCCTCGGACTCAAGGTTATTGTTCCCTTATTCAAGCGAGTGTATGCCAAAATATATCCCACTTACCCTCTTCGATATAAATCTATTGGGGTTGTCCAAACTTCTGAAATAAACTTTTGTAATGAGGAATTTGAGAAGCTAACAGACACCTTGGAAAGGTTTTTAAAAATGTGAGTTGCCTGTGGTTAAAAACCATCAGAAACATTAAAATGACCAAAGTCCCCCAGGGGAATATGACCCGTTTCTAAAGGATCCAGGGTACACAGCTACTGTAACATGATAAATTAGTGCCTTAACTTCCTTGAAATTTAATAGACTTTTAAATCTCTTGCAGTATGTTCTCCTAATGCTTGGGTGTCTGTTTCCTGCTGACATTTGCCTGTTCTTTTATAAACCCATTAGACTCTTGGGTCAATTAAACTTGGCATTTTCCTTCCTGCTGCAGATTTGACAAGTCTGCTCTTTAATGAAACCCATTTAGAAATTACAGTAAACATAACCCGGTTTTATGAGCTCTGTTGTCTTTCTTTTCAGGTATGTGCTCTTTCAAAGTGCAAAGGTTAACTTTTGAACGTGTGTATAGTTGAAAGTTGTATCCTAAATTACCAGAAACTGGCTCTCTTCAGTAACCTGAACTGCCTTAGTGGCATTCCTGAAAACTCCATAGCAGAGTAGTGTGGGATCTTATTCAAAATCTCAGAAATGTCTGTGAACTTGGTGGTAAAACTGTCTCTCTCTCGGCTACCAGCAGTGTTACATTGTAGTAATTGCAGTAATTATTTGACTCTCTTTTCTCATACACAGCTCTGTAAGAAGCATCATTTTGGGATTAACAAACCAGAGAAGATTACCCAGTCCCCTGATGAGTCCAAGTTCCTGTTAAAGACCTTCAGTCAGATAAAGTCCAACGTTGGTGCACCCATAAAGAAAAAGGTGAGCATCACTACTATTCCAAAGCCCTGGGACTGCATTGCTGATGGCAAAGATTGTTTTAATTATTATCTAGTCTTCATTTTATCAGACTGTGCAGTTTTGTGTTTTTTACCATTTTATCTCAAAACTATCTTATATTTACATATCATCAAAGCAATATAACAACATGAAACAATAGCTTGTGCAGTAGAGAAAGTTCCTCTTGATGTTAGTACTGCATAGTGTATGGTGTAAGTTGATCGTAGTGTTTAATGGGTCTATAGATGTGTCAGGCACAAGGTATTTGCAGCACCAATCTTTCATACGGACACCTTAAGGATAAGAAAATACCTATTTGAGTTTTATAGTATTTGTGTTAGTCTGGGGCGAGTACTGTCTGGCCCTACTGTAATGCTTCATGGTTATTTGGGTCAGCAATGAAAGCAGGGTCCAAACAGAAGACCTATTTTAGCTTATATTAATGGTTTTGTTTGCTTACTGTACCACTGGGAAATGACCTGATTCTCCAGGCACAGATCAAAGCAATAGCATTTATGATTGCAGCAATCAGTCCTGTTGAATTGGATGAGTGTGCTTGGTGCTTAAGGTTAAGTTGATCTCCTGTCAGGAGTTCAAGACCTAAAGGAAGAGTCCCTTACTGCCAATCGTGTTCCTGAGATGAATCTATGTGGATCTAATTTGAACTGACTGGGAGGATGTAGCTGAAGAACATACAGACAATTCTTCTGTGAGAGCTGACTTTATTTACAGAGGCTTAGATTGCAGAGTGTTAATCCTGATGTCCAGAAAGATATGCATTTTACATCTGACATATGCAATGAATGCCTTCTTGTTGTTTTCCTGTTGTTGCCATGGTATTGTAATCTTTCATTTCATTTGAGTTTTTCTTCATCAGAAATGTAAAATGTTAATATTAATGATATGCGCTTAGCTCGTTTATGCATTTTATTTTCCCCCAAAAAAGGGAACCTCACTCAATTGCAGAGTTATTTCTATTGATAAATTGGCCTAAGTATACCAAACATTTAATGTTTTATCTAAACAAATACAAAAACCAAACTCAATCAGTGTATATGTACACTTACCCTCAATATTAATTAAACTGTTATGAACTGGTTGGTGTATGTTTGTAAAAAGGAATATTATGCCACAGCTGATTAAAAGGGTAATGAAGGACTTGAGTTGAGCATTGAAATCAAGCTGCTTGAGGTTTCTGCTCTTAATTGTGCCAGCTTCTTGCTTTTGTGGTTGATGTGCAAGGAAGCTGCAGCAGGAAATTGGTGTGTAAGATTTCTCTCATTTAGCATTACCGATTAACCTTTCTGCTGATGCACAGCTGTGCAGCTGCATAAAATCTGCACATCAGACTGTAGATCGACTAGGCCACAGAATCAGGATCTCTGCAGCATGACTCCCAGCTGGGCTGTTGTATTGGTACTTTTAGTGTTTCACTGTTAGAAAAAAGACTGGGTTTGTTTTATGTCGCAGTGAAATCCCCTGCCAGACAGACCGCATGGGCAGAGCTTTCTTCTGTTAGATGCGGTTCATTGGCAACCTGAACAATGTAATATTTTGCATGTAAGAATTGTTTTGTTTGTATGTGACATTTTCCTTGTTTTGCATTACATTCTTTTAATTCATAATTTTCTATTAACATAAAAATTGAATCTTATTTTATATAGAATAACATGTTTAACATTTCACATATAATATTGAAGCCCCAGTTTCCTCGCAGGAAAACCTTTAGGATACAATTATTCTGTGACATGGTAATGTTTTATTTCGATCAATTCTCCCACATTGTTATATTCGTCTTTATTTACTAAACCTAATTTAGAAGATTAGTGACCTGGAGTCTGATGCATGCTGGAACAGGGATATAGCTACTCTGGCACTTCCTGCAGTAGACTGCAAAGCCTAAGAGAGGAACTACTTCACCATGAATTTTAAATTAATTTGAAATACAGCACTCCATTTGCTTAACCAGAACAGCTCTATAAAGTAACAGTGGGAGTAAGGTTTAAAAAGCACTTAGTACAGCAGAGTAAAGCTCTTAAGTAAACGTGTGATTAGGGTTTACATTTAATGTGGTTACTTGCCATCCTACTGTAGCAGCCAAAATCCCCCCCCCCCCAGTGTAAGTGTAAACAAGGTGACCTCGAAATAGAGATCTGAGGAAAAAAAAAAAGCTGGTGTGTTTTTCAATAAGCAACAGTTTGACACCAATCCAATATTGAAAGTGAAGAAAGTTAGTGGAGAAATATACAATGGGTCTACAGTATGTATCCATCCCCTGAAGGCTAACACATTCTTCACATCCCTTCCTCTGTTGTCATTGTTCTTTCTGTGGGACAATATGAATGACTTCATAATGGTGGATGTCGGCCAAGGAGGTCTACTTCTTCCAGTTTGACCCTGTGCCACCTCACCTTGAAAAAATACAGTAAACAAATTAATATACAGATACTACAGTAGGTATAGGAGATGTTTTAGGTTTTGGTGAATCCAAATGAGAGTATAAGAATTCCAATGACCATTAAATTGTCCTGAAAGCTGTAAGCATAAAGCGGGTATTGTTTAACATGGTGTATTCTGACAAACTGTTATTTCACTTCTCTGTTTTTAAGGGGTACCTGCTAATAGTATTTCCTGTATTCAGTGGGGGATTTCACACTTACCTTTTTTGTTTGCAGTAATTTACTGAACTTTAAACATGAACACTACTTCTGTATTACATGAGATTACATTGTATAGCTAACAACAATATTATTTAGCTGTTCACATGGTTGTAGTTTGCAGTATATAATCTTGAAGAATAGAGAACTAAAGCCTAAATTATATATTTTTTTATTTGATAGAAGCCTCTTGAATAATATATTTAAACAAAAGCTAAATTGAATTCCCCAGAATCACTTAAACTTAAATAGTTTCTGTATTCTGATCCCTTTTACACTATCTTTTAAGATTTTTTGTTTATGCAAATACTGCATTTTATATTTTTTTGTGTATTTGTTATTTATTTCATAGTTAAGCTTTAAATCTATTTAAAGCTATTGGAATGGCTTGATTATCAGTTTGATGTTTTCTGAAAACAGGTTGTTCAAATTTGCTCATCATTTCTGTGTGGCCTTAATTATGTGTTGTATAATTATATTTAATATAGGTGTGATACAATTTGATCACATTTAAATTCAGGTTTTTACAGCAATAGAACTGTAACATAATTGGTTGTATATCTTGTCACAATATTCAATGTTAATGTAGTCAGACAACATTTTGAGGTCAGAGTGGATATTATAGAGGTAGTTAAAATGAACTGCTTGAGGTGCTTAACCTCACCAGCTGCTGAATGTGATTTGATTCAATTTGCTTAGTTTATATAATTGTACTACATGCCCCCCTTTTCTGTCAGTCACATCTTGAAGATGAGGAATGATTTTATCGTGCTGCGATTTAAAACACTTGTGAGTGAACCTGTGACCCATTGACCCCACTGAATTCATGATAACTTCAATCCAGCATGCATTAGTAGTCAAAGTATACTAGCTTATACAGACTTGAGATATAAATAACTTTCCTGTAAAATAAATTGATTCATATTTTTGTTGTTGTCATAGATTGAAACCCTTGCTTTTGTTATATTTATGATGATATTTCTTCCTAAATACTGGCATCCCAGATTAGATTTCAGAAATTGTTATAGTTCTTTCATTTTTAGAAGAAATGAACCTGAAACATATTCTTGGCAGTACTTTTACAGCAAATCTCCATCACAGCATGTAGAAAATAGTTCTCCAAAAGCATTTGTTTGAAACATTTGATTTACACTTTGAATGTAATTATAAAGAAAGACCCACAATTCCTCGGCCAAGTCTTTAAGGAAATATTTGTTAATATACCTTTTGAGACAACGTTATCAATATGTATTTAGTTTAATAAATACTGTTCTTATTGATTGAGTGGCTGCTCTATGTTTACATACACCCTCTTTTAACCCAGTTCTATCTTGGTTGAGTTTTGAGCAAACTCTTAAAAGATATCGTTGATATGTAAGAAACTTTTTATTAAAGAATGTGCATTATGCCAAATATGTCATGGAAATATTTTAGAAGGTGTTTACCACTTCAAATGCCTGTTGGTTGAAAGGATGCATGTAAGAAAATGCAAATTAGGGCACTCCAGAGTTCATGTTTACAGTTGCTTTGGAATTGATTCTAAGAGCAAAGTGCGGATGTGATGGCATCCAATGCAGGTGGTTCCATCGCAGATAGACAACTGATGAATTCCTCCTGTGTTTCAGGTCAAAGAAAATAAAGAAAAGGAACGCATGGAAAAACGACTTCTGGATGAGTTGTTCAAGATTTTCATGGATACCGATTCCTTTTACTACAGTTTGACCTATGACCTCACAAACACTGTCCAGAGGCAGGGGGATGGAGAAAAGTCCAACTTGCCACTTTGGCAGCAGGTAAGACCTACATTTTCATTTTTTTCCTTAACTTGCTGGGTTTTGGTTCTAACTCTTATCATATTCTTTCTTTGAATCATTATGACTGACTGCTTGTATGCGTCTGCAAATAATATTTTATTGGTAAATTGACTACTCCAGGGAGAAAAGTCCTTTGTAAAGTTTACTGCGAAGAGATGACCAGTGAAAATATATTGTTGCACATTGTAAAGAGCATCGCCAGTAAACTTCTGTTTTTTTTTTTTCTTCATCCAATTCCTTCTTCAGTGAAACTTTATTTAGATCAGCTATGCCTATATCCTGAAACAGTATTATCTAGATTAACTAACATTACTATTATGTTTGATTGAAGACGTGTGAAATAACAATAGATGCAAGAAAACCTTTTTATTGTATTTGATCAGTTCTCATTTTAGCTTACAATCTAACCTTTTAAATGTCATACATGGAAATTGAAATTCTTAACATTTTATTCACGTAGACTGATATTTTATCTTTCCCCAAGGTGGATGACAGATTCTTCTGGAACAAGCATATGATTCAGGACTTAATTGATTTGAAGGTGAGTTCTACATTCCTTTTGACTTCTAGTTTTTTATGGAAGAAACTTGTTAAATTGGAAATGTTGCTTTGAGTTACTTCACAGGACGGGTCACTTCCAAAATGCCACCGTGTGTTGTGATAATCTTTTATTTGTATTTTTCTCGTAATAAAGACACAGAAAACTTGTTAGACCAGGTGGTTTCTAAACTATAACAATCTTTCTCAGTCTTGTACTACACTGAATAAGTGTTTTTACTCTGTAGGTTGCCATCCATGTACCCTCCAGTTTTCCCATTGCCCTGTCAGTGTTGTGATTCAAAAATCAAGCTGTAAATTCAGCATCAAATTAATACATAAATTAACTAAGGAACTCTCCCACAACAGTCTGTAGGCCTTGTGTTCTTCTTGAGCCTTATAATTTAATGAAACACTTTTTTCATGAATTTGTGGTTGTATCTGTGATCTGCCTGTAACTTGTTAGCACTTTGTGAGATATTGCTAAAATGCTATATGCGAACACAAAGTGTGACCACCACACAACATACAGTCTTGATGAATAGTTGTGGTAAAGAATTAACAGTATAGTGCATTTAATTACCTGTCATATAATACAATTATCTTTGTTGTGAGGACAATTTAAAGGACAAGGTGCAGTATATCAATATTTTATGCTTGACATTTGGGCATGTTGTAGATTTTAAGAATTCAGTATTTTCTAATATGACCATCTTTAGAGGCTAGTGTGAAGTAAGTCTGCCCTGTTCTCTATTTGGAAAGATTTTACATAATGTTAAAAGCACAAAAATGAGAACATATGTGTTTGTTCAACTGTCTTCTAATATAGGCAGTGATATGAGTTATCTAAACTTTTTTTTTTTTATGAAAACTTGTCTCAAACACAGTGACACCACAAAAATGTATTAAGAGTTGTTGATACATTTAGAGCTCTCAGACAGACTGGGCTTTTACTGCTAAAATGATCCACTCCGACTACTTGCATACTTTCATTTCAGTAAATTACTTCCCCAGAATAGCTATACAACCTGTTTTGGGTGATTTTTGAATTTGTCAGATAAAGAACAGCAATACTCAGAGATGATCTGTGGTTCCAACATAATTATAGCAGTTGATCATAGTCCAAATATGTCTCCGTCCCACCCCAGTGTCAGCTTGATAGTGCACATTAAGGAGGATGCATGTATCTGTCTTTCTTGTTTTTTTGTAAATTAATAAATGAATGATTAAGCACACAATCTAATGAAATGTCTGAGAATTTCAAACTCAGATTAGTTCTCTTTGCCTTGCAGTTATATAGATTCATTTGAGCTCAAACTTTGTGGGTTTCCTTTTAATGCTTTCAAGAAATACCCATACAATTAGGTGTTAAGGAAAGCAGTAGCATAGCTCTCCAATTTTTGAAGCTCCCGGAATGTGAACCTTGATTAGTATAATGCAAGTATCTAAAATGAAAATCAGTATGACTGCAGTGGTGAAGAATTCTAATGTTGAAGTATTAAAAAGGCTCTATCAGGGTGCTTCCAAGTCGGCACCTTGTACAATGTGTCTGAGTGCGGCTGTCCTTGGTTCCTGGGGTGGATGTGGATTTTGAAATGGGTTCATATCTATGCTTTTATTCTGATTTTGTGCATGGAAGAGTCACCTGTCTACTCTTTCTTAGGTCCCACAGGTGGATTTCTGGGTGCTGCCCATCATCCAGGGCTTCGTGCAGGTGGAGGAGCTGGTTGTGAACTACAACGAAGGCTCAGATGAGGAGAAGAGCAGCCCTGACACTCCCCCTCAGGAAATCACCTGTGTGGACGACATCCACCCCCGTTTCACCGTGGCACTGATCTCCCGTAGGAGCCGGCACCGTGCAGGTAAACACATCTGGAGGGGTGGCTTGGGTCCATGGTAACAGATTTATATGTTGTTACCAGATAGTCCCCTTTCTTATAGTGGAAAGTGAGTTTGTGTTTCTCTCGTACAGGGATGCGGTATAAACGGCGAGGGGTGGACAAAAATGGAAATGTGGCGAATTACGTCGAAACGGAGCAGCTGATCCATGTGCACAGCCACACGCTTTCCTTTGTCCAGACCAGGGGCTCTGTGCCGTTGTTTTGGAGTCAGGTGGGGTACCGGTACAACCCCCGGCCCCGGCTGGAGAAGGGTGAGTACTGCGATGAAATGAGCTTCCTACTCAAATAGCGGGCTCCCCAGCAGGAATGCTCTGCTTAAGCAGTTTTAAAATATAGCATTGCACTATACTTATACTAGTATACTTATAATTATAGTAGTCCTATCTAATACAGTTTTGTTTTTTAATCATATAATAATCTTGTCTCTGTTTTTAGTCATACGTGTGTTCTGGTATTTGGTATGTTTTCCTATCAGAATCCATATTTTCTTTCTCTGTATGCTCTGTACTGTAGCTGCCTCCTTGAGCAGTAATAGGATAAACTGCAGCCTTAGTCATGTTTCGGATTTATGATACAAGCTAGCCATCTGCATCAGGATAGCGTGACATCAGAGAAAAGGCCTAAAGCAAAGTCAGCTGCTCTCAGTACAGTGTGCAAAGCTCGGAATGAAAAATGTAATTACCAAGACTTCAGACATGTTTGAGAGAGGAAAAAATATTGAATTATAAAAGGCTAGAGGGGAGTGCTGTGCAACTTGTTAACATGGGTACAGTGCAAATATTTTTAGAGGTCTACTTGACTTTGGTTTGTTAACGCATGAAAAAATTTGTACCTCTGATTTGGTACTAAAAATCTTGGTTTTGTTTTTCTTGAAAGTCTTCATTAAATACATTGTGATTGAGTTTTTACAGTATCAGATCCAAGACATTACATTAACTTAAATAAATAACCTGAAATGAGAGAGAGCAGAGAAGATCCAGATTGAGAACTTCTGGGATCTGAATTGTGACCTCTGCTCAGTGTTACACAAATGAGACAAACCGATTGTGATCAGCACAAACAAGCACCTATGAAAAGGATGCATTAGCCTTTCATGGTAGATAGTGTTCAATGTAGCTACTCTGCAATGTTCAGGATCAACAGAGAGCAATTGCATTTTACCATGTTGATTTGCGTTTGAGGAAAGTTACAGCCCTGATTTGTTTTTAATTCTGTGGCTTTATGTTGCATATGAAATATGAAAAGAATGTTGTATTTCTGGAATGAGTCCAAGGAAGGACAAAGCAGGGCTAACTAACTGAAAGTATAGTTTTGCACTTATTTTCCACTATGGACACTTAGAACAGAAGAGAGAACCAAGGTATAATCAGGAAATTTACCATATTATGAATTGTACATTCAGATGGGATACTTAATAATAAATTAACTCATTCTCCCTCTTTCATTTTCCTAGGAGAAAAAGAGACAGTCCCTTTCTTTGCTGCTCATTTTGAAGAGCAGCTGAAGATTTACAAGAAGCAGGTGAGCTTTATCTGGAAACTGGGAGGAGTTACCCAATAATGCATTGTTCAATACAAGTATAAGAAAATTTGAAAACTCTTCTCCACCATACAAACCAATCAGTATTATTTTGTTCCATACTTTGTTCCTCATTCACAAAATTAAACCACCTCTTTACCATATTCAGTGCAAGTCTCTTCATATCTTTGCCTTGATACAAGAGGCAGAGGTTAAGGGTATTCTGAAGGCCCAACTATTTCTGCAATATTCCTCTTAACTATCCATATACCAAATCCCAATCCTTTTCTCCAGTCCCAGCTCAGAGCCAAATATTTCCAAAAATGTAGTGGAAAGGCAGATAGCATGTTTACAATCTGTTACTGTTTTGCAGGTTATTATTAACCTAGTGGACCAAACAGGAAGGGAGAAGCTGATTGGAGATGGTTATCTCAAACAAGTGCTGCTTTTCAACAACCCCAACCTTACCTACGTGTCTTTTGATTTCCATGAGCACTGGTAAGAAAATCTAGCAATTTTCTGAGAATCTCTTTAATAAGTTACTTTTAAAATAGACATGGATTGTTCTTTTACCAGGAGGTCCAGAGTTTTGTCCCAAGGGCTTAAATCAGTCGGCTTGTATTTGACAGGTTCCACACTTTGTATGCCTTGAGCAAAAACCTCTGCTGCCTCATAACCTTGTTGTACCTCATAAATGATTCTTCTAACTGGCTAAAACCTGTTTCGAAGTGACGTGTGGGCAGATATGCTGTAGATTGATTGCCTAAGAATCAAGTCAATATGACATTTTAAAGCTATTCTATACAAGCCTAAAACTATTTAATTTCCTTTGTGGGGTGACATGTCCGCAACAGGCGGTGAAGAATGAATAAGCCCTCAGCCTTGATAAGAATGAATAAGCCCTCAGCCTTGATGTAAAAATAGATGGTGTTATGGATCTATAATTTCTTCAAGAAAATAATTATACTGGTATGAAAGGAGGGAAGGGGTTTGCCATGAACAAGCGGATTACATTGTCTATTTGATGTGCGACAAACTTATACTGGCTAGGGTGCCATTAATGCTGACTTATCTTGGTTTATCATTAAGAAAAACATGAATAAATGGTATTGTGCAGCTCCAATCTGGAATAATTTACAGCTGTGCATAAACTCCTGATGTCAGCAGCTTCACAAAGACTCTTGATTGAGGATGATGAGATTGAAGACCAGTGAAATCTCTCCATTCTTTTAAATTCAGTTAAAGCTACAAGTGATGAAGTACAACATTAATTCCACTTTGCTTTGCGAAACTTAAAACAGACTAATACTTTTTATAAAATGCTCCATTAGTGCAACTCATTCCCAAAGAGCTTCCATTATTTTTTAACGAGCATTTAACTATATGAAAAATAAAACCATCTCAGAGAAAAATACTTGTTTTGGGGAAGGCCTTGAAAAGAAATATGCTATGCTGCAGCATGTAACATTATATATAAACTTGAACTTGATCTTCACTTTATCACTTATCAGAGCTATGGATTATTTTGCAGTATTGTAATACAGCTCCCATTAGATATTTCTTACAACATGTTTTCATGTAAAAGGCACTGAACAATAACAAAACTAATGTACAATATTTATTAAGCATGGCCCGACAGACTCAATGGAGCCCATATCTGTATTGATCCAGAAGTTATACTGCTTATTAGATTGCCCCGTGGAGATGAACATTTTCTAATCGAAAGTATACATCACCTCTTACAAATATGATCCACTGGATGCTTCCGTGGAATTGTAAGTGCATTACAAAGGGACTATGGAAAAGTGTTTGTGGAAACCCATTTAGCATCCAATGTAGGCCTGTCCGAAACACTACACTAGTGAATTTCTTACTGTAAATCATTTTTGAAATCAGTATTTCATTCACCTGAGACGATTTCAGGTTCATTAATTAGCAACTGATTAGTTATAAATTGTAAAATTAAAAATCTATAGACCTTAAATAAACCAATGATCTACATATCAATATTTTCGGGGAAGTTTCTTTAAGTGATGGTCAAAAATCACATGGCAACTTTGCGCTATAACCCCGTTCTGAGTTCTTCAAACCAATTAATAATGTGAAGCATTTGGTTTGTCTTCTATATTTACTTTTTTACTTTACAGATATGGTGCAAAATAGTCCTGAATCCCTGGCACAAATATACCCTCCTCAATCTCCTAAAGAGCGAGGCTTTAATAATTGGGTCTGGTGATTCTGCGTTACATCCCATTGCCAACTGGAAATGGGCAGCTGCTGTTTCATGTGCCCTGGGACTGGCCAGAATATTCAGCATATGAAATTATTATTCACAACTGTGCAGTGCATGTGCGGAGATGACAACAGTTCTGCAGCAATTAATTATTGAACATTGTTATTCCTGAAAAGCCACGAACAGAAAACTGAACAATAAATGCCTACCTTTGATTCATTTAAATTCAGGATTGGGATTTTAATCATTTATTTAGCATTCATATGGATTGTATTACTGTGATGCACTACTGCTGCTATTCCTCCTAGTGGCATTAAGTAGTAGGTGTAGGAAGCGGCAAAATCCAGATCTTTAAATTACACGGTGGACTGCCAGAAATGGTGCCCTTATATAATGATGTCATTATGACTTAATTATATAAACAAGACAGCGATACAGGCGTGTCTGAATGTGGAAATAGGAGGAAGTCCTGAAAGTATAGCCTGATTGTAAGTGAATACTTCACAAGAATGCCATTCAGTGATAGAAAATGTCGATCATTTGCTTTCCTTTATGCTGAATGGTTGTCATTGTATTTCAAAAAGGGTTAATCATTTGGTGGGTTACTTCAGGGTTGGTGAGTTTGAGGCCCAGAGATACAGGGTATTCAAGGCTTTGTTCTATGTCAGCCTAAGTGAGCTTGATTTAAATTATACATTATTTACTTAATTTACTGAACTGTTAAAGAATAATGTTTTCTGTGATTTAAGCTGAATGTGAATTAAAGGTACCTAAAAAAAAATGCAAGAGTGTTACTCTTCAAAGAGCATGTATTCCCCTTATTACAGGGTCAAACAATCAAGTCTAAAAAACTGACTACAGTTCTAAATATTAAATATGGAAGCTGGTGCTGAATGATTTATGGAGCGATATCAAATGCAATGTATATAGTAGAGCTAAACCATGACTGCAGACCTGCAACTAAAAACGTATGTGCTTCCTATGTCAGTCTATTTTAAGTGGAAAGTCATTGTTTTTCTTTGTGCAATTTGTTCACAGCCGAGGGATGAAGTTTGAAAACGTCCAGACGCTCACAGATGCCATCAGTGACATCATTACCGATATGAAGTGGGGATGGTGAGTACGCGTTACTTCTTATTCATTCACACTTGAGGGAGAAGTCGAATGAATCAAACCGCAAACCTACAGGTACGCATGCCACCAAACTATGAAGGAGATCTTTGCAGTATCCTTTCATTAATATGATAAGGCTGTGCCCACGGTTCATAGCTTCATGTAGGCTCTGATGTGAAAATATCTATTGGTAAGGGCTGGACAAAGCCTCCTGGAGCCTCCTATTTTGAATGTGAGCTTTGCTACTTTTTACTAAACCAACTTCCAACTGTCTTGGTATTTCTGAATACATAATAACCTATTTGTCAGAAACAACACAGACATTTTAAATGGTAAGTTGTGCTATCTCTTGCTAGAAACAGAGAGTGTGTCTTGTGACTGCCTTGGGCTGGTTAGTCTTCTGGACCGGAGCATCTCTAATCAGTGCTGATTTCCTGCAAAATCACAACTCACAGACTCTCTCTTTGATATAAACTCCACAGCTTTTATTTTTTCTTCTCCTCTGCCAAGGAGGCCTGCACACACGATAATGCTGTATTTGATGACATGTAGCTAAAGTTCATTAGAATGCATGTTCTGGAAAAAATTTAATCAAAAGTACAACTAATGAGGAAGATGGGTGATCCCCACCTGCGTCCTCTGAATAAGTCACTTCTGTTGCTCCCAGAATGCACTGCCATTCTGTCAGGAAATGTGAGCAGAAATTTAAAGCCTTGTGCACTCTCTTTGAAGACATTCATCAATAATTAGCCCCAAAGAATTGAAATTGAAAGAGAAGGGGGAAGTGGCTGTCTAGTCCACTATGTCCAGCTCGAACACGCCCTGACCTATCTTTCTGTGTTCCAGGGTGGACCAGGCCGGAGTGATCTGTAAACAGGAAGGCATATTCAGAGTGAACTGCATGGACTGCCTGGACCGGACTAATGTGGTACAAGCTGCTATTGCCCGTGTTGTGATGGAGCAGCAGGTGAGTCTTGCAAAAATGTCAACATGAGAAAAGCACATCTTCAACCTTGGAAGACTTATTCACAGTTAAAATCAAACAAAAACATAAACTTTGTGGTTCATATTCTCCCCTCTACATATCAAAAAATAATGATACAGTCTCTGAAATCTACCTCAACCAATGAAGGAGACAAGCACTAAAGATGTGCGGGGTCTGTTCTAAAAACCCGATCCTAATATTTTTATTTCAATCGAAAGGTATAATAGATTCCTACATGGAAATTCTTATATTATTATAATGAAATAATTCCATCAAGAGCTCCTGTGGTGTTTAAACCACACGTGTCTATTAGCTAAAGCTTTAATTAAGCTGTCTGGTATAAGCAGAGAAATGGGAGATGTCAATTATTGACTCATTATTGTGAGCACCTTAAGTGAATTCGGTACCATGTGGTATAACTCCACACGATTAACTCTGAGACGCGCTGTGTCAGCTGTGTGTTTCAACAAGTCATTTTCTCAAATTGAGTGGAATCAGCTTTTTGTTGGTTCAGTTATTTTAGGTGCAAGCTGCTTGTTGTCTCATAGGCCACATATAACTACACACAGTTTGTGAATCCAGTTCTGTTATTTTTTATTTTAGTTGAGATCCCTTTTCATTCTGGGAGCTTCGCTGGCTACCATTTATTGTACACTCTAGACAAAACTACTTTCCTTTCACATTTATTAGCACTCACCTCACTATAAGTACTATGATGTTTGTTTGTCCTTTATAGACATACATACATGAACGTGTGGTTCATTCTTTAATAGTCACTTCCTTTAACTTGCAATATTATGCTGCACTTTTTCGTGTAGGTCATTGTCTTGTAGTTGAATTCTACTCACAGTGCTGTAAGCTGACATTTCCCATTGCTTGCAACATTATGAGCTTTCAGTTATTATTAATCACTAGTTGAGTCTCTACAGTAATATAGTATTCATGGTACTGCAGTCTATAGTAAAAGGTTTCTATTTTATTAATATTCTATTTTTAAAAAGTACAAGTATTCCCTGGAAGGAAGTGCAAGTAAATATTGATGGCCATGTTTTGATTTACAAACAGTTGTTTCTCTCCAATTATTTTATGATTTATATTCTCACAGTTTGGGAATCAACTGTTAATGCCAGCTCACCACTACAACTTCTCTACTAAAACACAGAGATTTAGACCGCTAACCCATTTCCTCTGTAACGGGCCCTGCCAGGCTGATTTTCACAGTGGAAAACAGGCTGGTACTGTCTGAGCCATTTGTGAACCCCACAGTGCACGCCTCTCAGCCATCGATTCCGTGCATCTCGTTATTGTGACCGAGTTGAGCTATGTGTTTGCTGGATACTCTTCAGTGAACATTTTGGGGATTCATTATAATCTCAAACCGCTCACTTTAACAGAATTGGTGAAGTGAGTGTTTAAAGTAAATATCCCCCCTGGGTTTTAGCCTGGTTTCCTGCTGCCATCAGCTGTAGTATATTCATGTGTGTTCTTTAGAGCAAGACCTATTAAACCACAGTGTTCTTCTTTGTTATTCAAATCTATTTGTATGGAAACTTTTTTTACCTGTCTGGTGCAGAGTACAAGTGCTTTTCTATTTCAACAGAAACCATTTGTTTAACTGTGTTAGTAGCCATCAAGCCTGTAAAGGAAACAACCCAAAAAACGATGAAAGTAGCCCTCTGCTAATTGTCCCTTTTTCTTTGTCTGCCCAGCTGAAGAAGTTGGGAGTGATGCCGCCAGAACAGCCACTGCCCTTGAAGTGTTACAGAATCTACCAGATAATGTGGGCCAACAACGGGGACACCATTAGCCGGCAGTATGCTGGCACCGCAGCTTTGAAGGTGAGTCCAGCTTACTGCTAGTCTTCCTCACACAGTGTCCTATATTGTTTTGATGCCCAGCTACACAATCATCTTATCCTAAGTACACACAACTGAAGAGATGGTTCAAGCTAATGCAGTTATGAGATATATCCCAGATGTGTTTTGTGATGGAACTTCTAAAGGTTACTTTGTTATACAATTACTTATTTAAAATAGGACAGATTAAATTAAAATATGAATTTAGACATTTCCCTAAGTAAAGTCCGTTAAAAGCCTCACAGACAAAACCGTACCTATACTAATTTTGAATGTGTATGAAAATGATCGGTCTCTGAACAGTTTCCAAGAAGTGCAAGAATAAACGCTACAGTTACTGAATGTAAATGAGATAAGACTGTCCGTGTGACAACCTTTTCACTTCTTTCATTGAGGCTTGTAGATTCTGTTCTGGTGGTTTTCTCTGGAATATATTTGTGTATTTTCTTGATACTGGGACAGTGTGCATGGGTTACAGAGGAATTTGTGGTTTCAGTCTTTCTCATTTCATTTTAATGATGCAGAATAGCAGTAATATTGTGCTTGTGATCATGTAAAGCAGGTTTCCCTGACATTCTTTCATTCATATTTGTTTTATTTTATGATTGTGCCAATACTTGACACGCTATGATTTGTGGTAAGTGAATTAGAATGTTTTCTGTTCAAATCACTATATAAAATCTTTTCTTTTCTAAGTGGCGGAATCTGCAGATTTAAAATATTATATTGATGTGATGTGTTGATATATTTTCGATCCAGTGGTACTGTTCTTAAAGGCTGCTCATTTGAATCCCTCCATACAGGGAGATTTTACCAGGACTGGGGAGAGGAAGCTGGCCGGGGTCATGAAAGATGGGGTCAACTCGGCCAATCGTTACTATCTCAATCGCTTCCGGGACGCCTACAGACAAGCTGTGATCGGTAAGGAGACGCCTCCATTTGCCATTAGGTCCATCAGAGCATGATTTAGAATTGCAGACTAAGTCCACACCCATAAGTTTTCCTGTTTTGCTTCACCGGTATTGGAATATGATTAATTTACTCATGTCAACATATTTTTAATTAGGTCTCATTTAGTATATTGGCTTAATTTAGAAAAGACACCAAATAATAGACATCTGCTTTGTGTGTATTTGGATGGGTTTTTTGTTCTAAGTCATGCTAATGAAGTACAAAGAAAAAACATTATAATTACTGTTTTAATCTAAATTACAGGATTCAATCTTAACTGTTTAGCTAGCTCTGACAATCAGACTCATTATGTTTAGCTACAGCCAATAATTAAATTTATTTTCTAGGAGTTCCCTGAAAAGTAGCAGTTGTTCTGAAATTAAATCTGCACACGATAATGAGTTGGTTAGTGTCTGATAGCAGCTGATACAGCAGGACTTTTGTAATGTAATGAACAATAAACCAGGCTGTCATAGTGTGCTTTCTTGGCAGTCGCTTCAGATTAATGTAAATACATTTTAAAGGAGACATGAAAAGGATTGATGGGCAATTTACATTCTGTAGTTCTTTCATTGTTACGGCACCATGGTGACACCTACTGTTACATTCAGAGACGGCAACCTCCTCACTGACTCATAAACGTCTATGATCTGGGTTTATTTTGTTAACTTTAAAAAACGGAGAATCAGACTCTTACCTCAATTCTTTTTACTGAACTTTCTTTAAACAATTTTAACAATTAACAACTTCTGCATGACTCCAGGAGCCCCCAGGAGCCCTCATGAGCAATCATTTTTATTTGACTTTTTTTTTTTTTACATTCACACATTTGTTTGGCCAGGCGGGCTGCCGATCACAGCCCTAACGTTTGTGTGCCGTTGTGTGTTTGTGCAGACCTGATGATGGGCATCCCAGTGACAGAGGACCTGTACTCCATCTTCACCAAAGAGAAGGAGCACGAGGCCCTGCAGAAGGAGAGCCAGCGCAGCCAGCAGGAGCAGGTCAGCCTCCTGCTGCAGACCTACATGCAGCTGCTCCTGCCCGATGACGAGAAGTTTCACGGCGGCTGGGCGCTCATCGACTGTGACCCCAGGTCAGGACAAAAATCCTCCACCTCAGCGCTTTTTGGTCTTTTTAACTGTCTGCCTGCTTTGGTGTCCAGCAAAACATCTATCTTTTGCCTGTGTCTGTGTGTGTCTGTACTGGGTTTCAACATTGTCCTGCCTTCCTTCATACAGGCCTTAGAATCAGGTATTGTACTAAAGACCGATATCAAGTCAGGAAGCAGCGTTGTGCTGTGTTGGATGGTCTGCACAATAGTATAAGTCCTTACTGAAAAGGAAGATAACGGATTGCTCTAATTAAGTCCTATTTTTCATACTGACAGCATAATTTGGACTCCATTTTAATTTGTCACGGCATCCAGTATTCCTAAAATGCAATTCAGGCCAGTACAATTGCAGTATATCACCATACATTTCGGGGAGATTTCATGGCTTTCTGACAGCTTTTTCTTTGGGTATGGGTATGCCCTGGCCTAAATTTAACTTCGGTTTGCTCTGGTGGGAGCAAGCCCCTTTGTGTGTGAAGACAGTGACAAATCAATACCATCACTGTTCTACCCTAGCAACCTCAAGGTCTTTTTATTTTTGGTTTCTGTTTTCTTCTTCTTTTTGTTAAATAGGAATTCAGCACTGGCAAGCAAGCCATGAATATTTCAATCTTAAAGCTGGGAGGTCCAAGTTTTAATAATATGTGGAAATATTACGTTGTTTCTGCCCAGAGTAACACTGTCACGTTTCCTGTTTCCTGTAGCCTCATTGATGCCACCCATAAGGATGTGGACGTTCTGCTCCTTCTTTCAAACAGTGCCTACTATGTGGCATAGTAAGTTCTAGATGTTCTTCCTTAAATATTGCAGTATGTTTTCAATCATAGTACTTTTATTATATATTTTTCTAGTTGAGTAGCTGTCCTATTGTATTTGTTTAGTAACTGTCAAGTTCCTGACAGTTTTTAGCATGTTAATTCAAGTCATGCATAGCCCTTGCTGAATTATTGGTGTACGTTCTGATTTAATAATGTGAAGAGGTAGTGAATGTCTGACCTATTGTTCCTTCGACACGGGAGAGGATCTGGAAGATTGATCTGTAGTCCGTACTGTTAGCAGACGTTTGAAAATGGTTGGAAAATAAAATGAATATAGGTGTAATTAAGAAGAAGAAACTCATGACTCATGTCATTCCAAGAGGGCTAGGCCAGGGAATAATGAATCTTTATCAGCTGCTGGAAGAGGGCTGTCAACATTATTTGTTCACAGCTATGACGATGAAGCTGATAAAGTCAACCAGTATCAGAGACTCAGCCTGGAAGGATTGGAGAAGATAGAGATCGGTAAGGAGTTCGTCTCTCATTATTCCTGTCCATTGAACTAGAAGAGCCATCATTCAGGGAGGGGAAGTAAATCGCACTAAGCCTTAGCAACACTTACAGTAAAGGTGCGTTGAGAGAGAATGCGTCGTGAACAGTCTGGCTGTGATGTTATACTGGAAGACATTTGTGTGCTTTCTGTTCATGTGTAGATCAGCAAAGAAAAGGGAGAGATTGGAAGTAGGGCTTGCATCATCATTTTTAATAAAAGGCATGAATAATAGAAAATAGAAAAAAAACATCCTTTGTTCATGAACAGGCCCTGAACCGACTCTCTTTGGAAAGCCCAAGTTCTGCTGCATGAGGCTGCACTACAGGAACCAGGAGACCAGTGGCTATTTCCACACCCTGAGAGCTGTCACACGAAACCCAGAAGACGATGGAAAAGGTATTGGAAGTGTTCGATGGACAGTATTTGTTATAATTTGACTCCATGTATGAAAATTATACAGAAATTTGGACGGTTTCGAAATTCTATTGGAAAGCATCAGCCAGACCCAGTTACAATCTAAGGGCAGATGAGTGTGTTGGCCCATTGTGATTTATGACACATACTGTTATTTCAATAGAGGACATGTTTTTCATACAGCTTAACTGCTCTGGACCATGGGAATAATCTTTTTCAGAATAAGAAATGTCATGTTTTATTAGAGCTGGCTAAAATATTAATAGGAGCAGTTTGTTGTTGTATCACTTGGGTCATTTTGGAATTGTCTTTCAGACACTTTGCAGTGCATTGCCGAGATGCTGCGAATCACAAAGCAAGCCACCGGCCTGGACTTACAGGTGGTGGAGAAGAAGCTGGAAAGGTGGGTTAATCAGTTTTTATCACAGTGATAAAGATGTTCAATTTAGTGTTTGGTTGGTTGTTGTTTTTTGGCAGGATTCATTCTCTCTGCCTTATCCTTGACGCACTGTTTATCCTTAATCATGCTCTGACAGAAGCTGGTGCTGAGTCGAGCAGTAAGCAATCCGTTAACGATGTGTGAAGTTTTATTTCTGACAGATTGACTTTGTGTACGTGCAGAACAACATTTACCTGGACATTTTCATTGTTTCATGGATCTAATTAATGAATTAATTAGGATCTGTGTATTTGACATAAAGTTGAAGAATTACATTAATATAGAAATAAGAAAGTATACAGGATGTTCTTCATGACACCGGGAATTTGTGTACAATTACCTAAAACAAGCCAAGCCTATTCAAGTGAAGCTTCGGTACGCTGTGCAAGGAACTGTAATGGCCCCCTGAAGCAAAAATAAATTAATATGCTGTAATACATACAAATTACAATTAAACTTTGACTCTTCAAACTTATCCCATAACCTAAATTAAAGTTTATATCCAGAGGGTGTTATGATGCATGAATAGTATTTTTCAGCAAATGTAAAATGTTATTACGTCTTTAGATATTTTTCAGCATAAATAACTGCAATGCCTGATTTCTCCATCACCAATTAATCTTTATGTAATAACGTTTTCTGTAAAAGGACTGCTGGGAAAAATATGTTTGTCGTGTCGTTTAAACATATCAGAAGGTGGCTTTGCAGGACAACTGAGAGTTCATAAGCTTCATTACTTTTTTTTTTTTCCCATCCGTCTCTTTTTATCTATTATTTTATAGCTGAACTTTCATCTGGTCTTCATAATCATGCAGGATTTTGTTTTATTCATGACCTAATATTCAGAGTAGCTCATCTGGTTGTCAGGGCAATACATTTTCTCCACAGTCTAATTTACATAATTTGGACTAGAAAAGATTATCATGATCACAAATCACTTGATTTAAGTTGATATAAGTTTATTTATATGCAGTTTGAATATGTGGAAAACCATTGTTACATTTATAAATATACATTTTGTTTTTAGAAAGCACAGCAAGCCCCATGAGGACATCATTGGCATCCGGACCAAGAGTCAGAACCAGGTCCTGGGGAGCTCGGGCCTCGCTCAGGGCAAGAACTTCCTCATGAATAAGTTCTCCTCCCTTAACCAGAAGGTGAAGCAGACCAAGTCCAATGTCAACATCGGTAACTTCAAGCCCCTGGGGAAGCTGGGCAGTTTCTCTAAGCCTGACGTGAAGGTGAACTTCTTGAAGCCTAACATGAAGGTCAACCTGTGGAAATCTGACAGCAGTTTGGAGACGTCAGACAGCAATCCTGGGATTGGAAACCTGAAGGATCACTCTGACCAATCAGACTTGGAGATCTCCTCAGACACAGACTCTTGTCACTCAGAAAATGACTTCTTCACCGGCTCCAAGGCCGAAGAAGACCGCAAGCTGGCTGGCTCCTTGGAGAACGTGGACTATGTCCTGCCCAGCTGCGGCATCGTGGTTTCTGCCCCGCGCCTAGGCAGTCGTTCCCAGTCCATCAGCGGTGGGGATGTCATCCTTCCAACTGTCCCTTCGGTCATCAGGGTCACCAACTGCGACAGCAAGCCGGAGGAGGCGGAAAGTAACGACAAATCCCTGGAGCCCCCTTCAGATTCTGAGGATCCTGTATTGATTGACTTTGGCACCCCCATCGATGCCTATTGCCACCAGTTCGTCCAGGATGCACAAATCAAGAACCAAGGGGCACCTGAGGAAGAGCCTGGATTCCAACAACAGAATCGTGACACGGGTCCCAGCAATCAACCCTCTGACAAGGAAGGGAAACTAGACACTAATGAGTCGCAGCCCTCCAGACCATCCAAGCTGGATGTACAGTCTACCTCGGATGGAAATCTCCTGACCATCCAGGCGCCGACTTCTGCAGCCTCTTCCTCTTCGCAAAAGAGCCTGGGGTCTCATCTGGAGGTGAGCGCGGGCCCTTCCCCGGCGGATGGCAACGGCAGTCGAGTGGTGTCTCCTTTTGCCAAGATCAAGAGCTCCATGGTCCAGGTGGCCAGCTTGACCCAGGCCGGCCTTACTCAGGGCATCAGTTTCGCGGTAGCCAAGGTTCAGAAGAGTCCTGAACCTGAAGCCATCAATGAAACCCAGCAGAATGAACTGAAAGCAATGTTTACACAGTGCCAGACTAGGATAATCCAGATTTAGGCCTCCTGTTTGGCTTGTTGTAAATTCTCTCTGTGGCTTCTAGTTAGGTATCAGTAGAAATAAGCTTGCACAAGAAGTTATCATAGAGGACTGACACAACCTGTAGCTAAATATCCTGCTTCCAAATACTCAGTTTTTAACAAATGTTTACAGCCTTCGTAGTGCAGAATATAGCTGAGGTAGAAGTGACTGTGCCCTCTATCCCCATACAATTGTCTTCAGACATTCAAGAGTTATTTTCTTTGTTTTGCACTAACTTTAATTTCATGAAAAAAACAACAACAAAAAAACAGGCACCACAGCAAATAAAGCCAATTTTAATGTGGGAAGACCAAGACGAACATTAAAATCTCTGACGTATTGATGTGTGATCATAAATGCAAAGTCTGTTCTCAGTTATGCCTATTTTTATCCTCTGCTTACTGGCTGTTCTAGTTTCTGAATGTGACAGATTATAATTGGATTGTGTTCAGAGCTGTCTGAATTTCCCTGGGCAACACATTTCAAGTGGTTTGATCATGGACAAGGAATTCTGTGAAAATTCCCCAGTGGAGTTTAAATTAATTTTAGAAAGCAATCAAGTTGGTGAATTTTAGGAAAAATAATTATGAAGCATTATTAAAATAAAGAAATAAAACGGGGAATTTACTCCACTAACGCAAAACTGCTAGCTTGTACAGAAGAAGTGCAGTTATATGTTTAGTCATAGGTAGTTTATAATGTCCTTGCCAAATACTTACTGAAACTTGCAATTTACTACAAATTTAGGGCTGGATTAAATCAAAAGTTTGACCCACCTGCTAATAGAAAACTATAGAACTGTACTCAGTTGCGGCTGCATTTTTAGTAAGGTGCCACTTTCTTCCTATCTTAAATGTAACCGCTATGATGTACAGGTTTGTAGTTTGCTACTAGCGGGTGGGTCAACGTTTTGATTCAATCCGGCCTTTAGTTTAGAATTCCTGTTGCTCCTTCACTGATCATTTCTTAGAACAGCCACAGCTTATATGTGACTGTAGTTTGTCTAAATATGCAAGGAGCATGTGTTGTCCGTGGCACAAAGTAGTTTTTAAGCCGTCATATATTATTTTCTGGTGGATACAGTGCACAGTCACTTATTCTCGTTTTGATTCAGGATGGAAACGGAGCAATAGTTGTTTTGTTGTATGACTTGTGTGTAGGGGTTGGTACACTGCTGTTCTTATGTAAGCTCAAATATCAAGTACTAAAATGACTTCCCCTGGTACTGAGCATTGATGGCTCTCGAGATTCGCTGGCACTGCCAAAGTGCTACTGTGGCCGATGCTTGCTGGCTGAAGACTGCACGGGTTTTGCAGCTCTGAAGGGTATCAGGGAGTTGAAAAAGCTGTATTTAAAAGTACACACACTGGATAAAACCAGCGACTTTTCCACGACTTAAGGAAATTAAATATTGGTTTCCTCGGAAATGTAGATTCAATCATTCCCAAATCAAAAAGGCTAAGCACTGGTTATATTTAAACCTAAATGATATATAGAAAAATATGTACATTTATGTTTTCAAGTTATCACATTCCTGGTGGCTGGAAATGACAGTATGGACTATCTTTCCAAGCAAAACAAAATGAAAAATATTAATTTTTTTCATTCATGTAGAACTTTTTTTTTTTTCCATATGCATACAGATTATAATTTTTTCCCAGTCTGGAGGGACAAGGCAAGACAGTTGTTCTGATTTTTGCTTTCAGAGATTTTGGCACCAAGTGCTATTAAAATATACTTGTGTTCATCGTCCCTGCTGGACTCGGATGGCATACCTGCCGAAGATGTGAGGGTTTTTGTAGGTAAAGAAATGGGAGATGTCAGTGCAAGATCCCTCCTTTGACATAAGAGCAAACACAAACTCCTGTAGGCGTAGTTCAGTACGTGAGCCTGTTATTAGATTGCTCTGAGTTAATGTACAGCTACATTAGATCTAGTGTTCTAGAGCGAAACCTGTCACGGTACGTCGTGTCGCACGCTGTTCTCTGCCGATTTCTCAAGTGTCTTGTCGTCTGGCGTCTTGCAGCCACTTCTGTGTCATGAGGAATATCATCAGCAGAAATATTGTCCCCTCTGGTATTCTAACTTTTATTGTACATGTTTTAAATGTGCTTATTTATTCCTGTTTTATCACAGTACTGTGTTTTCTCTTGGAGTGTTCAATGTTGGAAAAAAAAACCTGTCTTTACATTAAAGGTATAAACTGCTGTATTTTAAAATGTTAGGGATGTACATGGGAATATTTTAATAAAAAATCCAGATTCTGAGAAGCGCGAGGGGTTGTCTTTGGTGTCTGGTTGGGGCCATTCTCAGTTATGTCAAGGCTGTGATGTCATGATATTCTCCAAGCTTTTTTATTGCAGGTATTGTTTTTGTTTCCCTAGAGAATCTACTCGTGTAATTATCCAAATATTTCAGGATCTTTTTTTTTTTTTTTTAGTATCTTTAGTCTTTCTTAAAATGAAAACCCAAGGTCATAGCATACAATCAAAGCTCTGAGAGTAGAGAGTTGAAAGGCTTTATTGCTTTGATCAAGTGGGTAGGAGACTTATACATCAGGAAAACAAATGTATACAAAAAAATACAAAGTTTTTTCTTTAATTAAAACTTGTGACTCCTCTGGTTTTCCTCTCCATCTAGCATTGAAGGCTAAAGAAGTCTGTACATTCAGTGCTTAGTTTAGCATTGATTTTCATTACATGGTAAGGCAGTTATCTTTGGGTAGATGTCAAGGCGATGTATAGCTAGTATAGTTCAGCAACTTCACCCCAAAACTGGAATACTTAGGAAGTTAATATATTAAAAGACTGCTGTAGATTTAAGTTTGCAAGGGTTTGTGGGAAGGCACCACAGATCAGCAAATCCAAACAATGTAAATGTAAATTTCAGGGAAAATGTAACGTGACAAAAGCAGAATAGGCACTTCATTAATGCAGACATATTCTTGGAGAATGCACTTTAGGTATTTTATAAAGACAAGTTGCAGTGGTGGTATTTTGTGATGAGCAATACGTTCAGCTTAATTTGTTTATAAATCGCATGGGGCTTAACACTATACACAGATTAAGTCCAGCAGATACTCCAGTTAATTTAGACAAGACTAGCTGAAGAGTAAAGGCACTCATTTGCAGAGGTGGTGTATGGCTAATGCCAAAATATGTAATACAAACTATGCCAAAGTTGCCGATTTAAATTTGTAATATAAAGTTGTTTCCTCTGATCCATACAAAAACATCTGTAACCAAATTAGACTATGACCTCAGCTAGGGCGTTACTTGCACAGTTGCCAAGTACAAATCGCACGTGGAGATGATGCAAGAAATATTGCTCAGTTTCTTTCAATTCAAACTACAGTAAAGATTTATAAGAATCATACACATTTTTGTACATTTTAAATTTTAAAACGTCTGCTAAAAACACTCCATTTTAAATGTTTATAAAGCCCTTATTGAGAAGGGAAACCATTAAGAAGCCCCCTGCTTGTTTTAAATAGACAACCTTACTTCCCTGTGTGTCACCCTACAGCAGCAGAGTATAGTATTACAAAACAGATGTGGAATTCAAAATCTCTAAAGAGTTCACGTAGCTCAGTAATGAACTGAAACTAAAAACATACCATTATGGAAACCCCTCATCTATACAAAATGTAATTCTTTAATACACCTAAATAAATCCTTTGTAAGGGGGGGAAACAAAAACAAACATATGGAAAGATACAAGTAGATCTTAACATTACAAAAAGTATCCAATTTGTTTTATATATAAGACATGTAGTCTGAGTCTTTTTTGTTAACAGACTGAATTAATAAGACACATACAACAGTTTGTTAAAGATCAGTGAACAACCACAATTCTCTTGTATGCAAAAAAAAAAAAATGTTTTGGTATAAATTTTCTACAAAACTTTGCAGAGTTCAATTAATCCTTGTTCCTCGGCCGGATCCTCACGTCCCCAGACCAGCTCAGGATCACTCCACGTCCCCTGGGTCAGTGGAGCCTCGGCCAGGTGTCCACTGGTGCGGCCTCTTAAGGCTCATTCCCATTCATACACTTCTGTTGCTCAGTCCTGTTTTTCCGCAGGCTTTCAAGGTGTTTTGCCCTTAGCCACCTCTCCCGGCAAAGCGTGGTCTGGCCCACACTAAGAGACAGCAGTCTGTGCCAAGACAACCAAGCAAAACTCATCAACAGAAGGAAGGTTTAAGGAAAGGGGGCTTACTTGCATCAACAGTGTTGAAGCCATAAGTGGCTCAGTGTACATAGGTATTACTTTACTTGACGCCCACCTGCAGGCCTTAGTCGAGTTTACTGCAGTACTGACGTAGAAGACATTTACTTGAATCTAGAAGGGCGTCCGTTACAATTAAAGCTGATGCAGTGACAGGCTTACCTTGCAACCACAAGCAACCTGTGAAGGTCTTCACCTGAGATGCTCTGAGGGTCATTCTTGCGCATTTCGACGAAGTCATCTTCCACTGCCTGAAAGGAGGAACATGTTTCAGGATAGGCAAATCGCTCATGCGCTTCCCTTAAACCTCACACAGGACACGAGAGGGCCTGACCTTGGTCACCTCCTCGGAGATGCCGTACTCCACGGTCCGGAGCAGGCTGGTGTAGAGGCGGAACTTGTTGAGCAGCGATGGCATCAGCGCCACCTGCAGGGCGCTCAGGTACTCCTCCATGTTGGGGGGGGCGAGCTGGGGCTGCAGGTGGACCTGGCAGTCTGACTGTGGAGAGGATAGGGAACACGGTGTCAGCATGGAGAACGGATGCTTTGGCTGGTACTGTACTTCACAAATTGCAGGACACCAGAGACGGCAGTGAGATGCATCTCAAGCAAAATGATGATTTTAACATCTCCAGGAGTTTACCAATTACACATCAGTAGTGTCACACGCATCATCCTGCTTGGGCTCAGGGTCCAAATCTAAGTCAAGGTTTGTATGTACCAATGAGGCCACCTCTACTTATGGCCATCTTAATCTAAAGCCTTGAAATCTAGCCCGGCCTCTCCTCTCCTCGTTACTCATGATGGAAGCGGGTCTGGCCGTACCGGTAGCAGCGATCTGCCCTCTGACGTGATCAGCACATTAATGTTGCAGGGGAATTCCATCTGGTGGAAGTTAAAGTCATAATCAACCTTTTGCCAAGAGATCAGGTTACCCAGGGCAGTGAGGTTCTGCACACCTGCAGGAGAGCAACAAGACGGACGTTATGGCTTGAGAAGGCGAGGAACACCAGGAGAATGTATTAATGGATACATTTGTATCAGCCATCTACATTGTGTTCTGAAGGAAGCAATACTGTAATATTTTTTAGGACCATGACTACAACAGAAGAGCTTGCTTCTTTTCTGCAGTTCTGGATAAGAACCCATGGGCGTAGTGCTGTCACTGACCTGAGGCATCCAGCTGTCCCTGCTCCAGCGCCGTCTCGTCCAGGAAGAGACTGCTGTTCCTGGGCAGCTGCAGCACGCCACTCACCAGCCGGTTAGCAGTGTAGTCCTTGTGGGGAACGAACCGCAGGGTGTTCATGTTGTGAAGAGACATGCCAAGGCGGAAAGACTGGAAAAGAAGAACAATATTTATTTATCCCCCAGCAGCAGCACTGTAACTGGAAATGAACCAAAATAATAGTTGCATCAATATCTGGCCTGGCTGCACAGCAGATTTCAAATGCAGGTCCCCTCTCCTGATGTACCAATCATGTACAGTTGCTCCTCCTGATCTGCTCATTCACGGGAGGTACTGAGCTCCTGATATTATGTCCTGCTTGTAAGCCTTTATTGAGGACTCTCAACTATGTCAGTTACTATATGAAGCACATTTTGTGGAAGCTCTGTAAAATAACATTTACAGATACTTAATTTGTGCAATTTATCTTGCACACAAAAAAACAACTAAACAATACATTTTAGGGGAAGGGGAATCGAAGGTACTTACAGAAGGAACGATCTGCTGAATGATGCGATACAGGCGCTCGGTGTAGGCCGTGTTGCGAGGACAGCCGCTCAGATTCAGCGCGAATTTACCCAGCGGCAGGACATCCCGTCTCGCATACCTGGAGCAGACAAGATTCAGTCAGTCAGATCTTTCTCAATGGTGTATGATCAACCACTTTATCAAACGCCACCACATGGGGCCCGTGGTACAGTATTAAAGGGCTGCACTTCATCTTCATTACGCGAGGGCGTGCCCCTATCATTAGCCGTCGAGCGTGAAGAGCACTTTCACTGGGCGACTCACACGTTGGAAATCAGGTGCAGGATGAGGTACTCGGCTGCCAGGCTGTCTCCCAGGAGCACGTGGGTGAAGAAGCCCAGTAGCTCCGCCCTCACTGCGGTCACCTCGCTGAGGAAACTGGACACGACTGCAAGAGGAGCAGATACAGGATGCGTTAGACTCGCCCACACTCAGTATTTAGAACAGTCAATTTATGAAAACGTAACTGATGTATCCATAGAAGGTACTGGTACAATCAAATCTGTTACAGTTTCAAAATACGAGAGCATAAGTTTATTCATTTTCTTAACGCATCCCTGAATTACTTTGTCTTCACACTTAACCCGGGGGACTCACAGCTCTGGTGTTCCTGTGTAGTCAGACCCGTGGGCAGCAGGGGGTTGTTGTGGTCCAGTTTGTGCGCCAGGACAACATGGAGCCGGGGCACCAGGGACGCGGGCGGACTGTGGACCCTCTGCTCCTCTGCGGTCTCCGTGCAGTCCATGGGATCCAGCAGGGAGGCGGAGGCGGCATTGTCCCTGCGAAGCACAGCACCCCTCAGCTCAGAGCATCCGCACTCGGCAGCCATTACACTGCAGGTTTCTCTAGGGTCTCCAGCAGCTGTACAACCTCTTCGGTTTTAAAAAATGAACCATTATGGAAAAATGGGCTCACCTTTCTTCGTTCAATACGCTGAGCACTGGGTCTGCGGACAAAATCCCATACACCTCCAGCATGTCGTTGACCTTGAAGCCCTCCCATTCTTCATAGACCTGCCAGGAGGAGACCATGTTAACTGGTCAGCAATGAAAACAGTGCTGCAAAAGCCAAGTCGTCCAAAATGCTCTTACTTAGGTCACTTACAATACAGGCAAGTTAGAGAATTGACTTTGTACCCCATACTGATGACAGTGGAGAGCTTTGTAATGCTGCCATCTTTGGTTTAAAAAGGAAATAGACATTTTGTGCTTCAGGTCCTATGTTACACCTCTCACAATGCTAAAATCAGTCTTTGATGTCTCTTCCTGCGCAGCTGAGACATTACCTTCACAAGGCAGGCTGGACCTTTTTCTCCTGGCAGTGGGAAGTTGAGGTCAATGGGGGAAGAGCAGCCGGGCACTGAATTTTTCTGAATGGAAGGGGCTTCGGTCTCCAGACGTTTTGAATCTCCGCTGGCCTGGGAATCTGCACCCCCTGGCAGTCCTGCGGAGGAAGGAGGAAACGTTTTGATAAGGAGAATCCCGGGGTCACCATGTCCATGCTTATAGTGCAACACAGTAGTGTGTAAGTACAGCTTCAACCACTCTCACCCCCAAAAAATTAAAACGGGAAAATATACATTTAACTCATGCGTAACAGGCTTATATTCTCGTCTCTCTCCTCTCACGTTAACGCACAGAACACAGTGCCGGCAGTACCCGAGAGCTGGTCCTTCTGTTTGCTGGGCTGCATGTCCATATCCTCGTCCTCCTCATAGCTGCGCTTGCGTCGGCATGGCGTGTAGGATGTGGAAGGGCTGACACGGGCCTGACTGGCTGAGGCATAGGTGTGCAGCACAGAGTTAAGAACAATATTCAGAACAGGGGAAAGGGGCAAAAAACTGTTTTAACAATAACACATCACATTTGATACTAGTAGAACGGGTGTGGCAAGTGCTCTCCCACAGTAAATTCAATCTGCTCCATATAAAACAATATCAAACATAATCAAAAAGGATATCTCTTTGGCCCATGGGGACTCCCCAGGGATAGGCACACAGTAGAAGGTCTGCCTCTCCAAAGTCACACTGCGGCTGGAGTTCAGGTCAACCTCCTGCTGAGGCTAAAAGCATCCGTCAGTTAGAAACGCACACACCTATCGGCACTGTGACGTCTACGATTAGATTCAGGACAGCATTGCGTCTTACTGCTGCCACCTCCTGGACAACAATATACAATAGATTCTACTGCCTTCTGTAAAATAAATGTAGCTTTGCAACAGTTTGCACAAAAGGCACATTCAAATTTAATATGATGTACACAAAACAGTAACAACTCTTCCCAAATGTAACTGTTAAAGATGTGTTACTGTCCTAATTTACCACAATCCTTACAGTGTCCCAACATGGCAGTGGATACCCAAACAAAAACTAATTTCCAACATGTTAACTGTATTAATTGAATTGTAGTACAATAGCAAAAAGGAAAGAAAAACATTTACGTTCTTACCCCACACTCCGCAACATCCCTGTATTTCCCAGATCGCAGAACCTGAAAAGATGAACCGAGATAAATGAAAATACATTTTTAGCTGACCCTTCAAGTGGTTGAAGGAACCTATTGGGGGAGGGAAAGGTAGACAAAAAAGAAAAGAGAAGCTGACTAGACTGGGGACTCACCCGTGCTTTTGAGGTTGGGTCCACCGTTTCATACACTCCCATGTAAAACTCTGGGTCAAACATGTCTTGAACCATACACCTGAACTTGACCAGGCTGTTAGGTTTAAGATAGTGCAAGGGGACATCATTTAAAGACGGCACCTGGAGAAAAACAGGAAACACAGAACGTCCAATATCAGTCGCACACCTAGGGGTTCGTAAAAACATGTACACGATCATTGCATTTCCATAGATTTGGATCAAGGTTTTCTTACTATTATTGATAGGTGGCTTCTGGGGACATTTTGGTTATTATACCTTTGATTTGTTCTAGATTGTATGCTGCGTTTTATGGTATTCATTGTTGTTACTGGTCACATTGGTTGGGTCCACGGTGATTGGGCAAAGCACAGGTAAAATAGCATCCCAAAAAGACAGCACGAACTGGACCATAGGCAAATACAGCACGGAAGACACTTAATGTCACACATCAGCTCATTATTCTTGCAGAAACCCTTCTGATAATGTTTTCAGGAGCCATTTTTCCTGCAATAGACTGAATGACAAATCTAAACAGCTAGTCCCAGCAATGCAATTCAACTTACCCAGCTCCTTGCATCGTTTTCCTTTAACTTCTCTTTAAAATATTCCACGACTTTCTTTTCCCACTCAGGATTGGGGCTGTTCTGAGCTGCAAAGGGAATATACAATTAGAACCAGAAGCTTGGCTGCTTAGATAATCACAACGACGCACAATGACTAAAACACTGCAATGTTTAAGAGATTTACTATAATTGTTTTACATTAATGAAGATTCTGAATGCCAGGTGTTGTGTTGAGATTTGGCTTTGAATATGAAATTAGTTCATTTCTTCCGCACTGCCATTGCCTGCTGGAAGTGCTTGTTTATCTGGAGTCCTGGCAGTGGTAGACCACGTGTACAGCAGGGTCGTGAATAACAGCACATGTCAAAGGCAGGGCTGTAGACAGGCATCGTTTATAAGCTTTCATAAATCACTGACATATACCGAAAGCCTATATCTGTCAGGCTGAAATTATACGAATTCAATAAATGGCGGAAAGTTCGGAATGAGAATTTAGAACTTAGAACTTAGAACTTAGAACTTCGAATGAGAACCACTAAACTCATCCAACCCATTCTACGAAACATACATGTCATCAATTAATCAGAACGAATTACATGTTCTGCTTTCCTGTATTACCAAGCAAACATAAAATTTCACAACTTTGTAAAAGTGGGGACAATAGAAACCATGTTGGTTTAGAAAGATATAGCTATATTTCACCTGCATTACATTAGATTTAAAAAAAAAACTAAATATTAAAAGCACATTTTTGACAATAGAACTTGTAAACAAGGCATTGCAATTAATGTTACTGCATGGTAGACGGACAACAGAGAAACTACTTACTAAAGATCCCCTGCACGACGCTAAGAGGGCTGTTAATCCAATCGTGGGCAGAGGGCATCTTTGTTTCTTTTAAACTCCGGCGTTGAATAAGGCAATCTTCACAATACGTAGGTTGTTAAACACACTTCTCCACTATAGGAAGCAGATTCAGAAACACACAAAAACTCTAGGGCACCATTCGCAATGGCGGGAAATATACGTCACTCGGATGTACCTATGAACTTTGCCGCAGCTCTGACGTCAGAGACGTCAATCTGTCGCTGAAGCCATTTTTACTTGGGGCAAAACTTGGCCACTTTCACTTTTCCATGTTGTGAGTACACAGGGCCAGCCTATTACTTACGGACACAAAAATGTGAATATTATTTTGCTAGAAATAGCCTCAACTATCCATTATGCAGTGGCAACATCAATTTATGCTTGACACAAATGAAATAAAAAGAAAGACACAAGTGGCATCCCCTTGGGAGTGCATGGTGTTTTTAATCACTTTTTACTCACATTGAATTGTCATTGTAACGCTATATACTTTTAATCGTGTTGCTGTGCTTTCAGCTAATAATTGCATTAAGAATAGTAGTAATCGTCATCCTTATCATCACAATAATTATTATTTATTTAAATACTATTTATTAAATACCTTTGTTTTATAGGTGTACTAAGTTCTTCGTTTTAACTATTTATATGAATCTATGTATTAAGACAAATTAATGTAATAGTTTCTCTTTTTTGTTACTGGCATTTAAACTGGGAACTAAATGGTCGCATTCTTGTAGTGCAGAGTTCCGCAGTTTTGCGCAGATCTGCAGAATCCCGCGGATCCCATTGGTGGATCCGCGCAGAACTGCGGGCAACTGCGCAACACGAGCGCGACCAATGAGCGACGCGGCTGAGTGTGACGTGTGCTGACCCTTCACCCCTAGATCCGGTGCGGGGGGCCGAGCTGGAGTAGGTTACGTGTAATTGCCTGCTGAAAATGGCTGAGAAGAAGCAACACGGCAGCTCCAACACAAATCTCCTGTTCTCCACGGCACCGGAGTTTAACTTCAGCCTGCCCTTCATCCCTGTCAGCCAGGCCGCCGGCCCTGCGGTGCTCTCGGGAGGTGAGACCACGTCACACGGGAGGGAGAAGTGGCCTGAGTGGCGTTATATTAATATTACGCTTCCCAATTCAACTTCACGACGTCCCCCAAAACTGCTGTCTGCGCTGTTTTGTTTCGATGCGTAATCCCTTCACACTGGCTAATTAGTATCAGTGAATTCACTTACAGTGTCAATCGCTAACCATTTTGTTGGGACACACTTGGATATCGATGCAGGTTTGCTCTGGCTTGAATGAGAGCTGTCTGGGTCTGACGTTTACAGCCTCTGTTGATTTAATTGACAATCTCAGTTTTTGTCATTTCCTATGCATGGAATAATAAGTAAAGCAAACGCGATTGGTGTTTTATATACGTTATCACACCCCACGAATGAGCTCATTCCACTTTACATTTCGTCCTGAACTGTATGGGCTGCGTTTATAGCTGCCTTTTTGAGTATGAACAAGTTAAAGGCTGCTGTGTGTAGAGGTGTCACAATGACACCCTTTGTACATCACTGTCTAAACTGGGTTGAATGGGAACACTATTCGCTCACAGCGCATGTGTGTGTTGGCCCAGCATTGTTCTTGATGATGTTGCTCTCCATACAACAGAAGATTTGTGTCTGCTCTTTTAGATATTCAGTTGTCAAAACATGTTGCTTTATCAAAAAGAGAGTACATCATCTTGTGTTGACCACTAGGCAGGGGAGTTTTCAAATGTGATGTGCTAGCTACGAAACACAAACATTTACACACACAATTGTACATTTTTAAAGTGAAGTTTCAGGTTTTGTCTTCATTTCAAATATTGGTTGTGTACAAAAATGGTCAACTTATGTCGTCTTGTTGTGTATCATGCAGTGTTGTGAAGGTAAACTGATTGTTCACCATTAGCTTTAACCCATCATCACCAAGTGCTGATTTGTGATCTGTCATTCCAGCTGGCGTTTTCTTTTAGTTTTTTCTGTGCATTTTGTTAAAATGACTGCTTTTGTTTTCTAGAATAAAACAGTGTCCTTTATTGATGCATCACACGTAGTGATGCACAACATCAGGACAAAAATACATCTAGTAACACATTATAGAGCACAACATTAAAGCATACATTGCAAAGCAAATTAGGAAACCACAGTCTGAACTATAGACTATAGAGACAGAATGAGAGAATTGTATGCAGTTGTATTGACTATTACTAAGGCAAATAGCCTAGATAAACCCCTTTAGCAAACAAATTAATTAACAATGTATTCCTTCAATTTCAGGATGATTGTAGGTACCTTGAGAAGCAGGACATAAAATATATTTACAAACACATAAAACTAATGATCGTTTATGTATTCTGTGTGACAATTGAGTGTACTTGTACATGTATAACTTATGAATAATCAAGTTATAGAAATTTGAGAAGTCAAGGAAGCTAGTATTCAAGACAGTACATTACAAAGCTCAATAAACAAGGCTAGACATCACAAAGTAGATATTTCTGTGAGCTTAGCTCGATCAGTGCTGTGGCAGTATCAATAATGCTCCTGTCTTCCAGTCAGTTAAAACGGAAATGCGTTTCATTTTTTTTTTTTACCTGCCTGAACATTTTCTGGTAAACTGTAATCAGCCCTTTTAAAATAAATGTAAGGCAGGTTTTTGTATTTTGTTGCAGCCAAAATAAGCCAACATTTATTTTTTATACTCATACCTTCTGAACAGTCAAATATAGTTTGTTGCAGTGCGACCCTCAAACCAGTTTTTTTTAATCTTTTTAATTGTTTGGAGGCTGATGTTCCTTAGTTCCTTAGTCATGGTGAGTGGATCCGACTCACTGGTGCTGAACCAGCATTAATGTGCGGTAAATACAGTGATTCCACCACGGGGTTATGACAAACCTTTAATGAACGTTTGGAATATCCATGGACAAAACAAACACGTCGCAGAACCAGTGAATTCTCTGCCTGCCAACAGGGCATGCTGCAGGAGCCCCAATCAGGCCCCAGCACAGTCAATAGCATAGTATTCACTTCATCAGCACATGAGCAGAGTGTCGACAAATCTCAGCAGCTGGATTATTATTATTATTATTATTATTATTATTTATTTATTTATTTATTAGCAGACGCCCTTGTCTTGATCTGCCCACAATGCAAAACACCTCACTCAGTTTGTGTGTGTATTATATACAACTATCCAAAGTTATTAAAGACTTGGGAATCTGTTGGGCTAACACAGAATTCTGAAATTCAGAATTAATTTAAAATATAGGTTTATTGAATGGCATGAAAAAATGATAATATTTGTTTCTGTTGTCTGCTTCAATTCAACAGCCTGAGGATATTTGGCAGCAAATATTAAAAAGAAACGTGTCAAACTGTGCTACTATGGTGAGTTAGTGTCTTTAATGTCTTCAATCTTTTCCCCCAGATGATTCTGTAGACGTGGGAGAAGAGGACAGTTTTCTTGGCCAGACATCCGGAAACGCCAACCAGCCTCCAACCTTCAGCTACTTTTCCCAGTCGACAACCAGCAGTGACCCTTTTGCTTCCATCGGGCAACAGTCTTACACTTCTTCTGCACCTACTGTAGGACCGGCTGCCTCGGCCGTTTCTCCGCCCCTCACCACCGCTGGACAAAATGATTACCCAGCTGCAGCAGCCCCCCAGTCGAACTTTACCCAGCCCCCAAGTTCTCAGTTTGGAAATGCACCCTATCAGAGCCCTCAGGCTGGATACACTCCTGCGCCAAGTAGCATAGCCCCGCCCATTGCCCAGGCCCAGCAGCAGATTTACAACCCCTATCGCCACACCCCTTTAACCAGCCGAGTCAATCCCTATCTAGCTCCGCCACAACTTCAACAAAGCCAAGCCCAGCAACAGCAGCTGCCTTTCCTTCAGGCTCCGCCCTCTGCCCCTCCCTCTCAGACATATCACACTCCCTCCGTTCCGTTCGCACAGGTAATTTCTATCTTTGTTTGTTTGCAATTACATTTCTTGTGCAGTAATGATACTTTTGTTGCAACCTCGTGCACGTCACCAGAGATTTTTACAGGAGTGTTAATACAGCAGCCAGATTTGCTGTGTTTTAAGTTCTGTTGGGACCTGGATTGGCTACTGCTACATACTAGTGTCTACAGCTATCTCAAGAAACCACTAATTGCTCTATGCTGTAGTGTTTTTTTTGCATTTCAACAGTCTGATATGATCTTGTAATAGTGAAAATATAAATCATGAATCATTCTCCCTTAGATGGCATGTTGTAATTGAATGTCTGAAAAAACAAATTGCACTTCAAACTGCATTAGCAGTGTTAGGGTGTGCAAAACGATACATGTATTTTGAAATAGTAACTTAAGAGTGCTTCAGTGTCAGACAAGTCACCCTTGTGCATCAGCTTTTGTTTGTTTTGGAGAAGTTCCCAATATAACAAAGTTTGACTGGATAAGTAACAAAATTAGAAATGCAGATTCAAATATTAAAGATATTGCTTCCTCTTTAGTTTAACATGCAAGATTGTAAAACAAAATATTCAGGAGGCAGTATACATGGCAATGAAGCACAGCAACACGTTTTCCTACATATGGAACCTTTTGTTTTCTGTTTGTGTGAATGATAGGTTCAGTTTTAGGAGTTGTTGACATGAGGAACTACCCCTACATTCTGCAATCTGTGGTGACTCCTGATTATGACATTTTATTGAAGCTGGCCAGATGTTGCAGACATAGGATCTGGCAAAAGTGTTGAAAATTGCTGAAGGCTTCTCTCATTGGATATTGTCAGTGTGGGTAGAGAAGTGGATGGTCATTTTTAGGGGAGGATCTAAGTCCTTAAAATTAAAGGCTATCCTCATTTTATACAGTGTGCCACTATCTGCACAACAGGGAATAAACAGTACCAGCTTCTGACCTGCCGTTACATACTCCCATCATGCAGAATTACAGGAGGGAAAGGGTTAAAGGTAGACCAAGGAAAGGAAAGTAAGAATATTAAATCAGGCTTCCGTATCTGTGAATGCTAGGCTCCTCACACTCAGGGGCAGGCCGTACCTTCCGGTGTTCGCCCTGCAGGCCCCCTGGTCCCAGCTCCTCCCATGATGCCCTACACCTACAATGTGTATGAGCCCGTTCAGCCCCACTGGTTCTACTGCAAGCAGGTGGAATCCAAGGATATCTGGTTCCCCTTCAGCCTCTTTGACTCCATCAGGCTTGAGGAGACCTTTAACTCAGGTGAGTGAATTGAACACGTTGATCAGTTCTGTGATTGGCATCTCTCTGTGGGCATTGTCTACGGTGATTTTAATTTTCATCCCCTTCTTTGTTTGAAAGTGACTTTTTTTCCTTTTTATTTCTTCTGTTCAGTCCAGCCAGACCCAGAGAGTGTGGTCGTGTGCACGGATGGGGGCCGCTATGACATTCAGCTGTACGACCGCATGAGAACGGCGGTGTACTGGGAGGAGGAGCCGTCTGAAGTGCGCCGGTGTACCTGGTTTTACAAAGGAGACACAGACAGCAGGTTTATTCCGTACTCTGAGGAGTTCAGCGAGAAGCTGGAGGTACGTGCTCGGACACCTGCCGCTTCTCGGGGATGTACCTCTTTTTTTGGTTTCCTTACGCATACTGACAGTTGCGAATTATAAATCTGCAATGAATGTACTGCTTTTCGTGTTCATGGGTTTGATAAGGGGTTTGATTTGGTCTAGCCCCTAGTCCAAATTGGAGCCTCTGTTTACAAAGCTGGACTGAGATGTTTAATAGACATAAACTGATTTTGCCAGTCAGTTTACCTTGGTTTGTCAGTTTCCGGACGGAGTTGGCTCAGATGAGATGGGTGGTGCACGATAGGGCTGGGTGATGTGACCTAAAACATGATCTCTCTATTTTTAGAGGTTTGGGCGATACACGATATATATCTCTATTTCTTGTCTTTCTCCAAAGAAGCTACAAAATAAGACCAAAGACATTCAAATTCAAACAAGTCTTTCTTTAATTATAAAATATGCAAAACAAACAAATACCACTTGTCATGGTAATTGTTTTTTAACCTGACTAAACAAATATTTTTTTGTAAGAACAATGTGCGAAATAACAAATTCTTGCTGTCAAACTACATTTTGACGGTAAAGCATGGAATACACACTCAAGCCTGCGGAATAGGCGTCATGTGGGTTCAAATCCCAGGTGGGACAGTGCTGTTGTACCCTTGAGCAGGTACTTCACTTAGATTGCTCCAGTAAATGGTGTATAAATGGGTACAAATGTAAGTCGCCCTGGATAAGAGCATCTGCTAAATGACAAATAATGTAATGCGTGTGTGTGTATATATATATATATATATATATATATATATATATATCGTTGTTATGTGACCATAAATAATAGTGTGTGTGTGTATACATGCATATATACACAGTATTATTTATTATTTACAGTCACATAAGATCTACAACACAAGTAATAGTAATCATGCAACTCATGCTCTATAGTATAGATTCACATCCTAATCACATACCACATTTGGGTTTAAAGTGGTGCATTTAACATCTGTCCTTGCTAGACAGGTACGTTTCCTTGCTGTGACAGTAGAGTTTCGATTTGAAATTACTGTATAATGTGATAACACAAAATGTTGTTATTATAATTAAAAAAACTTACACCACTTTCACAACTTCACCATATTAATTAAAATATCAAACATTCTGCAGTTTTTTTACATTGCTTTTCAATTTATAAAAATGAAGCAAACTTGATTATACTTTATTTTTATACAAATTATAGTTATATATATGTTATATATATCTATCAGGGTTTTCCACATAAATTTGCATAGGCAAGGCGGTCTGATACTGAATTTTTCAGCAGGGGGGTGAGTTGCCATCACAAATTGTTTACTGATTTACTAACATCAACACAAATTATTCGATAGTAACTCACCACCAAGACGCATTTGCTCCCTCCTCTTCGGAGGCGACTGGCCACATAAACAAATGATTGACAAATGTCTTCTGCAGGTGATTGGCTGCATAAAAACATTGATTGACAGTTACTCCTCCCACATAAAAAAAAACTCTACTTGCAGTACAAGTGTTTTGTATTTCACACAATATTGAATATATATCGCAAAAACCCGATATATGGCCCAGCCCTAGTGTACAGTCCCTAACACTCAGTTTTAGTTTGGCATGTTAAAAGAGGTTGTAATGGTATTTTAAATTATTATAATTATGAAAGTGAATTTGAGGCTGATGAATATCACTCCATTTGTTCTCCTACAGGGAGAATATAAGAAAGCTGTGACAACCAACCAGTGGCACCGAAGACTGGAATTCCCTACTGGGGAGACGATTGTCATGCACAATCCCAAGGTAATCCCGTGGGAGAGGGTCACCCACAAGCAAATAATTAACAGAATCAGAAATGTTTAAAGTCTTAGTTGAAGGATTTATTGAACACAGATGCAATTTGTACAGAATTATTAAATTAAATTAAACACATTACTCTTTTTTTATTGACAGGTAAATGATCTTATTCACAGCAGGAAGGAATTAAATGTAATTTTCTTGCATTCATTTTTTTTCATTTACAGATTTTGTGAGGTTGATGTGAAGCTGAATGAGTTTCTTCAGCTTTATAATCTCCCTCCACTACCTTCACTTGTTTTCAAACCATTAGATGAGATGAAATGAACTGTGGTGTATAAAGTGATTTAATCTTAATGAGCCCAAAAACACTACAAATGTATGTACTGTGCTGTTCCCATTCCCGTTTCCCTCAGGTGATCGTTCAGTTCCAGCCCTCGGCGATGCCAGACGAGTGGGGCACCACGCAGGATGGGCAGACCAGGCCCAGGGTGGTGAAGAGGGGCATTGATGATGATCACGATGAGATTCCCGATGGTGAGGAGACTCCTGCTGACTATTATACAGGCTGCTGCTATTTATAATCTAACACAATTTCTATGTTCTACGTTGTATATGCTTCTAAAGGGAGGCTGTCTTTATCTGCTGTGGGCGTCTCAATAACAAGCCATTGATTGTCCCTGCCTTTAGGAGAGCTTCCTCAGGTGGACCACCTGGTGTTCATGGTGCATGGCATAGGACCCGTCTGTGACCTGAGATTCAGGACCATGGTGGAGTGCGGTAGGTCTTTGTAGGTCTTGGTTAAGTCCTATGAGGCAAATTAGTATTTTTTGTGTTTTCTTAATATAAGGCTTGACTGTACTCTGGCTCCATTTCTACTATAGTTTGATCTGACTGACATTAAAAAATAAACAAACAAACAAAACTAAAATATATACCTCTACCCTGATATAATGCAGTCCTTGGGAGCCAAAAACTCTTACCGCATAATAGGTGAAACCGCGTTATATCGAACCTGCTTTGGTCTCGAGCATTTCCAGAATTAATAGTCAGGAAATACTTTGTGTTATGGCTGACACAGTGTTTGCAGTAAATAATTCTACTCTGCAGTGGGTAAATATCCTTTCTTTCATTACAACACTTATTTTATAGGGTTACTTAAAAGATAGTGTACTAAAAACACCGGTACAAACACTGCTAAATGCAACCATGTGGGCTCAGTTTCATCTACTTCAATCGTTTGGTCTGCGTGTAATGATTAGGAAAATGCAAATTCACATGAAATACAAATTGTTGTAAAAAAAGGATTTTGGTATTTTATCAAGTAGCACCATGGACCACTTTGTCACTTAACCAACTGTTATACGTAAATTAAGTAATATTAACTATTAATTATTAAATCATTTTAAAACATTTTGGATATATTGAAGATACTTATAGAAGATTTAAAAGAAGCTAAAAAGGTAATCAATGGATTTAAACTGTCAACTTTAACTTTTAATTAAGACTTGCACACAAGCCTGTTTTTACGCAGATTGGAGTGAAAGTTTAAAAATGCTGTAAATGCACCTGGCTTTGTGTTTCGACTTTCAAAACATTTTTTTCTTAATCGGGTTATATCCGAATTCGTGTTGTATCAGGGTAGAGGTGAATTATGTGTCAACCCATTACATTAACTGATTTGTACATTTTTGTGATGCATACACTATATACTGAGGCACACACCCTGTATATACTGAGGCACACACCCTGTATATACTGAGGCACACACCCTGTATATACTGAGGCACACACCCTGTATATACTGAGGCACACACCCTGTATATACTGAGGCACACACCCTGTATATACTGAGGCACACACACACTATACATATTGAGAGACACACACACACTCTACATACTGAGAGACAGACACACACACACTGTGTATACTGAGAGACAGACACACACACACTGTGTATACTGAGAGACTCACACTGTGTATACTGAGAGACACACACTGTGTATACTGAGAGACTCGCACTGTGTATACTGAGAGACTCGCACTGTGTATACTGAGAGACTCGCACTGTGTATACTGAGAGACTCGCACTGTGTATACTGAGAGACTCGCACTGTGTATACTGAGAGACTCACACACTGTGTATACTGAGATGCGCACACACACTGTATACTGAGACGCATACAGTGAAATAATTGTTTACAGTGAGATTTCACCCAATTTTACAGTAAGATTTTTCGCTACACACTATACTGAGATACTTCTGTATACAGTGAGATCAGTCATCAGTCACAACAGAGCTAATTATAGTGGAACGTATTGCCAGAATAATGGATTTGTAAAGAAATTAAAATCTGCGAGCTGTGTGAGCTGATGGGTGTGGAGCTGAGTGGCTATGAGACAGAAAAGGAAATTTTTTCACTGTATGTGTCTCAGTATGGTGTATGTACCATGGGGTGAATTATGTCCCTAACAGCGCCTCATACAAAAGATAGTAAAACTGAACAACAGTCTCTTGTTGCCTTTCGGAAGAACAGTGCCTGGTGGTTGTTTGGTTCTACTCCACTGGAGGGCGCTCTTGATACATGAAAGAGTAATCTGTATTAAAAGCGACTAGCGAGATTCTGAGTGGACTGTCTTCGGTGGCAGCTGTTGTTTTCATGGAGATACTTTGTTTTGTTTTGTTCTCAGTGGATGACTTCCGTAGCGTCTCTCTAAAGCTGCTGCAGAGTCACTTCAGGAAACCTCAGGAGGAGCGAGCCATCAGCCGTGTGGAGTTCCTCCCGGTCCAGTGGCACATGGCCCTGCATGGCGATGCTACTGGAGTGGACAGGTGAGGACCAGGGGTTGTCCCATGGTTACCCACATCTGCATGCTCTGAACAGGGGTCTTCTGGGCCACTGATTTGACAAGTTTCAGGATCATGTGGTACAAAATCAGGAGACTCAATCAGTTTGACACCTAACAAGTGCTTTGTGTGCGTCTTTCACCTGTGCAGGCGAATCAAGAAGATCACACTGCCAAGCACAGGCCGTCTGCGCCACTTCACCAATGAAACTCTGCTAGACGTCCTGTTCTACAACAGCCCTACCTACTGCCAGACCATCATGGACAAAGTGGCCCTGGAAATAAACCGCCTCTATGCGCTGTTCCTTACCCGGAATCCTGATTTCAAAGGAGGCGTTTCAGTATCTGGACATAGTTTAGGTAAAGGGGGGGATATTCCAAGCCACAGAGCGGTCAACAGATTGATAGACCTGTAAGCTGAGCACAGAAATCAAATGCTAATTGTTACTTAATTACTGTGAGAACCTCGGAACTTGGCACTGACCAAAACATTCTGAAATTCCTTTTTGCTGCAAGTTCACTGCCCAGGATATTCTATAAATATTGTACTGATAGTCCTTTACAATTCATTAGGAAATGTTTGCATGTCGATAATCATCGGGAAGTGGATGTTTTTCCCGATGCATTCATTTTGGTTTAAATGGTTATACAATATGTGTAACTGTTTAACTGCTGTTTCATCCAGTACCTGTTATACTTTTCCAGGCTCCCTTATTCTTTTTGATCTGCTGTCCAATCAGAAAGATAAGTCCCAGCCTCATGCCTCTGCCGTCCCTATGTCCAATGGTGGGAACCCTCTGGAAGGCAATAATATCAAACAGGTAAAAGTATCCTTCAGTGTATTCAGCGTGGTGGCCCGTACTCTGTTTTCAAACTCCTACTGGCTATCTTTACCCCTGTCTGATGATGATCCCTGTATTGCCAGGTTACTGCAACATTGCAGAAGGTTTGGTTAATAAGTTATTTCTGACTTGCATGCATGCTAGGTGGATGGTGCCAACCCAGTATTTCAGGGAAGCGATGCAGGCTGTGAGGCAACTGAGGAGGAGCATGAGGCCGAGGAAGAAGAAGAGCTTGTTTTGTCCTCTGCTCTGGATCAGCTCGGTCTCTCTGAGTATCTCGGCACCTTTGAGAAGGAGAAAATCGACACGGAGTCTCTGGTCAGAATCAACACAATAAATCATACTTACCGCCATAAGGTGTCCTTTAACATGCAGTTTAGGAATTGAAATAAGTGCAGTGATGAATATACACCGATCAGCCATAACATTATGACCACCTGCCTAATATTGTGTAGGTCCCCCTTTTGCCGCCAAAACAGCCCTGACCCATCGAGGCATGAACTCCACTAGACCTCTGAAGGTGTGCTGTGGTATCTGGCACAAGACGTTAGCAGCAGATCCTTTAAGTCCTGTAAGTTGCGAGGTGGGGCCTCCATGGATCGGACTTGTTTGTCCAGCACATCCCACAGATGCTCGATTGGACTGAGATCTGGGCAATTTGGAGGCCAAGTCAACACCTTGAACTCGTGATTCATCAGACCAGGCCACCTTCTTCCATTGCTTCGTGGTCCAGTTCTGATGCTCATGTGCCCATTGTAGGCGCTTTCGGCAGTGGACATGGGTCAGCATGGGCACCCTGACTGGTCTACAGCTACGCAGCCCCATACGCAACAAACTGCGCTGCACTGTGTGTTCTGACACCTTTCTATCAGAACTGGCATTAACTTTTTCAGCAATTTGAGCTACAGTAGCTCGTCTGTTGGATCGGACCACACAGGCCAGTCTTCGCTCTCCAGGTGCATCAGTGAGCCTTGGCCATCCATGACCCTGTCGCCGCTTTTCCTTCCTTGGACCACTTTTGATAGGTACTGACCACTGCAGACCGGGAACACCCCACAAGAGCTGCAGTTTTGGAGATGCTCTGACCCAGTCGTCTAACCATCACAGTGTGGCCCTTGTCAAAGTCGCTCAGATCCTTACGCTTGCCCATTTTTCCTGCTTCTAACACATCAACTTTGAGGACAAAATGTTCACTTGCTGCCTAATATATCCCACCCACTGACAGGTGCCAGGATAACAAGATTATCAGTGTTATTCACTTCACCTGTCAGTGATCATAATGTTATGGCTGATTGGTGTGTATTTTTATAAAAATTGGGATATTGGAAATCTGAAAGTCTCAAATGAATATGAAATTTTTAAGAAAGATTTGTTTGTACTAGAAATGTCTGCTCCCATTATTCAAACCTCTCTGTTCTTCTACCCCATTTGAACAGCTCATGTGCACTGTGGATGACCTGAAGGAGATGGGAATCCCACTGGGGCCAAGGAAAAAAATTTCAAATTTTGTGAAAGAGCGAGCCAAAAAACAGGTAAACACCTCTCTTCCTCTCCATATGTATTTCACATCTCTAAAAAAGTAAGTTTTCTATGAACTTGCAAGTCACGCAAGGCCTTAGTGTAGTGTGGGGAGGGCATAATGGGTTGTATTTGGTCTCACTGGGACTAGGCAGAGTTAAAGATCCCCAGAGATGAGTGTGTTCCACTTTCACTGTCATTAAATAAGCTAGTTTTTGTAATCTAATGTCCTGTGTACATTATTGTGTTCTGAAATGTTATCTGATAGGAATAATGTATTGCACTTGTTCCACTGTTTCTGTTCAGGAAAGGCGAAAGGCTGCAGCAGAGAAGGCCGTGGCAATGGAGGCTGTGCGGAGAGCCAAGCAGGAGGCCGTTCTCCAGGCCAGAGAGGAGGCGGCGGCCGCAGCTGCGCAGCTCTCCCATGCACAGCCAGACCGGGCAAAGCAGAGACTGCCCGTGGGGGGGACCATCTCATCCTTGCATGTGGATTACGACTACTTTGGAGTCGGCACTGGACAGGTGTGCATTTCATTCCTAACCCCAGAAAGGTTCAGCGTGGAAAATACGGCTGAATAGGTTTAGTTTTGTTTTTCTTCAGAGTTAATCTAAAATATTTTCAAGAGAATTTGTGTGGGAGGCCTGGGCCTATGTTCTTAAAACTTTCATGTCATGTTCAGTTTGCCACCCCTTCTTTAACAAATGAAAAATGAGCGTGTGGTTTGTGGAGATGGATTAAACAGAGAGGTGTGGTCCCAGATTAGCGAGGAACTAATGGGAGTGCTGTGCTTTTTAGTGCTGTGGGATGTAGAGTTTATATTAAAAAGTATTAACCACATCCTTAACAGACCGGTCAGGAAGCATGACCAAGGGGAAGGGTTTTTTCAGAAAGCAGAAACTCAACCTTTTCCACCCCTAATTATTTATTTATTTGTTCTAATGATTCACCCTTGTTTTTCTTTTAGTCATCTTGTTGCTATAAAGTGGGATAGAAAACATGTGAGTGGCACAGATTAGGTCAGTGCCCACACACAACTGCACAAGGCGTTGCTGCTTATTCCTCCTGCTAGTTTGCTAGTCTGCTTTCCTAGGAGGGTCTTCTGAACCAAAACAAATAATAGTGCACACTCTGTTTTTAAAGTACTGTCAAAACATTTGTGACTTGGTATTTTAGCTTTTGCAGAGGTTATTCGGGCAGGCTAGATTTTGCTTAATTAAGCTTATAGCAATTTCCAGTAAAAAAAGAAGACTTAATATTGTTCAAAATCATTTCATACAATTTCAGTTCAGAACCAGTTTTACTATTCTCCAAATACAATTTATTGTAAACCACCTTTATAAGTTATATTTGCAAAGAAGCTCAGATACCTCCATGGTTTCTTTTTGAAATATTTCAGCACAGACCGAGAAATAAACAGGGCTTTTCATAATTTCCAAGCAGCAGCAGATAAACCAGAGGCTGTGTTTGTTATGTGTTGTTTTGTTACATTTTTTGAAGGCTTAATCCTGTGTTGAAAAGATAACACGAACACCAGATAATTTGGCACTACTTCATTGTGGACATTTGAAAGTGAACAACCAGACAGGCTTGGATATCTTTCTAAAGTTACAGCAAGACGTTTTAGGAGTGCAACTCTCTTCCTGCCGATTATGCCATTTTATCCGGTCTACTTAAATTGGCTAATTGTTAATAGCTACGTATGAAAGCAGTCCACACTTCAAGATTTTGATTAACCCGAGGTACCATCTAAGTACAACACAGGACAGTTTATACCAGCCCAGGAATTACACAATGTACTCCTTAATGTGAACTGTCATAAATCAATGATTTGCAATTTAAGATGTAGTTGCTTTGATGTTTCATGTAGCTAGGTAAGCAAGTGACATTCATGCAACACTGAAGGATGTTTATGACCTCAGCCGTGAGTGGGAGCTGGTGCGTCAAGGCTGTTGGTTACAGAACTGGCTTCACTCCATGTCCATGAAATACAGAGAATGATAATATTTGGGAAGGACATCTGCTGTCAGACAGCACTTTTGAGAAACAAAGACATCAACTATGTGGGCATTATGCATGAATTTTAAGCCTTTGGAAAAGTCATAGACTCAACAGCTTAGCATAGTTCAACCCTTGAAAACATTTTTGTATGAATTAACATGGAATGCATTCTCTCTGGCCCACCATTAATTTGTGACATTTCACTGAAGTTATCCTAAAAATGGGCATAGTTTAATACTGAGGAATGCCTGTCTTTTGAAGCCCTGACAACTGCTTGGGGAAAGATTGTGCTAATATTGGTACTAAATCTGCTTTGTTGCCATTTGTGTCTGCATTCTGCATGATTCATTTAGTTTGCAGAGCCTATTAAAAGGAGAATTGTTTGGAAAGTATTGCTGGTCGAAAAAGGACATAGTATTTGTATGAATTTAATAATTTATTCTCAACACAAGTCTTATTATTTTGTATTTGTTAATATTACATGTGCAGTACAATGCAGTTACACCTGACGTTTCAATGGAAACAGAAAGTCAATGCAATTCTATTTTCTGTATTTATCTCTTTCTAGGTCTCTGTGGTTTACCACTCATTGGACTTCGAACCAGTGAATTTCTTTGCCTTGGGCTCCCCCATTGGAATGTTTCTCACAGTGCGGGGGCTCGAGAAAATTGAAGAGAACTACCACCTCCCCACCTGCAGGGGTTTCTTCAATATTTATCACCCGGTGAGTCAGAGCAAAAACTGCTTTCTTCTGTTCCAGCTCTCTGTAAATATAGTTGTGAAAAAGAGTAGTTTATGGACTGAGGTCAACGGGAGGCTCTAGAGACCCAATTTAGACTAAATGCTGTGAGAGTGTAAGGCCCCTCCCTCTCCTTTCATCAGCGTTACTTTGAGAACAGTTGTGGCAGATTCAGAAACTGATACCGTAAAACTTCAATTAAACGCTCCCAGCGTTTATTCCAAATAACTGCAAGAAGCTCCGGCGATTGTGTTAAACTTTCATAAATAAAAATACATGCAGGGTAAGAAGAGCATGGAAACATTGCTTCATTGTAGAAGTAGGCAAATAGGCTAGGCTTTTATTTTTATTATTATTATTATTATTATTAGAAGTATTATTATTTTTAACTATTATTTTATAATAATTTGCTTTCCAAAGATGCAAACAAATCACATTCAATGTATGGTGAACTATATATACACTGGATTGAAACACCGGTAATTCTGTTAGCAGTCTAACATTTGATATACTGTGAACAATCAAAAACCACTTCAACAAAATTGTGGAAATATGCTTAAAACCAAACCAGCAACATTATACTTCATTAATGCATTGTTTATGTCGCAATTGACAGCTTGACAGCAATACAAATATACAGCAATATATTATAAAGTGAGAAATAAATTAATAACTCACGTGATGGTGTTTTTTAAATTAATTTAGGGTATATGTATGTATTTGCTGAAAACAAGAAAGATGCATAACCCGGCGTTTATTAGAGACCGGCTTTTGTTTACATGATTATGCAAATTAACCCCGCTATTTGAGATCCGGTGAGTATTGGAAGTTTTACGGTATTTAACAAGGGTTCAAATATGACTTTACAGAGTGTGAAAATGCAAAGTTTATTTTCTTAATCATCTGCATTAGACAGAAATAGAACTGAGAAGCTCCTTATAGATTTTTCCTCCGCAATATACAGTAAACATAATTTCCTTAATAAAGATTCTTTTTATATATTTGATGTCCTTTAGTCTGGTTAAACCCATTCCTGTGAAGAATTCAGTAGGATCTCTGCTTGTACTTTTTCCTCTGCAGCTGGACCCTGTGGCATATAGAATCGAACCCATGATTGTTCCTGACCTGGATGTAAAGCCTGTTCTCATTCCACATCACAAGGGCAGGAAAAGGCTTCACCTCGGTAAGGACAAACAATGCAGGGTTGTGATAAGGAAGACTAGGCTCTGTATTCATTATCATATAGCAGTGTCACCCTTGGAGCCAGTGAGGAATAGGGAGATGGTTTACATACTAGCTGCCATACTACTGTAATGCTACTCTAAGATTAATTTTGTATCCGTTTCCGCTTTAGTTGCGCTGCAAACCAAAGAAGGCCAGATCATATTCAGGCGCCTTTTACACCTACGGTTTGCTGCGTGTTTAAGTCCGTTTTGGTTAGTTTTGAAGCTATGTATGAAACCTCAGATTGTGATGTCATTGCACCAGGATGTGAAAGGAGTGGTCTCGGTTAGTTTGAAAGTGAACTTGGTACGTTTGTGACCTTGTTACCACACTTTTTCTTTCCAATGTGAAATCAAATGCTTTCTGGTTCTTTTGGAAACAAAAGCTCCAAACGGCAGACCAACCTGTGGAAGTGACATACATGGACACAATGGAACTGCCCAACCCTGGTGTGTGTGTGTGTGTGTATATATATATATACACTGAACTTCCACTCATGAGAACCATGCACATTTGGAAAAGTGATGTTGAATCAGTACTTCCACATACAGTTGCAAATGAATTACACAAACTATCTTTAATTCCCTTTCAAACAAATTCAAGTTTGGTTGACTTGGCTTTGTGAGTTATTTTTACTGGTCGCATCAAAGCTAGAAAAACTAATAAGCATTGCATGATTTTTTCTAACTTTTATCATTTGGTCAAAATGTATGTCCCTGCTGCTATCAAAGGTGGAGTTTACATACGTGTTTTAACCTTAGTCGAAGCAATATGCTCGAGTCAAAATTAAATGCCCCTCTCCCATGGTCTTAGTTTATTGTGCTCGGGATGAGTAGCTGTTAACCCAGCGTCATGCAACTTAAAGGGAAAGGAGTAACTTAATACAGCTCTACATACAGGACTTGTACTGTTTTTGTAAGAAAATCCCAGAAAGGATGGTTTACGTGTGCGAGAGCAATACTCAAGACATTGACATCACAGAATCCATGGCTGTCATGTGACAACTTGTTCCAATGAAACAGTGTGCAGCCGTGGCTTGTGCCTCGAGTCGAGTTGTTTTAATATTTTGTTTTTCACGTCACTGATGGAGTTGGCAAGCCGTGAATATAAGTTCAACTAATTATCTCCCTGCTAATGAATTTTAATATACACGTTTTCCAGTGTTCTGATTCTCGTGAGTGTTCGGGCCCAATGTAATCACTTCACGAGTTAAAAACACTGCATGGAACCCCCCCAAAGTTTCACAAGCTGACTATGAACTGTGTGTGTGAGCAAGCCTTTCTCTCCTCCCTGTCACCACCTCCTTCTGACAAGGGACTAACTATGGGGGATTTTCGCAGTGTTATTAACTCGAGAAATTATGTTGTGCTTTTATAAATATTGTTGCACCTTTTAGACCTTATTTCAATAGCCTCTTTCCTTTAAAATATAATGAAAATGTTCCACATCTCTGACTGCAATGGCAAATGCAGCATGATTATGCAAAATAAAATAAAAATGGTGCAACCAAGTCAGGTGCTGGTGCCACCAACTAAAAAGAAAGTGCCTTTATTTTCTTTCTTATACACATTTTAAAAAATCCCTTTAGAATAGTATTCATTTTCTTTGTCTTGTATTAATTAAGAAAAAAGCCCCATAGAAGTTTAAACCAACATACAGTTGAAGCTAATTCATGTAATCCTTTCTGAGTATGGCCTTATCATTTCATTGAGTCTCTTGAACCATCTTACATTATTGTACACCACTAGTGCCTTTCCATTATTGTGCTGCTCATAAGTGCAATTAGTCCAGGGCTGTTGTCCCTGTCATCCCTCCAGGAGTGTAGAGTCCTGTGCATCATCTTCAGTGGGCCTAGTCTAGGTTGTAAATGTCAGTAGCATTTACTATCTTCCTAGTTTGACATTGGTTTAACCTCTATGGTGATTTAATGTTTATGTGTGCAAGGCAAAGCTTCATTCTATGGTACTCTTTCTTCAACTTTGTGTTGTTTTTGTGTGTCTGTGTGTGTTGTGCAGAACTTAAAGAAAGTCTGACGCGAATGGGCTCAGATTTGAAACAGGGATTCATTAGTTCCCTGAAGACAGCCTGGCAGACCCTTAATGACTTCGCAAGGGCACACACGTCCTCTCCGCAGCTACAAGCTGAGCTGGAGAAGGTGGCCAACCAGATCAAAGAGGAAGAGGAGAAGCAGGTCGATGAAGGTGAGTTTGATAGGGTTCATTAGTTTGAGTTTTATATGTGGGTTTAAATCATTTGAGATATAATGCAAGAACACGTGTCACTAACTTAACAAATCAATCCAATTTGGCTTGCCTTCCTCAATCAGTTCTATTCAATGTATTGATTATTAATACTCATGAAGAATTAATTCTACACTTTCAATCATTTACTATTAGAATTTATGGTTTTGATCTATACATTAAAAAACTAAGCACTGTGGTTTATTAACTAAAGATGACATCTTAGCATTACATACAGTGCTTAATTTGTAACTGACGAGGTGCCGGAGCTAAATATGAATGTGAGAGAGCGGATGAATGGGGGAAAGCAGGGGAACTGGAGCTCTAAGTGTGACAACTGCGACGAGGGGGGGGTGGGAGTAGAGCTGCTGAGTTGTCTCCTGGGGGCGCGGGGTGGTGCCGAGTTGTTGACCGTAGGAGCCAGACTTCGGACAGCCTCAAATTTTCAGCTCTGGTACAGATTAAGCTCCAATTACGTACCAGAGGAAGGAGAAGATTTGATCAATTTACACCTTCTGAAAACAACCCACAGATGGCTAGATTAGAACATTCTGCTGGAACACAGTGCCCCCCAAGCCTTTATTGATAGTGTCATCTGTCTGGGAAACCCCTGTTATTTAAAGAAATGTCATCAGACATTTACATTGAACCATCTACTTGAACTGTAGATGGAATTGGCGCATTCTTTTTAATGATTTAGTGTTTCAAATGATTGTACACACAGGTTACACTATCGTTCTGTGGTACCATGTGATCTTTTTAGTGTACAGATATTCTTTTCACTCTCCTAGAACACAAAATGGTGGAGAGCCCAGATTCCACAAAGGAGGACGACCTCGCTGTGAAGATTGGGATGCTGAACGGAGGGAACCGCATTGACTATGTTTTGCAGGAGAAGCCGATCGAGAGCTTCAATGAGTATCTATTCGCTTTACAGAGCCACTTGTGCTACTGGTAAGAAACACGTATTCACTGTGAAGAGGGGCACACTAACCCAAGCACATGTTGTTCCCCCTCCTCCTACATGAAAGAGTGATGTGTCTGTGTGAATTCCTGTGTAGTCATTGACAGGAAACAACATGAGAACATAACAGAGGTCAGAGAAGTGCTCCTTATCTGGTTTATAATGGGAGTTGTGTTACACGTGTGTGTGTATTTGACATGAACAAATCATGGGAGGTATTTAAGTATGTGACGAGCATGAATTCTGACGAAAGGCTTTCTGGTGATGTTCATCCTTGTTAGTCTGAAGCTGAAACAGAACATATACACAAGAAAAGGTGTAACAATGTGGGATTTCAAATTTTCTTTCTTTTGTCAGGGAATCTGAAGATACTGCTCTGCTGATCCTTAAAGAAATCTACAAAACGATGGGGATTTGCCCTGAACAATCGGTGCATTGATGACCATCACTGCCTGATTTGACAGCAGATCGTATTTCATGTTTTTGTTTTTGTTTGTTTTTTCTTTATCATTCGCATTTAAGTTTACTCTTCCAGATGATAGACTTATTCCCTTCTTAAATATAAATTATCATTTTTTCCTTAGTTATTTTTTTTTATATATATATAATTTGTAGACTAGAGAACAAGTTACAAGATAAATACACAAGTATTTGGCCATCTGTCTTAAATTAAGAAAACCTAGCGCTATGATGAATTCCAAGGCAGGAATACTTTGATTTATTCTTGGACTTTTATATGATGTGAAGGATGCAGAGACTGAACCTGGTGGTGGTGATTTCTAAAGCTGAAAGAGATAATAAGAACTGGGATGGAAACCAAGTACTTCATAGATTTAAATATTGTCTATTTAAAAAAAAACAATCTAACTCTGCTTGTGGGCCACACTAATCTCATAGTATGACAGCAGTCCTACAATAAAGAGATCATAATTTACTGTGTCTTTCAGTTTGCTTTATTGGATTATATGGCTGACAAATTTTGATCCAAGCTTTCTCTGTGATTTTGGCTTTACATACATGCATATATATGTCAGTCAGTTTTGTTTTATTCTAAGCTTATGATAACTTTTAAGGCCTTTGCACACTGGATCCGAAGATGCATCCGATTTGTACATGTGCGAAGAGAAAAAGTGTGCACCCCTGTCTCACCTTGCACACTGAGTCGGTCATTGTTGAACGATGGTGATGTGTCAATTTTGGAATCTAAACCAATTTTGGAATGTAAATAAATTTTACATACATTAAAAATGACATTGACATTAATGAAAAACGACAGGAAGATTGATGCACTTACTTTGAGTCCTCTGGAAAAGCTTATCTGTGTGTCTAACCACAAAGAAGTATACAACAAAGCAAATAAATGTACACAGATGATATATGGCAAGCTATCGTGGAGGAGCTGGGCATGAATGGTACCGCTTGATATAGCTCGAATTCTAGGAAGTGGGTAAACGCAGTGAAAAAACAGAAATGTGGCTTACTTTATTTACAAAGGTTTGCACTTTCAAATAAACAGTATAACGTTGAACCATGCACTGTGTTTGTGTCTGAGGTCTAGTTTTTGTGCGATAAAATGTTTTAAAGAAACCATGGCATAGCTTGTGAGAATCACACCAGTGCAAGAAGGGGACAGACTGTATCTGGTGCAGTTTTAACAGATACAATGTGCAATGTTCTTGACGGACAACTTTTCGGATGACGGACTACAGATGACTTATCGGATCCAGTGTGCAATGGCCTTTAGCCTGCGTTTTGCATATTCTGCTGCTGGGGACACTGATGAGTAATGATTTTACTGCTCCTTGTGTTGTAGGTGGCCGCCATCACCATATGTTTACTATTGCTCCCCTGCTGTATTGATGGATTTGTAGTATTGAAGTGTATTGGGGCTTCCTGCATTATCAGTAGAATATCAGGACTGTGTGAAGTAAGTATATCAATGTACGTCTGCACCAAGTTACATTGACACAATTTTAATTTGTGTTAAGACTCTTGAGAAATAATGAGAAAATAATATAAAAAGATGAAGATTTATAGATAGCTGGGAAGCCTGAAGCTAAGATAGTATTTGTAATCAATATATTAGTTGAAATCTAGGGGGTTTGAGGCAAGAAATATATTAAAAAAAACAACAAAAAAAAGGCCCTTTCATCTCAATTTGCGAACTTGCGGCATTGTTTTTCTGCAGCACCCAAGGAGAATGCCAACCATTTGGGATTGCTTTCAGCGCAGTCCTTTGCTATTTAAAGCCTTCTTATTATGTCACTGTCAATGTCAATTGCTAGGCGACAGGCTGCCTATGTAACCAAGCACCACTCCCACTCAGTTCACGCTCACAACTGCTCTTGTGCTGTGGAGCAGCTTCGCTACCCACTCTCTTCTTCAAGCGCTGAAAGGAAAGTGTTCCGCAGAGGCAGATATATGTAACTCTCAGGCTGGTTTGATGTACATCCAATATGTGTATAGCTGCATATCTAGAAAAGTTTTGTGTTACAGAAAATGTTTGAAGTATTAAAAGTATTTGTTCAGGCCAAACGCAAGTCTCAAGAATGTGAAAAAATACCTTAATGTACATTAAAAATCATATATTAAAATACCTTGAGCTAAACTGTGAAAGTTCAGTGTGTAGAACCTATTTTGTACCCAATGAAATATTTGTGCAGGACCTATTTTTTTGTTTTGAATCACTTTGCTAAATATAATCTTTTTAAATCATAATTGGCAGAGAATTTGGTTGAGCTTGTACTGTACGGCCTGAGAAAAAATAAGTATATAGTCATCATCACTTTAACAATAATTATTTGGTAAAATACATTTCCCACATTACAATCAAACTGTTGACTGGGCTAAAAGAAAATGATTTTCAAAAGCCAATAAGCCAACACTATGGCAGACAATGAGGCAGGGATGTTACAGTGTGCTAATATTTGGACTGAAGAGTGGAATAGGCTTTCCAAAGATCTGTAGTCTTGATCATATATTTTGTATATTTGTGTGTGTCTGTGTAACTAATATATATATATATATATATATATATATATGTGTGTGTGTGTGTGTGTATAATCTATATATGATTTATTTTTCATGGAAATAGGGGGGAGTACAGATGAGAAACAAATCTCAAAGACCACTAAAATGTACTTTGTTTAAAATACTGCCCCATAAAAGGCATAAAAGACCTTTCCTACATTAGGTACTTTCCACCAGACTCATATTTAACTGGGCATTCCAAATTGTTGTGATAAGATGCCTCCCCTTCAAATATCATATTTTGTCGAATGCTACATGTCCACACCTTCGCATCATTCCTCCATTATAGATTAACGGAAGACTTTTTAAAAAGCCCACCAACACAAGAAAATGTTCGACCACTTAATGGGTCATTAATTCACACCCACGAAAAGTCTGAGAGCAACGTTAAATGACATTGACTGTAAGGTTGCTATGTAGAGGAAACTGTGGTGGGCAAGACACTTTCCGCTGTTATCTTACACAAGAGTGACATATGCCGCGTGCTTAGAAAAGAAAGTATAAATACAGAGCATTGCACACTTCACTGGGTGGCTTCCGTGTGTTCATCACAAAAGGGATTGTAGTCAACAAAACCCCAGCAATCCAGATTAGCAGCGTCCTGGCCTATACTCTCCAAGAGCAGAGAACGGTTTTCCTTGAGAGCGAGGGTGAGTACATTTAATATTTCATATTGTTTTGTGGTAATATTCAAAATCCTTTTTAAAATCACAAATGGTGACTTATTAATGCATGTAGTAAATTACACAAATGAACCCCCTTCCTGCCTTGGCTATGTTCTATGTAAAAGATGCCTGCCTGGTAAAAACAGTATTTATTTTGAAAGGTAAAGAATAAGAGTTCAATTGTATGTGTTAACATACCATAACATCTGTCCTTTAGCTACTCCATATTTACGAGAGAAAAAAATGAACTTGGTCTGGCGTGAGGTGGTTTCCACATCTGTGTATGTTTTTCTTCTATGGTTGACTGAGTAAAGCCATGTTACAATAACAAGCAAGATCAGAATAACAGTTTGGTACTGAAAACACGTTTTGAAAATCTATATATACACCCTATAGACCACTGAATCACATGATACATTTGTCATCTCGTACAAACAACATGAAATATACATAAAGAGGTATGTTTTCTGTCTCAAAATATATATTACCTATATGATATTATCTAGTCTTTCCAAAATAAATGATCTGAATAATTTTTGTTTTATAGATGTTGAGATTTGTGTTGCTATATTATTCTTTTGAATTTTATTAGTTAAAAAACCAACAACATAAAATTTATTTACATTCTAAAAACATTGACTGACTCTTTTCTCCAGTGTGTTTCTTTGCTTTGAATTCAAGTATGACTACCCTGGGGATTTTGTATTGGAGATGACCTTTTAGTGAAAGCAAAGATGTCATAGACAGGACATGAAATTGGCCTTAAATTCAGACTTGGTTGTCATCATAAAAGCTCTAAAAACAGTCACATAGTCCTCAGACTTTTACAGGTTGAGACAATAGTTTGGTATTGAGTCAACACCTTACACAGACATCACTACATGCTACATAGTGTATTTTATATATCAAAATACTGACTGAGTTTCCGTCTCAGGACAGTAAACCTAAATACTGCAGTCGGCTAACAAATAATTGGTTTTGGAGAAGGTATTGACAAACAATTAACAAAGGCCTCCTAGTGGGAAGTGGCACTTCCCCCAAGACTAACTTTTTTCTGACAAATGAAGCAACATATGGCACCCTCAGATAAAACACTGTGCACTAATTGTAGTTTCTCTGCAGAGTTGGTTCTAAACATGGCTTTAGCACATCCATGAGTCACGGGATCAGGAACATATGTACAGATTAGAGGAGGGAATCCCATACATATGTAGACTCCAATACCAGAATGGTGCTGTTTAGAGAGAAATCTGAATAAAACTGTGTATGCTAGACATTTTGAAACTTCAAAAAACAATGGTAACTTTTCAGCCCCAAAACAATCACCCGACAAGTTCTAACTTTGATACACAAGTTGTATAGCTGTTAACACAATAACAGACAACTCTTCCTAGCCAAACCTTTTGTTCACAAATCTGCTAGTCAGTAGTCTGGCCGATGTAATGTCAAACTTGTTTTTCCAGTGTGATACACTCAGCCAGGAATCTGCTCACCTGATTGCACCTGTCTGTTGTAGAATAGTACCTGCCGGCAGTTTTCTTCTGTGTTGTTTTAAAACTCTGCTTATGTACGTTTCTCTCGTTTAAAAAAACTTGATCTGTGTTTCCCCCCCAAAATGTCCCTTTTTCTTCATCTACCCTTAATTTAAGCATCATTCTTGAGGATGAGCTAGATCTGTCCTTTCTTTTTCCTTCTTCCCTTACTTAAAAACAAAATATACATGGTTTTCAATTATTTTTTATTTTTTTACCTACTTGGATCATTACATTTTCTTGTCTGCTTGGGAAATCTAAACACAAGACTGGTAAAAATGACTACTTTTTTTTAATACTCCTGAATTTGGGGATCTATCTGTCTATCTTGCAGTTGATGACCGTAAATTGGAAACAACAGTTATTTGGTTGTATATTTTCAGAGTTACATCCAACGTTGACCAAACACAAATATCACCAGCAAAATGTGTCCAGTCTATGACCTCCCTAGCCTGAATAGAATTTATATTACTATGCTGTGAGGGAAAGAAACATATGTGACTTGCATATGTGTTGACTATATTTGTGTCTATATGCGTGTGTGAGTGAGTTTGATATTGCCTGCACACATGTGCAAGTTTTGGTTGAAAACATTTAGTCACTAACAAGGCATATGCCAAGCTCAATGAGGAGAGCTGACCGGTGGAGATATTGTGATTGGGGATTTCTGGTAGTAGATCTGAGGAGGTATAGAGATCCTGTCAGAGCGGATTACAGAGGCATGAACATGCGAAACCAAAGGGTTAAAAACAAAAGCACTGGAAGTCAATCCCTCACAACGCAGGAGCCGCAGCGATGGCAAGACGCGCGTTTGCTCCTCTGATTGCGCTCAGATTATAAGGATGCATTTGTATTTTATGTGAAGGATTATTGCTTGTGGGAGAAGCGTGTATGCGTTTTCATAGGACTGCATTTCACATACGCCAGGTAAGAGACTCATCTCGCAACTTTACCCAGTTTACGACAAAGCGGTAAACGAATAATGATGTGGTGAGATTAAGAAAAGGCGAATTCATAATCTGATATTGAGGTATTTGTAAACGCATTCGCAATCGAGATTAGAAACCTCGTATATGTTTAAGTGCACTTCCATCGTTTTCTGCAATGCACGGCTCTCAGGACCAACTACATAGGCAAAAGTTTGTTCATCTAATTGTGTTATTTTCTCGGTGGTTTACATGGATATAACCAATTATTTTAAAACAGGCTCTGGTAAATATTTCCCCATGGGGATTGATTTGAATCTGTCTGTATCTCTCCCTCTAACCTTAAGCAATTGAATAGGTATAGAGTTACATCTGTAATTTTGTATGACCATAAAACTGCCAATGATTGTAAAAGCCATACATTGAAAATGTGGCAGCTGTCTCCATGACATTTCAACTCTGCTTTAAAGTTTTGAAGATTGCTGTGTATTTATCTTTACTAAGTATACAATTGTAGCCTATATATATTTATTCATATAGTTAAAATGTATCAGCAAACACTGGTAATATGCAAATGACAATCCTGTTGTTGTTTAAAATGCTTCTGTATAAACAGTATACCTGAAATAATACATACAGTCCCTTATTTATTTCACCCGTTGAAGTCATGGGGGCACACCTGATGCCTTGCAGTACAGGCTGCAGTTTTAGATCAATATCAGAGCAGCCAGGGATGCAAATCATTACACTCAGTCAATGAGGTTGTGAAGTAATATTTAAAACTATGCACTGTGCTTAACTGCATTATGCTTTGCTTCTTCTTCAGGAAAACATGAATAATTGGGGCGAAAGCTGTCATTCCTTTGGTTTGTCTAATATACGTCATAAGTAGTTGGGTGATGTGTGTCATCACTGTTCATGGGCAGTACAACTATAGAGAGAAACACACCTTTGCTTAGAGCAACTAGTTAGAACAGCAAATGATGATGAATTATCATGCGTAATATTTCTTTTTAGTTCAGTCTATTTTTGATACCCTATAGCTTAAGCCAACAGTGACGCATTATATGTGGGCAACATCCCAGATCAGGTAACTGCAATTAGACTCGCCTTGAAAGGAAGAATGGTAGTGATCAGTTTTTCAGTATTATTACTGCTAGAATAGACTGTTTCTGAAATGGGTCTGGACGCTTCATTCTACTTCAATTCTTCCAGTACCGAGTGAAGCTGACTGGTTTGTAAGTATGGTAGGTGCCAGTTTTGCCAAGCTTGCATGCATCACAATATACTAAAATGAGTATATAGCCACTCTCATAGCGTGCTCATGTCATCTTATCTGAGTGAATCTAAAAGTTTGCTTTCATTGGTTAGGTCCATCTGCATGGGTGTGACTAATAAGGTGGAAAGTCAAAACTAGTGGTGAAAAACTATATTGTAAGTGAAGAAAAACAAAAGGTTTTGTTATGTTTTGGCATTGGCTTATCAATAGAACCCAGCAAAAGAGAAACTATTAAAAAGTAACAAACCTTAATCTACCCAGTAAACTTTCTCCCCATTTCACCAGCATTCATTATGTAAACTCTGACTTCTCGTGGTGACATTTCTTTAAGAAAAAGGATTATATGACTATTCCTATTTAACAAAATAGACTTGTTTAAATATATGGGATAGGAATATTTATCCTAATGCAAAAGAAAGAGACACAAAAAGCATTAGGTTTTTAGACCAGCCTGCATTAGACCAAACTGATGAAGTGTGTGTTGATATCGTGCCAAGGATTAACTCCAGTTCACCTCTACTTTGACACCATGTCTCCAACAGAATACACTGAACACGTTTGTTGGCATGATTTTCCTGTTCATGCATGTTTCACACACAGCCTTGGGTCTCAACGTGCTTCTCCGTACCATTCAACCCTCAGGAGATGCCAGTGTTCTCTCTCCAGCATGCAAAGTAAATGACAATAATTAATCAGTCATGCCATTCCCTTTATTTCCAGAATTTAAATACTTGATTTTCATACTGAAAGCATTTGACATAACCTTTAAAACAGACTATTACTAGGCTTTAAGATGCAATCCAACCGGCGAACAGTATTTTATGTATTGGTTTGTTTTATTTTATCTTCTGTAGACATTGACACAGCCAGTGAAGATAAAACGCTTGTTGTCATGTTTTCCCCTTGTGCTGGGTTAGCTGGCTTCAAACGAAACATAAAAATGGAAAGTGCTTGTCATTTTCCTGAACCATACATTCTGGACTTCAGATTTACACACCGTATTTGCAAAACAGAAATAATACTAATAGTACTCCTTTTAATGATTAAATTACATTTTATGATTAACCACATAGGGATTGATAGATCTTGGTAGATCTGCAGACAGACATCAAAACTGCCTAATGTAGAGTTTATGTATCCCCCTATATGAGAGATGGACTTTTCCTTTGAGCAAAAGCATTTCACATGGTCCTGTACTACAGTTTTTTAAAGCTACTTTATTCTGATCAAACAAATGCATGAGTTAGGAATGCATGGGTGGCCTCTCAGTGCACACTACTGTATAATTCAGCATCACCTGCGTATTGGAAACATAATTGCCGACTTTGATTTGTTAACCATAGCAGACTGCGACTGAGCTATATCCCATGTTTTCAGTAACCTGTTTGGCACGGCTTTCTTTTGGCAGCTCGTTTCTGTGGCCTCGGCCCCTGACGCAGCAGCGCACTGGCGGAGGGCTGGGCTCCTCTCCATGCGGCCGTACAGAAACCCACCACGGGGGGCTGGACGTGACTTGGTTTCTTTGTAAACTAGTTTTGCCTGCCTTTACTTTGAGTTAGCGGGAAGCTCTCATACACAGACAAGCGTGGAGAATCGCTCTTGGTTGCTTTTTTTTTTTTTGTTAAGCAGATTATTAGGATTAAACCCGTGCAACAACTTTGTTTTCTGCACCTCCCGCGCCGAAGCACCATGCGGGTAAGGCTGCTGTGTTTGTCTGCATGCTTTAATGTTATCCTCAATGCACAACATTTAAAGGACGGTGGTCAACACAAAGTAGAGACAGGGGCGTTTTGGAAGTGCACTGATCAGTAAGGAAAAGGTGGGTTGAGCCCCCCATTTGGGAAAACGTGTTTGTTACTAGTGTGTGTGCGGTTTCTTCAATTCAGTTCTATTGATTGATTGGTTGATTGAAGAGTGCCATATGAAGGGCACTGGGGGACACCTCTCATTTTATTGCCCTCTATTATCCATGCATTTTAAACAAAAACATTTGCATACATTTGCAACGTTGTACATGCATGCATATTTTTTAAAAAAGCGACCTGCAACCGGAGCCTGTCTCCTGCAGGGTCCATATCAGCATGCCAAACCAGATCCTCCTCTGCAGAGCAGTACGAATGAAAGGGTCCACAATGGGTTGATCAGGTCATTGTTTTTTTTTTTTAAAGTAACACTATCGGTATGACTTTAAAACGTGCAGGCTTACTCAGCATTTAAGAATTCATGACTAACTTAAATAATTGATTTATCTTTTACTATCCAGTGCAAAATAATTAATGAAGTATAATATTGATTTATTATTCATGCTGGTTGGCCGCAGATCATGTGAGCATCCTGGCACATACATATGTTCTTCATTCAGCAACTGTAACACAAGTCCCTAATGTAAGATGATCATATTTTAGTATTAGTGGGAGGCTAAAAATTACTTTCTAGAAGTTAAGACTGGGAATTTAAGCATGGAATTATACTTGTAATCTCTATAAAGATTAGAACAGGGCTATATCTTTTTTAATGTAAGATTGTGTGTGTATATATGTGTATAATATGTATGTGTGTGTTAGGGAGAGAGAGGTAGGGAGGGAAGGAGCTATAACATCTAATTTTGATGTGATTTACACAGGGTTAATGTTAAATGCCATGACATCCACAAAGGCTAACAGGCTTATGTAACAGTTGAGAAAATCACATTCTTATCAAAACGGGAAATTATGATTAAAGATCATCCCGCTGGGACGGGGCAGGAAGGAACACATTAACTCAGTAGCAGGTGGAGTGTGATTTCCAATTCACTGGACATGTAAAGAAACACTACATGTTCCCGGATTTGTCTGTCAAAATGACTGCCACTGACTACTTTATAGTTTAAAGTTATTCCTGCTAGGAATCACTATGTTATAGCATAGTCTTAAGTCATAGCATTGTGATTAAAGGACATCTAGGTTTTATTATTGAAATGCAATTAATGGTGTCCTGTCATTGTCCCCATTTTGCAATGCTTTTTCTGTACTGTAGCAATCAACTCCTGAAGACTTCTGCAGATGGATGTCTTTTCTAATTTCTAGTTCCTCTGTCAATTTAATGTGCCTAATCGACAGCTGTTTCTGGTCATAATCTTAAATGATCTGAACCTTGCAAGAAGCCTTCTTGATAGATGTATGAAACAACTTGTTTACAAAAATAAATAGTCAAACAACTTATTTATATTTTACTAAATGGTAACTAGATTACTACCGTTCCAAAGAAAATCCTTGTTTGCTTAACACTTTAAACTGAGGCACTGACATTTACTTACAAACCAAATATACTGCCAGTCTGTTTATTAAGAGTTTTGATGTTGGCAATAAATCTTTTTTTTTTTTTTTGTCGGACATATTAGTGGCACTATTGGTTATGTTTGGGGGCAATTAATACGGTATAAAAAATACACGTTAAAACATCTCAATAGCGGAGAATCAAATCCTGAGCAGAAAAAAGACTGAAAAATGGTCACGTTCAGTCTATTTCCCAAGTCAAATCCAGTTGAAAAAAAACTGCAGTTTCATAGTGACACTCTTTCGAAATGCTTCCTAACATATCTGTTGTTTGGTACATATCTTCACCATTTCTTCACATTTGTGTCATCAAGCACATGGCTTGGTTATTTCCTGACAACCGTGTAGCATTTTGTCGTTACATTATTAGCAATATGGATCAGCCGTAGTCAAATGTCTGTGCCTTAAATGTGTCAGATACGCCTGGTCCTCTTAATGTAAAGGACCTGCGGCTTTCTCTAAGCCATTGAGCTCAAGTGGATAACGGTCAACATGGGGAATGACCACTGGGTTTTATTGGCTATACTTGCCCTGTAAGAGTCCCTTTGGTGATCTGACACTAATCAGGCCAAGCCGATTCTCTACACTAAGCCAATTTAGTAGGTCTCTGCCGGCCCACAGATAGAACTGTAATTCTACCACCTGGAATTTACCCAGGAATGTCCTGGACAAAAGGTACCTATAGGCAATGTACTGTTTCCTGGTTAAATAGTACCCAAGAAATACAGTATGTACTTGCTTAGGTCTTGTAAAACTGGTGGTGTGTCGGGGGGAGTTCAATGGTATTAATTATCTGCAACAACTTAAAATTATAAGACACACTGTGCTCTGAAGTTCATGAAAGGATTGCTGGGTTATTTTAGTCTCTTATAGCTGTCACTATTTCTTGAGCTTTTTCGTCACGTCTTACAGTAGTTTTCTGTGACCTATGTTATGTAACCATAGCCGTTATTATTATTTGTTTTTAAAATCATTATTTGCAGAGGGTGGACAATGTCTCAACAGTATTTAGTAAAGCCAACTTTTGCTTGCAACTGCACATATGTGGTCCACAAAATCTGCAGGCTGTGTTTGAAAAAAGACTGCTGAGCTCAGATGGGACGCGTTTCAAACGCGATGGATGGGGCGGAATATGTGTAATTTGGGAAAGGGTGTGGGATGTCGTTAGCCTGTGGTACAGAAGGTTAGTGAACTGTAATGGCAATACTGACCGAATGCCAAAGTTAACTGCTAAGCACTCTCAGCTGTAAGGAGATAAGGACTGCATAGTAGATCTGTGCCAAAACTCTCAAAACCTCTAAAAATGCGCAGGACTCCTCTGAAACATTGTGTTCTCAGTGTGTTGGGAACATTGACAAAGCAGAGTTCAGTGTTTGATTTGTTAGCCAGCATATTGGACCTTGCCTCAGTGGTTCCCAACATGGGGGTTGTGACCCCATTTGCAGCGTGCGTGCGGGGTCGCAGCGTATAGAAACAGGGTCACAAAAAGTGTTTTTTTGTTTAATGTTTTTTTCCCCTGTTATTTTCTAAATATAAAATGGAACTTATGATAACATTATTTTAAACACCTTAAATTGGACGTATAAACCACTTTGATGTACATTATATATCAATATTCATGATAAAAAACATGCAGAAAGTATTTAGGGAATCAAGAGACAAATTTGATCGCGTTTGAATAGGGTACAGAGTATTAAGTTGGAAAGCCTTGCCTCCATGCTCAAGGAATATGTATCATAGTAAAATTCACAAAACCTTTTGGTTTGGTGGTTTTGTTACCACTATGTGTTACAGAGTGTAGAAACAGGGGAAAACATACTGCTTGTAACCGTTTCACTTTCACTACTAGTTTAAAAACCATATGTTTATCTGTAGCAAAGCATTTACTTGTGTAATTAGTACTATAACATGTTCAGTATGGGAAAAAAAACACTACTGTGTTCAGCATATAGGTGCTCAACCAGCATTTTAAAGTATTTTAATATGACTTTGTATGTTATTAGTGGAAAACCTAAGTTACGCCTAAGCTGATTTGATACTTTGGATAGGAAGTGTCTTAATAGGAAGGGGGAACCAAAATATAAACTGAAACAAACTGAACAGTTGAACTTATTTATCCTAATGCTGAGAGATTGTGCTTTTTTAAGTAAAAATCTGGGTGGTTTCCAGTAGTATGTATTTGAGTTTCAAAGGGGTTTCAACATATTTATGGGAAAACACCTAAGACTCAAATAATATGTCCAATATCAGGAACTAAAAAAGGACTTCTGCATAAACATGCTGATGGTGTTATTCTTGTAATAACTTTGATAATTGAGTGATTTAATGCCTGACTAAACAGTGTATTATTTGAACCCATCTCTTATGTGATATAACAATGTAAATGTTGACTTTGTGACTAATATATGTAAATTGTGTCCTCACACCGAGTGATTTATAATGTGTACAAACAAAAGTCCTGTTTTGTAATTACATAATACATATTCATTGCTGTTTTTCCTCTGGTTCACAAAAACCCTGAACAGTTAAAAACATAACCCACAATCCTTTGGAAAAAGCTTAATACGTAATCTAGTATTGGATGTATTCTACTTCCACAGGAGACTATGCCCCAGACAGCACTCTTTCCAAGTATGCTTGGCTCAGAGTGTAGTGGACAAGTGCAGGCTGATATGAAGGACAGGGTTGTGGATCTCACTTTCCAAGATGGGAGTCTGGTTTCGGGGTCTCTGGAGGCACTAATTGAACGACTGGTGCCAACGTTGGACTATTACCCTGATGTAAGTCTCTATCTCTCTCTCTGTCTCTCTCTCTCTTTCTCATTGCCCTTGATGTAGTGTCAAAGGTCTACCCAAACAAAAGAGTTAAGTGAGGGACCTCTTTACTTAGGGGTTAAATCCTAACTGAAATGTTTGAAGCCTAAATGTATATCTGCACTTTAAATAAGTGATCAAAAAGTGGGTAGAGGTTTACATTTCTAGGGATGGAGTAGGTTTGGGCTTCAGTGGACACTGGACTTCTTATCAGCTATGATACATTATGTTCTTTGGTAACACTAGCCTGTATGTTTTTTTCTTTTGTAGAAAGGCTGAAGTTAGTGTTAGTGTTAAAGAAAATATATGAAGCATGTTCATAAAAGCTTCTGGGCCCTTTTCCAGCTTTCTTCGTTTTTTTTTTTTTGTTCTCCCACCAACCTGCAGTTCTCTTAATACTCTCTTTAGAACTTAATGTATTAAGGATCTACTCCTACTCCTTTTTTTTCTGTAAATGGGATGCAGTTTTTTTCTTTTCATTTTTGGTTTGGGGTTTTGCTTTTTGAAGTTTCAAATTCCTAGTTTTTCCTAGGCTGACCCCATGTGTGTGTAGATTGAAAATAGCCATCCCTAATTCCAGCAAAAGCATTTTTAAACCTTGTTAACCTAATTAGCTGATGGTGCTTAAAAACTATACCCTTAAATCACTTTTTTAAACGCATACATTTCTATGTTCTTGAGTTACTGCCTTTGTGGTGCTGTGAGATACAGCAAGAGCCATCCGTCTCTGTCAATTTGTGATCAGGAGTTACTTCCAATGTTTGTGGTCTCCAATCCCAGTTCCAGAGAGCCCCAGTTCTTCAAGTTTAATAGCTGTTTTCAATCAGTGGCTAAGCATTAAGTTAATCTTGAGATATAAAGCTAGTAATTGGTTCACTTAAGTAACTAAGAGTTCAACTGTAATGAAATCCAGATGAGCCTTTAACTCACCAAGACCAGCTTAGTTGGAATAAAACCCAGATGATTATTGAACTCACCAGAACCAGAACTGCGCACATTTGACATAACTGGAGTCTCCTTTAGGCCATATTATACCAGTGTCCATCAGATATAAAGCGCTCTCTTTAATGAACCTAATTGTAACAGATTCATCACTGAGCCACATAAGAATGGGGACATTTAAGGTCAACCAACCATGACCAAAACATTAGAACTGCTATCACCGGTGCAAGAATGTCACATTTTTGGGATGTTGTAATTATCAGTGAGTTTCCCTCGATTACCCAATGAAGTGAGACCTTGCTAGTGAGATTTATGGGGAATACTTAATTGTTACAGCAAATATCAAGTTTAGCAAGAGTGAGTAACCATCTGAGGTCCCTTCACTTTCGTATTGACATGTACGGTTTGTGATGTTGATGTTAAAACTTGATAGTTCTGAAACTAGTCATGCCACATGTGGCTGCAGGAACTGAATCTCGTGCTTTTATACTGCTGTGGTTGTGGGATGTGGACTTTTCAAACATTTCCCAAACTATTACACACACACAAACAGAAAAAAAAAAAGTCCACAAGTGAAACAGTGTCTTTGACTGCACTGTTGGCTCTGCTTAAACATTACAACACCCCTTCCTTCATTACTTGTAAAGTCAACCGATGTATATGTCTTTAAGTAGTGTCTTGGCAACTGTCAAAATGTAGGAGAAGAATCTAAAACTCCCCTTTAAGATAGAAGGTCCATTGTGTTTCAGCCAAAGTGTGGGGCAGTTCACAGTTGAAAACATAGCTGCTCTTTTCATAAGACTGTACTTGGGTAGCAAATGCACGAGTTACGTAACTATTTTTTTAGCGGCTGTTGGTGAAACCCAAACTTCACACATGTTTGAGCTTTGTATTTGTTTACTAATTGACTTTCTTGTAAAAGCAATTCTACAGAAACATACTATTTATTTATTCTTATGTTAGCTTTGCTGAATAACCTTTGAGGAAACCAAAATAATTACCGATGTCGATTCCTTTGATTGTGTTTTACAGTAATCATGGTTTGTCTGTTTCTTTTAAATGCAAAAACATCAACATACCTGAACAGATTTTTCCACAGGTGCGTAGGAGTGATTCATTGAATGAAACAAAGAAAGTTCTCTCCCTTTGTGACTTTCTAGTAAAAGTGCATTTGAAAATCAGAGTTGAGCGTACTTTTGTTTGATGTGATTTGTCTTTCTTCATTTTCCACTTGTCACTCCAAATTCAGCTAACCTTTATAATTGAAATTATCTCTCAGAGAATACAATTTCCCCCAAACCATATTGTAGACAACTCAACAAACAGAGCAGCTTCTATCGACTTCATCTCCATTGTTCTTATTATGGAAGTTTTAACTGACTTTACTTTCTCCCCTCCCTCAGCGGACATATATTTTTACCTTCCTGCTGAGCACCAGGGTCTTCATTCATCCCTCAGACCTATTGGCCAAGGTGGGACAGATATGCCTGAAACAGAAACAGCAGCTGGAAATGGGTGCAGAGACTGACAAGGTGAGGCCTGTGTGAATGATGTACATGGTAGACCACATATCTTCAGGGGCTGACCACAAATTTGTCATCAAATATTTAACAAAACTATTTGTTGATGTTCTGTCGTCCAATTAAATATTTGCAGTCAAATAATGTGCCTCGGTTTAAGCCTGGAAACTCAGTGGCCTTCCAAATTCAAACTGGAAAGATTCATATTGCATCTTCCCTTAAGTAAGTGTACCAGTCCCTAAACTAGAGAGGGGTTGAGATCTCCCTTCATTTGTTCGGATATCATAGATAAAACGGAGAGCTTTTTTTATGTCACTTTACCCAGTATGGACTGGCTTACTTCCAAAACATGAAGTCACCCCTTGTAGTGAACTGCATTTATCCTGGTATATTTGACATTAGACCCAAAAAACCCAAATGCAAAACACATGCTGTTGTGACAGTCTTGTGACCATGTTTGTCACGTCTGAGGGTTGTATTACGTAATCAATGCATACTTCACATTTTTGTCCTCCAAAGTGCTGCAACCATGCCAGGCAGTCTGCATTTCCACATAACATACCACACGACACCTTTGCAGTTAAAAGCCTAAGTTCTCCAGAAATTCTGCAAAAAAAACCATTTTTAATATTGCCCTATGGGAGAATTTAGAAATAGAATTTAGAAAGATTTTCCATAGAATATAATTTGTATGCTCTGTATTTTACATTCAATACAATTTAGAGAAGATTTAGTTCCTGTAATGGTTAGTTGCATGGGCAAAATTCATAACTAGCAACCATTAAAAAAATAAATAATGCATCATCCACAATATTAAGTATCGGGGAAAATGTAAGTGATTTTAAGTTACTCCCAAATGAACTAATAGCCTGCCCTTGTTTACTTTGCAGAGGCTGCTAAAATATAAAAAGAGGGAGTCTAAATGTTTTGCTGCTTAGCAACCACACATTCTGTTTCTGAAACCTATCAGCTTGGCACCTTCCACCACTGTTATTTCTCAGAAATCAGATGAAAGAGCATTTTATAGGTGTTTGAAGCATACGCAGTGTTTTAGCACAGCTAGCACTCAGAGACTACCTCAGATTTCCGGAGAGCGCATAGAGAAGAGAAGTGCAGATTTCTTCTTAGGATACGCTTGATCAACAGTTTGTTTTGGTGTCCATGATGGCTTCTGAGTGTAACTAGGCTGCATTTGTAGTTATCTAGTGCACCGAGTTTGACATCATTGCAGAAGCATTCTGTGTCATGGTGTTTTCAACGCGAGCAGAAGGTCACTCTAATCTTTAGTGGTGGTACAAAAGCAGCATCTTATCTATGACTGTTACTTGCTCTTTTTTAAATTTATTAAAGGTTACACATTGCTATACCCCGTCTCTGATGTGTGCTCTTACACGTGTTGGTCTGCGTCCTGTGCTGAAATGTGCTCTCCTAGTGTTGCTAGGATACTAAACTTCCACTCTTTACTCATCAGAAATGTGTATCTCGGCACAAAAACCTGTACAGCAAAATATACTTTTGATGTTTCGTTTTTTTATATATAAACTGTAGAATTTTCTCAAGTCAGGTGTGTAAATAAACAAAACTGTTTTCAAAGTATGCCATTTTAAACACCAGGGTCTGCAAATTGCCTCCGGGGATGAATGCACCTGTGCTCACGTATTGCTTCCTCTTATTTAGAACACAGTGCTTCCTATATTATTATTTTGTTGCTTGTTAAAATGCAGAACATAACATAAAGTACATCTGTTCTTAAACTGCCTCATGAGTCACTCAAATTGAGATTGACCTCTATATCGCACGTTCATTTTTGAGATGTTTGACAGATAAACAAAATAGCAATTGAGGTGTAAGCTGATGCAAATGGCTATGTAAATGTCTCCCTTTGCCTTCTTTTTGTTTGCAGGTCAAGCTGAAGCTGTTTTCAGCCAAAATTGTCCAACTTCTACAAGAATGGACTGAAACTTTCCCCTGTGACTTTCAAGACAGAGTTGCCAGAAAAGAGCTGAAGGACATAGCATGGAAGATCTGTCACTGTGATGAGGTTTGTAGGAAACATTTCTCGGTCTTTTTGTTTGTAATGACCTCCGTAAATTGTGGCTATGACACTGTCTTTATATTTAGCACATTTTAAAGACCGGAGCCTTAACTTGGGAGAAATATGGATGTGTGAAAATGATTTTCGATAGTCGAGTTTTGAATTCAAATACGCAAGATTGTGGTAAATGTCTGCAATTCTGAACATTAAAAGAATGCATTTCTTTCTTGCCTAATTCAAAATGTCACAATCTAGTATTTTGCATAATAGTTCCTGAGTTCTAACGGACAACTACGCATAACTAGTGCTTAGAATATCAGCCTTAATTCCATTTTAATCCATTTGAATTTTGCATTTGAAAAGATAGGATGTGCAAATGTTTGTCCACAATGGTTTCCTTGTTTCTTACATACATACTCTTTAATCCTGGCATGAGTTTATTATTTTGCATAATTTAAATCATACCTGCACCACTTTGTGGCACTTTATATGTGTGCTTAATTTGTAACTGAATGATTGATAAGAAACCCAAGAATTTCCCTTTCTAACTGTAGCTGTTTAGGTATGTGTGTGTATATATATATATATATATATATAATAGTTGTATATATTGTAAAGTATCTTAAATGTTCTTTTATCAGGTAAAATATACATACAACTATACATCTTAAACATCAAGCTTAAATGTAGCAGTTTTTTTTACTGATGCCAACATAAACATAAAGAACAACGGAACAAAAAAACGTCATGCCCTATTTTTATTGTTTTTAGGGAAATTCGACCATTAAAAAGAGTCTGAATCACATGATGGAGGGTCTGGATGAAGCGCTGTCCAGTCGAGAGCAGCACAAGGAGACGCGAGGGCAGATCGCTCCGGTGCTCTCTGAGAAAGGCACGCTCCTCAAAGCCAAGTCCCAGTCGGCCCACAAGGACATCCTCAGTGTGTGCGGCGACGCCCTGGTTTTGGCCCAGCAGCTCAGTCACGTCGAGCTGGTGAGTGACGGACGCAGACACGCCTTATCCCCTTCCTGCTGCAGGCCTTGGCCGGAGTACAAGGCTCTGGCTGCAGGAACGATGCCGGCACGTTCACTCCCGGGATTTAGCTCCTCCACACCCTGACTGATGTGATCTGGATGACAGTTCCAAGTGACAAGGGATACTTTTCTATACTCCACCCTTGGGCAGCACAACATAAATATAACTGTTAACCAATGGATGTCAAACACGTAGTTCTCAAAAGAGGAGATGTGTGAAGCGACTGTGCTTTGAATGATGCGAAACAGTTTCAATTTCTCCTTTTTGTTGGCTCAAATTAATTCTCCAGCCAGACAGTGAACGCCCAGGCCTGTCCTATCTTTGATGTTATAACTGACTTTGCATTGTATTTTTCATAATTCAATCTAGACCTTTTTACAATATACACTTGTTCTAATAAATCTATATCAGAACATGCTTGGCAGAACAGAAATGGGGATATTATACCTGAAATTTAACTCCAACCAATCATTGGTGCCCGTCAGGCAGATTCCATTCTGCTGTGGAGCAGGCAATTACAAACTCTTTGTACTTCGGATTTAATTATCTTTTACCCTCTAGTTAACTTTGCTTTATCCCTCACGAACAAATAATAACAAGACTTTATCCATAGGAGAGAATACGAAATATCTATCCCGAAGACCTGCTACATCTGTGCATTCACACTGGGAATACAGATAACCATAAGGTAAAGCCAAAACCTCTCCCTCTGCATTTATGTGGGTAAATAATTAGTACACGATTCCCTTATGCATATCTCCTTAAACTGCTTGTAACGATAATTGGATTTAATTTACAGTGTGACAAGGGTTCTGTAGACATGAAAAAGAAAATCTTACATTCTGACTAGATGGTATAAAAGGCTTTTTCCTACTTCTGTTTAGCTCATCAATTAATGTGTTCCAATTGCAGATGGTTTTAAAATGCAATTAAATACATTTTAATAAAACGTGGTCCTGACAAAAACTTTTATAGATGCGTAACATGCTTTAGCTGTAAACACTTACAGGGTACAGGATTATTGTTTTGAACTTTGGCTACTCAAACCTGTCTTTCCGATAATTATCAGAAGTCTTGCGTGAGTCATTCATTGATCTTTTAAGCATCTCTCACATTTCCTTGTATCAATGCTTTTCTAAGAGAAAGTTGTTTACTAAAATGTTCCTGCCATAATCCTGTCACGGAAGCGTCTGAATGGTGTTGTCCATCATATAATTGAAAGAAATGATCATAATTATGAGACTGTGATGTATTGTGGGGGGGGGTTGTTTCAGTCACATCTTAAATTATATTCTCGTTTGTCTGTGTTTCAGTGCTGCGATAACAAGAAGAGACAAAATCTGGAAGCTTACGACAACTGGTTTAACCAGCTAAGCACTCTGGTAGCTACAGAAATATGTCGGGTATGTGAAATGTAATGTGTCAGCCAGTGTGAAGCAATGTCCGTCTAAAACTATCTGTAATTTGCATTTAAACCTGGCCCATATCCCATTAGAACTGTTTGTATGGCCGATCTGTTATTTTACTGCAAGAAGACGTGCTTTTTGACTGACTACCAACTGACTTTGGTATATGGAAGTTGAGGCCTCTACAAATTTACTTTGCAATGTGTTTTCTAGATGGTTATTATTTGTTGTGATGCTCTATGCTAGTTATTGATGGGTATATTGAAGATTTGATAATAATTAGGCTATGTGCAGCTTGTATATTAAAAATACTAGCTCTAAGACATGTTCCTTACACTTTCTGGGTTTGCATTTAATCGTGTTGTTCTTGCATGGCCAAAAACAAATCCAGGTCAAGTATCTGTTTACATTACTTAGCCTATTCCTCTTGTGCAAGTTTGCATGGAAATTAGTATCTAATACAAGCATTCCCAGTAGACTATAAAATGTATATATACAGCCAACTGCTATGCAAAGAGCAGAGTACCATGTTACTGAAGGGACAAGGATGAAGAGAGGACATGTCATTATGCAATAGTGGACATGGAGTGCAGAATAACAGACTACAGGAACATCTTGTACATGTTATCTCCTTTCTCAGTCAACATTAGAGGCCTTTAAAGAACTGATTTACATGCCTCATTGCATTATTATTTATTCACTTCTAATATTTTTATTCCCTCAGGTCGTTAAGAAAAAACAGAGGACTCGAGTTGTGGAGTTTTTTATTGATGTGGCACGAGAATGCTTCAACATTGGCAACTTTAACTCCCTGATGGCCATCATATGTAAGAATTTATTTATTTGCTTTGATATTTAAAAAAAGGACTACAAGCAGTTCTAGTGACAAAGGAAGCTGCATGTTTGTGTTCTCAGGGTAGTCAAATTCACAGACCTTCCCAGAATGTGAGATGTGTTGAAATTGGGCCTGGACAAAATGGTACCGTATAGATATTGTCTGAGCAGGATTCGGCCCACTCCATATGCCCTCCATTGACTCGACCCGCTGAGTGAAAGCAATGTGAGATTTGAGCACATTTCAACACAAGACACTTTGATATCTGGTTCCCCTAGTTGTGTGAGAAATAAGGAGTGGGAGTTTGCATGAGACACTTTTTCTTTCCTTTTATTTTCTTCTGTTTTTTCATTTTCATCATGAAGCATTTTTTATTTTTTCAGCTGGGATGAATCTTAGTCCAGTTGCTCGGTTAAAGAAAACCTGGTCCAAAGTGAAAACTGCCAAATTTGACATATTGGAGGTAAAGCATCTCAATAAGAATGATAATTTCCACAGTTTTCTTTAAACAAACATATATAAATTCATCCAGATTGAAGGGATTTATTTTTACTATAAGAAATCATTCTATTAACTGTCCATGAAAGAAAGCAAGCAAGCAGGCAGGCAGTATTCTTTTTATATGCAACGTACACACTACTGTGTATTAAAAACCCTTTGCTGTTGAGTAGTATAGTGACACACTTTGGGAGATTATGATTATATATTTAAAAAAGATCATCAGTCATAAAACTATTCAAACCTGTACGTGAGAGCCCAATTATCAGTGATTTTCAGGAACAAAAAGTAATGCATTTCATAAATCACTATTTTCATAAGATGTCATATTCTGAGTCGATTTTTTTTTAATATTCAAAATGCAATTCCTACATGTTTTGTTTTTGGGCTGACACACTTTGAACTATACTTACTTCTGTGTTTATTTTCTTACAGCGTTACATGGACCCATCCAGCAATTTTTGCAATTACCGCACTGCCCTGCAGGGGGCAGCACAGCAGTCCAGGGCAGCTCACAGCCGCAGTAATAAGATCGTTATTCCCGTCTACAACCTGTTCGTCAAAGACATCTACTTCCTGAACAAGATGCATCCTGACCGGTTGCCCAATGGACACGTTAATTTCAAGGTAGCTATTAAATGATGATGAAAATACAAACATAGGTTCTTGTTAGTGTTGGATAATTATGGAAATGATAGGGCTGGTTCCACATACCAGGATTAGACTAGTCTTTGAGTATTCAGCAGTATTTTAGGCTAGTCCAAACCCAGTGCTAATTGAGGTCTGTGAAACCAGCTGACAAACTGTTGTGAAAGTTATATTAGTAGTTTCAAAACAGTTTCTTTCCATTTCTATTAGAAAATTAATGTTTTTACAAACTACATAAATAATTGTATTGTTTGTGAAGTGTGGCATTGTCCTACTTAAAATATTTGTGGTTATGCCTTGGCTTTATTAAACATTAAAATGGATATATACATTTATGGAAATCTATCTATGTAACTAAAAAGACACCTAGAAAAAAAATATGTTCTCTATATTTAGACTTACCTTCCAGTCACACTAAATGTACAGCCTATGTGCTAACCTTGAAGGAATTTTCTTTGTTCAGTCTACTTAATACACAGCCTCATCTCTCAGAGGGCCCTGTTTCTGTGATTTCACGTTGTCTCTTGTTTGCCCTGTCAGTTGTAATTATGAATGTATTTGACAAACCTTTTTGTTCTGTTTGGCATTACAGAAATTTTGGGAGCTCTCACGCCAGATCAGTGACTTCATGACGTGGAAGGCCATCGAGTGTCCATTTGAAATAAACAAGAGAGTGCAGAACTACCTTCTCACTGCTCCCATTTACACGGAGGAAGGTGAGAAAAGGACACAGTGTTTTTTACCGAATTGTGACTAATCTGCAGGAGTAGGTGTAACAGATGTAACCACTTGAAAAAGAGGGAGAATGGATTGACTGAAACCTGTCTTCCAACAGTGTCTCTCAGTTGCACTTTAAAATGAGGTAAAAGAGAAACAATATGTTACAAATGTTCAAAGAGAAGTTATGCAATATTAATATTTAACCAGATAACTTTTTAGATGTTTGTCTTTTAAGCCAAACTTCTTTAACCTTCATCCTGACCTTTGTACACTCACATGGCTCTTGCCATTTAACTTCTTGCTCTAATATTAATAATCGTTATTATTTGTTTTAAAAGCAGTACATTGTCTGGTTCACTTAAAACAAATTATCTGCATGTCATGCTTGTACTTATTTTTATTTTTTCCTCTTTTGGGTCATGACTGCTTTAGATCTTTCTTATCTGAATGTTTGTTTTCTGTTCTTTTCCAGCTCTGTACATTGCTTCTTTTGAGAGCGAAGGACCAGAGAACCACAGAGAGAAGGACAGCTTAAAAACACTCAGGTAGGCATGCTATCTTGTTCAAACCCTTTTTAGGCCAAAAATCCCCATAAGCAGTATTTATTTTTAAACCAATATTAGCATAGTAGATTTCCAAAAGTCTCATGCACCATCCTCCAATTATTCTCTTCTGTGATGTCATGTTAAAATGATCATTTAATTTGATAGAATGATCTAATCTAGAACATTATGCCCTGGAATAAGGCACTGTATATATATTATTTTAATTATTATTCTAATGCCAGTAAAATATGTAGAATTTATATGCTTTGACAAAATAACAAATTACATCCCAACAATGTTAGTTTGTAGTATCACTAGCTGTATATAGGCTTAGCTTTATTAACAGCACAGGGGGAAATGAGTTACCCAAACATGTCACAAATTCAGGAGGGTGGTTCATATCAGAAACCTATATTGGCCTGAACTCTATCAAAACCACCTGTCATGTATTTAGTGCTAACCTTAGAATATACTTATCTTATTATGTGTGTAATGGCTGGAAACACGATCGTTGAGTCACATTTCCTTCTAGTGCTCAGTTTCCTGTTCATTGTTGCTAGGCGACAGCTCAAACTCCTCTACATACTTAAATAAAATAAACCCACAGTGTGTCCTGTAGAAAGGCAACTTAAATTTGTGTGTGTGTGTGTATACATTATATACATATATCTATAATGGTGTGGGTGATCTTCTTTTATCTACCTTACTTGATGCTAGTATCTGGGGGAGTAGTGCATAGTTACCAGCAGTAGAGGATGTCAGATTAATTGATGATAGTGTCACAAAAGCCCGCACATTCCTGCTGTGTGTTTTGGTATATAACTGTAATTCAGCAACAAATTGCAGAAAACATTAATTTTGACTGCTAAGCCATTCACTTTCCAAATCCTGTAGCGTATGTATGCGTGTCTGGTTTCGTGGAAGGGCAGAAAAGCAGAACAAATTTAAATTTGATTGAAATATCCTTCTCAGCCAAACACTGCCCCATCTCAAATAGATACAAAACAAACATTTCTATAATAACCTTGCCTTATTTAAGAAACTGATGGTCTTGTCTATACTATACATTAGTGATTAACTCACTATGACAACATGACTTTAAACCACTACTTTATAGGTACTAATGTTTTTTTGTTTTTTTTGTTTCAGGGCAATGTTGAACAGGGTCTGAACATGGGAAACAAAAGCTTGCTCATCAGTAAATTACTTTTTAGTCAGCAATGGAGCCTTGATCTCACTGGTTGAGATTTGTTTTTGTACATTATGAAATATGTATATATTTTTTTTGCTTGGAAAGGTAAAGGCACAAATCAGAAGTTTGCTCTTTTTTTTACGAAGCAAGGGGCAGCGCCCTGGTGATGGAGATTATGACAGTTTTGCACTTGATTTGTCAGGAGGGGAACAATTCCTTGACATACAAAACCTTCTTTACCTGCCTTTGAAGAAGAAGGTCCCTACATATGAGTTGATCTGCTTTTTCAGTTTTCTGGAATCATCCTGGAAACATTTGAATAGTGTCATCATTATTAGGACCTCTTAATTTATGGAACTATTAGCTGATAATATTGAAAGAATTGGGTGACAACATTACAGAGCACCCACAACCAAAGCTAAAGACATACAGTACGATCTAATCCAACATAGTGCTCTTAAACAAAGCTTTCACCTGTGTGGTGATGAAAACGGCCATGATTACTTACGATGAAGTCTTGAAATTCAGCTGTGCTGCCTGCCGATGTGACGCGAAATACTGGAACTCCAGAAATAGATGGGAACTTTGTAAACCAAGAGGGAAAACACTGCATTGTGTTAAACTGACATATAATTGACATTTGCTAAAGATTACTCAATTGACTGCTATAGAATGGTAATACCTCATGAAGTACAGCCAGCTACAGTGTGTTTTTGTTAATGAAGTAGGGATTTCTGATCAAGTACTTTTGTTCTTATTTTGTAGATACATTAATAAGAGGTGTCCAGCACTATCAGGTTTACTTTTATTGTAAGCATGTTCAATATTACCACTGATATTAGCAGGGTAAACCGCAATGTTGAGCAGTGACATGTTACTTTGAAAATGAGCCTGCTGTTTTGAACATTCAATATGTGTATTTGTTGTACTTTCACCAAACAGTATCTGAAATTGCTAAGTAACTCAAAATGTGTTCTGCTATCTGAGCAATACAATATTTTTTGCATTTGGGCTGTATGTTTGTTGTTCATTTTCTTCTTTGTTCCTGATGAATGGACTTTAACCAAAGAAATCTTGCATTTGGCCTGCATCACATACTAACCACAAGAGCATTTCTATTTGCATTTTGCATTGATGTGCCAAACACACCAGCGAAACTGACTTTCACACTTAAACTGTAAGCGTCACATTTGCAAAATTGAAGTATTTGCACTTTCCACGGCAGCTGCCAATATGGTTTCTTAACTTCAGTCCCTATGCTTCGAGACACTTCTCAACTGCATCACTCAGAAAACCAACACCATTTTAAATAAGTGTATATACAAAAATATATGGGAATAATAATTTAAAAAAAAACATCTTGCATTCCCAGTTTGACTCATCTAAAACTCACACCTATAAGATGCAACCAGTCCACCTTTTCCACAGAGTGAATTGGTTATGCAAACAAGAAAATCCATACATCTCTTGAAGAGCAGTAGTAAACAGTGACCTCTAGTGTTAGGTCTGAAAAGCCATTGCACTAATTATAGGGTAGATCTGATTTACATCTTTGCTCTCCTGCTTTGCAGTTGAATCTGTATTTGATTATTATATACTCGTTAACCTCCAAAATGTGCATAACACAACACTTACCATGTTCCCAATGACTGTAGTCAAAGTTGCATAACAGGTCTTGTGGCGTACACCTATGAAGGAAACAAACAGCTGGTGAGACAATCGGTAAGGAAGTAAATGCACAGAATATCTATTAAAACTCACATAAACCATTCTATCACATACATTAAAAGATGGAAGACTAGCATTTCATAAGCCTTGTGAACTTTATTTTTCCATTTACAGAAGCTCTGTCAAACCCACACGCTAAAAGACAAACAACCGCGGTGACTTTGGCCCACATCGCCTTTAAAATCGTGACTCTTTGGTAGAATATCGCTGCCACAAAAACCAGACAACAAAATGCATCGAGCAGACTTGTCTAGGCCTAGCAGACTTTGAATTGCATACATCTACATGTCTTACAAGGCACTTTCCTTGCATTTTCTCCCGTTGCACCACCAGCAGGTGTCTTAAGTACATCACATCACTGCTTACTTTCAAGACCAATTTTGGTGGAGTTCAGAGTCACACAATTATTGGTTTTAACTAAGACATGCACTTTACATACACAGATAGATAGATATAAATACAATTTCCAAGTAGCATTTTATTTTGCAAGACAGTTTTGGGAGCTAAATAATCCCCTGAGCACATTCAATCAAATAAAAACCTTTCTGGATGCTACTAGCCCAGTCTATCAATCAAATAAAAACCTTTCTGGATGCTACTAGCCCAGTCTACTAAATTAGAAGTGCCAATAAATAAATACATCTTTGAAAGCAGTTAAAACAAATACAGGGTGCATTTTAAGGACCAACATTACAACTACAATAACCAGAAACTAAAAATGCTGTGAAAACTCTGAATTTGGCATTTTGCTTTCAAAATGTCTCCAGAACAAACATAGACAACCTGCCGTTTGCATCCCAATACTGTATCTCTAATGAGTGTATATTGAAAACTTAAACATGTCAATTGTCATGCAGAAATGTTAAAGGTTATAATTGGTCATCAACAAAGTAAAATTAACAAAACACTTAAACAGTGGTCCCACCAAATTATTGGATTGCTATGGCATCCTAAGAAATTGAAAAACATTAAAAGAAAATCATACACTGTAAATACTGAGATTTGATGTTTCCTTGAAGCATTCTCTCTAGCAAGTTCTTTCTCTGTCTAACCACCAAGAGAAGAAGAGTTTCTCATGTACTTACACAGACAGTAATGGCGTGGTTTGGCTTCAGTTTCCTTTTTCTAAACTCTGCAATTTGAAAGGCAAAAGGTTAAAAAAACACCCTAAGATTACAGTATTGAATTCAACCACACCTAGAGAGTAAAGACGTGGATATAGCAAGCAGAGATGGGCCCCTCCAGTCCTCAAGAGCTTTATTCCTACAGGTTTTCTGTGTGCCTTACTAGACATGAATGGTATTGGACTTTAAAATTAAATATTTAAAGTTATGATCTTGATTGGAATAAAACCCAGAGGACACTACAACCCCAAGGCCTGGAGCTGCTGTCTGCCAGTTAGAAAAGGTGTGTATTAATTGGAAAGCAAGAAAAGAGCACTGTATCCAAAATCCATAGTATTATTATTCCCCCTTATTTTCCATTGCTATTTATCTTTGCTAAGCAGCGAGGCACAATATGTTTATGGTCAAGTATGCACATCATAAAAATACTCTGTGAATTTAGTATTAAAGTTATACCTTTTTGTTGTTCCCTTCTTGCATGGATTCTGAACTGCAAAACCCAGTAAAAGGCCGCTCAGTTCCTGACATTTCACGGCTTCTGTATTCAGATGATAACGTAACGGCAGTGCCAAAACGAAGTCTTCACCCCTTTAACTGTTTTAGCATTTTGAGTGCGACAATTAGCGGCCCCTGCGGACGAGCTGGACTCGGGCAGAGACGCGCCGTGGCCCCGCTGGCGTGGCGGCTCAGCGGGCTAAGCGTCGCTTCCCAGCGCGGACTCGCCCTGCAGTCCCTGGTCCCTGTGGCCCCTGAGCCTCTCCAGCAGAGCCCACATCCAGTCCTAGGCGAGATGCGGCCTCTGACGGGGTGAGTTTCGCTGGCGGCCGTTCTCTACCACGCCGGCAGGTTTTGGGGAATCGCCGTTTTTCGGGCGGTTCCCCGAAACCTGGGTTTCAAATGGGGTTTTCATAGGTGGGGTCTAATATGTGAGCGATGAATTGTAAAAACCGGCGCCTTTTATCACTGGGGAAGCGGAGGGCCGGTGTGATGCACTAGTGTGGGGAGACAGAAGATGTAATTGTGGTGGCTGTATCGGTGGCGCAGCGGCACTGATGCCCCGCCTGGCTGCGAGCGGGAGCTCATTGCACCGCATATATACTGTGTACAAAAATGCAGTGTTTGCACAAAAAATAAATAGCAGTGGGGAAAGAAATTGCATTCCCCGCACATTAGGCTTTCAAACCGGTACTGTAGTACCCCCTGCCCTGTTGGTTTTCGTTCCAACCTAGGTGTTAATTACTTAATTGAATGCTATATTGCTTGTTTAGGTCAATTAAGGATTCAATTAATATCTTAAGACCTTGGTTGGGACAAAGACCAGCAGGGCAGGGGGTACTCCAGTACCGGTTTGAAAACCCCTGCATTAGACCAAACGAGACGTAAACCTATGATCTAGATCAGTGGTTCCCAAACCGGTCCTGGGGGACCCCCTACCCTGCTGGTTTTTGTTCCAACCGAGCTCTCAATTACTTAATTGAACCCTAATTGAAGTAACAATCTGCTTAGATTTTACTTTTTAAATTGTGTAAGAAAATATTTGTTTCTTCAATACGTTTTTTAATATAATTCTATACTTAAAACCCCTACTGTTTAAAATAATTGAAAGTCTCTGATTTAGGACATTATTCAATAAGGAATTGAGAGCTCAGTTGGAACAAAAAACAGCAGGGTAGGGGGTCCCCCAGGACAGTTTTGGGAACCACTGATCTAGAATAAATGGATGTGATGCACAGGCGGAGGTTCGGACTCGCCCCGCTGTCCAGAGCTGCGGTCCGAGCTGAACTGTATTGGCATACATGCAGCATACAGCCCATTTAATCTTTATCTTTATAAAATGCATTGCAATTCCAGCTGGGTAATAATTACTGTAGAGCTTCTCAGTTATTTAATAGTACTTAATAAAACCTTTCAACGATAATTTGTACACTGGTTATTTTATTTTATTTATATGTATTATAGTTATAATGTCAATTGTAGCCACTGGTGTAGATGAAGTGAAGAGTGGTGGTGTCAGTGCCTCAGAGTTTCATGTATTTAAATTAGGATTTTTTTTTCCGCACTTAGCTACACACCACATTGTTCAGTGGAATATATACACCAATCAGCCATAACATTATGACCACTGACATGTGAAGTGAATAACACTGATAATCTCGTTATCATGGCACCTGTCAGTGGGTGGGATATATTAGGCAGCAAGTGAACATTTTGTCCTCAAAGTTGATGTGTTAGAAGCAGGAAAAATGGGCAAGCGTAAGGATCTGAGCGACTTTGACAAGGGCCAAATTGTGATGGCTAGACGACTGGGTCAGAGCATCTCCAAAACTGCAGCTCTTGTGGGGTGTTCCCGGTCTGCAGTGGTCAGTACCTATCAAAAGTGTCCAAGGAAGGAAAAGCGGTGAACCGGCGACAGGGTCATGGGTGGCATAGGCTCATTGATGCACGTGGGGAGCGAAGGCTGGCCCGTGTGGTCCGATCCAACAGACGAGCTGCTGTAGCTCAAATTACTGAAAAAGTTCATGCTGGTTCTGATAGAAAGGTGTCAGAACACACAGTGCATCACAGTTTGTTGCGTATGGGGCTGCGTAGCCGCAGACCAGTCAGGGTGCCTACGCTGACCCCTGTCCACTGCCGAAAGCGCCTACAATGAGCAGGTGAGCATCAGAACTGGACCACGGAGCAATGGAAGAAGGTGGCCTGGTCTGATGAATCACTTGGCCTCCAAATTCCCCAGATCTCAATCCAATCGAGCAACTTACAGGACTTAAAGGATCAGCTGCTAACGTCTTGGTGTCAGATACCACAGCACACCTTCAGAGGTCTAGTGGAGTCCATGCCTCGATGGGTCAGGGCTGTTTTGGTGGCAAAAGGGGGACCTACACAATATTAGTCAGGTGATCATGTTATGGCTGATCGGTGTATATTAAAAATACAAAACTGACATATCATAATTGGTCAAGTTTCCACCCTTGAGTTAATACTTGGTGCAAACACCTTTGGCAGAAAGTGCAGCTGTGAGTCTGTTGGGATGGGTCTCTAGTGACTTTGCACACCTAGGGAAGTGCTGATGGAAATGCCGATCATATTCAAGGACTTGTCTGTACCTTCTATCAGGGCTTAATTTGTGCCGGATCCTGCCGGAACAGGATCCGGGACCTCTCGGGATTTGAGTGTCTGTTTTCCGGTACCTATTTGCGCCGATCTGGTACCTAACGTGAAAAAAAAAAAACGCTCTCAAAGTTTTTGACCATCAAGCGTCGCCCCCCCCCCCTCACAGTTTTTTGACCATCACCCCCCAACAGCGCCTGCCTCGTCAACCCTCCACTCTCATATACACTTTGCGTTCCAGCACCTTCTGATTTACAAATTAAGCACTGCCTTCTATCCTATGAGAAACATCCCCAGAACATAATGCTGCAGCAGCGTGCGTCACAGGAGGGATGGGGTTCTGTGGGTGATGTGCTGTGTGAGGTTTGCGTTGTGTTTTGCATTTAGGCCAAAAAGTTTCATTTTAGTTTATCCTGAAATCATGTGAATCACTACAATTTAACACCAGTGGAAGGCACTTAACTTGGTGTGTGGATTTGAAGGTGACTGGTTTCACCTGAGCTAAGGTTTGCTATTACAAGGGGGGTGGACACTTATCCAGCCAAGCCAGTTTTTATTTTTTTAATTAAGAAATGTCAATATGATGTGTAGATAAATGGAAGAAAATAAAAAAATAAAACTATTTTAATGCATTTTAATTCAGGCAACAAAAGGTGAACATTTTGAAAGGGGGTAGACCTTCTATAGGCACTGTATATGATGGTTTAAGATATTGTACAATAATATCTTGCACTGCATTACCAAACAAATAAATATAAACTAAGCAGTTGAATACACACACATTTGTGAAGGGCTTTACTTCAAACAGATACACATACTTAAAAAAATTAATAATAATTCAGATTATTCTGAAGATCACGGTATGCCACAGGCCACATTGCTTGTTAGCTCAGGGTTGATGGCTTTCCATGAGGTAATTAATATTGGATATAAATGGCCCAATGTTGTGCAGAAGTAAATTAAGGAATAAGCTTACATATCTTCACAGATTCCACAAGTTTAATTATTGAACATTACCCTGGTCCTCTAGAGCTGTCAGTTTCTTAGGAAACCAAACACATTAGTCTGTTTCCCTTCTGTCTCAGAGCAACAACTACATAGCAGCTTGCACCTGATCCATTTGGACTCAACAAAACAGCTGGAAATTAAAAAAAAAAAAACATAATTCAATCATCTTTTGCAACAAATCAGGTTTGATTTGTTTGAGGCTGTAAATGCAGGAAATGCAACTAAAGCTTGGTAGATCAGTTTGCAATATGCAGTCTTTAATTCCAGAAGTATAAGAATTGCCCCTCTAAGGTTTTGTTTTACCCTAGAGGCCAGGGGTGGGAAATTCTAGTTCTCGAGGGCCGCAGGGGTTTAATTTTAGTTTGACCTCAGGACTTAATTACTTAACTGTAGTCATTATATGTCTATGAAGTATAATCACCTGTTTATTCCAGGTCTTCATTATTTGCGGACTGAAAGGTACCTAAGGAACGCAGCCCTCGAGGACTGGGATTCCCCCACCCTGCTATCAGTCTGTATAGTAGGGTGGAATTCAGAATCACAATTTCAACCACAGTATTTCTATGGTTAAAAAAAAAACAAAAAAAACATCTTAAGTGTGATAATGTCTGAGAGACGTAGATCTCAAAGTAGCCTATTATCGCCAATGTGTACATTTCAAAACCCCATGCAAATTAAAAGACACGAGGCAATGAGGGAAGACATTAGGGTATATACATTTTCAGTCCCTTGATAAATTATTAAAAATATATGAAATATATTTACTTACACTTCAAATCATCAGAAGAATCTGATACCCTTTAAAATCAGCAAATGGGTTTAACCTGCATTTTGCAATAATTCAATGCATTTCTTTTTTACCACCAGTAAACACAAATGCTTAAGAAATGCAGGGCTACATTCTCTGGATGGAAAAGAGAAAATTAGTTCCGTAATCCTTTTCATTGGATTACATTTGTGGTTAAAATCAGCCAACTGTGATACAATTTACATTATGTTGATATGTAACTAGGTTGGTAGATGTTCTTTGGTTTGCTGTAGATTGTTGAATATTTAAGGGTTCGATAACATTTAAAGTGTGTGTCAGTTTCCCATGTGTGTGACTGCAGTTGTGTGTCAATGTTATGTTCAAAAGTGGGGTTTCTAATGGAACACAAATGAAAGTTAAAATGAAAAGCAAACCAAAAGGTTGGCTAAAAGGAAGCACTGAGGATATTCTTTTGAGCTCAGGTTGTTGGTTTAGTTCATTTGAGACAATTCTGGCTCCAGAAAATGTAATTTATGTGATATAAACTTGATAATAAATCATCGCCATCATCCTCACCATGAAAAGAACAATGTCGACTGCTTAATGACTTTTATTTGAGCGCTTCAGCCCTTAGTCTTGAACAGATTTTGGAGTCCTGATAAGTATTCAATTGATTGAACAGGTACCTGAGGGAGCTTTCTGGTTTTTAAAGTTGCAATATTAATAGCTTTGAAATACTATAGCAGCACTCCGCTACCAAGAGAGAGCAGTGCAACATATCTGGCATCACATTTTATACAATCAGAAGTATTAAATACATCCTCTATAAAAACATACTGCATTTTGAATTATAAAGCGATACAAAGAGGGGCTGCAAAAGGGAACCCAACAGATTTACTATTCAAGTATCCTAGTTAGTATTTGCTTTCACACAGTACTGAACTGCGAAACATCAATGGAGAGAATGAAGTGATGTGGCTGATAAAAAAATAAAGAGTGGGATAAACTTTTACTTGTGGTCAGAATGAGCAGAATCCGGTTCCCCATAAGGCAGCGAGTAAGTTAACAGCCTCTGACTAAAACATTGAAAGGTTAGGACTGCCCACACTTGAGAAAGTATGTCAACTATTTAGCATATCGCAGGAAAATCTAAGGTGCAAGTACACTTCAAGTGCCTTTTGGTACCAATTTTTTCCTGCATAGCCTTGCCAAATGAATTGAAACTACCACAAACCTCAGCTGGGGATAATTTTGAGTTTATGCTAAAGAAAGGAACGCAGTTAAAATACATTAGTTTTATTAGCATAAATTAAAAATGACCCCCAGTTTAGTTTTGGGCTTGATTTAACATTATGGGGAAACAAATCCAATTACTTTATAAAGCCACACATTTAGCTAACTAACAGCTGAAGAAACAGGACATAAATAATTTTGGCAAAGCATTGTCTTGAAAATTGATATATGGCATGAATATGTATATAGGTGACAGGTACCCTGCAGGACAATATTAGGCTGTAATAAGATGCACATAAATAAATTAAAAAAAAAAAAAATCTTTAAACATACCAAATCATCCTTTTAACTTATTATAATTGTCCAACTTTTTTCTTGTTCTTGTCTGCCATTCAAGAATAAACAGGACTGATCCTGGTCTTAATAATTCGCTTTAAAGTAGTTATTAGAAGAGGGAATAATCCCACTTGGATGGCTTTTTCCACATAATAACACAAATTCCTTTAAATCATCTGTGCAAATAAGGTCCCTCAATCATGGAACAGTCCATGAAACCAATGTGAAACATATGGGACCAGACAAAACAATTCACAACAGAACCAGCCCACATGCATAACTTTCTAGACGGAACTGATTCAAGTTCTATGCCAGACCCTTTCCAAAGAGATTTTCCACTAGCTCGTTCTATACACTGGGTCTGAAAAGAGGAAACACTGCCTGATCTAACATAGCTAACAGAGGATTAACTGTCAATTATCTATAAATGTGCATTTTATAGAATTATTTACTTGAATTCTAGATGGAAAGAAATAATTTCTTACATCATTATACCTAATGACCAAGAGGGATTATTCTTTTTTGACACTGACCCTGTCACACCAATCAATGAACACTCAAAGAAGCATCCTGTGGGTCAAAACTTCGAGCTCAATGAAGAACACTAAATAGCAGCAGAGGAACAGGAAGTGGGAATTCATATTTGAGAATCCGTTATGGTGGGGGGGACTTTAGGACTTCGTAGCATGCAACTGAATTCACTCGTGTCACAATATAATCGCTGCTTGTACAAAAGTGCGACGGAGTACTCGATTGATAGACAACATGTCATCTACTGTTCCTCCAAGAACTCAACCACAGCCTCTCCTCAGAACTCTAAACCACATCCACCCAGGATCGTCTCAAGGATCAGAAGTGATTAGAGGCCAATGATTAGATGTTTTACTTCATTCGAATGGACCCTAAGACAATGTCAACAACAACAAAAAACAAAATGAAATAAATAAAACAAAGTCCATTGCTTTTCTGTAGATTTTCAGCTAGGATTCACAGCCCATAATCAATATCCTTCATAATCCACAGCTGCCTACCAATTAAACCAAGTCAGTCTGATCCACCCAGTCCTCCTGACTGCGTCCAATGTCAGTCCAACTAAGTGAATAGAAGTCCGTTTCAGATTTCAGAAGGCTTCACTTCACTAAAGCTTAGCCGACTGGTGAGTGAAGACCATCGCCGCCCCTCCTCCGGCCTGTACGAGGCCACCGGGCCCTCGAGTGTGCGCTTGGCCCTTCACTTGGCCGGCTTGCTGTGGGCTTGGAAGGCTTGCTTACGGAGGTGCGACTCGATCTCCTCGCGGAACACCAGCATGCCCAGGTGGGAGTGGGACGCCTCGTTCATGGCCTTGGACTGGATGCACATGCGGTACTGCTCCGGGGTCAGCTCGTCCGCACACTGCTTCTCGTGCCACAAGTGGAACAGACCAGAGACCGGAGTGCGCACCACAATGAGGTCACTGCGTAGGTACTTCCTGTACAGATGGACATCCTCCACACCCCAACCTTTCACTTCCAGGTCAAAGCCTCCTAACAAAACAAAAAAAAACAAGCCTTAGAACGGTTGTTTTATGCATGAAAATTCCCCTTAGTAGCAATCTACTGAAGTAACATGAATACAAATTTGTTTACTTTAACGCTCTATTAATCTATATATTTAAAGCTGTGCTCACTTCACTAATATACTAGAGCTACATTTTGTCTATTTACCCAGAATCTACAGGTGTTTCCTGCTTAATAATATGCTGATCAGATGTTTATCTACCATCTGTTTCCTCAAGCTAGTAATGCCAAGGCTGTACAAATGGAGGAATACACACTGAAACAATCCTGCATCAAGGATGGTCACAATATAATGGTTTAATGAAAAAATGGCTTAGAAAATGTTCAAGGAAGCAGACTTTAGCATTTCTTGAAAGATCCTCCACAGGAGTTCTGAGAAAAAGGGATTGCAATTAAAAACATTTCCTTCTAGCAGTTCCGGTTTTGGATTTCCTTGAGAAAACCACATGGCTTTGGAAAATGAAAGTGGCATTGCTTTCAAAGGGTAATGAAAATCACAGCTGGTTCAGCTGGTTCAGCAGTTTCACAGGAGGATCACAACATTGTCACAAGAGGAGGATGATAAAAAAGTAAAAAACACGAAATGACAAAACAAACAAATCTGGAAAGCCTTGAATGTTGCAAGTTGGGGATTGCCAAAAATGATTCTCTTTGTGGGAAAGCCGAAAAGACTAACTGAACCTTGGAGCCACGTCGTCCCTTTTCACAGTGTGAACCAAAACAGAATCCATAAGAACGGGACGGCTGGCATTGTTGACGCTGACACTGTCCAGTCCTGCAGGCGCCGGGCCAGCCGCAGGAGTCCGGCAGTGAATTGACGATCCCATGCCAACTCCTGGAGGACCAGTCTCGGCAGCACTCGGTCCATACAGTGCCACCACTAGGAGTCCTGGCCTCAGTCAGACCTTGGCACGGATTTGGATTAAACCATGCCAGCTGCAGACTGTAGAGCTCAGTCAGCTCTCTAGATGGCATCTGCTTAAACACCAACACCCTTTTGTGTTTGCCTAGATCTTTTATATTAAGATATACATCTGATAATGCTTATATATTGGATCTGTACTGCACTCTTGTGGCATAAAGTCTTGGTAGTAATTATAAAAACAGTTGGAAATAATTTGGAAAATATATGAATTGTATATAATAGAATTCATAAAAATTGGAAAGAAAATATTCCTAGAAATGTTCATTATTATTATATTCATAATAGGAACAATATTTTTCTATGTATTAGTTTTACAATAAAAAAAAAAAACTTGAATGTTTGTAAGGGGTATTCATAATATATTGTACTATATACTGATAAAGGCTTAATTTAAATTTTCAGTATTGACCTTGCTTTCCACTTTCCAAAAAAGGGATTTTCAAGTTTTGTAATGGCAGTTGTGCTTCATGGCTGTTCGCTGAAGAGGTCAGTAATAACACAACTGATTGGGATTTCTCTTACCGATGCTCAGAAAGTCGGAGCGGTACTGACAGGTCATTCCGAAGCCGAAATCCCTCCAGAATCCCGCGTCCTTTTTATGAACCTAAAATGTACATGTACTTTAACATCACGCTGTCCATAATAAGCAACATTTAAGAGCATAAATGAAGATGGCAGCTGTGTCTGATCACGAAACCTTCTCAGTGAAGCTATGCTCTTGTTTGTCAGAGATATGCTTATAGATAAAGAAGATTCCTCAAATAGAGGGAATTCTTTAGACATTATCTTCATTAGATTTACTTTGAAACAGAGGAATGAAAACAAATCCATTTGCATAGAGTGCATGGAAATTACAATATATACCCACTGGTGGAAAACAAACATGTTCCACTGCTTGCTACACAAAACACAGGCAAATGTACACCATGTACAGACCACTGTTATGGCTTGTTAAAGTCTAGAAAGAATATTTTAATTTCTTAGGATATTTTAAGTTTTCTTTATAGGAAATGGTACCCAGGGAAACCCATTTCCTAGTCTTAAAACTTCGTGAATATCTGTTGTTCTTACTGCTTTACATACTATTTTCTATGCAAAAGAAATGCTGAAAAGGCTCCTCAAAAGCAGCGATTATTCAGGGGAAACTTTTTAGCATCATGAAATCCATTTTCTATAATTGAAGCACATTCACTTCCCCAGGGTGTTCCAGTCCTTTCGCTTGCTAACGCTGTTGTAGGTACTCACAAGTTGTTGTTCAACGGGCGGAGACAGCTCCAGGTTTCCATAGACTATGGCAGGATTGTACAAACTGAAAACCACAGGATAAAAGACTCTCTTGTCTGTTGAGGGGAAAGAAAGAGTGATTGGAAAATGTAGATCACAATTTGGTAAAAAATATAATGATTCATCCATCGGTTAAAAGAAAATCACTTGCCAAATGAATTAGTTAGGGATGCATCTATGATTTGGATAAAGACTGAAATCACAACTTGTCGGTTAGCTGACATACTCTAATGCTAAGAGCTTGCTACTTAAAATAAAATGGTTATCCTTTCAAGTCCAGCATGTCAGAATGCAATAAATAAGTATGGTCTTTAGTTTAAATGGTTTTGCTTACAATGCAAATCCTGTGTAGAAGCCAATTTTGATGAATGGGGACACTTAAGGAAAGCCATAAAACTCAGAGCATTACTGGATGGAAATGTGGATGTGCCTCAACGTGCCACAGTGACTGAGGACAGGTGTTCGATCACAATTGCAGTGGAAGTCAAGCATGCAAGCCATATACTAGACTAGATTTATTAATTTATCATTTTAAAACTGCGAAGGCAAAACAGGGAAATATCCTCTCTCACGCTATAATAACAGAGTCCTCTACGGATGTATCAGGTCGGCAACCTACTTGGATACGTGTTAAGGCGGCAGGTGTTGAGGAACTCCAAAGTGAAATAGATATCGACGTCACAGAAGAACATGAGTACGTCGCCCTTCTTCCAGGCGTGCGCTCCGATATCGAGGCCTCTTCCCCGCGAAAACTCCTCATCCACAGGGATCAGGGTGTAGTCTGTGAATTTCTCTTCCCTGGGGAAAGAAACCAAAAAAAAAAAAAATACAAGTTAAACCCTTTCTTCATGGAATGTAGCAAAAGGGCATTTTTCCTCCACGTTTTAACATCTGACATCACGTTTTTAACTTCAGAATCTCCTGGACAGAAGAATGATTGCTTGAATATAAACTATATTTGTCAAAAAAATAAATAAACTAAAACTATTTGCAGAATCCTTTATAGGTGGTTTACAAAATCACAGTTTCTTCTGGTTATACAAGTACATTTTGAAGTTGAGGTATTTATGAAGGACTATTCATTGACCTTTATTCTGCAATGGTTTTCAGAAAATGCTGCCAAATCAATATAAACAAAAAAACAACAAAAAATGAACAAAACAGAGGTCCGTGCCATTCTAATTTTAACAACTCTTAAGTGCTGTTGTGCCTACCTTACCCGTTAAGGTGTCTGTTTCTTTGTAAACACTTTACAAAACCTGTCAATCAAGCAGTGTGCCTTAATGAGTGCCTTTTAAAATGTTGGAAGCACTTTAATCACTGTCATTTCAGTTGTACTGCAGCGTGGGCTTTGTTTATGCCAAATGCCATCCTGTGAATGTTTTCAGGTTCATTGGGAGCCAGAGAGGATTTCAGTCACTGTCATTTCTATCTTGTTCTCTGCCATTAGTCCCATTTGCAGAACACTAACCTGGCTGTTTGTTCCAAGATAGTTTTTACTTTCAGTAGACCTTCTTTCCCGAAATAGACCACCGTGAGATGGACTCTGCGGTCATGCTGCAGGCACACTTCCCTGTAAGCACAGAGCATGAAGATGTGTCAGTCCAACATTTCTCTTCTTTAAAGTTAGACAGCAGCATTGGGATGTTAAATTATCCAAGTAATCCAAACCTACAAACCATATCAATATAGAGTTACCAAGGTATGTACCATGCACATAAAATACATTGATTTCCGTCTCGATTGTGAAGCATTTTAGCAAATTAAACTGCTTTAGGTTCTAGGTAGGTATAACAGCTAAGTTTATAGTTGGAAAAAACAAAACAAAAACATGTATTGACCAAAATTCATTAAGAGCATAACACTGAGCATGCAAATACGTTCTTCTGCAACACACACATTTTCAAATAAATACTTAAAATACAGATGCGAAAACAAAGCGAAATGGACACGAAATAAGTAATGTATGTTTTGAAATGTCAATTAATGCCTCCAGAAGTAAAAACAATTAATTTGTGACTTAATAAAGCTAATCAAACCTTAGAAGACTAGAGAGGGTGAAATAACTGGAGAGTCGCACCTGAAATTGTGCAGGAACTGAGCGAAGGCCTCTGTTCTCCCCGCCAGCGGCACAATAATGTTAATGATGCTGCTGGCAGCCTCTACAGAAGTACTCCTCACTTTCATCAGAGGGCCAAACGGACGGAACAAAGTAACGTGTCGGAAATCATCGGCGTCTTCTTTTCGATAGAACAGCTCGTACATGGTGCCTTTATCTCGCTCTGTGCGGTACAGCCCTGATCAAACAGACAGGAGGATTTAAGCTCAGCAAAAACCATCAACACATGCTAAAGCATCTCTAAACAAATAATCGTCATGTACGGTCAGGTGACCAACCTGAGGAGAGGCTTTGGTTAATTTTGAAAGACAAAATCTTTCATGATAAATCCAGGTAGGACCAGGTGCATTTCACTTTGAAGCTGGTCAATTAGGGTCATGTTATTCAAGGGTTTCTGTTGCTGCAATCATAGACTTGTCACTGTTTAATGAGCACATCAGATGCCGATGAACAGAAAAGTGTAATTTTGAAAACAAGATATTTGGTGGTACCCCTGGATGCTTTTCCTTTGATTCTTTGATTTTGTCCCTTTCCATATTATTATTATTATAGTATCAACCTAAAGAAAATTCCTTTGTATCTTTGTATAAAAAAGACTGCATGAACATATGATTTGGTAGGGACTGCAAGGTCTTCAATGTCTAACTAGATCCTCTTTTAATCTAATGAACCTAATGAGCAGATGTTTCCAAGCAATTAATCCCAGGAAGGCACAGTTCATCTTGGGCAATTTCCACATGGCCTTCTAGGGCATCCACACAGCTGGGGTCACCACAGAAAAGTAAAATAACCTGCTATCTCCCGAATAATCTGCCCACGTACACAAATCAGAGGGTTAGAAGGCCAGGTTTGTACAGCTATATTGTTCAGGGTGTAGATTGATAAAAAGGTCACAGAATAATAGTTTCTCTTAAAATTTAGCTAAATGTTATACAGACAACATTTTGATGGCTTCTGTTGCCTTCTTGCCTAGATAAAAAGATCTAAAGATACAGGAAGTAAGGACATAAAAGGACACAGCAGTTTAGCACAGCTCCTTTTAAGATCATGTTTCTTACATAAATATTTAATCGTTGAAAAAGCCATGTTGTGGTTTGTAGACTATTTATTGAGTGTGGCAAAAAGTCATTAATGTTGAAGTTTCTTGCTGGCATTCTTCCCATCATAGTCTTAAAATATAAATATGCCTGCTTCTGTAACAATTCTTTATAGCATTTTCAAATATCCATTATGCTGGAGAGCTGACAGACTAAGCTCCAAATTCATTTTTTAGAAAATATCTGAAAGGCCACATCTCCACAACACATTTAAACAGAAAAAAAAAGATCAACCACAAACATAGAGGCATGCCAAATACTAATTTTGGGAAGATGAACTGTAGGATACAGTAAAATATTCACAGAATGCTTTGTCTACAGAAACTGTTTTCTCCATAAATATTTCATAGTGAAACTGCACATGGCAAGAGCAAATGCTTTTTAAGATCAGTTTTGAAGGCTGCATCTGTCAAAAGCCTGCTATATGACAGGAAAAAAAACTTTGTGCTTCTATCTGCTCCTACAACAGAAAACAGAGGTGCAGTACCCACACAGAATTGGTTCAATATGTGGACACTGGTCTGTGAAATGTAAAGATCTCACCTAGATGTGTGATCAGTAATGCAGCCTCTTCAGGGCTCAAACCTGGTGGAATTTCTTAGGATTAAAGCGAGAAAACGAATAGCTTATAGTTTTTCTAATATCAGAATCTCTGACTGAAGAAAGATAAGTGTCTTCAAAAACGAAGGCTACTTATAAAAATAAAAAGCTGTATTGTGTGTGTGCCATGCATCAAAATTCAGCAAAAATTTGAAAGGCTTTTACTCGAGTCAATACAGAATCTGGGAAAGAGCAAGTACATCATTACCTTTTGTTGCTAGGAGAGGTTTACAGTTTTGCTTTCATGTTGGCATCATCACCTTGTTCTACAACATCACTAGTAATTGAAGCAAAAAGGCACCACAAGAATCTTTACCTGTACAAATTCTACAAATTCACCAGAAATGGGTTTGTGAAGTGAAGCACACAACAAACCCACCTTCCACAAAGTCGACCTCGGTGTACGCCTGCTTCTGCATGGGAATGCCATCTTCCTCTTGCCCATCTTCCTCGTCGGGGTTGTTGATGACCTCCAGGCCGGCCTCGATGACCTCGGCCAGTTCGTCCCTGCGGTCCTTGCGCACAGGCTTCTCCTCGGGGTGTCTGGTTAAGCCCATCTCCAGCTGGAAGACCTTGGTGGCCGTGAAGCTCTCGAAGGGGACCAGAGCGTACTCGCTGGGCAGCCGTGCGCCGGTGCTGACCTCGGCCTTGTCGATCTGTGAGTGGAGGTACTCCAGGAGGTCGTTGGGCTCCTGGTCCTTGTTCCCTATGTGGCCTTGGGGCACCGTCCCTTTTTTGTCCTGCAGGGACTTCAGCCTTTCGCTCATCTCCTGGAGTTCTTGCTTCAGCTGTGCGATTTGTCGCTTCAGGCTGGCGGCTCTATTGAGGTGACGTTCCTCTTGCTCCTGAAGCAAAGCCTGGTAGTACTCTTTGCCATACGGTTCAACCCCAGGCCCCGACAGAGCCAAGCTGATGTTGGGAGGAGGGGTACATTCGAGGAAATAGGTGAACAGCACCAGGCTGAGGAAGAGAAGGATCCCTAGGAGCAGCCAGCGAATCCGGCCCTGCAGGGTCAGGCTTCTTCTAGGCATAGTGAAGAGTACTCCGTTTTATAGCCTAAAACCTGGCATTTCTGGCCCAAATCTGCTGGAAAATACCTTTAAGAGGACTTAATTTCCCCTTGTGCAACCAAGAATGTCAGTGAATTCAATCTACAAGAGTGAGGACTGACTAAAGAGCAAGTGCTTTAGGACTAAAGTAGCTATAGCTTGTGCCGTTCTTTGTACGCACCCGTCGTCCACTCCATGATCAACAGTTATTTCTGACACAACCCAGGAAAACCGCGCTGCACAGTATAAAACACCAATGCTGTAAAAGGGAAATCACATATACTATCCACATGCCTTATTCAAACCTCTAAGAAAAATTGTAAGCTATACACAATATTTGATCATTAAATTGGAAGTACTTGTGCAACTCACAGGTGAACAAGGTTACCACAACAATGCAAATGTAATCCCACAGTCCACAATTTCAAAGGTTAGTCATGGCGAAGTAAAACACCGGCTCATCTGAATTCTGTTCCTGGGGATCCGGGTTAAGAGTATAATGTTCCCGCTTATTGCAGCAGTCACCTAGCAACAGCAACATGATGAAGAAAACAGTCCATGTGATCCCACGGCCTTAGTCAGCAAAATAAAGATTGAGACTAGGTACAGGAAAAAGAGAGAGAGAAAGAAGTGTATATTAGTATCATCCATAGATTATTTAAATGGTTTTAAAACTGCTTTACAGAGCACAGACATTTACCAAAACGCTTATTCCAGTCAAAGTTACAAATGTAATTTAGGAAATAAACACTGGTCATATAATTGGCATTCTTTTGCATTGTTGTTGTGATGGTAGGGATTTAATAACAGTTTGGGGTATCTTACTGACCACAGCCAGCCTACAAAGCTGAAAAGTGGACCTTGAGCCAGAAAACGACCTTTAACTTTAAGACTGAAAAATATATTTCATAACAATGGACTGATACAGTATCATGCATCAAACGTTTCAAGTGGTGCTAATTCTTACATCGCAGAATAGAATAAAAAATGCTTAAAAACTGTGAAATAACTATAACTGTAACCAATATATGGTCAAATAAAAGCAAATCAAAAGGTAAGCTCACTTGCCTTTACAATAAAGATAAACAAGTAATCTAGTATAGGGCCTACATAGTAGTAGTAGTATTTAACCAACTGCTTAATTGATATCTTGAGGTTCCCATATAAATCTAGTGGTCACTTGAATGTATTTGTGAATTTCACAGGGCCTTAGTGATCGTGAACTCAAGGCATGGTTCTTGACAGTTCTTGTTGGTCTCTTATGATGTCTGAAATTTACACACTCGCTAACATTCGAATAAAACAATTCACACCTAAATGTCACTTTCCCTTCATGATTCATCTCAAACATAAAGGAAAATATTCACGGATGCTTTGTTTACTCAGAGTCAAGAATTAACTTATTCTAGGTTTGAAGGGGAATAACAAATAATTTTAACCATACATCATTTTGCTATATAAATACAATATACACACATGGTTAAAATTACTTGTAATAGCTCCTAAAATGTACTTTGGCCTTGACAAATAGCTAACTTCTTAAATTAGTATTTGTAATCAGATTATGCAAGCCTTCCAACTCCAAAATGCATAGAGGGCAGAATCAGGCAAATGTATAATAACAGCAATGATTAACTTCTGACCCCTGAACTGGTTGCCTGAAGCATTTGTCGTTATTTTGCATGCATGTTTATAACATTTCATGATGAAAATTTTCCCTCGCTTAAGTGAAGTGTGGTTATTCACACATGCATTACACACTGTGTAGGAATTACACATTTTTGGCACTGGTTCTAATTCAGTGACCTCAGTGGCAGAAATTAAATGTCTGGTTTCTGAGCCCCTGTCAGTGTAGGTCAGTGAAGGCCAAGGATAAATCAAATGAAAGAAAAATATGTTGTATTAAGAATAATATAGAATTTTGATATTATCATTAGCAAAGCCAAATTTTAAATGGATCCTCCAATTATCTCCCCCCTGAAGTTTTGAATGGGGATAATAATAGAGCATTATCCATAAGAAATGCTGAAATGAAAATACTAGGTAAAAATATAGTGTTGGCTCCTCCCACAAGGGCCTCCAAAAGCTGCTATATAACTGTATAGCACTGTAACCTTGGAGTGATTGTATGACTAGCCAATCATATTTTGACATGCTGTGGGTGGGCTTTTATTTTCAACAGTTTTACATCATTTGGGGCCTTCAATGAGTTCCTGTCATAGACCAATGTGCCAGTGGTGGCGCTATATTTGAAAAAAGAGATTGTCATGTATGTTTATGTTCTGGAACTGGGATGAAGTTGTTTACTTGAGGCACAGTGCAGTCATAATGGATGTGCGCTGCAGGCTTGGTGTGTGACATGTGAATGTATGAGTGTGAGGCAGAGTATTTGTATGTTGATGAAGGCCCATGGCCAAAAGGCACGGCACGCCACTGGTCTAGGTCATAACTTTGCAGTCTCCGATAGAGATTTCAGTACAAGTCTTGCTGTGTTTCTGTGCTTTGACATTACTTAATCGATGATGGAAACCACCGTCTGGCATGGCTGACTGCAGAGCTCTGTAGGTGATGATACCTCGGCCAGACTGGCACATTTTCTTGAAGCACTTGCGTAAAAAGTTCCTGGACTAGCAGAGACTCCGAGCATTAGCAGAGCTCACATGGGGACAGTTACAGTTAGGAGTTGGGTGTACGAGATTGGTCTCAGTAAATCTAATGACAGTAGCATGTGGGGCTGTATGAATGCAGCTGGAAAATACTATGGCACATGAGCACTGAGGGGGGCCTGTTCACTGAACGAAGTAAAATCCATTTGACTAGTATAATATTGAAATACCCATTTCTTTGTGTAGGGGTATTAAGATTACAGAGTCTCCCTCATTTGTGTTGAAAAGAAAGTCAATTCACAGCTTAATTTCACTACCCTTTGTTGTGAAGCCTCTCATTTCCCATCTTGGCTCTGGCATTTGTCCTTTCCTTTCATTTGTGAATCATTTCCCTGGTTCTAGTAGGTGCTGGAGGGTTTTAATGCAGAAGAAAAGCCCATTATCCAGTTATAGTATGTCTTGGCAGTATTGTAAAAATGGTTTACTATTCATTTCTCCTTTATGCCACAATTTCCATGACTACTGCACCTCTGAGAAGTGTCCAGCTCATTTTTAACCATGTAATGGAAAATAATGTACCAGTGATACAAGCTTGAAAAAGTGAACTCTAAACACCGAACTGTCCAGTCTTTAAAAAGGACAGGGAATAATGATGTGTGTTGGCAGGATAGCCTGGATGCAACAGGATCTTAAACAAAATAAAGCTGAATAATGCACTGAAAAAGACAGGCCTGAGTCTTAATATGAAACAAGATAACCCATCGCTGTGTCACACGCTTTTGAAAAACATATCTGCTTTTCAACATCTTATGAGCCACTCTCCTTCATGCTACTGCTGATAACAGCCAGAAACCAGGCAGCCACTTAACAGAGTTTGACCTCAATCGATATTCAGTTGCCTGGTTTCTTTCCAAATTGTTCATTTCTCTAATTTCATCATCTTGAAACATGGATACCCAGACATTTATAATAACATAAAATACATCTTACTAACAAAATATATAATTTATTTTTTCTCAGTTTAACATCATTGATCATTTATAAGTGGGGGAGAATGAGTTCGTATATATTAAAACCCAGGGTAGACTGGTCAAAACAAATTGAAATATTTAAATCACAACTTTAATATGCAGAACATCTCCAAATTTCAGAAAACTTGGGGTACTTCAAAGCTTCATTTCACTTCAAACAGTAACAAGTATGGCGTTTTTGCAAACCGTTAAAAGAAACAGCATAAAGTGCCGACAACTGCACAGGAAGCAGAAATTGCAATGCTTACCGTTAAGATAAAGCTGTCAGAGATTGCATATTTTATGAGCCAGCTATACGTGTTTCTCATCCCACCTGTAAATTGCTATTATAATTGATCTGTCATCTCTACGTTTTTTGAGATTATTTTACATAATGCGAAAAGCAGTTTAATGTGAATTGCTTTCTGAGGCAGAACAATTAATGTAATAAAGTTTCAACTTGTTATTCAAACTTCCATGTGAGGATTTAAATATCTCATGATAAAAGAAAGTCCTGTAAAACATGCAATTTAAAAATCCATCACGTTATCATGGCTTTTCATGGTTTAATTAACTTCAGCAGGTTTACAAGTTAAAAATAGATCTTTCAACACTATTTATGTACAATAAAATAACATTGAACATTTCAGTTCCTACATTCAATTCATTTGTTTTACATTAGACTATGTTTGCATTTTCCCCTAAATATTCCTTGAATAATTTAACTAAGATTAGCATTACATAGTCATTTCTTGGTCATGCAAATGAGACATTTCCCCTGTGGACAGAATGTGCATGAGGAGAACGATGCATCTTTATCATTGCTGTGCATTTGCAATGGGGAATATGTAGCCTAAACATTTAGGCCTACCTACTGAAAATCCAATTTTAGTTGAAGGCTTTATTTTCTAGCCTAAAAATAGAAACTGACAAATTAAGAAGAGCATACTATAGACAGAGGACAATTTGTGTTCTTAGGACATTACACACACACAGCACTGAATAGAAACAAACAAACAAAAAGTAACCATTGACTTGCAGAGCAAGTCTCAGATGAAAATGTGAGATACTAGCTGTTTTAGACAGAAGGACAAGATTACTTAATTTTTCTTTGCCTGATTTTCATTCGGTCTTTCCCATAACTGTTCCTCAGGTACCTACATGCTTACTGGTGCTGCTTTTGGAAACCTCTAAGTTCCCACATGTCCTAAATTCACAACTTTAATTTCACGTTAAGAGGAAACAGTGGGTGGACATGGGTTCAGCCACTGGGATAAAGTGAGTTTATTGACGATCATGTGTATCAAATAAGCTGAACAACTATCTTAGTTCAACAGAGAAAGAGCACTGTATTTGGGGGATTTGTAAGGTTTTGTAAGCTCTAATTAGAATTAAGTCGAATTCATTGAATTCAATAAATTGACATATTTAAAGAGAAGCCGAGAGAATCCTAGACAAATTGGCATCTCAATCAAAAAGCATTTAACTGAGCACAACAACAGAATGACATTTAATATCTCAGAAAGATATAGCCTAAAGTAAAAGGCTGAAACTGACACAGGTGAGATTACGTTTTCTGGAAAAAAACACAAAGGGAAAAAGTTCAGCTACAAAGCTACAACTTGACAGAGACATTTTTCTGTGCCGCACAAGGACTGCCAAGTACCTCTGAACTGAAAGCTTTATTATGCAGGCACAATTCATCTGCACTCTAAATTACTTGTCGGTGGCACAGAGCACTGTGAACTGTTAAAACACATTTGAAATGGATTTGTCTCAGATGATGCCACTTACACTTACAAGGCCTACAATGAGATGCTTCGAGCATGGTCACCAAATTCAGTCCATTTGCCATGTAATGCACATATAGTAATCCTTGCTAGATCTGGGCACATAAACAATGCTGGAACAAAGATCAGGAGTCTCTCAGCTCTATCAGTGGCCAATGTGTCAATCAAAATCATGTTATAACTATTGTAGATGCAAAAGCTGCAGAAGTGGGTTGTTAAAGACGGCTCAATAAGTGGCTAGATCAACTTATGGGGCTGGGGGGATGAAATACAGGTTGCAAAATCAAGTTTAGTATTCAATTATATTGATGCTTCTAATGCATTTTGTAACAGTATGAGTTTAAAGAACAGCTTCGAAATATAAAGAATATATGCAGTTCAAGACAATACATGTACTTTGTCAGGGTGATCAGCAACGATAACTGATCAAAACCAACCCAAATCCAACCTTTCACTGGGCACTAGTTTTAGTTGATTTTGTTGAAGTGGATGGTTAACCCATCTGCCTGTCCAAGTCATATGCAATGTTGCTGATGATGCTTTATTACTGCTACGTGGTCAAGAACAGCGATTGCAACTTTGCCCCTTTGCCCCTGCCAGCTTTCAAACCCAGCAGTGAATGCACATCACGATATAAACAGCACGACCTACTCTTTTATTGCAATCACGTCTTTATTCAGGAGATAAAACGGTCTCGCCTGTTAGCTGTATAAATCATTGCATATGTCAGAGGGGCAGGAAGACAATAAACCAACGAAACTACTTCCCCTTTCATGTCCATCTTCATTACCTCCTTGCTATGTTGATCCAAGACACAAACGTCTTATTTGGAAGCAACTTTGTAAAAGTTCATCGTGTGCCCTGGATGTGCCAGCCCTGCCGGACACCACCGCGCCAGCCTCGTCCAACTCAGCAACTGTTTTAATGAGTGCCTCTCGGACCCGGGCTGGAAACGGCAGGCGCTAACAAAGGCGACAGAAAGCAATACTCACAACTCATGAACAACAGGGTGCTGTCTGAAGATGCCCTGCAGCCAACGTGGATGACAATGTAGCGAAGTAGTGGCAGCGCCGGGAAACGGGCAAGATGCGGCTCGTCGGCTGCGGGAGCTGCGCCGGGACTGAGGCGACTTCCGCTCTGCCTGGGGAAGTGAGTCAGAGCAGCGCGTCTTAAAGGAGCCGCACCGTCTGCAGGGATGAAGTCCACTCATGCTTTATGGTGGTTTATTTATCGCATATCCTATTATTAAGTGGGGGAAAAGAAAAGAAAATGCATCCATTTGTATTAAACCATGACATCATTGATTTATTGAAACCTGTCTTGTGGTAGTCAAACAAGTGACAAAGTACACATTATGAGGCATATAGGATGCTCCCACAACCACACATCCTGGAACAAGCACACAAAGTGAAACCCAACTTTAAACCGGTCCATCAGGGCTATACATGAGTATGAAGTTTTTTATGATTTGAGTGCAAGCGTGGAGAAACTGGAGATTGCACAGGTGGATCGAGGGTAATGTTTCACATGAAAGACCCTGAATGGAGCCATCACAATTAGTTATCTCGCCTCGGTGATGCTCTCTTACCTGTTACACCTGAATGATTATAATATCAAACCAAGTAGAGCATGATTTTTTTTATTCTGAAGATGATCTCTGGGTGAACCGCATTTTTCTTAACTTTGTAGTGCCGAAGACACCTGCTAGTGGTAAAAGGGTGGGTCAGACAGTGCGCCTCAGGTGTCTAAATAGATGTTTAAGGTAAGAGGGTCTTACTCACGGACTTGGGACAAGACAGTTCACCCCAGTTGTTCTGCTGGTGCCTTGTTGGATTTCATGTCTGCCCAAGGAAGCACTGACACCAGGTAATACCAGCAAAAACTGAAAAATACCTCTGTTGTTTCTTTCCTTTCACTTGAGAAGTGTAATAATAAATATACTGCTTCCCAAGAAAGACTGGTGCAAGAAGTGCCCCTACACTTGCTTGTCCATTGGCATCCATATTGTGGACGTGGCAGTGCTGTCAACTTTCGGTGAACAACCTCACATTTTTGGCATGCTTGAGTGTCAAACAGGCATTTGACTTCTGTAACTTTACACCACTTGCACAATATTTATCTGCTGACAAAGGGAGCTTGCCTGTCACCACGATTGCCTTATTCGCTTGAGCAAATATGCCACCTTCGGTATACAGTGAAATAATTAAAACAAATACAAATTTTTGACAAAGCATAAAAAGTCAAATATTGGTTGAGTATTAAAGTGTACTGCAAAGTATACTTTGAAGAATTGTTTTGTCTGTATTTGTATTATACACCTTTACCCGGTACATTATAATATTGTATTGGAACAGTGGAACATGTACTATTTCAGGTGCATCCGGCAAGCTTTTTAAATGTTATTCTGAATAATGTTGGTACTAATTTAGCTGTCAAAAAACCCTCACCAGCAATTAAAACAAATGTACTGCTTGTTCCTACATACTGCATTTCTGGATCTACTCTATGTTATACCTGGATTTGGCCCAAAGCTGAAGTAATGTTGTTGTTTTTCGAAGTGTAATGAGTTCAAATGAAAGCTTTCAAGATACATTAAACTGAGACTTACAGTTGCTGAAATACTTTGTGTAAGTGAACATTAATATTTAAAATGCACAAATGTATTAATTAGTGGGCATGTCCTCCATCATCTTTGCAGAGCACTGTAAAGTCTTGATTCAGGGATGAGAAGCACGAGAAACGCACCTGCAGTTCTCTAGCCTGTTTATAGCGTGTGGCGATGTTAGACTGGCCCTCTCCCTGACCTCTCCTGCACACGACTGAAGTCCTTACAGAGAAATTGGGATGTAAATTGAGCAAAAACACAACCTTCAGTGGATTGGTTAGGCGTTATATTCCCCTAAATGAAAAGCTGAGGCAAACATGCACACAATTATATAAATAAGTAATAATAATAACAATACCAGTATTAATGTATCTATTAATAAGACCTTGTCTAATTTGTTTTAGCATTTCAACTGATAAATAAATTACCATATGTACTGAGTGAACTTTGCTCCTCCCTTTCTCCTTATTGACAGTGAGGTCACATAAGCTGCAAACAGAATTGACCTTTTGAAGAGTTTTAGTGCTATACACACCCTGAGTACTTACCCCTTAGACTTCACTAATATATTAATTGTTCAGAAAACCTCTGAAATAGCTACTGCATAAGTTGACCTTTCCATATTCTGGACGATAAATGGCATTGTTATTTGGAACCAAAACAATCTCTGTGTTAAAATGTGGTTCATAAAAAACATTGTTCATGTAAAATATTTTCATTTGGAATATCGTCACTTCAAACACAGGCAATCCAGTCTACAGATACAAGATTCTTGGTATGTTTTAAAATTATATTTTAATGCAAAAAGAATTTACAAGGGCACAAGTGTAGGCTACTCTTATTGCATAATCAGGAGGGTAGCAGCTACCTCTACATTACAGATGCAGATTAAAGGAAATCTTTATCCAAAAGAAGGCCAGAATATACAGGCAAAGTGTTTCCATTCAGCCAGTCGATAAATTATACATGTTCATCATATAAACAACAGTGATTAATAAAATACAGTATTGACTTTATATCAAACCAAAGTACAACGTTTACTGTCACATGATAAGTTTGACTGTGCTTTGAAGCAGTGAGGTCATGGTGATCTTAGGTTTGGAGAGAGATGCGTGGAAAAGTAAATCTGTCATGTTTTTCCTCGGTTGAAGGTTTGAGTTTGTAAGTTAAGGCAGGCAATGTGAGGCTGCTATGAACTCTTGTTTAGTCATTAGAAATTGCACAGAGCTGTACGGCAGGTTAGTTGCTCCCTAAATGTAATATATTTATGTCAGAGATACAGTGCACCTGCTTATATATCGTGTTACAATTTGTTTTATTCTTCTTCTTTTAGTGCTACTGATAAGCCTGGGGGTCTGGGTTCTTCCACTGTAGTCAACCTGCAGAGCCAGTTTACTTTTTTAAATTCAAATACATGTAAAATAATTTGAATGATTTTTTTACCCAATAAGGCGTTTGCTATCATATAGATTAACAGATTATGGGCCGGACCAAATCAAAATTACAGTATGAACTACCTGTGAATCACAAACTTGTACCCCATCACGTTTTGGTTCATATGTAGTAGAAAGTGGTTTCAGACAGTAGATTCAAACACAATAGGATTCAGGTTTGTACTTTGCGATTTGCAGGTAGGCTCTGCTTTGGTCACGCCCTATGTTGTTTTACTGGAAGCTTCATTAAGCATCATTATACATTTTTAAACTGCTTCTCAACCAACACTGTGTATTGTTGGATTAATATGTTCGTGGTAACATTTGATGATGATACAAAAGGCCCAGTCATTGTTTTATTTTTTTTATGGTCAGACTTCCCTGTTCTCAAAACTCAGGAATGAGTGATACTTCACGGTAGGGCACTGTTATTTACCAGCTCAAGCAGCCATTTATTTATCCATTTACTTGGACTGTTTGGCTGTTTTTAGCATTGCTTGTTCTGAGAAAGCACCAAAGGTCTACAAAGTAATTGTATTTCCATAAACAAAAGCATAAGCCACTAAGAAACATAAAGGCAGGTCCCCACAGAGATGACTACAGTAAACCAGCAGTCACAGCAAAGTTTTGTCTGCTGTTTGAAATGATAATTTGACTTGCACCAAACAGTCTAAGAACTGCAGGAGTTGTTTCTGCTTCCATATTTACACCAGATTATTTTCTCTAAATATAATACGTATTTACTACGGACAGCCAACAGAAATATGGAATGTAATTATAGATGGATCTAAAAAGCTCCTAGACACTGCATTTAATTAAGACGAACTGCTATTGTAAAGGTGCTGGGTGTAAACAATAAGATTGAAGGTTTCAATTACATTTTTAAAGAAAATCAAGAGACAGCAAACAGCAAAAACCTGAATGTGCAGTTAATGCTGAGGACGAGAAAACAGAAATGCATCTTAGATTAGACCAAAGAACCTGGTCTAACAGCATATTTGTGGGCTTTTTCTGCATAAATACCAGGTGTGTGAATTATGGTACACAAGCTGTACTTGGCTGCATCACACTTCATGAAGTAGGGCTAATAAAAGGAACATAAAAAAGTGGGATTAATTGAATTCACTGAATATAAATGGCTTATTTCGATGTAGTAAAAGCAATATTGATGACAGCAATGCTAAAACTTTGAATCCATTTGATTTCCATTGCCATACTCAAACAGATTAACAGTCTAACATAATCCTGTTTAATTAGTCCATTAATTCTTACTGTATATTCCATTCTGCCACCCAGTGGATTAAAACTGAACAGGACAGTGGCAATGCCAACGCAAGCGAGCTGTCAGTGGAATTCACCATGTATATCTAACTAAAAGTACATGGCCTTGTACTGGTCTTAGAGTTGAATAACATTTGCATTATTTTAAAGTAAATATGGAAAATGAAAAATTAACATACCTATATGAATGAAAATACTTCAAGTTAGTTTAAAATGGAGTTCTAGAACCTACAACATAGACGTCTGCTAATTCTCACATAAGTGCATATTTTCAATGTGCTGCATTGACCTAAATTCAATTTCTGTAGTGACAGTTATAGTTATTGCAGTATTCATTATTTTGAAGATAATGTGCATACTGTATCATTTATTGACAGGCATTGATTATCCTCATTTTCCTGGTTTGGTCTTTACGTATCACAGGTAAGTTGTGTTAACAATAAGTGTAAAAACAATTCCTGCTCTTTTGTAGCCCTAGATGAGACACAGTTACCAGACAGAATCACTTTTAAATGAATGGCCACAGCAATCATCAATTTAACTGGCATCTTGCCCTTATTTTACTTGAAGAAACCATGAGCCCGGAAAGAACTAGAATATAAATTCATCATGTCACAGTAAGCTTGAATACACTTTATACAATTACAGAGATTTATATTTTGTTTTTACAGAAAGAACAAGTTAATGTCAATCAAACAGCATAAGCCAACCAATTTCTAGAAAGCAAAATCTTACATTCCTCACAGCAATGAGCCTAACTTTTTGTGAATGCCTTTGGTAGAAGCCATGAATGAAATGGAGGCAGAGGTCTTTATTTTATTATACAGAATGCAAAGGTAAAAACGTCTAGTAACAAATCAACAAGTACTAGAATGACCAATTTGGGAGAAAAATGCTAATTGGTGGTGAGAACATACATGAGGTAACAAACAAAAAGAATATCAGAATGAATGAGGATCCAAATTGTGCATAAGATATCCATATATGGCCAAATTGTAAAGACTAAATAATGCAACTTTGCTTCACAGGTATGTACGTTTGTACTATAATAATAAATTGTACACTGAACATTTCCCATATCAGACTTTTCATTGTAATTGGCTGCTGTATAAAAATAGTATTTGCAACACATATCAGGATATGAAACTCACATTTACTATTATTATTACTAATTGTAAATCAACTGAAAATGGCAAATTTATTCTACAAGGACACTGGTCACAAAGCTCACAAAAAAAGAATATGTTTGTGTTTGCTTTTATTGCTACTATTTTATAGTCACAATTTGTTTTCAGTCGCCCCCTTGGAGTGCTTTATTGAACTGTAAGATATGGTCTGCATTTTCGCCACAGTTGTGTGTGTCTGCTACAAACATCAGGTCCCATGTGCTATTATTTAAACTGGTCACGACAAACAGTATGTCTGCACAGGCCCATTAACATGTAGAGGGCAGGGCAATAATTTACAATGCAAATACATAAATAAAGCCAAGACAAGGTTGATCTAATTTTAGAAAATAAACAAAATACCCCACAAGATAAATATATTTGTTTGGCTAGCATATCTGTTTTGTTAATGAATGCAAAGGTGAAGGTTTTTCTCTGTTAAGGGCAATGTTTAATACAGCTTAATATGGATAAACTAATTCTCATTTGTATTACTACTTAAATTGCACAGAACTGTCTAACAGACAGAGACAGGCTTGGTCCAACCACAGCTTTCAAGACAAAAGTAGTTCTTACATAATACAATCTTGTTAACTTAAGTAAAGGACTACATAAACTGTAGAATAATATATTGAATCAGTCCTTAACTGGTTAGTGATAAGTAGGTTCAGTTATATAATAAGCAATGTGAAAAACTATATCCACAACCAGTCAATGTGACTTTTTATTAAATAGACATATACACACTTTTAATTCATACATATATTATTATAGTTTGGGAATTGTGGATATTGTTGTACTATATATGAATATTCTCCAGACCTACTGCAATGTGAGACTAATCTTCATTAGACATTACAAAGAATAAAATAAAAGTGAATGTCTATGTAAATATCCAGTGAGCAGCTTTATTCTATTTGAATAATCATTCTGGTTTTATTGGTATGAAATTAAGAAATTTGGATTTAACGTATTACCCTTAATAATTAATCAGTTTCACAGTAGTTGCCAGTGCAATTGAGCACTGCTCCACAATTCTGAAGATCTACATTTTATATTTCAAGATACATTTCACATTCCTAGAGTTTTAAAGCTGACTCTGTTTCTCTGTTACTCTTTGGACCTGGTTAAAGCTGACACAACCTCCCTCAAACAGTATAGATTCTTTCTCTCATTTCAAATATAGATATCGTATCTCTAAGGCTGTGTATTCTGTTGTTTCACTACATCTTGTTGTTCAACAAAACTTGCTGTGTTGGCATCCTTGACCAAGAGGTTATTCATTCATAAAGTCGATATAGTAAGTCATTTAAATGCCTCTTGTTAATTAGTTACAATTTACACCAATCAAGAAGGAAAGAACTGTCTTCTCTGCCTTGAACACAACCCATAAAATACCAAATGTAACTTAGAATCGTTGAGACTGTCTGAGGAAACTTCTCAGGTCAGGCTCCCCTGCAGCTGCTGGAATAAAGAATCAACCTTCTACCACACACCGAGTCTCTGGCTATTTTCTGCAACTCTTCAATTCCTAATGGAAAATCAAGTGTTTTGCATGGAACAGATTCTAATTAACGTAATTAGACACTAACAAATCACCCACTACAGAACTTGTGGGAAATATGGCTTTTTAATGCCACAGACTGGCACTGATAAGATTACTAACAGGGTTTAGGCACTGAAAACTTTCTTTGTTTACTTCACATTGGGAAAAAATAAGAACTCTTCTTAGCAGCCACTACTTAAAAAATATTATCTTGCTCTCTGCAATTTTGCACTTATTTCTGTGAATTAACAAACAAAAAATTAAATATTACTGTAGATTTCAGCCTTTAAACAAAGATTAAAGGCAAACTGTATAATTCAGCCTATTTAAATCATAATTTCACATTACATTGAAAATTCCCTTAATTACTGGTATTTTTGGATTTAAAAGAGTAATACATATTTTAAATAAACAGCAGAAATAATTATGAAAACACCACAGTACAATATAAAAAGTGCCATGAAATGTAACTCATATGGGTAGATCTGTAATGCAAAATACCTAATCAAAATTAGAAATGTAATGACACGTTTCTTCTGTTTCAATATTAAGATAGATACAAATAAAAACAAAATAAAAACAAACAATGGTAACAATGGGGCTGGGTTTCTCACAAGAAAAAAGTATTTTATATCGGCAAAGCATAGATTGCAATGATAGATTTTGAAATACTAGTAGATTACGTCCTTGAGATTGAACTTAATTCAACATGGTAAAGCATTTTTATACACTGACACAAAACATTAAAAAAAGAAAATATTCTTTATGTACAATATGTATATGAAAAATGTACTGTATATATTGCCCTTGTCTTAATGAAAAAACAAACACAAAATAAACTCCAACATTAAACTCATATTGGCTGATGATTTTCATAAATAGTTACACCATGTTTACCTCTGAAACCTCGCCTGATTTCTCACATGAAAGTACCACTTAAATTAGCATTTCAATTTTATTTCATTTACATTGGTAGACTTTGCAATATAGAATTTGTATTGGCTGAGCTACTTTCAGAAAATACATACAAAGCGTTCATCCTCAGTTCATTCACACTCAGATTTATACACCAGATGATTATAAAGTCTTCCCTTTTCATTCCTGTAAGTAGGAGCTACTCATGGTAGCTGGTCTTGGAGTAATTGTTGAGACTATCATCCAAGCTACACGGGCAATTGAAATACACCGTAACATTGACATACCACTTGTAAATAGTCATGCGATGATATAATGTGTCCTTAAGGTAATGAATACTATACCAAACAGCTGCATGAAGCATGTTCTATGAAATGATAGCAATTTCATAACAAATAGCCTCCTTAAATGCTCCCATTGTTAATGGCTTAACTGGGTATACCAATGTTTTCAAATACAGGAATAAAAAGGGACCACCTTTCAAATCACACAGTATATATAGATCTATATATAAATATACACATGTACATACTTGGAGACGATTTAGTTTTGTTTTTAACTATCAAACTTGTCCATAAATTTTGCCGTTGAAGGCGAAACCATCCAGTTTGCATAAACACTATCATTTGCATATCTTGTAAAGACAGGGTTAGTGCCATCAAGTCTTGTGAGCAGTACGGGGCTCTTCTCTGGCCAGTTCGGGTATGACATGCCTAAAAACGAAAACAGATAATTTTTTCTGCACTGAGGAACCAGAATGTAGAGTGCAGACAGTAAGGCTCTCAAAGAAAACCCTGGCTTTGGTGACCAACAGTAATCTCTATGTTACCTGAAATGTACTATTACACATGTACAAACCCTCACTACAGGTAAAGCCACGTTTCCATTTTCCTACTTTGCTTGCATTCAAATTCAACTTCAACAATTTGGCGTAGCAGGGAATGTCAGTAGGGGGTATTGTTATACTGTGATGTTAATGAAGGTTAGGCTAAGGTCAGGTAAGCAAAGACCATCGGCCGACAGATAAACAGCAATAAAAACTGAATCAAGTTGATCGGCCACCAGAAAGGTCAGATCAATTGCTTCTCATGATGTTTAAAAGTATGAATGAGGTGAGGCATTCAATTGGTTGCAGGCACGATTTAAGAACATGTTTAAATCTAATTAACATGGCCAAATATGTTGATGCATTTCAGATTAACAAACATATTGTCAGAATGTGTGGGTTAAGGTTTTTCTATAGTACAGGTTAAATCCTTTGAAAGAAGTGAGTCACCATTAACCTGGTGAGTACCGTAAAGGGACTAAATAATAAGTATAGCATTGAAGGTTTTCATTCTTTAAATTCCTTTAAAAAATGAGCAAGTGCCTCAAGGCTAGCTGAACAAAACAAGTGGCAAAACAAGACAGACTAGATTGATGATAACTCAAGCATAGTGAGGGAACATGCAGTAAACATCGAAAGCAAAACGTGAAAGTGGTGAAATAAGAATATTAATAAATAAGGGTTGGGGTGGTGGGGTGGGGCTATAAGGCAGTCACTTTAAACATTCATGCAGGGCCTCTATCCTTGAGGCTCCTGCGAGTCTGAGGTCACTTATATCTCATTGTAAAATGACACTGGATGAATAGAAGATGTCTTGAAAGAGATTGCTGTAGATATCTGTAGAGGTTTGAATAAAATAATTTCAGGGAAGACTGACTATGGCCAGATCAATTCTCCTATGCCTCAAAAGCCATGATGGATATATAAGCTAGGCCTAGGTATTGGATTTGGAGGTAAGACTAACTGGGATCAATTGAAAATCTCACCAAATCTGGAGTCTAATTCAAGAGCCTTACTTCTTTCCTCATCAGCACTAGAGAAACCCCCTTACACACTTAATGAGAGCTTCCACATTGCCTCCCTCTTCTGCCCAATACAAATCACAGAAAATATGAAGAGATGATTGACTTTCACCCAAACCCCGAGCTGACAGTGTGTGATCGTATTGCAGACCTCAATTGAGGGGACCTGTTGCAAATGTAAACTAGTCACTTATAATGAAAACTCAAAATGGCGTATATAGCACTTCTGTAATACATTCTAATTGCTGACTGTTTTTCATGATGCCTGTCTGATTGAAATAAATACAAAATATACATATCAAGTTTTCATATCTGCATTAGTTCCTGAAAGGCTTGTATAAAGTCCTTGGATTTATGATTATCATAAATGTTAGGATTAAATGTACAGATTTAAAATGTTACCATACATTTCATCTGTCTTTGGGGAGTAAAGCAAATTTGGAAAATATATCTGCTGTTCTCCCATAAATAAATTAAGAACTGAGATGAAAATATATTAAAAAACAATCCCAGAAAAGTCTACTTAAGGTTGCAGTTTTTTTTAACAACCTTTGTGACTAACGCATCTAATATCAAATGCCTTACCTAGTTTACTTGTGAAGCAGGTCCAAATCTAGAAGTTTGGTAATTATAAAAGTTTGACATTTGTTTTTCAGAGATTTCCATAAAGCATGACCACAGTCACAGACTGGCTACAGAAAGTCAATTACAGATGCAGAAAGGAAATTATTTTACTGATTTGTTTTTTGTATTGTTTATTTTTAGAATCTAGTAAATGCATGTGAAATTCTACCATAGAGCTTGTTCTCAATCCATGTTGAGGGAAGTGTGCGAGGGAGGGGAGCATTATTACAGTCCACAAGGGGGGTGTCCTCTTCAGAAAGACCATCGTCGTACAACAAGGAGTCTGCAGGCGTGGAGGCGGCCAGGTCAAGATAATCCTGCCATGAAAAGGAGTGAGAAGAACAGTGTGAACCTCCTGGCTGGGGTTCAAATATATTCGCCTTTCACATCTGACAAAATAAATAAATGTGAATCATTTAATATACCGCGACATGTAATAAAATGAGTAAGTCAATCCCCCTTAAGCTTTCTTCTGGGTACAGAGTCAACTAAATTATTTATTGAACAACAACATTGATAAATGACTTGAACACTTATCAAATACATATTTTCTACGCCAGCTAGACATTCCCATTTGGGTTTTATGTTTTAAATCCTGCACCCATAATACCATAACAATCCTGAACCCATAACACTTACCACTGGTCCGATTTCTCCTCAAGATAAATCTGTTTAGATTACACTTGTTGTCCAATCTGGTCTTCTCTTACACATACACTAAGTATTTTCACTGCAAATAAATTATGTTTACAGTTTTCAATACATATCGCATATCTCAGTGTTTGTAAAAGTCACCTTGGATAACGGCATTTGCATTTGGAATTTGTTGGCACATTTTGATCAAGATGAGAAAAATATCTCTCTATCCTATGCATTATTATTTAGAGGATGAGATATTCAATTTTTAAAGAAGAACTGAGATCAGCTGTTCCATAAACTGTGCCCTGGATCATCAAGAGCACTATGAATAAAAATATGTACAATGGAAACACTGTACTCATTAAAATGGTTGGGTGAAGGTTTTGTTTTTTATTGAATTATGTTACACTGTTGTCCTCTTCCAAGTTTACAATGATCCCAACCCCCTGTAACTCACACAAGAAGTCTTAAGGACTGATGAAGTTCCACTGAACTCCATGAATGGCCATATCTGACCAGATGCTCAGCACTGTGCTTCAAACTCCTTAAAAAAAACCCTCTCTCATAAACCCATGACTAAATCTCATTATCTGGACCTGAATGTGAAGCACTTAAACAACAACTCTTTCACCAGAACCTCTTTTGATGGTTGGGGGAACAGAGACGTTTGACTACTTTCCAGGTGCCCCCTCACTCTCCGTGCACCTCTAACAATTGAACTATTCATTGCTGTGCTAAACCTGCTGCTCTTATCTCCTTTCATCTCCCACACAACTGAGAGCATAGTGTTCACACTGGCCTGATATTATCTAAGAATGTAAGGCACATGTTTCTTATTGGCAAAAATATTTTTATTGCAAAAGGCACCACCACCTGCTTCAGTAAATCTTCCCAAATCCTCCTTTATATGGCCAACAACAGTGTAACATCCGATGATCAATTACCCCATAATACATGACTAACATCGAATGTGTCTCCTGGAGCACATTCTTCATATTTTACTGGCAACCCAACTCACTTCAGCTGAATCATTTTAAACTTACTCATACCCCATAATTTATTACTGATGATTGACTACCTAAACTAGCTTCTCAACCACAAACATTTGCTCTAGGCTCTTACTCTGCTCTTCACCATCATCTTCTCGAGCTCTTTACTGATCTCTGAGAAGGTGGGCCTCTTGTCTGACTCCTGTTTCCAGCAGCGAAGCATCAGATTGTACCTGGGGAATACAGACACCTGAAAATTAGAGGACTGATGGAAACGTGATGCTCTAGTCAGCAATGATTTATGCCCTGTAGCAAAAGGGAAAAAAATACATGTCATAAAAAATCATACAAATGCATGTGTAAAAGTCTGAAGGTAAAAGGCAATTTTTTTTTTTTGAAATATGTAGAAGTATGTATTTATTCTTTCCTCTCTTTGAGGTCCCTTGAGGTGAAACTAGGAAGGCCAAGAGGGTGAGGGGGAGATGCCTATGATCCTGCACTACTTAAAAAAAATGTACCACAAAAAAATGAAATGTCTCTTAAACAAAATTGTGTCTGACATCCAAGGATATCTCTGCTGTTCAGAAACCAGGTCACATAGCTAACTGCTAAAATATCTGAGGCAAGGAAAGTAGAAAATGTTCTGAAAATCTGAAACTAATGTAATAATAATTTAATTATATATTTATTTCACCATCGATTAAAAACAAAATCTGCCTGACAAATTGGGCTCAGACAAATGCTTGAAAAGTTACTAGTCTTTCCCCTTAAAGCTAAATCCCTTCCAGAACCCTGGGAATCAGTGACCAAAAAACTCATTATTAGACATTCTTCCTGGGCTAATTTCTGAAAGACTTTAATATCTTTTCCTGGACTACAGGACTCAATGATATCTTTATTCTACCACTAACTATGGGGATAGTTTTCTAATTTTCTTTAAATATAATAATGTATTAAATGACATTACATATTGTTTTAAACCATGAATCAATTAGTTAGGCCTATTCGAGTGAAAACGTACATTTCTTCACTGCAGTTCTCGGGTTTCTCCATCCTGTAGCCAGTTTTGAGGAGGTTGAAGAGACGCTCCGGGGCAATTCCTGGGTAGGGATTGCCTCCCAGGGTCACAATTTCCCACAGCAGAACACCAAATGACCATCTGCAAACGGGGGAGAGGTTTAAGAAGCCCTGTAACAACTACAACTGTGCCAGAACAGCCTTTGTATAATAGGTATCTAGTCACATAGTTGGAGTTGTATATACTGGACAAAACACGAAACAGCTAATAACAATCACACAAACAAACACAACCAGAGGGGTAAAACAGCCCAAGGTTTCTAATACAGATTTAAAGTTTGATTATAAATATGAAATATATATATATATGTTTATTTATTTGTGAATGTTGTGAAGCTTAAACAATGAAGGAAATCTGCCTTCAAATGTTTGGCTTGTGAAATTATTCTTTAACTGCTCGATATTAATATACCACAACTTCCTGGGAATTTTAACCCAGTTCTCAGATTGTTTACATATTTGACTGAGTACTTACACGTCACTTTGTGTTGTGTAAATGTGGTCAAACAAGGACTCAATTGCCATCCATTTCACAGGAATTCGACCCTGAACAGAGAAAAATATGTGACATTACTTAAATTCATATTAGTTTATAAAATGGAAACAAGGACACAGAGAGGAAGGACCTAAAATCTTTACAAATGTATTTAGCACTACACAGAGGTAAACCACATTACGCTTTCTTAAAAGGGTTCAATTCCATTGATTGGGCTGACCTAAACAATTTTACTTGTTCCATTTATTTAGATGTCTAATTTAAATAGGCTCACTTACACAGTTATTTAATTTTCTTGCCTTGCTCTTCTTGTAGTCTTATTAATGGAACATAATTCATTTTAAATCTGTTATGACAGAAATCTATGTAGAAAGAAATTGAACTGCGATTAAGAACATATATTATAATGCATATAATATGTTTTTTCCCCACTTGGAACACAATGCAACATGCTTCCAAAAGTATTAAGTCAGAGCAAGTTTATTATTTGTATCACTACCTTGCTCCTCTTCACATAGGAGTCCTCTTCATAAACATCTCGTGACAGTCCAAAATCTGAAATCTTCATTTTACGACCTTCAGCTACCAGAACGTTTCGTGCAGCCAAGTCGCGATGAACGAGCTTTGAAAAAACAAAACAAAACAAAACAAAAACAAATGTATGTAAATACAAATAAAAACTGAAGCATTGTTTGCATCATTATTTGCTCACACTGCAAAATATACTGGTTTGAACAATACAGCCATTTCTTCATCTTAAATGAGAAGTTTACGATGCCAGCTGTATCTGTAGAAGAGAGGCTACACTTCACTAACGGTCTAATTACCAGACCTCAGCTCCATCAATCAGACACACACCTTCATCTCTGCCAGGTACTGCATCCCCCGGGAGATTTGCCAGGCGAAGGAGATGAGGTCTCCCATGGTCAGCGCCCTCTCATCAGGGTTCTCCAGGTAACTTGAGTTGCGGTTGGCATCACTGCCCATGTAACTGGGCCCGACCTTCCGACTCTCCCGCAGGAAGTTGCGCAACGATCCATACTTAGCATATTCTACAATCAGATACAGGGGACCTGCAGAGCAAAAACAGCATGTGAGAAAATGTAATATTTTCCATTAAACTGTTAACAAAAAAAAAAAAATCTTGGTTGAAGTGGAAGGTGTACTAGACCCTGCCTAGTTCAGGGCGTCCTTGCAAACTGCATGATAAAAAAAAAATCCTCATTTAAACGCATTCAACTCTGAGGCTCTGACACAGCAAAAGGTGAAAAAAGTTCAAGGTGGTGAACACTTTCTATAGACAAATACGTCAGTGCAGCTTTTGGCATGAGGAAGATAGTTGACCTACAGTGCTAACCTGACTACTCACTGCAGTTCTGAAATGAACACAACCGACACTCACCGTCTTGACTGCAGGCTCCATACAGTTTGATGACGTGGGGATGATTGACCTGCTTCAGCAAGGTGAACTCAGACAACAGGTCTCGTAGCTCACTGTGAGAAGCGTGTTCTGTTGAAGAATGGCAAAGGAAAAGCAATCTAAAACTTCAGGACATCCATGTGTAACACTCCAGGCAAGATCAGTGAGATAAGATGACCCAATGTGACCCATATCTCATAAACAGCATCTATGACACAGGTTTTTTCTAAATGTAATGATAGATACTGTAAGACAGATATTATTTTACAGAAACATACCTTTCAGCATCTTGACTGCTACTGTGGTGTAGCCTGCCTTGCCTTTTAGACGGAAAGCTGTTGCCTTCACAACCTTCCCAAACTCCCCTTCTCCCAGGGTCTTGCCCAACACCAAGTTCTTTCGTGGAAACTCCCACTTTGGATCTTCCTGTGAAGATATAACAAATGGCCTCATGCTCCTTTAAAATAATGTCTTGGTCTCTCAATACTTAATGTGAAATGTTATGAACAGCCAAGAAAAAACTCCTCAAGGATTACAGCAAATCTGCCAGGCTGGAGAGAATAGGACTGATCCTTCGTATACAATGGCCTCACTTAATACTTTCTCTCTCACTTGTTAATGCGCTGTAGGAACACCCCCACCCCTCCGATAAAATCACTATAGGGTACAAGTTTGTGATTTGAGAAGCACTGATAGGTCAAGATTTTAATTTGGTGGCACTTCAAACTATCTTTTATAATTATTACTGAAAATTCTCTCTCGAAACAACACAAGATGGTGGCCTACAGGTATTTTGAAGGTGTCCACTGGCACTTGGTTCTCCATGGAGTCCAGGGAGGGCCGGCGCACGTTGTTGGCGGAGTAGCTGATAGGGTAGGTCTGGGCTGGGCGTCTGAATGTCATCTCAGCCGAGGCGATAGGCGGCTTGGGAGAGTTCTTGTGGTAGCGATGGATGAAGTAGGACGACAGAAGCACAGAGACTATGAAGGAGAGCAGGACCGCGGTCGCAATGACGGTCTTGCAGACATCGTCACACATGGGCTCTGAAACAGAAAGAGACAATGGCATCAGGATTAAATATCTTTAGATGGATCAAAATCAGGTTGAAGCAGAGAGGAAACCAATCATTTTTTTGCTGTACTCATCTGCTGCCAGTGATAGCAGCGCAGGCAACGTATTTGTAGGTTTTCTGCCCGTGTTAGTGGTTCAATTCAGATTGGCAGTCACACATATGTTCACTCACCGACGATATCGTTCTTCTCACAGAAGCATTTCTCCGAGTAGCAGTAACAGGTTCCATAGCCAGATTTGATCCCAGACATGATCCCTTGCTCATGACCTCCAACGATATGGGCTGATCACATTAAACAATAATAATTAAAAAAAAGAGACACATTAGGTTAAATATATACATAATTATAAGTATTGACAGTATCATATATGTACAATGAATGTAAAACTATTTGATCACTTATTGGGTAACTTCTTACTTGTGCAGTCTTGAGGACATATCGCCTTGTCTTTGCTCTCAATGATATCGCAGTGGCCATCTGGGCAAGTCTTGAGGTTGGGAGAGCAGGTTGAGTAGTTGGATGATATTCCTGAGGAAAACCACCAAATATTTTCAGGCTTAAAGGCGTTTAAATTTCTTGTAAATATTTTACAATACTATGAGATCAGCATACTCTTAAATTATTGAAACCATAAATGAATACATGCAGTGCATCATTATGCAGTAATTCAGTTACAAATATGATAGGGGTGATTACCTTTGTCGTATCCCTGTCTCCATTGACATCGTCCACTGGGAGCACCCTTGCCACTGCAGGCTTCACACTCGCCTCGCTGTCTACTTTCGGCACAAGAGAGAGGGCAGTCCTTATCCAGAGGCCGCTTATCAACTGCGAGACAAAAATAATGAAAACCGTTACAAACTATCAGTGCCTCGCTGGAGATCGCACATTGGTGACTCAGGTACATTTATAAGAGCAATTTCAATCTTAGCTCGTCCTTTGGACTGGTAAAATATGACTTGTGTTTAGCAATACAAAGAGAAATAAAAGTTCATTACATGGGACAATGTGCTGGATTATTGTTATGGTGAAACGGATTAAAAATCTGATTAAAATACTGAAAGGATTGAATGAAAAGAAAATGTCCTACTTGGTCCAGAAAAAATGATGGTAAGCGCTGTCTTTGCCTGCAACTGCTTTTGTTTCCCTTGAGCCATGACAATGTACTGCAGTTCCTGACACTCGGGATTCCTCAAGGCCTGGGCTTGATTGACATAAAGGATTGCTGAAGTGTCCTCTCGATTCTGAGCGACAGCAACTGCATTGAAGCATTCTTGGGCAGACGCCGGAATGCTTCTATTGGAGGCAACGAGTTTGTATGTGATGTTAATCCCCTTGAATTTCAGGCAGTTGTCCACACAAACTGAACCAATCTGGAAGAGATCACATCCCACAAACTTATTGATATTGTTCCTCAGCCAGAAACTGTCATCAATTAAAGACATATTAGACATTAGAAGTGAAGTGAATGGAGCTCTCTTGGGACAGCATAAACCATAATGAATTCCAGGCCTAAAAAAAGCAAAGAAAGAAAATAAACCAGTAATGGACAATTGTACCTGTGCATAGCTTGCAGATCTGCGGTTCACAGTGAACAGGTAGGTGACATTGGTGAAGCTGACAGAGACAGGCAGGATGGTGATGTTGAAATGAAGAATCACTACTCCTTCTGGGCCATGTATCGATGTGTCATTGACAAGATAATCCAGCTGGAATGACCGTTTCTCTGCCATTGGCAGACTTTTATTCAGAATTAGTGCTGTGAAACAAAAAAAACACAAACAAACAAAAACAAACAAATAAGTCAGCCAGGTTATCGTAAAACTACTGTGACTGGCAAGAGACTACAACTGTAATTGGAGCTGGAATCACTAATAATTAATTCCTCACGTGTGTCTGGTGTCAACCCACACACACTTTGTTTTAATTGCTAGTTGGCACAAGTATGTTCTGAACAGGTGTGATAGTTTCAGGCCTCTGGTCACTGTGAGGCAATAACAGGCTTCTTCTGCATGCTTCTAAAGAACTAGCACCGATCAGTATTTTAAGAAGCTGAAATAATTATACACAACACAATCACCCTGAGCACATTCAGTAGCATAGGGCTTACTATGATTTCTACCTGCTCTGCATTGCTCTGCAAGCATTTTAGGATCACAAACAATTGTTTTCCTGACCAAAACACATATTAACACAAAAATATAAATAACAGAAGGCTTACATTATGGAATCAGATAATTAAAGGAATATAGTTTGCATTTACAATTTCAGGAGTTCATCCTTGTACATATGGGTTTGTCTGCCCTGACCATTTCCTTCTCCATACTCACTGTATTCATGGACGGTCCCTCGCACCTGGTTGCTGAACCTTTTCTCATTGAAATTATTTTTAATTTTGAAGGTTTTAGTAATCCAGGGGTCATTTGTCATCATAGTTCCCACATACTTATTCTGGCCTTCGGGGTATCTTGGTGTGGTGTCCTTATCATAAACCAGCAGTTTGCCTAAAACAGCATCCTGAAACAAAAGCAATGTGCAGGAGTTAATCCACCCGACCAGTATGTTTTTGGGAGATGGGAGGAAAAGAGGCCACCTATAAAGAAAAACACAGGGAGAACAGGCAAGCGCCACAAAGATGATGGGGGAGGCAGCGATGAGTGAAGCCCACCTCTTTGCGGTTGAACTCCACAATGACTTCCTCCGTGTCCGTCCCGTTCAGATAGGGGGCGCTGTCGTCCTCGTCATAGACGTTGACCAGCAGTGGCCGGGTCACTTCTGTGAAACGCAGGTCCGTCTGCACGGTGCATTTTACCAGCAGTTCGTAAAGCTCCTTCTCCTCACGGTCCAGCGCTTTGGTCACGGCCACCTCTGTTGTGATGTTGTTCAACACAAACGGAGCGGAGGCGTCTGTGGTTAAACAGGAAAACACAACACAGTGATGTCAGAAATTAGGGACTAGGGAACTACCTGTAGAATAACACTTTAAACGTTATTTTGTACGTGGTATAATATACAAAAAAGTATATTTCTGAATGTGTGGGATTATCATTATCTGTTGTGAAGTACTATTGGCAAGAGGGCGAGCTTAGCGCACCTGCTTCTATGTTGTAGGTGATGGTGAGGTTGGCACAGTGGTGGTACAGCGGGAGTCGTCGGAGCTGACGAAACACGCCCGGTGGTCTGTTCTCCACGATGTGAGGGCTGCTGTCCTCCTCTGGGAAGCACAGCTCCTCCAGCTTCAGCTGGCTGCAGAGGGTGGTCGTGGTGTTGGAGAAATGGAGGTACAGCTTGATGCACTTCTGGTCTCTGGAGGGATTTGGGGAGGAACTAAACTCTAAGGTCAGCGACTTTCGAGGTGTCCTGCTAATGGCTGCAAGAGATTCAAATATCGGTCAATTTATTTTTAATAATTCCCACATTATATTTTCAAATTCTGTAATGTTACTTTTAGAGCAGGGAAGATAGCCAGTATACTGAGCATTGCTGGCGTCTGAATGACAGTTTAAACTCACGTAGTGAAGCAAAGTCCCTCCAGTCCAGAGTCTTATTTAATGAAAGCAGCCCTGTCTTCTCATCGAGGTGGAACCAGTGGCTGTAGGGCAGCTCTCTGGAGAACGTGCAGAAGAAGAAGCGAGCGCTTTCAAACTCATTGTCCGGCATGGCATGGAGCTGAACAATGGGTGTCCCTGCCAGCTGCCCCACATAGATGTTCTCAAAGTATTTTTTCTGAGGGAAGTAGAGTGCACATGTAGCTGCAAAAGAAAAAGAAATCGAGTTCAACTTGGCGTTACTCAGCTTTCGCACTTTCGTTACTCAGCACTTACAGATTTAGTCAGTTTCAGGACTAAGCTGTATACTTTTTTAAGGAACACTGTGACTATGTGATATATATCATTAATATCATCACAACAGACAATACCATATTGAACAAGAGTATTTTTGCCTGATTTAATTAATGGAAATCATAGATATTTGTCTCACCACAAAAAGTATAAACAAACAGCATTTATAAGTTTAAATACATTCATTTAATCACTTTAATTTAAATACATTAATTGAGGTTTCCTTGTAGAATTGTGTACATATACAGCTGTTGCTAATCACATGACAATAAAGATAGCACAGAAATCTCTATGCAGTTCCCAGAAGCTCCTAATGGACAAATATGTGCTAAACTGTGTGAGATCATGTTAACTGTCTTTTATTTGTTTTTCTTACATTTGAAAATAGGATTTACATGATCCAGGCTACTGATTTTTTCAAATATATAATTCAGGCCGAAATTCAGGCGACACGATCATCTCTTCTGGTTTTAATACGATTAATTAATTGATTTAAGTGAACCATTCAGATACTCTGTTCATTAATGTTTGGTTTCCTCTCCAGACTGTCCCCTTGAATTCTCCTTGACAAGCTTAAATTACGGGGGATAATGTTACATTGTGAGGAAATTAATCATTACCTGCAAAGCGTGGAAAGTAATCCATCGTGCAGAAAAATGAGTGTGGTTTACTGGAAAATAAAAAGTGGTGTGCACTAATTGTAATCATATCCATATCATGTTCCTTTTCAAAGACAGTGGGCGACCATTTGGGGAGTGCACTAATGTCATTAGCCCACTACAAAATATAATTTTCTATTTTTATTATGGCAGTTGCGGCCTTGTCTTAGGTTTCCAACATCGATTTTATTTTGTTGCCCTTTACTACGAAAGCAGTGGCCTAATCTATACAACAGGGCAATTTTTTGTGCATAGCTGTGACTATGTTGCTTGGGGTAGCCACTGACCTTAAGATTAGGAAACAATCACAGACAGAAATAAAATCTGTAAACATTTCAAATCTTCACAAAACCTACACACTTTTTTTTTACAAGAGAAACCAGGAGCTTCATCAAGAAGGATGTCCCCTGAGAATATATTTTTATCAGACGGATCAGAAGGCCTGACTTGCCAGAGCTATTACAAAATGATGGCATCAGATCTACACAAACTGTAATTATTTCAAATACATAAAACAATTTGTGACAAATGACTGAAACAAAGTGGGCTTCATAATATTGTCCTTTTCTGTTAGAATATGATTTATGTTATTATTACCATTAGAAAATAGGTGCAGGCAAGCAGCAGTTTTCTGTCATTTTAATGCAAAACACCAGCTGATGTTACTGCCATTTAGAGAAGAGGAATGTGTATGTACTATACACTCACCTAAAGGATTATTAGGAACACCATACTAATACTGTGTTTGACCCCCTTTCGCCTTCAGAACTGCCTTAATTCTACGTGGCATTGATTCAACAAGGTGCTGAAAGCATTCTTTAGAAATGTTGGCCCATATTGATAGGAGAGCATCTTGCAGTTGATGGAGATTTGTGGGATGCACATCCAGGGCACGAAGCTCCCGTTCCACCACATCCCAAAGATGCTCTATTGGGTTGAGATCTGGTGACTGTGGGGGCCAGTTTAGTACAGTGAACTCATTGTCATGTTCAAGATTTGAAATTTGAAATGATTGGACCTTTGTGACATGGTGCATTATCCTGCTGGAAGTAGCCATCAGAGGATGGGTACATGGTGGTCATAAAGGGATGGACATGGTCAGAAACAATGCTCAGGTAGGCCGTGGCATTTAAACGATGCCCAATTGGCACTAAGGGGCCTAAAGTGTGCCAAGAAAACATCCCCCACACCATTACACCACCACCACCAGCCTGCACAGTGGTAACAAGGCATGATGGATCCATGTTCTCATTCTGTTTACGCCAAATTCTGACTCTACCATCTGAATGTCTCAACAGACATCGAGACTCATCAGACCAGGCAACATTTTTCCAGTCTTCAACTGTCCAATTTTGGTGAGCTTGTGCAAATTGTAGCCTCTTTTTCCTATTTGTAGTGGAGATGAGTGGTACCCGGTGGGGTCTTCTGCTGTTGTAGCCCATCCGCCTCAAGGTTGTACGTGTTGTGGCTTCACAAATGCTTTGCTGCATACCTCGGTTGTAACGAGTGGTTATTTCAGTCAAAGTTGCTCTTCTATCAGCTTGAATCAGTCGGCCCATTCTCCTCTGACCTCTAGCATCAACAAGGCATTTTCGCCCACAGGACTGCCGCATACTGGATGTTTTTCCCTTTTCACACCATTCTTTGTAAACCCTAGAAATGGTTGTGCGTGAAAATCCCAGTAACTGAGCAGATTGTGAAATACTCAGACCGGCCCGTCTGGCACCAACAACCATGCCACGCTCAAAATTGCTTAAATTACCTTTCTTTCCCATTCAGACATTCAGTTTGGAGTTCAGGAGATTGTCTTGACCAGGACCACACCCCTAAATGCATTGAAGCAACTGCCATGTGATTGGTTGGTTGGATAATTGCATTAATGAGAAATTGAACAGGTGTTCCTAATAATCCTTTAGGTGAGTGTATATTTAAAATTATTTGTACAATTTAACAATTTTCTGATTATAAGTTATAGGGAACAATGTTTGAAACATAGAAAAAAATTAGTTCAATATACTAATTTAAATCTTGTAGTAATTCTATGATTCTACTGATAAAACATTTTTTTTTACAAACTGTAAATTACTATAATCCTCTTGTATTTCCGAAATAGCTTAGACTCTAAGCCTGAAGGTTTAAGAGTTGTGTAAACTTTCAGGATAAATCCAGATAAACAATGCAGTCTCCTACTTGACACCAGAAGATGGAGACATTTCCTAATACATTTTCAACGGCAACATGAGTTGAGTTGCATCTCCCACAAAGGATTTTAAATTCACACATGGAGCAGATTAGCATGGGCAGAGTAGTACAGCATTTTGTCAGTGATTTGATGTCAGCAGTTATTAATTATTAACACATTAACACAGAGATTTTCAAATTCCACTCAAATGAGAAATATTTAGATCCACAAGAATCTGTGGAAGTGATCACAGACTGTCCTGTTTTGTAAAACTATTGTTAATATTCCTGTTCTAGGAAAAAAGTGTCAGCATTGACATTTTGGAATGAAACACCTTGCGAATCCCTACCCCCCCCAACCTGAATTTGATCCTGTGGTACAGAGATCCTTAGGGTATGTAACTGGGGTATGGGGATGTGGGGGAGCTCTTAAAACTATCCATCAGTGTCTACTAAAGTAAAAAAATTAAGGTGGCGTATAAAATTACATCCAAAGAATTGTCAGCACAAATGGATAGTATATAATATTCCTACAGACACTTCACTTAATGTAGTTAACTCTGAACACAGTAATGGTAGCTGTTTGCAAAACAGAAGAAGCAAAGATCTTCTGGTGTGTTTTTTCATTGATATCTGCTTTTGACATTTCCTGATAACACTGGGATTGCTATCTTATTTGAGCTTTAATTTAATTAAATACATGCACCCCCCCAAAAAAACAACAAAAAAAAAAACATTAAATTGAAACATTGATTGAAACACTGAGATTCAGGAGTATATATTTATTTTTAATTAAGAACCAAGATTACAATTAGATGTATTTCTGTAAAAGAGACCATTTGCTGGTATCTGAAGTAAATTATAAATAGTTACATTTTGTAGAAATCATGATATCTTGATGATTGTGTTACAACTTTACATCGTTTTTAATATTAGATCTCAATGAAGAACCATCTCAAAATAAAACAAAAGAGCTTAATTGAAATTCAGCCCTTAGTCATGTAATAGATTTAGGAACAGCATATGTATCACATGAACACAGAGATAGGATTGATTTTCTCTTTTACAAAAATGCCAAAATGAACGACAACATCTGCTGTCTTGCAGAGGTGATCAATGCTGGGAGATGCAGTGACCAACAGTGGAGCAGCTACAGTAATTCAGTAATGCTTGGATTCACCAGTGAGGTTGGGTACCTCACATCTCAGAGCTGGAAATATTAAACCGTTTGCTTTGCATTGGTTTACATCACTGGAAACTCAATTTATCTCCTGGAATCGAGCCAAGAGAAAAGCAAGCGTTTATATTGATGCTAATGCATGGTGTGCATCTCTCAATTACGTGCGTCATGAAAGTAGCTTAAAATATAAAGCAAATGGGTTGCTGGAATAAGATGGGTGATATCATGAAGATTTCTCAAAAGTGACCCTCTGATTCTGGTACACTTTGTGTTTGTCCTCTTTTTCAGAGCACTTTGTCACACAAAAAGAGCCCAATGACTTTAACTCACTGGTTTGACCTTTGATAAGTACTGCCAAGATTACGTACCGCAAACGGACCAATTCAATTTGAACATATTGATTTCTACCCTCATGGGAATCAAGGACTTTTTTTATATAGATGGGAGGGGTTTACAATAACCCAGGCTTTTCCAAAATTAAAACCATTCTCTCAGTTCTGAGTGAACACTCCTTCATTCATCTCAGTTTTATTGTATTGTCCAATTTACATCGGTTTGCCATTATAGCCTTTCATGGTCAAGACCAACAAAGCCATAAGAGTTACACTGACGACAACAGGAAAGTAAAGATCCTGGCTTCTCCACGGAGGAATAAAATACAGCTTCACAATCTTTGCTTATTAGATAAATAACTGATTTTTGTATGCAACAATCTGGTATACATAATGCTACAAAGGATAAGGAGCAGCTAATGTTATGGACTACCAAAATATATAAATCAGCTTTAAACAGTTTGTCCACAACTACAATTTTATTTCAGATTAATTCTAAATTATTATAACCATCACAATTATGTATCAGTCTGGCACTGATAATTATACTGTAAATCCATTCATAAAAATGCTGCAATTCCGATTCTTGAGAGAGACTGCTTGTGCTGCATGTGCTACTACAACCAAACACAAACTGAGGGGGGTAAAATCACTATCCTTGATTGAATTATATTGAGTTAAATATTATTTTACATATATACTGTGTAATGGCTGTATAATTAGAGTATCATCGCCATTAGTAGAAAATACATCTCCCCCTCCACCCACAGGCTGAGAAACGTGTCAGAAAGTAAACTAACCATCACACAGCTGGAAAACAAGTGCAAACATTACAGACCCAGAGAAGCCTTCAAATTTCAACATTGGCCATATTTAATATCGCTTACAAACATAAATGAAATGTCCTTTGTGAATTTAAATACAGCTGTCACTGCTGTTCACCTCGTTACCCGCTGCTCTCAGGGGCCGTCAGGGTGAGCGCCTGGGAAATGCGCTGCGTTGGGAATATTCCACCTCTGCCGATTTCCTCTAATCAACACAAGCATCTATTGTCTTCTTTACAGGACTTCCCTCACATGACCTTCTCTGTCTATTCTTTTTATTTGGTATTTTTCTATTAGAAATTTTTCAGGAAATCAGTATTTGTCAGATGGTTAATGAAGTAATGACTGCTTACCACCTTGAGCTTTGATGGGAATACACTGAATTCAAAAACATGTCGGGTTTAGTGATTGTCAGCACAAATGGGAGTCTATTGTAGTTGGTACATGGTGCTGCTCTGGTATCAATGCACCCTCCCTTCAGATAATTGTACTGAATGCAAAGGTTACTCAGTCAATGGTGTAACCCTGGATCACAGATCATGTTAAGAAACAACAACAACAAAACAAAACCAAACAACAAAATTCTCTAAAGACAAGCAGTGAAAGATTGATGAATTAGATCCTTGTTTCCTTGTACCAAGCCTAGGGACAAAATGTCACCTGCATTTCTAGATAAGTAAGTAAAACTTCTTGTGGAAGGGACTGTGCCAACAGAAATCAATCTATTTCATTTTTCAAGCCTCCAGAAATACACACAGATGCAGCCTTTCTACTGTCAGGACAAAATAATAATGCTATTTTAAATACAAACTGTAATTGTGTAACTTTCCTTCTGTATACACACGTTTAAGCCACCACTCCAACAAGCAAGTTTAATAATACATTTTATTTTTTTACTTGTATATTACAGTGATGTATTACAATAAAGGCAACTTTTGGCCAATCTTAGTGACATCAAATTAATATTTATTTATAAGATTTATCACATATTTGTTCATTTGAGATGATCTCTATTGAGCTGATTCAGCAGTCCATTTTGTGCTTTTACTTTTTTTTAAATGCACAAACTAAAAGCAAAGGAAGAAAATGGAATATGGAATAAAAGTGCAATATACATTTAATAAGCTGGTATATTTGTCAACGACTTTATTTCTGCAAGATTGTATCTGTTAGGTTAGGAACACAAACACTCCTATTTAACAAAACAGCATGCTGATGACACTCATTGCAGACTGCAGAGTTAGCAACCGCTGTTACAAAAGTGGAAAAGCTCAAAGTGAGCTTTGTTCTCGGAGCACTTATAATAACCTCTGGATCCACCTGTCAAATTGACTTAAGTGTCCTTTGGGAATACAAGAACATGTCGGATTGCCAGAAATTATTTAACTTCTATTGAAAAATGTATAACACAACTTTTCAGCAAGCGGTGAACTCATATCATAACTTGGATATTGATCATGTATAGTTTTCCAAATATTGTTTTTGTACTCTGGAAATTCACAAAGATACATATAACTGATGTCCCCTATTCACATCTGCATACATTTACTTCCAACTGATAAGCAATTCTGCTTTAAGTGATGTACAGACTTGTAGTATTAAACAACTGAACTGAAACAATATGACTTCCATACTATTAATATCAAGATGGCAAGAACACAATGCATAAGTTCAAATTGCACACTTCAGTTCATTTGATATGTCTGTTTGCCTTTTAAATTATGCATAACCCAGATAGATCAGAATGATTAAAGTATATACATTTATCTCAATAATACTGAATGCAGTTTCACTCTTTTGCACAGTTGAGAGCACAGGGATGCTACCAGTCTAGTCCATACTCCTGCTGAGAGACTTGATTTGAGCCAGGTCTAGACCCCAATTAATAGACTGAGGGAAGGCCAGGTTTTTCTTCTCAGCACTGTTCCTATTCAAGCTAATGAAACTGTGATGATAAGTGGGGTGGGACTGGACTTTGCCTCAGAGACGGTAGGTGGGCCATTAAGAAGGTCCAGTATTCATGCCCCTGACTGTAATTTGAGACCTTTCAGAAGAAGCCCCCCCAAACTCTGCTCTTATAAGGCAAATTCATTAAAATAATCAGACCAAAATTGGCAATCAGACCAATACATACATGTGCATGGATAGCTGTTTCGGTCTAAAAATGTGTCCAGCACATGTAGCAGGACACCCTAATATTGACTTTATTTAGTTTGTCCTGTTATCAGATGTCACTTTCTGACAGTTACTCTAGCTATCCCACAGTGTGCTGCGAATCGCAGGCAGCATATGGCTCTACACAGGTGGCTGAACTTTAGTGTCAGATTGATAGTTAGCTGAAGTACTATTCTGAAACACTTTGTGATAATTAAATGTGATTAAAAGCACTAGAAAACGCGAATCTCACTTATACCTCTTATATCTGATTGCTACAGAAACGCACCATATGACTTAATCTCGAGTATTAGCGATTAGCATAAGAGGACAACAGGAGAGCCAGAGCCACAAAAGACGCAAATAAATCTAAAATGCATTTACTGTATACTTTGGGATCCATTGCCTTGGCTTCCAGCAATGTGTACTGTCATAGCCCTGACAAACAATGAGGCCATTCTCCAGGGAGTTGATGATGGGATAAAGTGGATTAGTCACTGGATCTGAAGTACATACTGATGTTAGAATATGGCATGCTAATGTTACCTTCTATTATCAGCAAAAGCATTTATTGAACTATAAGATAACCAAATTATTTGCAGGGCTGAAAGTAACATGGGTAGTGAATGCATCCCAGGGGATTCATTTACTAACTAGATAAATACATTTGAAATAAGGAGTCCAAGAAAAGTATTTATTTATGAATTAATTTAAATATTTATGACATTTATTAATCATGGAAGGACAGGGGCAGCGATACTGACTGCAGTTCGGCACAGTGCCAGCCAATACCTTGAGAAGCTTTATTTCCTAGCACTTAGCAGACTTTAGTTTTGACCTGGACATACTCTTCAATTAGTTCCACACTATGTTTTGTCACTTAGCATAAAGGCATTCACGGTAAATACCAAAGAGATATATGTGAAGGAAATGGTCCTTTCCTGAAGTCTTAGGACACTCCAGTAATCAATAACATTTTTAATGTTTTTAAGTATTTATTGTTCTTTCCACTCATCTTTAAGGAAACATTGCTGTGCCAGAAGTATACACCTAACTGATATCCCTGTGCTCCCCACCTCCAGGAGCAAAAGGCCAGAAGTTAGATATTTTAAACTCAAGCAAAGCATTGCTCCATTTTGTAAATGATCTGTCAAACACATCATGCATCACTGAGCCCTGTAAATTTGACACAGTATATAAGAAAAAAATACTCAGGGTCAAATGTACTCCTTTCTACCAAACAGGCAAATAACTTGATCATCAATAACTGATCATTTGTTTCATGCAGTATTTTTTACCCATATTTGAGAAGACTGTATATACAAACACTTCACCTTCATGTGAAAAACAGCAGCTCCAATCTTGTAAAAAGAGTAAGAAATTTCTCCCAAAAACACAGGCACAACATTATATTTAACAAAGGTCAGTTAATCATATTGCCATATGGATTAGAATCCCAGGCTGCCAAGCGTCTTCTCTGAACATCCGGTTAATGTCTAAATCGGACACACACTGGACGCGTGTCGGGCTGTCCCGCTCGTTCAATTTCCTCTTTCCAGGATGTGACACCGCAGGTTAAGAACAGCAGCAGTTCTCTCCATCATCTATGACACGTTCTGCTCGGATGCATTTGGAAATGGAAACACTTAAGACTGTATGACTGGTTACCTTAACGAATGCAAAGTACTTCCTGCTTCTGCCTATCCCAACCCTAGACTATTATGCCACAACTATCATTATGTCTCCACAAAAGAAAAAAAAAATCATAGACTAGTCTCTCTCAAGAGCCTCCATTTGTTTCTGGTTCATTCACGACGATCTTGCTTTCAATGCACTCTGTTCGTCACACAAACACTGTTTTGTCAGCCTTGTCAGAAGAATGAAGAGTATAGGAACCTTAAACGTCAACCTTATGAAGTCTATAAAAAACGAGTTTCTCACTGCACTAGGTAACTGAAAGGTTGCAGATGATATACCTGCTCACAAATGTATTGATTTGACTGACTACATACAGCAACACCGATGTGAATCTAAAGGACCAAACTTTTAGCCAAAGCTGAAAAATTACACCAGATACTCTGAAAGCTGACGTGTTTCTATTCTCTATGTTTCAAAAAGTTCTGGGCAACCTAGCATCACATAAACTCAATGAACTCAATAACTGCCATAGATCAAATGGTTTTCAGAATATCTTTGTTGAATTGGCAAAACAAAGTCAACACAGAGAATGCAGGGTGCATATATATACTTTCAATTCACTTTTTTCCTTCTTCTGTAACATGCTTTTTAACATCACTAGGAGTATCAAGAAGCATTCTCAAAAAGCATGACACTGCCATAAAGCCATAAAAACCACAAAGTGCCGGAATGTACATTTGAATAAAATATACCTCATCACGGATTTCACAGCGCCCTGCTGCCTACACGCTGTAATGTGTATTTTGTTGAAAAAACAATCTATTAGTTCTATTGTGTAATTGCTATTAGATGGTACCCATGCTTTCAGTTGCTGCCATTACCCTTTGCAATTGAACTCCATAGGATGTTAGCAAGACAAAACTGTTGTAATTTCTTGCTTAAGTCTTCCATATCTTCCAGGAAAGACACTGCTTTGTGTGACGCAAATTTGCAGGTCTTAATTGCAAAAATAATATAAATATATTAAAAAGAGTATTTATAGAATGCGTGTTTCCGTTTTTTATTTTTCTTAAGTTTCAAATTGAACTGTCAAGTGGTTTCTGCTTAGTTTTTTATATTCTATTTTGCTTAATAACTTCAGATAAATTTAGCTTAGACAAAAAGTATATTGTGTAAATAAAAAATAGGTCCCTAGTCTAGATATTGCTGAGATTTTACAGATATGTTCAAATCACACAAATAGATATTTAAAATTAATTTGAAATGTACCTTTAGAAAAAATTAAAATATTTATTTATTTATTTTTTACTAAGAATGACTCATTAATTTGCAGAAATACATTTTCAGTTTGTTTTTTCTTCATTCTATTATTATTGTAATTATTTTATGATGTTAAATTAAGTAGTGTGATCAACGTCTCTACGAGTTAAAACAGGCAAGGACCTAATTATTCCATTCGATTTTGCCAATAGAACACAAAAGTTAATGTTTATTGTTTCAATTAATCACAGTGCCTTTTCCCACAATGGAAAAAAAAAAAAATCCCCATATTCATAAGCCAATAAATAAACCTGCCAGTTAGCAAGTAGGTTTATGTAGACTCCAAATTCAAAACTCTTAACCGTACGGCCGGTTCCTTTCTGAATTCCAGACACAGGAAGTCAGGAGTTTCCTTTCCTAGGGAACTATTTTTCAGACAAGGAATAACATGCATGTATACATTTTAGAGAAGCATGGCTAGGAAAGCTGTATCTTTATCTGTTATCAATGCCGTATGCCCTTTTATGTTACTAGTAGTTTTTTTTTCCCTCTCTTGAGGACAAACACTTTCTGTTTGCACTGGGTTCACTGCACCTGCTGCACACCTGCCTGCGATGCCACTCCCATTCGGCAGCCTTTGTTCGTGATGATGGCTTAATAAACCTGAGCTTGATTCAGGGTCTACGTAAGAGCCTTCTTGCACATACAACATTATACGAGTGCCTCACTTACTCAGCACGGACACAAAAGCATTCCCTCTTGTGCCCTTAACATAAATGTGCTGTCAATTTCTTTAGGCATAAAACAAAGTAACACTAGAACAGCAAAATATTAGCATGTCATGCACTTCAGTGATTTAAACGCGTACCTCACATTTTAGATGGTGGTTCTGATTGCAATAGTGAAATTAATACAGGGGCAGTTTATTATGCATTACAAAAGAGTTACACAAAAAGGCCCACATAGACCACACTGTTAAACTAATTTGGTACTTGCATAAACTTAACATGGATGTATGTATAAAGTATAGCCTACATATAACAATAGATACAACCAAATACATTGTCAAATGTTAATTAAAAGCAATATTTAATTACAGCAACATTTTAATAACGTCTGTGGGCCTGTGTTTAGGCCTCTTGTTATTTTTGATGTAAATATGGTGCTTATTATAACTGCATTTCAGCATATCTCATTGCCTCATCTGTTCAGAACTTAACACGATGTCTCTTAGTAACTACTAGAACCTGCTTTTCACAACTGGAGTGCAACTTTCAATTTTTGTATTACAACAACTACAACTTTTAGCTCAAGCTTTTGACAATTAAAACTGCTGAAGAAAAATTAAGTCAGCGTTTGCACATGCCAATTGTTTCCTAAGTACGTAATGCACAAGATTACATGAAAAGCAGAATTCATGAATGTCAACTAGAAAAGATTTATGTTACAAAATCGGTTTCTAATTTTTCTTTTTGGAATGTTTTACGTTTACCACGAGATACAAATGATTGTGTTACCAATTAGAAATATGGGAGCCTGCTTTTTCTGAGTACTTAACGATTCTACAGTGCATTGTATATGTGTGTAATTACTGAACAGAAAAGCTTGCTCTCAACACAATTTTTCTTGCCATGTGTAGCTAGACATTTGCGTTTACAAACAACCCTGTGAGAGAAATCTTCATTTCCATTACAGTGGTTTATTTTGGTTATACTTTCATAAAATAAATCTTGCTGATAACAGTAATCTCAGTCATCAGGGGGCTGTATCCTTTGTCTAGACCTCAGTAAAGAATAGAAGCTCCTTTCAGTTGTGTCAAAGCCAGAAGACAAATTAAATTAGGTTTAGTCCACAGTAATTCAGCTTGACGGATAAAAAGAGCAGAACGTCTAATACTTATTTAAACATGGAGAGGGATATTTCTCATTCACATACACTACATCTATGTCAATAACGATTAGGTTTATTTCAATGCCAACTTCTTCCCAGTGCAAAACACTATAGCAAAGTAATCCATCTGCCTACATAAACCAGGCTAACACAAATGGTTCACAGAAATGCAAAGAAAACACTTATTCTGTCAAGTCATTCTTGTATTATGATTGATTATGCAGTTTTCAGATACTGTGGCTTGCTCTGCAACAATTCCATGGCCTAGTGGTCACTTCCTGTTTACCTTGTGTAGACTGCTTGTCAAATTGTATTTGTATCCTCTTTTGCGTACAGTCTTGGTGTATGCTTCTGCCTGGTGAAGAGTTTAATGAAGCCAAGAAAACAAAGTCAAGCAGAGTGTTCTGTCTCACCACTGTGACATATTTCTAATAAAGAGTAGCAATGGGAAATACAATGAGCTTGAGGGATTTCATTTACAAAGTGTGTAACACTGGCAGGTCATTTAAATGTTAATGGTATAATTGTTTCATTATTATAGTTATTAATGATTATAATACAGCATCACAGTGGTGCTGGTCAATATTTAATTATTCTCAGTATTACATTTCCAGCTCTGTTTCTCTACCAGTCATGTTTGGGAAGTTCAACATATTGTATACTACTCAGCAGTTCATTTCACTCTTTGCTAATATATTCAGTTTAAAATAGAAGAGTTGATACACTTCAAGCGTGAGCATGTAAAACATACATGGTGATTTTAAATGCTGCAATGGCTTTGTATTTTAGTCCAAGTGGCAAGTGACAGAATAGTTTATGCTATTGCCTAATCATCTGCATGATGACTTCTTCCCACTTCGAAGCTTTTGATGATATTTTGTAGATGTTACTATGTATTGGTCTTGCCTGTGCAGAAGCTATAGTTAACTGTCCATGAATGGGGAATTTGATGCTTTTACATTTGTATTGCAATTACAGGCTTTTTTTAAAATGTATTTTATTATTATTATTTCTATTTGTAGATTTAACCCTATCTCCACTGAAACATAGTCGACTCTAAAGACTTAAAGAAACATATTAAACCAGATTAAATGTTGAATATCATTGAAAAGGCAGCTATGTAACAGTAAGACATATGTCACAAACGACATTAGATCTGTGCAGAGGGACACCACTGAACATGTCCTTTGTTCCATATTTCCAATCCTTATGTTCACCTGTTTACAGCTTCACTGATCCTCCAGCAACACAGATTTGCAGAATAAGCGGCAAACAACAATCCCTTTGACATGTATTTTGCTGTAATCGGTTTAAAACGTGCATTTGATCTTGATGCTAAGGCCTCCTTTGGTAGCCCCTGGGTATTAAACGCATCAATGTCCGCTCAATAGCTCAGTGGCCGATCCCAAACCGCTCTAGGTAACTTTTTAGCAGGACATTAACACTGGAGCCTAGCAATCTAATTTAGCATGCCGTGCAGGACGCCGTTACTTATTCAAATAATTGATTTATGTATTTCATAATTCATTCACCCAACCAGCGGGTGTTAATGACATACCAAATAAAGTAATCAAATTGGCTAAGCATGTGTAGGTTAAGTTTTTCTTAGTGATTATATATATATATAAAGAAAAAAAAAACAAAAAAAAAAAAAAACACCAACAATATCTTCAATTTAAAGAACTAAATATCGTTGTCTTCAAACAACATTATAGCATTATGGCTAGAGACAGGGATTGTCGCACTCGGTACCACTCTTTAAACTTGAGTGAAAAACTTTGGTTAAACTATGAAAAACGACAATGTGATGGCAATCATTAAACAAAAAAACAAACAAAACTATTTCTCCTTTTTTAATAGAAAAATTAAAATTTAGCGCCTCTCACTAAAATATTGATACATGTATGCATCTATCTATATCTATTTAGATAGGTAGTTTAAATAATAACTGTGCATTTAAAACAGGTACAACTGGACCTCTCTATCGCATATGTTGTGAAATGATTTTACAGGTGGACAAATGTCACAGACCCGCCTCATGACTGTATTTGTCGTTAACATTTGCAATGTAAAATGATAATAGTTCAATGGAACCGCTTTCTAATTAACACCGTTCCTTGTCATGTCTGAAATAAACATTTCCCTTCAATGTAAAACTCAGTATCTGTAGGAAAATAAGCAAACCTTACCTTTACAAATAAGCAGAACGAACAAAGTCCTGTCTCGGAACCAAAACGTACCCCCCATAGTTGTATTATTGATCTATTAAATCCTACGGCTTAAAAGTGCCAGCCGTCCCTTTTCAAAATGTATTTCTTGAAAAGGACTGTGGAAAGTCGTCAGGTTTGCAGCTGGAAATTCAGTAAGGTGAATAAAAGAAATACTCCTCATCTAGCTGTCCCATTGCCTTCCCTAGGATGGTCACTGCACTGTGCGCGGCTTGGTGGACTGAGTGCAAGAGATGCAGGGGGAGGGAGGTTCAACCAGCGCTGATGGTCGGATGTATTTTTCAAAGAGGGAGAGAGAGAGAGAGGGAGAGGGAGAGAGAGAGAGAGAGAGAGAGAGAGAGAGAGAGAGAGGGAGAGGGAGAGAGAGAGAGAGGGAGGGAGGGGGGTGAGAAAGGCACTTGTCCCTTTAGATCATTAAATGTAGTTATAAAGTCTGTGATGTAAGTTTGAATGTGTAAGTTTATGCTACCTCATTACAGTCCTTTTTAAATTGAAGTATATATTCATATTTTTACAGTAATTCAGGAAAGACTCAATCTAGGCAATGCAAGTTTCACACAAAGTCATTTGCATTTCATTCTTAGGCTATAACCTACAGATTGAAGGATTAGTTTGATATCCTTGCTCCCAGGTGTTTCAATCTGGATATATCATATTTTATACATTTTAAAATGTGTGTATTTCATTGAAGTTGAGGATTTAATGTGTAAATGTGCTAAGAATGAGTCAGATTTTATGCAGCTTGCAGTATATTTGATGTGTATCTCTGTGGGTCAGAAGTGGCCAGCTGTTGAAAATGGCGATATGTCCTCAACACTTCTAGCTGCTAAAGCAAGATATGAACTGATTAAGTGAACGGGGTGTGGTTTATCTGTGGCTGCAGCACAAGCCTGCGACTGATGATGAGGCACTTTGTACTAGCAGGTTATGATCCTGTGGGATCCTCCTCCAGTCTCCTCTCAACACACAAACCTGCTGTGGAACGAGTCTAGAGGTACCAAACATGGTGTCTAGATCAGGTGACTTCAAAGATCAGCCCATCTTAAATCCCGTCATGTCTAAGGAATTCGTTGGCTAGTGTGGACTGGTGAACATGCAGGTTATTGACCAATAGGACAAAATGTTGAACAATGGATAAGAGGATGTCTTTCCTCGATGTTTAATGTCAAGCGATCCCTTCTTTCCTCTGATGCTCCCATCATATGTTTCACTTAAAAGACAAGAGGTGAAAACTGTTGAAGACCTGCTGTTGTCTGTCCAAGCACAGGCAGCACAGCTCTTTTCACACGGTATCAAGACTCATCCGAACAAACCCTCAGTTTTGTAGAGAAATGCCACCGCACTCAACATCTCCTCCAACACTCTGACACAAACACTGTCTGTGTAGTCAACATGACTGTGTAGTTATTCTTTTTGTCCAGTGGTTGTTATTAATATGCCACTACATTTTTGCAGTTGTGTCCAGACTGTTCTTTTTTTTTGTATGGACCACATGCTACTGCGGATGTTGACCCACGAATGACCTTGCACTTCACTTCTGCACTCATCTTCAGTCCCTTGGAAATTCTCCCAAATCGCTGGGTTGTGGCTGGGCTGACATTAAGTTGAAACACAACAGATCCTTCCTCAATTTCACTAATTGCTGTCCACATGACAAACATGGTCAGACTTTGTCCTGACATGCTGAATGTTTTGTTTTCCCAGATACCTTTAGGTTAATGTGCCTCGTATACTTATTGACACATGAACTTATTGGGTTCGCCTGGCATATTCAGCTTTTGTATTTTATTAATAGCATAAACAATATTTTACCAAGATATTTATTTTTCCTTCAATAGAAGAGTCCACAACAATTGGCTCACAATTTATCTAAGCTCCCTTGTTGTAAGTGTCTAAGTCAAACACCATGAGCTATGTTTTTCTGCCAAGTTCAGTCAATATATCCATGAAATGTGTTCACTATGTATATGTAATTACTGAAAATGATCTGATCATGTTTAACCTCAGTTGCTTCAAAAACAGTTTTTTTTCTGTAACCAGTTCCAGGATGTTGTTTAGTACTTAAAAGTGCTTCCTGAATTTTTCGTGAAAGTGTTTTCTCAGGAATCACATTTCTGGAAATTGCTTTTATCCTTTGCTCTGTGTTTAAAAGTCACTCACAGAAGCAGCTTTCTCCTTTTGAATAAATGCTGATCCAGACTCTGTATTGGATATATTATCTATGAGAGTCCCCTGCTAGACTGAAGGCATCCTTAAATCCACTTTATAAAGTTCATTAGTATCCCAATGGATTAATGTCTGATCTAAGTAGAACAACGCTTTTTGAAGCACCATTAGAAAAAAAGACATATAGACAGATAGATGGATAAATGAATGATATAAATAAATGGGTTAGGGTGTAAAGATATGTACTGACTGAAATTGTGTTTAAGGATCAACGTTGCTGGTCTACTGCAAGATTGCATATCTGGAGGAGGTCCAGAAAAATAATATGATGGAAATTATGTCATCAATCATCATATGCCTTCATGCATTAATCAATATCTAATGGCCCCTGCACGGAGTCATCTAGAATATGCTTTTTGTGGACCAGTGGAACAAGAAAATCTTATTCCTATCCTTCTGTTTGGGAATATAAAACTGGAATGTCCTACGGAAGTGAACTGAGCTGAGGTAGTAAACAAATAGTTACAAAGCATAACACAAAGACTGATGGACTCACAGCACAATATCCAGAAAGTATTTGTAGGCAGGTTACCATCCACTCAAAGATAATTTTCCACAATGGAGTTCAGATGAAGGTCTCAGGAGTAGTGCCCAAACTTTAATGTAACTGCATTTGTTGTTTGGCCACTCTCCATTCTTTTTTGAGATTTTGGAACTGACATTAAGACATATTTATGATTCTTAAGTGGAAGAAGATAGTTCCTTCATAATGAATATTGAAGTTAAAATGCTACTTGCAATAATTTTACTCAACTGAAAAGTAAAATAAAATAAAATAAAATAAAAATGAGCAAATTATTTTGAGATACCTCCACTGATTTGAAAAGGTTTTGAAATGGTCGACTCACAAGATGCCTTTTTATTCTTCAGAAATGATTAAAAAAACTTGAACTGAATGCATGATAACTATACTGTCAAGCTACTGCTCTGTCAATGTAGTCTGTTAGTTCTCTATTGGGGTTTTAAACTGGCATACCGGCACTGCCCTATATATAACACCCAGGGAATGAGTAAAGCAATGTAAGGATGTGTCAATGAAGCTCATGTTCCCTGTTGTCACCGAGTGATCAATATTTAAAAATCTAATCTAATCCAGGACCATATGTTGCCCAGTGTGAATCAATATGGACCAGGAAATATGATAGCAGTCTGGTGTTAAATAGGATTTTATTCCTGTCCTGATTGTCAGACTAGGGATTGCTTAAGGATTCTGAATGGGTATTTTCTTGCTTATAGTGCTGGGCACATCCTACAATCCCTGGTCTTTAACTGTCCATTTTCTGTTGTCCTAATGAATCTGTTTTGACAGATGTTCAACCATCAACGCTTAAATGTCTTTGAAGAGATCTATTTTGGGGCTTGCCCCTTCACTTCTTTATGGAATGCCAGTGTTTAATCCCATAGAGAGACAGCCGCAGTATCCACCCAGATACTCTCAGGGTGCTGTCAAAACAAAACACATTTAAACAGCATGCTGTATATTATTAGACAAGTGTCTGGTTTCAGAAAAAAAAAGAAGCCAAGTAATTAACCTTCTCACAAAGATGCCTAGAATGTATTAATTTTACACTCCATGGCAACCACTTCCCCAATTCTCTCTTTGACTCCGATATGATTGTGGCATCAGTTTGCAGGAGTCTAAGGTGGGTTCGTTTTTTAATTCTACCTGGGTTCCACCTGAGGTGAAGCTGCTTTAATGCCATGCCTTCCTCTCACAACTTCTTCCACAGTCTATGATTAAGTCAGTAAATAAAAGGAAAACTTTCCCTGACCTTTTTGTGATGAGAAATTGAGCTCATCCTTCAAGACGTTTCACCTTTCTCATTTCAGCTGGAGTGACCTGAATTGCCTTTGTAACTTTCTTCTCATCAGAATCTGGAGGCTGAAATGCATCTTGGTATTGAATCATACAAATGAAGGGGTGCGGTTTGGCTGGACAATGATTAATAGTACATTGGTTTTCGTAAATAAAACAAATAATGATTAATAGTATAGTAGTTAAGTGCAAAGAAATGGGTCAACTCTGAAGTGTGTCGTGGGCAGGTGACAGTAGTACCGGTGTGGGCACCAGAATTATCTTGACACGCCAATCACCGAAATGCATCACCGGGTATTAGGTACAAACAGAAGGTGGTATTTTGCTGCTCTGTTCAGATCAAAGCACAAATTGCACTGGGGAACAACGCAGAGTGCCGGGATACGATGAGTATCGACTAGTAACGGGCTGCACCGAGGTACACATAGCTGCACGTGCCCAGTATTAGCTCGGTTTGAAGATGTTATTCTATTCTGCATTGGTCATTCCCTATTGTGAAATCTCTGTCCTCCCTGTATGAAATCATTATCTTCATAAATTACAAATTTCCTTGCTGCCCTTCAGGGCTCGTACAGTCCCTCTGTGCTCCGTTCCACTGCTAACAAATTTGGCAAAAGGTAAGGAGCACAGGCAATCAGATCCAGTTCATCAGTTTCAATCAAACACAATCAAATTTATTAGGAACTGGGGCAAAACCAGAAGTTAATGGACAGTTTTGAATAATGAGTTACGATAAAAAAAAGAGAAAGGATAGGAGAGAGATAGAGAGCAGGAGAGCAACAAAAGTCTGCACGGAGGGGAAAAAACTGATTGTTCTTGAAATGATAAATGTTCTGCTACTTATCTATAATGTAGAGAAAGTGTTTTAGTTTTTATCTGTCACAAAGTACCCTCTTACTGAATGTCCATGTCTAGTGGTCCACTGATATCATCTTGAAAATTGATTTCGCAAATCCAGCCTCTTCGCAGCCTCTCTTGGCATCTTTCTAAAGTGCCTGTTTTGGCAAGAGGAATCCTTATTCAATCAAAGTTCATCTTTGCATGAGGAAATACAGCAGCCACAATGACCAAGGACACCAACATACACAGGTATAACTGGGCTTAGGGATATCCTCCTTACCTTTACATTTTAACTACCTAGGACCTTCTATGACCGGATTTCAATTAGAAGCCTATTAACTGCAATAGCTCACCTAAACAATTTTGACGAGTTATTTCTCGTCTAAATGGTCATTGGAGATCCATACCAGCAGCCAAGGTTCCTAAAAAAAATCTGAAGAAATTTATTAACAGTTACTTGGCTGATAATTATAGGCTTTCTTCTAAAAAACAAACAAAAAATAAAAAATAAAAAGTAGACAGTTCATTACAATGGACCAATGAGTATCTCTGACATTGCTTTAATTGCGGTGAACATGTTTACCCGAATCACAGAATCACACGCATTCAGGTAACATTCAAATTCCACCCAAAAATAAATACAATAAAGGAAATTCAGCCTTTAAAGGCCAAGCAAAAGGTATTTATACTCACCAGACCCATTTTTCTTGTTGTCTCACTTCATTTCCACTTCCTCCTGTCTCAAAGCTGGTGCTTGTCTCTGAAGGTGGGGTGATAAATAAACATATCAAATCTAAATTGATAAATTGTTTCAACCAGTATGTTTACACCATAAAGTGTTTTTGTTTTCTTCAAACTAAAATTGAAAATCTGATACAAATTTTGATAGATTTTTTGGAAATCGCAAGGGATTTGAATCTGACAGCAACAGAGCTGATATTTCGGTAAAACTTTACATTACGGTGTTATTAATAAATGATGGGTAAATAGTTAATAAAACAGTTAAATAAAACCATTAATAATTCCATTTATAAACTACCCCAAACACTATTTTGTTTTAATTTATGTTGGATATATGATAAATGATACATTATAATGTTTCCTAACTGTTTTATAAACTGTTTACCTATCATTTTTTAATATTATTGTACTATAAAGTGTTACCCATATTTCTATCCTGTAGATTCCACATATGTAATCATCAATCAGCCTTAATCATAATAAACATTGTGTTACTTTTCTGAATTTAAATGCAGTTCTAGGCACCTTTTTGGTAATAATAACTTTTAGAGTATTGTGTTAACATGACTTTTGATATCATGTTTTCAGAAAACTTAAGTAAAAAAAAACTATTATGCTCACATAAACACACTGAATGTTGCTTACCTTAACATGACAACATTAATTGTGATAACTTATGGAAGTTGATTGGTATAGAAAGTTAATCTTACATTTAGAGAGGAAATCCTCACTGCTTCACTCATATAATTTCCAATACTTGATAGTGGTTTTAGTTTTAGTTGGGAACCATTGCCTGAACCATTGCAAACTAATCAGAAATAAGAACTGCATTTGCAAGGTGTCATAGTTTATTTTCATCACAAATTGAACTGGTTCTATTTTCCTCTGTATTCTTTCCAGTTTCAATGGCTCTGAAAGAATAAGTGCTACTGATAACCATAACATATTGTACATATACATATTGTACATAGACTTTGCAGCTGTATAATCAATGTATTACAAAACAATGATAAACTAGAACTAGTAAAGCATCTGCACCTGCTCATTTCTCTCCAAAACAATAATAATAATACCACATTTTAACATAAACACAGACGTGGTACAAATACATAGTAAATACTGAAATATTTTTAATCCACTTTATGGAGCTTTCAAACAGGCGCTAGGATGATCTACGATAAGAATCAGGTGTTAGAAACAGGTGAACCAACATTAAGTTGACATAAATAAGCTGCTTTACAGCTTAAACATGTCTTATGTAAACCAGCACTTTAATAGAATATGCTTTTAATGCAACAGAAGAACAGCTGGTCTGGTTTCAGAACCAAGTTTAGGCCAATAAACGTTTTTACAACCATACCCAAGTTAATCTGTATTTATCTAGTTAGGTTAATTTACATTATCAGCAGCTCCTGTTTAAAAGTGTGCGACAGTAATAAGAATACATCAATTGTGATGTGATCTCTTAGCTTTTTGGTGTATTTTTATATGATCCTGCTTTATAGGCAATCAATTTATAGGTTTTGGTTCATTATGTTATACTTTGTCAGATATTGTGTACTCTGCATGTGCCCAGAAGTAACAACAATTGTTTTCACAACTGACACCTGCTTAATAGCAACCTGAACATTCATTATTATTATTAATAATCATCACAGGCATAATCATTGTCATCCTCAGGTGTATTGATGTATTTAACAAATGAATGTAGCTACCCTGTTGCATTCACCCTGACTCACCTCTCTTATTTGTTGTTTTGTTTGTTCCCATGAATCCAGTAGCCTAAAACACTACACTAAAACCAAATGAACAATCAAATAAGAAAGAACAACGTGTTTTTTTGGAGGGTGTGGTCCAGAGTTGTTGCTTTTTTGACAGTAAAACTAGATGACTGCCTTGGGAGGGGTGGTGGTCTCCAGAGCAGATGGTCCCCTCATTTCCTATAGTACCAGTACCAAGCAAGAAGCACCCATAACAACACCCTCGTGAAGGGAAATGTAAGTGGTGCAAGCATTCACTCTAATTTGTTAAGCCCTCTTTCTGAACATCTGATGCATTTCTCCCTTGATATATCTGTCCTGTTACCCGAGGGGGCGGTTAGGGCCTAAAGAAACCAAGCTAAACAAATCCCCTGCAGTTCATATGCAGGACCATAAATTATTATAACTTCTGCTTCAAAGGTGTTAGCAATTTAGTAATGGAGCAGTAGAATATGGTAAAGGAAAAGGATTGCATTTACCCAACATTACAATCCTAATGCTTATTACTCATTCAGCGGTGTTGGGCTGGTGTGGAGTGGAGAAGTGGGGTAGACTTTGTTGTTTATTACAATCCTGTTGAAGTCTTTAATTATTGTTCTGTTTGAGTAATATCAAGGTGTCAGTCTTATGTAAAATTAATAAATAAAAATAGGAATAAATTAATAAATCAAAACAGGAACATTTACTTTGTTGAAATGTGCTAATGGTACTATTTCAGCAGCGAATACATTACAGATTCAGATGCTGGAAAACATTTTAATTGAGGAAAAAACATTTTAATTGAGGAAAAGTGTGCCCAGTTGAATGACACAGCCAAAGCATTTGTTATTGTTTACTTATGAGCAATAGGACATGTGGTACATTTTAAGAAGAAAGAAGGGTGATTCGCCAGATGAAATTTAAAGGGTCTTCATGGTTATCAAAAATACATTCTGGTTAATAAGTATTGGAAGTTTGCATAATCAAACAACATTTCAATTCTGGAAATTATACACATACTGTGTGGATATAAAATACGGCATATTCATCAGCTTTCTTTTTTGATTAATATATTTAAAACTGTATAAAATGCCGAAATTTACTGCAAAACAAAATTAACAGCTTACCTCAAATGTCACATATATCAACAATACTGAATGATCACACTGATGTATAAATTAATAAAGTAGTCCACATTTAAATAAGTGAGCAAATGAAAATCAGAGCATTCCAGCTAAAGTGGGTCTGAAGGCATGAGGAACAATTGGGAAAGATGAGGCTCTTTCCAATCCCCAGGATGGTGTGAACTCTGCGTCGTCTCTAAGGAACAGGAACACCTTGACATAGAACAAACAGCCCTCCTTAAATGCATTAGAGTTACTTACATAACCTGTATTGATTACTTCTGCCGCATTATACTAAAAGAATGAAAAAACACTGACATTTTGTATGATAAAATCCCTGATAGGATTTATGAAGAAAAACTCTGTCTTCCTTTTAAACATTCAGCATTTTGTAACATTCAGATTAATTGCCATGGCAAGGAACAATTTAGGTACAATACACCCAGATTGTGTAAAGAAAACAAAAATAAGACATTGTGCATCAGGAAAGTAAACTGTATTATTGACTAAAGATGAAACAGTTTATCTGGATATGTATTAGGTAGTTATAAGTAACACATCGTTAGGTCGCAAATGCAAAGGACTATTTCCAACTTGAAACATAACCATGTTGATAAGATGGATGTGTAAAAAAAATCTATGAAATATTGCTTGTAGCATTTAGCATTTTTGCTTGTTTTTCTTATTCCCTTTTGTGTTTCAGTGTCAATTATAGTGCCAAGGTTGTTCAGATTTTGAGAAAGAACTTATGTCTGTACAAGAAGTAGGCGATGAGGACCCAGAGGGCTGTTCCTAGTAGGTCCTGGAAGAGCTGTGCAGCATGGCTCTCCTGAAACTGAAGATCCCAGTTGAATGGAAAGTAGGTGCCCAGGAGGGAGTGGCCGACATACACAAAGATGGAGTTCATCCCTGTGGAGAGACTGGGGTTTAATGACAAATACATTCAAAGTCAAAAAGGAAGAACCTAAAAATATTACTAACATGCTGTATGTAAATTGCTAGATGCGCAAATGTTCTGGATATATATATATATATATATATATGGAAAGCAAAAAGGTAAAAAAAAATATATATTACCTTTTTGCTTTCCATCTTTATAGACCTTTCTTTTTGCCCCTTCGAATGTCCCAGATAAACTGTGTTATAGTCACTTCAAAGTTTTTACTGTCATTGCATTAATAAAATATACCTTTAAAACCCTATGTGTTTTCCTAAGGGGAACCTAACATTAAGTGAACAATGAGCAATCAACTATAAGTAACTTTAATGTGGTTTATAGTTATATTGGATATGAACACTTGAATGCTTTCTCAATAAAGCCTTTAATAAAAGCAAGACAAGGTCGTTAATAAATCTGTAAAAGAGCACTGAGTTTAATACATATTAACAAAGTATACTACAGAAATATATAGTTTTGGACCCAGCTCTGTGAACTAAAGACCACTATTCATCACCAACAAATGGACATTACTGCAAAGGTACTTTTCTCAAACCAATGTTCATTTACCCTGTCTTTGGGATGAAGGAGTATTTCTGTGTTTTACGTCCACTACTCCTTTCTCTCATTAATCAAAAGTGCCTTCAAATGTGCCAATAATATGGGGTGGTTTTGTTATGTGGAAGTAAATCCAAGGGGATCTGGGCTGAAGCCATCTGTGTAATTTCATTTAGCTTCTGATCTGCATTTGAAAACCTATTTAATTAAACCACCTCCAAACCAGACATAGTGCTTTGTTTTGTACACCACTGAGAATGCAAAACTTTTACTTGTACTGTATATCCTCCTATTTCTGACAACACTCACAGCAAAGTGACGAATGCTAAAGGGACATAGGGACAGACAATGATGTACGATGTAGTCTTAGTAACTCTAGTTTGAATCACAAGTTTAAAACTGGATTCTCTAACAGGTCATGACAGCGTATGTGACTGGGGAAGAGAGAGTTTGCTTCCCTTGTTGCATGACATTTCAACTTCCCATATCATATGCATTATAATATAAAACTGAATTAAAATCTGTCAAATCATCAGCAAACACCACCGAAATAACAATCAAGTTTATGATTTCCAGTTGGACATCCTGACAGTACCTGGGAAAATGAAAGGTTGGCCTCCCCACCAGCCTTTGACATCAATTATGAAGTACATTGCCCCAAGCAGGATGAAAGAAGACCATCCCATACAGGTGATGTAAGACAGAGACCTAAAACAAAACAACAATGCTTATGAGACTTCAAAGCAGTTTAAACTATTATAAACTAACAAAGAACAAGATGTTCAAGTGGTTGCCCATAGCTGTACCAAATCCATCATCCATCACAGATTATGGATTCTATCCCAACACACCTTCAAATGTAATGGCTGTATTTACTTAATACACAAGCACTCCCCTAGGTAGTAATCAGTTAATAATTAAAATATTCCATAAAACCTATAAGATTATGGACCCTGTGGAATGGGTTGGGTTGGGTTGATATTTTGGAAAACCTTTTTGGAGGTTTTGTACCTGAAAGAAGGCCTGAGAATAGACCAAAATGGGGGGGAAGTAGCGTCTGGGTAAATGTAAAAATAACCCCCATCATGCACATCAATAATGTTAGATAAGTAGTATAAAGGAAAACAATAAGACCGACTCTCTTATGTTTCATAATTAGTATGGTCAATAGAAAGCCCTCCGAGATGTGTGCCACTTGGCAGAGAGCGGCAGACTCTGCAGGGAGTTAATTACTTTTGAAAATCTGGACAATGATTTATGCTCAAGGGCTTAATAACCAGTGCATGATGAACTGCCCATAAAAAGCAACCCGGAGCAGGGGGGGCACTCGCTGCATCCTGGCATCCTGCATCTAAGCATTATTATTAAGGACTAAATGGTCCATGTAGGATGCATGCCTGGATATTTAGTTTGCAGTGATCTTATGGTGTCCACAGTCACAGTTAGGGAGCTGAGAAATGGGTGGCACTGAGATGAAACTCATGTCTGAGTCATAACTCTTTCATTATATGGCTTTCATGACCAGCTTGGCATGCTGATTGACCCATCAATGTGTAGTATCCCAACTTTGTTTGATATATTATCGCTATACAGTCATATCAAAGCTGACTTTCTTGGGCAGTATACCAGAACAGTGTCACACAGTAAGGGATGTGTGCACATCACCTCGCACACATTTATTTACAGTGCTGTCTGTCACTTGAAGCAGGTAAATCCATGTTTTAGCGGCCAGTGATTTGTGCATCTCTGAAACTCTTCCCTTCTTCCCTTCTGAAAAGCGGCAGGATTTAGAGGACCGAAAGCACTTACCAGAGGTTTTTATTGACAGGTATAAATCCCTCGTCTCGTGTGCACTTAGAAAGGATGGCCGATAAGATTCCCTGAGGGTGGAAATAAAACATTGAATCCAGGTCAGCATGGTGCAATAAAGTAGGAAATATTGGACTGGGCAAAAAAAATCAGGAACAACAAAATCAAGGAAGCAATGGGCATTAGATGGATATCCCTACTCAACTCCTGAGTGTCTCCATTGATTGGTTAATCAAAAAACACACTGGCACCTAGTAAAACAGCTCGATACAATATTCCATCAGGCAACGACAGACGTGTAACACTGTAACTCAGATTGGCACGCACTTTGGTGGGACTGGAGAAAGTTCGAGAATCTGCCTGCGCAGGCATTTTCACCAGACGCAGAATGCAATGAAATGGTTAAAAGAAACTGCTTAATATATATGATTATATAAGAAGCAGTAAACAATGCCTGCATATTTGAATGATTTAATTCCTCACTTATTGTGTCCCGCAATAAACTGTCTGGACCAATACACACAGTGAAGACAGTCAAATATATGCACACACACAAGAGTACTAAAAATATAAATAAATCCCCAATGCCTGCTTGTCTTGGGAGATGTGTGAAAAGACAACAGTTAGGTAAGTGTATTACTCATACAACATCATAGAAGAAATGTATAAAATTGAAGTTAAGGAATAATAAATCAGAGAACAAAGAACAAAAACAAAATTGCACACATCTACAATTGTCTTCCTTGGGTTTTATTTCTGGTTTATAAGAATAATATTAATCTACATTCAAATATCAATAAGTCAATAGGATATTGTTGTCAGCCATGGTCTAAACTCTTAGATCAAATACTTTTCTGCAGTACATCCCTGTGCAATTCCTTCAGCCAATATTGCTGAATAGACCGTTGTTGCCAATATGACTTGTTACGATGCTCAGGAGGCACCAACATTCAATGTAAAACTTATAATGCTTTTTGATTTGAAATCGTTTAGCTAGACCCTGTAATGAGAAAATCTGGTATCATACCTTTCAGGGGCCTTAAAGCTGGCACTAAAACAATTACTATAAGATCAAATTAACTGTCCCCCCTATAGGCTGTCCTAATCTATTCAGACTGAATGATTCATGGAGACACACAGATCCCACGCATACAGGGAAACTGCTTATTGGGAAAGCTTAAATATATTCAAGTTAGGAAAACCATTACCATTTTATTCCCCCTGAGTTTCTACCTGGTTTCAGTGTAATGAAAATAATAATACAAAAACATATTTACTTTATGTGTACACAAAAACAATAATAAGAATTGTGTGGGACAAAAACGAACATCAAAAATCATTACTTATGAATTGAATTACATTTATCATTTTTGATAATACCATTTGTAAAGATATTAAGGTCAACACAGGATGTAAACACAGAGACAGGGCAGTTTGAATTAATTTCCACTATAAACTAGGAATGAGAACATTGTACCTGAGTAACATTTAACACGTCCTGTATTGTTCCTGCAGTGAGATGTTCTGTCTAGACACATTTCATTGCCTTATTATACTGTGTAAAAAATAATGCATCGTGGGTATACACAGGTCAAAAGACAGTTTAAACACAAGAGGAAATACTCTATTCAAAGGAAGAACAGGCATTTCAAATTGAATAATCAGCCCGCTTTGAAGGTTAATAGTGCCTTTACATGTATTTCTGGGATTGGATTCTTGCTGGTTCCCTGCTGAAAACGAAGAGATTTGGAGATAAGCAGAACCTCAGTGTGACGTGTGACATTAAGAAAACAACAATACTCTTTGTTTAGTTCTGTGCTGCCTTTTCCACATGACCTTTAACCTCCTGGTGATGCAGTACTGGAAACTCTCAGTGACAGCCCTGCAAAAGACTCCCTACAGGCACTTTTCACCTCATTGGGCAGGGAAGTGTTTCACAGCTCTCAAACACAAGGCTCTTCAATCTCCTGCTGTAGAGATCTGGCTTCCTGTGAGCTAGAGGCTAAAAATGAAACCTTCACACACTTGAAGACAGTACTGGGGAAGTAAACACTTTCTAATTTCAGGTTAAACAGACGCTAGCCCTTCATGGTACAACAAAAGATTGCGGTCACCGAGTTGTAAGGTCCCACCAGATATATTCAATTATTTTTTTATCATGCTGCTTCCAATGAAAATATTAATGAAAACGATTTCCCTTGTGTGTCTGTAATTCTAATAAACATGTATGTGATTTTAAAGTATCTTTTCTGATAGTTTGAATGTGTGGACATGTGTGCCTGATATTTCTCTATAGTCTTTCCTTTATTTGTTTGATAGAGCTGAAAGTATATGTTGCAACAATCATATCTGCTTGCAACATTATCAGAGCTGGTAATGACACCCTCAAGGCCTGAAGTTCAGTAAAGTGATACAATCTCTTTGATGTGGGCGAAAAACAAAGCAGGTTAATTAAATCTGCAGGTTTTAAGAGATCCTTCAAATTAGATGGCAACATTATGACCATTTTATTCCCGGCTCAATAACCACATGCTATACATGAACTTATAGCAGTCAACTTCAATTAAAATTTGAAGACTCCCTGTCAACTGTCTGAAGACCTTTGGTTGCTTCATAATGCTGTAGACCTCACCTTATTAATAAACACTCGACAAGCAAAATGTCAGGTTTCAACAGGGTTCAATACAAATACATTAATGAAAAAACACAAATTAATCAACTTAAAGGTTATTTCACATAAATGTTTTAAGAGTGGCATGAAAGATAAAAAAAGGTAATGCCACAAATTGTCAAGGCATACTTCTTTATTTTAAAACACTACACTGTTGATTGTTGATCCAAAGCTACATAGTATATATTTTTTTCTCCTTTACCAATAAATGATTTGTGTTTTTTAACCAAATAATATGTTCTTATGTTCTGTTTATTTAATATAACTGTCTGAAGAGTGGAGGTTTTTTTAATGGTCAATATAAAGTATTTCAGTAATTGATACCGAATCTTTTTAATGAAGACAAGAAGTATTGGGTATGGTATTTTGGTTATGGGAGAAAAAAAAGGCACAGAGACAGAGGGAGAAAGAGTAAGTAACTTTTAAAGCCATTTTTATTATTACCTGCAGATAGAAGGGGTAAAATGTACAACAGGGTATTGTAATTATGGTAGGCTATGAAACTTCCTGCCCATCAGTAATGGTGAGACACTTATCTATTCACGAATATCAATGTATTTAAGAGAGAGTGGTCTGAATGAAGCATTAAGCAATAGAGATTTTGTTCCACTCTACTTTGGCTCCCCAGACAATGAAAACTGACACAGATGGCACACCTGATGCATCACAAGCATGCAGCATTGCTTGCTACTTGGACCATATACTCGGCCATTAGATGTATGCTTGTTTATTGCTGATCAATTCACTTGTTTGGGGGAAAGCATTGTAAAATCCCTGATTATACTGTTCCAATTACATCACAAGAAGAGCTACCACAGAAGAGAAATGTGTCACAACTAAAACAATAAAATGTAAACTAGATTTGTGAGATTTAAGAAAAATAGTATCTCATTAGATATGTTTGTGATTTGTATAATCAGGAGAGACTTTCTAGTAGAAGAAGGGTTAAAACTCCAGTGTGTTGTTTACATGGTGAGATGAATATCATTTCTGGATATGTCAGAATCAATGGGTTGGAAATATTGTACATGCGATTTTCTGATTGCGCCTTGAGGCGTTTCACTAGATGACATGGCTACTATGTGGGGCAACCGCTCAATTTCCATCTCTCACCCAGTGCTTTGATCGCTGAGCCTTAATTAACTCAGCATCCTGTTTATTAAGTTACGGCGGTACTGCAGCAACAAAAGATTGGAACACGATCCGGACTGCCATCCCGGTCTTAATGCAATAACTGCTTGACCCAAATGTCCCAGACAGTGTCTGGGTTTGTTTTCATAAACCTGTTTACAAGATTGTCTTTATCAATTACTTCTCTACATATACATTCTGAATGCCAATAGAAACTAATCAATCAATCAATCAATCAATAGCATTTATATATCAGTGCACTGTTGCAATTTAATAATGCTATGCCCTATGTGACATGTTGGCTATGTTTTCAAACTTAGTTTTTCCAGATAATTGTGGCTACCAAATTCAGTTATGAAAGAACACAAGGCCTTTCACACAATTCAATATCAAGCAGCTACACTAAATATTGTTGTGCACTGTGTATAATACTACTACATCATAAAATGGGGCTACTTATATTCTGGACATTGGATTCCCATGACTATAAATAGCCAGTCATTAAACTTTACCAAACAGTTCTATTTAAAGGCAGATTATAAACTTTAGTATCAAAACCCAACTTTTGTCTGTTGATAAGTTTTCAGAAGGGGTATGTGTGATCATCATACATGCTACAGAAGTAGGCTTCATACATCTGAAAGAAGGAGCAAAACCTTTTTATTATAACATACATTCTTCCAGGTCTTATTAAATAGTTAAAGACAACTTTTTTAATCTTTACATCACGTAAGTACTTTAATATGCTACTAACTAAGCCACTGGGGTAGGACCATACCTCACATTTTAATTAGTGTTACAGCCTTCCATCTTTTAGTCTATAGTCATACCCTTCAGTGACAATCTGTGAAACACTGACTTGGGTTTTGTTGCGCTGCATGGTGGGACCCACCTACTGCAGAGGGGGCCGACCGGCCGGCGCAAGACAGATGAAAACTGCCCTCCTGTTTCCACCTGCTAATTGAAATGTCATCATCACAACAGACGACAAGTGCTTAGCCTTTTGTCTGCACAATCATCTTCTATCTTGCAGTAAATAAGAAAGACAGGTCAAACGAAGAAGCAATTAACCTTAAGAGAAGTCAGGTACTGAAGAAAAGATAGAGCTTCCCTGACAAAGCTGGTTAAAAATGGCTCCCATAGCAAAATGGGGGCAATGCATTTGGCCTTATTAAGAATCCAATAATGGCATCTCCGATTAGGAGCAGGCCAGGCAATATAGGTGAGTGAGGCGATTATACTTGTTCACTACATCTGCATAATGTTTTGATTCAAAAGACTTCCCAAAATTAGTGTACTGCCCTCTTAGATTTCACACTCTGCTTTCATAGGCAAAGTGATAGGAATTTTAGGAGACATTTTAATTTACAGAGTAATATTGACATTTAATGATAATTGACCACTATAACATTAGGACTTGTTAGTATTATCTTAACGAGACAGCTTTCGATTCCTCATTGTTTTGAGTTTGAGTTTTGCTAATAATCTTCCTCATATTAGCATTTGATAGAAAACATATATAGTCATTTGTGAATTTTCCAATGTAATGGATTGTTTATGGATATGATATTACACATGGCTCACCATTAGGTTATCAGTCCTCTAAAGTTTCAGAGAATGTCATTTCATACATTTATTAATATCTCACTGTGATCTTTATTCAATAACAATGCCATCATAGGAATTAAATATATTAAATTGCCCTGTAAAGTGAAAACACAACCTTTGACACTTCTAGGACACTGAGTTTTTGCAATAGTTGAAGTGAAGATAAAATAACTTTTAATGTTACTGATGTATTCCTTTTATTAGTCTAAGGGATGAAAAAAAAATCTTTGGTAGCTCATTCAGCCTCTTCGATGCCATTATCATTTTTCTTTGGAAGGGCCCTGTCTGCTTACATATTCCCCAGCTGAACATATATTATCTTCCAAAAGAGCAATGGATGCATCATTATGACTACAAAGGAAAAGGGTAAAAACAATAGCATGAAGGTGATACCACCAATAAGCACTATGGTATGGAATGGGTTTAAATAGGTATCTGAAATATAGGAAGCCACTATAGGATGCAAATATAGGATACAAATTTAGTTCATGCAAAGTAAGAATTTAATTCACTAAATAAGCAATTATTATTACAATTTGAGCTGAACGTACCAGTAACAGAGCCCACAGCAGGAACCGTTTCAGAATGCTGCCAGTTCTCTTCCGGTAAAAAAGCAGAATCTTGCCGGCCTGTTAAAACACAATGTTTCAAATACATTTGTAGTGTTGACATTATTGAACACTGTAGAAAGGTACTTAAATCATGTTTAAAAAAAAAACAGACAGAAATCCAGAATACATGTAGTGATATTTGTGGAGAGATCACACTAATATATATATGGCAGTAAAACTTGTCTAATGAGTAAACCAAATTAAGATTTTAGTTTGTAACATCATGCTTGTTTGTGAGGAAACAACAAGAGAGCACCATTTAAAGGAGACAACTGAGCAGACTCTGTGAAAATTCAATTATGAAACAATAAGCATTATGATCTGCAGCATTAACAATGCGATTAAGTAATCATTATGATCATTGGTAATTGCTTTTCTGAATAACAGAATGAAAAACACAAAACTCTAACGATGGATGCTATTTACATCAACAAAAACTACACAATAAGATTATTTGCTCATGCAGAATTACCTCACTTCCAGAGTATTAAAAAAAAAAAAAAAAAAATGAATGTGACAACATTATTACAGCCTTATAGTGACACTGTAGCCATTGTCTGTTTGATGAACACTAAAGGGTATAAGACACTAATGACAAAAGGCAACTACACTGTAGAGCTGAATTAGTTTTAAAACTGTTCTCTGTATCATACCAAAAATAAACTCATAAATACATCAGTAAAAGATCCATCTGCGTACACTGAAGCATGACTGAAATAACACATTTGTTCTTATGTTTCCCTGGGAAAAATGAGAAGGCAAATGTTAAAAGAAAAAAGAAAAAGTAAACTAAGCCACTGTCCAATTTTTGGCTCAAGGACCACCAGGGATCATCATTACTTTTCATTCTGGAAAAATAATTCAGTATGATTCCTAGCTCCTTTTGAGCAGAGAAATTCCTATCCACAGAGAGGAAAAACAGCAATCGTCTGTCACAGTACTGAGTCATTCCTTGCTTCTCACAGTTGGGTTGGGCTCAATCTCCGTAAAACTTTTCCAGTTGAGTAGTTAATTCACTCTTAATTGCCCATTAGAGGATGTTCTACTGTACATGTTTTGTATAGTTCTCCTTATCTTACTTATGGTAAAGTGTTAACTGTTTCGGAGTTATATCAGTGGTCTATCACAGTGCTTTACCGACAGCCACAAAAGGCAGGATGAGTTTCTCATTTGCATCACATTGTACACTTCCTGAGAATGAACTGTAAGAGGTCCTATTAGAAACGTCTTCTTTCCCACTACAATAGATAATTCGCTTTAGAAATCATCTATGCAGATAGAACAGAAACAGAAAGAGAGAGAGAGAGAGAGAGAGAGAGGGAAATACAAAGATGAATCCAGATAAGATAAACTATCCCAGTGTTGCTCATCTGAAGAATTCCTAATTGGAGTTGAGACAGGAATAATTTTACACAGGACAAATACACAGACTGAAAAAAAAGGGAGATTTCTGAGCTGCAGGCCCACAATGCTTGGACTTGTGCATGCCGTCCCCGAGCTCCAGAAGAGGTTCTCAGAGTACGCTACACCAGATGTGAGCCACTAGTCAACACACTTTCTGATTAATTTGGTGATGATTAATATAATTCAGCTGAAGGTATCAACATCAGGGGCACAGACAGCCTGCCAAGGGGGCACACCTGGTGTGCCGTATCAGACTCACTGATGGGAGAGCTCAGCACTCTGACATTGTTTCTTCCCACCTTCTGGGAATTCAACAATGTGATTTGTACGCACAGCAAATCCCCTGTTACAAAACATTTGTATAGTAGCTACACAGACACCATCAAAGTGCGAGTCCTCTCAGCTCACCCTGAAAACCATATATATCTCTCTTCACCTTGAGACTTGCTCCACTGTTATTAAAACCAAACAGCTGTTTCGGTGTCAAGCCAAGAGCACGCATCAGTAATTGAGCCTTGCCTTGTTAAAGACAAAAAGTATTCTTTACTAGAAGATAATGGCAGATACATTAAACTCTTAGAAATATCACGGTGGGCTCAAGCTCAATTCAAAATATGATGATCATGTATCAAGTTTGACCAGGCAGGAAGCTACTGGCATCTCAATATTGGGTCGCACAAAATTATAATTATAGCCGGTATACCCAGTGGCAGTCCCACTTCAGAGTAATTTCTCTAATATGATGAACAAGACAGGGAGGACTTTACTATCGTTCAGTCTCCCACTTGGCTAAGTGCATTCCTGCTCAAAAAGCACACTTGTAAATCAAAAAGGAATATCAAAGAAATTCAATTGAGAATGCCACGAGATGCCGTCTGTCTGGTTCATATTTGGACGTGCATATAATTTTTCTTTGCGAGTTTGTTTTCATGTCTTCAAAGATACATCGGCATGTGTCAGCAGCCTTACCCACTGAATAATCCACAAGAAAGCGGTAACGTACATCATACGAGAGTATGGTTAAAACATCTGTCTTTACATTACTAATCACAGATAGTGCTATTGCAAACTTCGGGGGGAGCCGCAACTCTCGATTTCAAGCCGACTCCAACATGACAAACACATGAAAAAAGAAAGAAATGACGAACAACTGGTGCCCTGACAAAACACTTCGGGAGAACTTCAGTGCTCATAGATCACACAGACCATATGGTTCACTTTGAATCGCGCATTATTGGGTTTTAATTACAACCTGCAGAAATCATGACAAACGTGTTTAGGCTTTCAGACATGACTCCACGCATTCTGCCGGGACCTTGTGGAATTTTCTAGCGGAGTAATGAGAACCATTTGATAACAATTCCTCCCAAGGGAGTGGACTTCAAGGTAGAAGTAGACAGGCTTCCCTTGAAAGAAAACATTCCAGTTTTAGCCCCCAACCTTGTCAACCTTGTCTTTTTTGTCCTGTAAAACTTTCATTTCTATTTTGTTTCATGTTTTCCGTTTGTTAAAACCTCCACTTTAATTTCTACAAGGCCAGGCTACCATCATTTGTTTCACCTTTATTCGGGGGCGGGGAAGAGATAGATGTGTTATTCTGAGATATAAAAATGAGATGGGGAGGGCAATATGAAATCTCAAATCATTACTCCTCCTGTTTTGTTTCCTGGAGTATCCACATCCGTTTTGCTTTTTAAAGGAATAATTAACCAGCTAAATCTAGATTATAACTCATGTTTTCTGCTTAGTTTCTATATCCTTGAACATTCATGCGTGCCTTATGCTGTGCGGTTGATTTTTTTAGCTGCAGGGCCTATGGTGCATTTTTGGAGGTATGACTGAAAATGCCATTTTCAGTTTGGCCCATGGGGTGAAAGAGAAATGTGGAAATCCGTGGTGTGTGAAACAGACCTGTTAATGTAATAGTCTGAATTTTATGCTCACTCTCCAATAAGTGTGCAGACACAGGTACCACTATGGCACTGGTTTCAATATTAATTAGGTAATAATTTGATAGGCTCCTCCATGCACAACAATGCGTTCCAGAAAGATTGGTAGACTGATTTTGCGTTGATAAGAATACATGCCAATGAAAACATCTTTAATTTGATGCCCAGGATGGAATGGTAGAAAGTAGACACAAAGGATAAAATAGTTGCAGGTAAAATGCAAATACAAAACCAGGCTTGAAAAATGAACAGCTACACAGCCCCCACATGGGCTAAATCATTATATTGGCTCTTTAACATTATTACATTGGGATGAAACACTTCATCATAACTTATAGGCACTTAAGGCACTCATCTCAACATGCACCCCCTCTGTTCATTTTATCTCCACTCTCAAGAAGACAGGGAAATTGATCTGATTACTCTACAATAGTACAAGAGGACTGCAATCACGCATTGTATGAGGTCATTGCCGAAGACAAGGGCAGCCTCAATGGCACATTAGGTTTCTTCTCTATGCTAACCCCTTACCTGCATTCCAAGGAAACCCATTACAATGGAATTGGCTGTGCCTAGGACCCCCTCGGGGTCAAAGGGCACTGTAGTTCGATACAATTCCTGCCAAAACAAAAACAAACAGAATCTTAAGGACTCTGTGCAAATTGGACTCATGCAATGTTTTCACAGACATATTGAAATTCCTGTTCAGAAATCTGGAACTGAATAATATTTTGTAATTACAGTGAAGAAAATCACAAATAAATAGTAGGGAAAATGGCGTAAGGAACTTCAGAGGCAAATACATTTTTTGGGGGGTAGGGTAATGCCTATAAGAAGCTTCAATGAGGTTGAAAAATACCAAATACCAGTGACTATATACACCGATCAGCCATAACATTATGACCACTGACAGGTGAAGTGAATAACACTGATAATCTCAAATCTTGGCACCTGTCAGTGGGTGGGATATATTAGGGAGCAAGTGAACATTTTGTCCTCAAAGTTGATGTTAGAAGCAGGAAAGATGGGCAAGCGTAAGGATCTGAGCACCCATGCTGAGCCCTGTCCACTGCCGAAAGCGTCTGCAATGGGCACATGAGCATCAGAACTGGACCACGGAGAAATGGAAGAAGGTGGCCTGGTCTGATGAATCATGAGTTCAGGGTGCTGACTTGGCCTCCAAATTGCCCAGATCTCAATCCAATCGAGCATCTGTGGGATGTGCTGGACAAACAAGTCCGATCCATGGAGGCCCCACCTCACAACTTACAGGACTTAAAGGATCTGCTGCTAACGTCTTGGTGCCAGATACCACAGAACACCTTCAGAGGTCTAGTGGAGTCCATGCCTCGACGGGTCAGGGCTGTTTTGGCGGCAAAAGGGGGACCTACACAATATTAGGCAGGTGGTCATAATGTTATGGCTGATCGGTGTATATGTTGATAACATGTTGCCAGTTTAATGACTGTAGTACAGTGGGTAGTCCTTGAATGATTTTATAATTTGTGTGTTATTTACAATTTAGATGCTAACATGATGAATGTGACGAATATAATGAATAACCTAGGTTATCACCTTACCTTACAAGTAGGATTGCTGTAAACGTGGTTTTCACCTAGAAGCCACCGGTCAATGTATCCAGCAGCACCACCAGTGCAATTAGGGAACTGCCCCTCTTCTCCAATCCCACCTGGTCCCACATAACCCCTGATGGATACAGTAAAATATTACCTCCCAAACTGGCTTTAGTTTACATTTGGGGCATATTTACCCTTTTGGACACACACACTCACACACACACATACAATCCTACAAAAGTGAGTCACTTTCTCCAGTTGATGGTAGTTGAATCAACCAACTTTGAGTGAGATGGAATTTAAGGGACAAGAGGGACTTCAGGACAAGGTTTGAATTTTTCAAATGGAGAATGTGTATTCAGGATCATTTAAGAAAAATCTATTTGGAAATCCACAATGTACATACCACCTGTCTCAACTTAAGGTTGAATCAGTGTTCAATACACTGTGCAAATATACCACTGGTAAACAATATACTTTAACGAAGTAGATTTATTACATTAAATTAATGAAACAGCGTTGTTTCAAATGTAGAGTGCAAATTCTTTCAAGTACTTTCTGTACTGCATGCTTTTGGCTACATTCTTCATGAAGGCAGGTGTTAAAACACTCCATGGATTCTTTCTTTTAAAAAAGTATCCATTTATATTACTTGATCCTACCATGCAAAAAATTGTGTTTTGGACACAGCCATTTCAGTAATCCAGTAAAATAGATAGTCATGAAGGAAAACAAGTCTTAAAATTACAATAATGTAATTAAACAAACAACAAAATGAGGTGCCTTCTGCTTAACAACAAAAAAGTTTAGTAAAGAATGGGTTTCATTCATAGCAAATACACCTCTGGGGTCATGGGGACAACAGATCATAGGAGAAATTACAGCTCGAAGGAAGACACTGGCTAAAATGAGTTAGTGTGGAGCAGCTAGAGGATGATAGATTCTCTGTCTCTCCTCTTCTCTTATTGTCTATGACAGACCATGATTGTCTAATATCCCCCTCTGAGGCACACAGTATGAGCCCATAAATCACAGGGAGCAGCTCATAAAATGAACAACAAGTGCCTGCTCATTTACACCAGGATGCAACATGGTACAGAATGCTTCAAGCTCTGTAGCATTCATTTTGTAATTAATATTCTGCATACGAGCAGTGTAAAGCATGACATGTTTTAAGCACTGTGATACCTTAAATGAATACGATAAGAGATTATAATTAATTAATTAGTTAACTAATCAATTTATTTGGCTGAAGTCTTTCTCCGGAGTTACTTTTATTTATCTACACAATTGCTTTAAAGACATAAAGGGAATTATAAAATGACATAGTGCAGTTTATACAAACAATGTATAAAACAGCACAATGCAATATGTTGTTTAGTGAAGTAAACACTACAATACGAGATACAGAAACTAGAGCATAAACAAGGTAAATACCAAGGATATAGCAGAAACAACAGGAAGCATCAAGTGTGGAGTGATCGTCCCCCACAGGATTTGTAGGTGCAGTCAAGAATGAGACTTAATAACTTTAATAAAAACAACAACAACAACTATAACAATAATGAAATATGTTTGTTGAAGCTTAAAATCTTATCTCACCTGCCACGTCTGTTTTGAAAGAACGTTGATCATTTTTGCAATTGCGAGTTGATTTCATTCTTTTTAAAGTTTTCCCTGAACATTTGCAGGCATCTCCCAGTGCTGCACCACAAAGCCCCACCCACGAACATCAAAGAGAAACGCTGTGTCTTTGAAAAAATATCTTCTTGAATGTTGGAATGATACTTTCTTTACAGTACAGTAGTCATTACTGTTTTTTGTTGTAAAGCAGAATTATAAAACCAGAATCAAACTGGATTTTTGCATGAATGAAACCATTTGTGTGCCTGACACTTTAGACTGCATGTGTCACAGCTACTCATAAGATAACTTTTACTTATCATATTGACATGATGATTGATCTCTCTGGTGGTGTTATTTCAGGCATTTAATGTTGTACTTGGATATTTGTTCCCCCTTTTATTTATTGCTTCTCTTCTAAAGGTCAGGAGAATTGTGACTGTTTGAAAATAATCTTATCAGGAAGTGATCTACAAAGAGTAAAATACTCAAAGGAATCTTAACAGTCTTACATTTTTCTGCTTCTTCTATTTATTTTTCAATTTTTGGGATACACAATTAAATCACTAGTATTACTGTGTTACTCTTGTTTTTTGCAGGTTTTGCAGTCAGAATGGGTCACTGTTTATGCCAAGATGTGGGAATAAAATTCTCTCACAGTTCTTCTCAGTATCATCATGAGGGACAGCACAAAGACTAGTAATCCTAGTAATGCAATTAGGTCATTCTGGAGTCAATCTCTCATTACAATTGAGCAGTTACACTGAAGGAATCGCTTCCCCAGCACAGATACACCATGCAAACAGGCTCCATATTAATAGTGGAAATCAGTAATCTCAGTATTCTTGCAAAATGTTACGGATATATATTTTTTTTAGTTAAAGTGTATATTATGCACTCACAACACTGTTCTGTCCTGCACTTCAGAAGCAGAAAATAAAATGTGAGAGATTCAAGTTCAACATACAAATAATGTCGTAAGTAAGCAACTAATTATACAAGAAATTCTTGTTTTATTGGCACTTTTTTACAGAGTGAAAAGTAATAATTAACATATTGAGTCTAATTAAAGAGCAAATTGATTCTACTGCTGACAAAGGAAATGCATGCACCCACACTCACCGAGCAGATTGCACATGACAGCATTGTGCTTCCAGTTAGTGTTTGTCTAGGCTTCAACTGGATTTGTTTCAGATTTACAGCCCGTTTGAGGGATGGTTGAAAGCAGCTGTAGTGCAGCTTTAATCTTTTAACAGTTTTCTCGTTCTAATTAAGTAAAAAGGTGTCTGAAGGGCCCGACACTGAAGTGTTGACAGAGCTCATCGGTTAGAGCTCTACCTTACAGGTCACCAACACTGTTTTCATCCCAAGGAGATCATCATGCGGACCGATACGAGGGTTCATCACGGGGTTAAGAGTTCGACAAGTCAAGCTGGATATCAAACTCAGCACAACCAGACATCTGAATCATATTTATCTATAACCACAATTATCTCATGCTAATTAGGCGTAAGGGAAGAATGTATATATGGCTTTTACAACAAAATACAATTAGAACCACTTGATTCCAAATGATCAAAAACACAAAACAAAGTTGTTTCATTTCAAAGACAAAACTCTCTCATCCAGATTTCTGAACTCAAACACGAAACATGAAATTCAGATTTTCACGTAAAAAAAAATTGGACTAACTATATTTCTTCTTACATGAACATATATTGCTACAGTTCATCCTTCAACCAGCTTTCAACCTGTGATGAAGAGACAATTTCATTTTAAAACTTGACTTCGACAATGTGTGAGAAAATAAGGCCTTGAAAGGCACAGGAGTAAAACTTTCTTGCCATCACAATTTGGTGTTTGATTTTAGATATTCTTTGAAAAGGAAAACAACGAAACCTCCTTGGGCCACAGTGCAGAGAAGCCATAGAAAACAGAATTTATTCCTACCGCATAAGAAGGCATTTTTCAAAGAAGTCAAAAGCCCTGTGAAAGGCTGTTTTATTACCTCTGTCTATAGCAATAATTCACCGAACACTCGTCTATTCTTTGAATGACAGGAAAAATATTACCCGGCCGGCGAGCTGCACACCAGTGTTTCCAAGTCTGATGGCTTACGTATTTTATTGGCACACAAACAATACAAAAGTATATTCTACTTTGATGTTTATTTGTTTGTTTCCATAAGGGCTACACAAATAACTTTTTCGATTCTTTTTTCTATTTCTTTTGCATTACCAACCACTTTGAAAGAGAGTGAGAATAGGTTGCCTCCTCTTCACAAGAATGGCCTATTGTTTTAGACCTAGAGAAACAGCGGGAACCTCACTACACTGCAAGACCTAATTTTCTTAGTTCTTAAATCTTCTAGTGCCCAGTTAGAAGTAAATGTATAATGATTCGCCTCATTTGTGCTGACATCAGGAGCTACATCATTTTACAACAGCAATTTATATACTGGTTTAGCCAAGAAAAAGACTGCAGTCGTAGGCTATACATGTTGGTGTTTGTGATCCAGTACATTTTATATGCATGTTATTATTGTCAAGATATGAGAGAAATGCATTACTGAAATGTAATGTTTTGTTCAATTTAACTAAAACAAGTAAGCAAAAAAATAAATCAGAAACAGAAACCACTTTCCTTTGTTTATTATTTGTAATGGTTGATACTTATGTTTGTTCTAATGTATTTGTTAAACTAACTAACACAAAATATCCAATGGTATAGTATGTTATTTATAATGAGCAATGGCATGATAATATGATACAATCTACAAATATAGTGAAAAGAGGGCTACAGAATCAACAGGTACATGAATATAACAATTAACTATATTAACTACACTAAATTGCTACTTTATCATCACCCAGTGAAACTATACTTAAACAAATGTTATAGAAGAAACCTCCACTACTAATATTTAACATAAATCATCTGTGCATCAGGATAAACACCTACTATTATCTTGTATTTTTCTAAATAAAATTATTTTTGAAGAACATAGAATTTTCTTGTGGTGTCAGCTGTGGACTAGAATAAATACCTTATATATGTTTTATGTTTGCTGTTTATTGTATATTCAATTTTTCTCAAGATATTACAATGATTTACTGTGCTTTTATGTAATAATTTGCTACGGTATCCTGAATATGTTTGATGAATCAGCAGCAGTGAAACTGGCAATAAAATTGCATTGGACTGGAGCCAAGAACTTGAGAGAGAGAGAGAAAGCACTAAACTCAGGTGGTGTATTCCGGCTCACTGATGAATACCGTATTAACATTAAAATCTTTGCACATTAAATCATTAAAACAACACAAAGAAGACTCACATTAAATCTCTCAAAAAGAGAAGCATCATTACTAAGCAAAAGGCCCACTTTCACAGGTAACATTTGTATCTCACAGGTAAATATATTTTACATAAAAAATGGTTTAGGTATACAGAACAACAAATATATATAGTTTTACTACTTACGCTGGACAGTTTGGAACTGGCATGAGAAAGGTGAAGGACAACCAAAGTATCTCCAGTAGAATAATGAAGAGCCACTCTGGCCAATACAGGACGATGTCTTTGACAGGATTCCACCAACGGCCCTGACCAAATGAGCCAAACAAAGCGTTTTTAAGAGTGCTTGTAGAAGTGATCAAAACAGTTCTGCTGTACCCAATAAGCCCAATAAGCAACAGCACCATTTTAATGTATGTGCGTTAGCCAAGATCAATTGTGCTTGATGATTTTCATCAAACACAACTTTACAGAGTGAAACACAAACAATTGAACAATTAATGTAAACAATCAAAATAAGAAATGAATATGAAGAACACGAAAAAACAGGTTTTCAGAAACAAAGGAAAGGGCTTTGGAAGACATCTCTAAAGTCAGCCAGACCTAAAGGGGTCAATGATACGCACCTCATTTCCAGAGATGTCTTTCTTCGCACAGCATGTCTCCATCAAAGCCAACACGAAGTATGTGAAGCCCAAACGCTGAAGAACTCCAGGTATTCTGGCCCAGGACCATGATACTAGGAAGAGGCATAATTGTGACAGAAAAAAACACAACAACTGTATAAATGTATGGTTCTTGCTCTTCCACACTTGATTAAGGATTGAATGACTGGAATTTCCAAACTCATAGCCCCCACTGTAGTTTTCATGTGTATTTATTTTAATATACACTACCGGTCAAAAGTTTTAGAAAAATTTTCCAGTTTGTATTGAAATTTATGCAGAAATTTAAGTCCAGTGAATAACCTGAAGTGGTACAAAGGTAAGCGGTAAACTGCCAGAGGTTAAAAAAAAAGTTCAGTTTAAAACAACTGAAAAATAATGTACATTTCAGAGTTATATGCTGTGTTACTGCACCCTCTTAAGCATTATTTGGCAGTGTTACGCGCAGCTCCTGTGCATAGACGTTACACTGTATTCCTACAATGCGCACATCGTTTGAAAGCTTATTCTCTTGGTTTCCAGTGTGTTTAATTCTCAAACACATGCCGGGGAGTAAACGTGCAGTCTGCTCCGGGGGGGCGGGGTCTCATTCAGACAGATTCAATCAGATTTCTTTGCAAATAGGCTTGTTTTGTTCAGAACAACCAGTATATATTATCTGATGTTCTGTCAAACACAGAGAAGTTCAGATGCAATTATGTAAAATCATTGTGTATTAGTACACTGTAAACAGTTTTCCATCTTGACATTTTGAGCTCTGTATGGGTCTGTGTTGCTTCTACCAAAACGTGGATGGTCGTGTTTTGATCAGTAGACTGTCTGGTTCCAGAATATGTCATAATTTTCAATATTTTCAGATATTTTGTACTCCTACTCAGACCAAGTATCCTCCCACCCCACCTTTTCAGAATGCGGAGGGAGAGGCGTAAATAGGGGGGGTATAAAACACAAATGTTGCACATCAGGGAATGCTTCATACCATTAGAAAGCTAAGAGTCTCAGCTTTCATGGGATACCAAACACTTGGCAAACAATACAACACTGACGAGTACACATGGGATTAAAGAGAAGCACACGGATTTGGGTACCAGAGGGGTTTGTCAGCTTAAGGGGTTACATTTTGTTAAACAAAACAATTCCATGATTTATTTTTTTATCTCTAATTGTTTATTTGTTCTATGATCTAATTTCAGAGTACACTGAGACATTAAACTGCTTAAATATCAATACAAACTGGAAAAATGGAGGTGTTCTAAAGCTTTTGACTGGTAGTGTATTTTATTCATTATTATGAATAGCCCATAATAACAGTATGTGGTGTCTTGGGTTTTTTGCATAGCATAAACAGCACTGATTGGTATGTGAAATAGAATCAAGTAAAAAAAAAAAAAAATCCAATTTCAAATAAGGCTGTGATATATTTTTGGTTGATTAATATAAGACAGAACACCTACAGATGTTTCAAGTGCATGAATATAGCTGAATATTGTGCTGAATGTGGGATATGGAGTCTTAGCAAGAAAATAAATACATATAAGTGATGTAATGTACTTCCGGGAAAGTACGAAATGTAAGTCTAGGTTCTCATTTGAGTGGCCTAATGCCTAGATTAATCTTAAATCCGCTTGATTAATAATTCATTTTTCTAACATACAGTATGTAAAAAGCTCTAACATTATTTTTCTGCTAATCTTTTAAAATCTGCTGTAATCTTTCAACACACGTCTTCTTTCTGGAGTACCTATTATCGTTAATGGCAGGACCTGCAGTATTTGGGCTGTGATCAGGTCATTGTGGATGTCTCCATGGGCTCAGGACAAACTTTCCTCCCTATATTTGATATCCTCCATTGAAGCTTTATCTCTTCTGGCACACATAAGCATTTGGTGTAAAGACAGACTCCATTCCAGGTTAATTTGGACTGTTTCCAGACTGACAGTGAGCAGTGCAAAGTTCCCAATTAGGGCCCATTACAAGGATTTAATTATGTTATATACATTTATTATGTTTCATTTAACATTTATGCATTGAAGGGGAGGTTTAGATGGGTGTGAGCTTGTAGCTGGCTGGACTTGATGTTCATGTTTTGAGGGGCAAAAACCCCAAAATGACTTCATTGGAAACAGAAAGTGTGGTCAATATTAATATTTGAATCAATGAGTCATTAAAATACAGAACACATAGCTTTCAAATCAATGAAGCTGCTGGTAATGACATTTTTCGCTTTCACTTAATAAAGCTAAAGCATTTTAATTTTACCAAGTAATGAGGTGACTCCATTTTAAATTAAAGGGGGCAGATATTGTTTAATTTCAGTTTTGACAGTTATATGTTAATATCTACCTGCAATAATCAAAGAAGCCTAGAGGGCTTCTGGAGTTGTTTAATCTACAGCTGAGGTAAATGAATATGAAACAATATTTGATCAATAGACCTGCAAAAAAAGCTTCAAAGTGTGGCCATGCACCGACTTTGCCCATAAGTGAAAACAAACGTGGGGAAAACACCTGTAGCTGACTTTCACCAGCTCTACTGTCCGAACTGAGTGTGTGTTGCCTCTGCGGCACAATCATCAGTCCATCAGCAGCCCTGACCATCTATTGACATTGCTTTCATCTCCTGCCAGAATTCCTCATCGCAGTGAAGCCCTCTTCCGGTGCATATTTCTCACAGTGGCAGGAGTGAAAACCTATTGCCGTAGAGCTGCCATTGATCAAGGAAAGTCTTCTAAGAGGGATGAGCTGTTACCCATTCTCCAGACCATCTGTCATAGCGGGATCCTACACAACACAGAGCCTCTACTTACATACACCCACTGTTGGGTTTAAGCACTATCAGAAGATGCATACACTTGACCACTGTGATGTATAGCTTTCTTGTTATGTGGGCTTTTCGGTTTCAGGATGATTCTGAGCATCTTACAGTGTTTACCTGTATTTTAACAGTAAATAGATATAAAAGAAGTAATGTAGAATGAAGAAAGTGTAATTTTGTTAAATCATTGAACATACGGTTCCTCCTGGTATCTTCCTAACAATGAAAATCTACAATTATTTAAAATGTTATATTTCAAGACAAGATCAAACAATTGTAATTTATTTCCGAGCATAAAATAACTCAGTTAGACATGGGGGGACATGCTGCATAAATACCTTGCAACAAATACAGCATTAAAACAAGTACTCCAAACAAAGTCCAGGAGGAGTAAACAGATAAAGGGACTTCAATACATCGGCGAGTAAAAGCAGGGGATTTCTATAGTCACAAAACCAGGTTTAGATGAGACCATTTGTACCAAAGAAACTGATGCACTGTCAAAGAAAAACTTGTTAAATATGTGTGTGAAATAGCAGTCTAATGCCACTAGAAAATGATCGCGACTTTCTGATTCTGCCGTGATACTAGGAATGATGCATTTTCACACAGAAACCTGCACAGATATTTAGGTTATCTACATATTACAGGAGGAAAGAGTACTATAATGAAGTTCTGTCAATCCAGAGTGTGAACAAGTATGTCAGCACAAGATTAATTGTGACTTGCCCAACTATCTTGTGAAGAAAAAAAAGAATGAAATGAATGGAGGCAACTCTCATGCTTTCTCAGTGAGATTGATGGTAATCTGCACATTAGTTAATTGAAAACCTCTTTGCAGAACAGATCACCATGAAACAACACATACTCCATCATTGATCCTGACAATTCAAATAAAAAGGAGAGGTCTTTTCCCCCCTAAGTACAGGAAGAAGCCGTGTGAATATCTAATGAATTGTGCTATGAGCAGGCAATTACACATTATAGAGGAAGCTGGGTTTTTGCAGATGCTGCCTTTTCTTTATCAATTACCTATGACCTTTTAACTTTCATTTCACCATACCAATGTATAAAAAAACCCTAAGAACATGCTGGCTATTTATCTTTTTGTCCTTATGTGAAACTGATATGAGAGGTGCTTACTTTACAATTTCAAACAATGCCTTTTTCCTTTGCATGATCTTCTGCAATATTATGTTTTCGTTGTGATCATACACTAATGTCTCCATAATAATGTCCAAGGCTTGACCATGACTTGGAGTTAAGTGACATTTTCAAGCTCACAGACATTTCTCTCTCTCGATATTGAGCTTGTGGTCGGCCTCCCTAATGAACAACATAATTGAAAAATACCAATAATGTATACGTTAATGAAGCATTACAAACCTATGCATTTACCACCAAACAAGCACTATGCCTAATGTACAAAGGCCAGCGTTGCCTAGGTTTTCCTTTAGTAACAAGCTGTTAACAAAGCTTTTTATATGTTAATTCTACATAAGACTAAAAAACAACTTTTATTTGTCATTTAGTAGAACTACAGACAAGTATCTGACCAGCGTTCTTGAACACTAATCAATTAATGTATGAAAAGTCCTTTTGCAACAAGTAGGAAACTATTGTCAAAGTGTCAAAGAAATTGATCTTTCTCAATGTTTATGTATCCCAAACTGACCAAACCCTGTGTTTAAATGTGAATGAATACATAAATAAATTGAGCATTCAGACCTGAAAGTGTTTTAAGTATAGATGAATAAAATTAGGATGGTTATGTGACAAAATTCGAACAGATACATTTCAAGCCGTGAACATGGGAAGAAAAAAAGTGATTTTGTTTTTGCACAGTCGTCATTCAATTATGTGACTGTCCATTATGCATCACAGCTGGTTCCCTGTAACCATATATCTTATAATTGTCCATTAACTAGGGCTTGTTTTTGATAAATCTGCCCTTCATAAAAGTCCCTCGATATGATTTTTGCCCCTAAAAGTATCACAATATTTTTGTTAACTCAATTACCGACCCATCCTTTCAGGAAAGTGCAATGCAATCACATAAGGCTAATGTGCACGGCAGCGAACCAGGGCACCCACTGCGCTCCGGCTGACGCTGATAACTCTCAGCATTCCTGGCAGGCCTTCACAGAGCTTCCCCTATTTAACCCTGACAGGCTTCAGAAAACTATACACATGAACAATTTACTAGCTTGGTCCTTATCGAGACTTCATTATGTGTCTTTCTACATTCTTTCCTTTTTTTTTTCCTAAGCCTAATTGATTCGATTAGCACTGAGGCTGCCACCACCTTGGTTACATATCCTATGCTGCTTCTGCTTTGGAAATATTATGGTGCAGTGAACTTGTGGGGATCATTCAATTGGCAATGTGAGGTAACAACAACACAAACAAACAAACAAAGTGAAAACAAAGCCAACCGATGTGTGATAAATGTTCTGGAGAACATGGTGTGCCAGCAGGCGTGAACAGGTGTGCCACATACTTCAGTACATACAATTGTAACCTAACACCTAAATAACAATCAGGTTGAATTGTGATACTGCCTCCTGCAGTGCCGAATAGAGACTTGATGCAAAACACAATTGTATTACATCAGAAGGTTATCTACAATATTTTAGGACAATTTTAAGAAGATTGAATCATACAAATCATCACGAGACTGTGTTAAATCATTAGAAAAGTAATTCTAACCTTAACAAAAGCTTACACTTACTAGAGACTCTCATCCTAATCCAAGCTCGGACCCAAATGTAACCCTAATTGTATTGCTAAATTTAATTTAACTGCATCATTTAGCTAAATTACACTCCTACTTTTATTTATATACTTTCTACTTACTTACTTAACTTGATGACCAAGCACATTGGCCCAGTTTAACCCAGACAGTGAAACAGACCTTCTGATTGCACTGGCAACCAGATGGATCATTCATCCGACAAAGTGGCCACTCACATGGGCCATCCCTGGGGCCGTAGTTCATGAAGAAGACTCCAATGAGGAACAGGACCACTGTCCTCCAGGTCAGCTTACGTAGGAGCTGCGTCCGGCTCACCCCTCTCCTCAGCATTGAGCTGAAAGCCAGGGCCACTGACGTGCCAATTATAAACACAAACCTGAGGAACACAATAACATCCCCACGTTACCAATGAGTTTCTCACATGAAGTGTTTAATTTGACAATTAACTGAAGCGGGAGAAACACATTCAGAGTAAACTATGGATGACAAGAGTACATAACCACTTTTATGGTGACCAAATTATCATTTGACTTTGCCATTCAATTATTTTTAATTCGAAAACAGTTCCCAAAGGGATTATTGGACAGTCCCATAATTCCTTTGGGAACTTTTCTCGAATCCAAAGATAACCACATCTGCAACCCAACGTTATCATGACTCGTTACATTTCACATCTCCTGCTAAAAAGGAGAGATATATTTAGAGAATATATTTTTTAAATTTAGTATTAATACTGGTATTTTAGATTTAAATTTCCATCACAAAAATCTGCTTAATAATTTAATAATTTTAATTGCATTATAATTAATTGAATTGTATGTTTTCATTTATTAATTGGCTGAAATCTCTGTGAAATATCCAAACTGCACATTTCTGCAAAATACTTTTTTGTGCATTTTACATATACACTCCATACTCCCTACACTCCAACACATTCTATGGTATTATTTAGGTTTATACAGTCATCATTTTGAGTATAATCTGGTATCCATCTTTATTTTAAAAAAACAAGCAAAAAGGAAAAACTTTAATAACATTATAATTTTAAAGCTCATGAGGCTTTGCCAATAATCTTAGTTTGGTGTGCATCTCTAACATGAATGTTGAAAAATGGTATTGGTTTTGTTATATCATAGCTTGGCAGTGTGCATTCTTAGATGTTAATGGACTGTAAAGGAGCTAATAGTTTTTCTTTCCAACCTCTTCAATCACTTTAGAAACCATTATTGACCACAGTATGTGTCTTCTCACTATAATCTTATTGTAAATTAACTTAGATTAGATTTTCTCGTTGCAAAAATGAACCCTCTCTATGTGTCTTTATGTCTGTCTGTCTATGTCTTGTATATATATATGTATTTTATAACATTCTAATAATTAGTATTTAAATGTGTAGCATTTTTTTTTTTTTTTTTTACAAGAAACGTAGGTGCTAGATATTCAACAGCCTTGTTCACTCAGTAAAATAATTATCTGGCTAGAATGTTCCTTAGTTCCTCTCTCTGTGGTTTTTAATTGTTCTACTTCTTATGATAACAGAAGCTTCCAGATCTCACACATATTCAAAAAGTGGGTTTGGCTTTAGATCCATTGAAATTTCATGATATCCCAGCCAGTTTTTATTTGTTTAATTAATTAGCGAAAAAAAGTTCCTAGTTTAATTTTATTGGAGTCTTCCTCACTCCAATCTGGATCGGGTCCGAAGCGTCCATATATGCTTTTTAGGGGTCATTTAACATTTCTCTTCTATAATATCCTGCATCGTTAAAACTCACAGCTGCACTCTGGATATTCTGATGCACACTCTTCGTCAAGCTCATCCTATGTCAATGGAGCTAAAGTCAGGGCACATTCATGGACATTTATTCAATTTAGCTCCATTTAACATTTGTTAGTGTGTTCTGTTTTAAGATTGAGCTCACAAATACTACTGTGTTTGTTGTCTCTTTCTTCTAAGTTGTACAAAAGTAAGTGTACAATCCATTAAAACAATCTATTAGAAGCAATAAATGTAAGTTTTTCATATACAGTACTTACCAAGGCATAACAAAATCAGCAATGGTAAGACCTGTTTGGGGGGGACGGACAACAGACTATTATTTATTTGCATTAATAGGCATAATATAAAAAATATAAATTATAACAAATTAATAAATAAAACAAATCTTGCTCTCAGATATGCTATTCATTTCTGGTTATTTATTTATCAGAGTAAAAGTTCCTGAAGTTTATTGCTGAATCCATCATAATCTACATAATTAAATCACAGAAGCTTTAAAGCAGCTAAAAACATTTGCATATTGGAATGATGAAAGTGAAGGATGCAGTAATGTTAAATACAACAGGAAATATTTATAAGGACCCTTATAAGATTTATACTTACAGTTTTAAATACTTATAACATATTGCATATTATGGGAAATTGCTCAAGATGACAAACATATATTAGACCAATTTGTGAGAAAAAACTAAAACTATTCTCATGACTACAGTTCTTTAGAGTTTTGTTTTTCAATTTTCTTAATTTATTCTGTGCTGGCAATAATGCATGAAGCAATCTGATTCTGGACAAGCTTTTATGATGACAAAAGTTGATTATGTTCCAAAGGTCACAAAACAATGTTATTGTGGAGGACTTAAAACGGAATGATCGGACCAAAAAACATAATTTTGTTTTCCCTCTTCACTATGAGTAGGAACTGACATTAGCTTTCGATTTGAAGACCCAGATCGCCTTCTGAATTATAAATCATGCTGGTCAAGACAGTGGACACTACGCAGTAAAATCAGAATCCATCAACTTTGTGTTATGATCAATACACTTCTGCTGATGTGATGAAGAGGCCATTATGAAGTTTAAATTGAGTTCATCTCATCTGGAGAAGCACTGTGTAAGAGTCCCTATTAAAACTTAAACTGCTTTCCCTCTTCTTCTACTTTCTTTATTCATTTTTTAAACTTTTCTGCAGATCAATAATGTTGTTGATCAGCTGGATAGTCATTTGGGAATGGTGATGAAAAAGAAAGAAATACATAAAATCTCAGGCCACATACCTACTGTTCTGGGTCTAGGATAACAGCCAGGGTTTTGTTAACTTTTCCACAGCATCCTGGAGTGGCGTCGGATGGAGAACCACAGTGGGCAGTGGTTCTAGCACAGATACATATTACAATGCATTATAAATATGGTGGAGTTTCTTACCATTCCATGGAGCGTGTCCAAAAAACCAGTAGCCCCCTCCTCCATAGTTGACAAAAACCATGAGAGTGAGAGAAAATCTATAAAAAGATGCAATATAAAAAAATGCATACATTTAATTAAAAAAGGTCTTGAAATTATTATGAATACTTATCCATTTGAAACCATTTTCTTTTACAAACATCTGAAATCTGTCAGGACTCCCACAATATTTTAAGCGGTAAGTCTGTAAGTTCTGAAGGTTTTAGCCAAGTTCAATGAAAGTTCGGTCTCAATGAAGTGTAATGCCCCTGTTTATAATTTATAAATTATACAAAAAAATGTCATTTAAGAGGAGATTAGTGAGGCTTATTTTGCATTAATATACAATGATTACCGTAGAATGAACTTAATTTAAATAATAAACATGTGTGTATGTATGTACGCATGTATATATTTATGTGGTAGTGAAATCTGAACTTTTAGCACATTAATACATCCCAAATGCTATACTTGCCACACAATGTTCATACTGGCGTTAATATAATTGTATTTTACTCAAAACAAAAACTTTTGCAACTTGTTAAACATAAGTAGTTGTATAATTGCCTTGTTGCTATCGAGTAGCCTTTTAAATCCCCACACAATTTTAAGAGTACAGACTAAATTAGATTTCCATTTGCACTGTAAAAAAGCCAACTTGCAAAACATGGAATTTACTATATATTATAAGTTGAGTGGGCTCAAATTTGAGAAGAAGTTGAGTTTAAATGTAATATATAGTTAATCCAACAAACTTTCCTCTAACTTGGCTGAACTTTGATTTATATATTGAGTGAACATGCTTAAAGTCTCCATCCAAGGTTGAGCAAGACAGCTGCGCATGCTCATTTGAATCTTGACGCTGATGAGTAGAGGGCAAGTGTGGACAAGTTTACTTGTGCAGGTACAGTGCTTGCCCAGTCCATGTGAGTGATGAGGACAGACAAGAGTTTGCTATAACGGATCACTACACTTTCTACACATAGTACTCTGGTGAAAAAGGAAAGTTTATAGCTGGCTATCTAATCACGTTAGATGAAAAATGAAATGTGTTATGTGCTTGTAACGTAGTATCACATGTGCATCTGCAGAACATGTTTAAAACATGTTTTGCATCAGAACTTTTGAATGCAATTTATGTTTCCTAGTAATGTTTCAAATGTAGACGTTCAAATGAAACTGCCATGAAAAGTGCATGTAGTTTAAGAAGATGCTTTGGCTTATAACAGTACAGCTAATAGAATCATTGTGAAACTGATCTACAGTTAAGTTAGGTAGCTAGCGATCTTGTATTGGCTAGTGTCACTTGCTGGTTTCTCTACTCTATCCCTAAACTTATACAGTTTTAATTGTGCAGTTTACTGTTGATGCTAAATAGCTTGCTGGTTAGACAGGTAAGTGAAGGGAGCAGCGTTGCACAGTGGTTTGCATTTTGAGGCAGCTGTTGCAACGATCGCTACACGTGTCTGAGTATATCTGCAGCCTACGTCCACACGAGATGGTGCATATGATTTTTACAAACTTACAACATTTCCCCCAGACTATAGTTTTAACATGTAGGGCTATATTACCTGTTGTCTGTTATTACAGATATTTTGTAGTTAATATATTAGTTTATTTGTCATTGATGGATTAAACTTGGCCACCTATTGTAAATCTATGTAATTGAAGATGCTGTTTGAAATGTTCACATATTTGAAATATACCCATTGTTTATTAATACACAAATACTAAGCTTTATGAAGGGTCAACAAAAAAATAGGAACCTATCCTCTTATTCCTTATTTATTGAAGGCTCCTAAGTGATAAGGCTTCAAAGTTTTTGTTAAAGTAACTGAATAGTCATAACTTGAATATTAAAGCTGTGTGATATAAATTGTCTATTGCATGTGAAAATATGTACTGCGATTTGCACAATTGCCTACTTTTCTTCTGTCCTTAATGCAATGAAGTGAGAAGATACAGTATGTTGAACAAAATTTTACAACTCATAATATTAAGCTGCACAGTCTTTCTAAGTAAACTTAACTTTTTTGTACAAGTTCTAGTCACACATACTTAATGTAATGTTTTATCTGAAGTGCACGTAACAAAGATATGCAAGTGCCCATGGCAATAAAAGGTGCATTTGCAGAGACAAAAAAATTGTGTTGAAGACAACCCAGGAATTCAAGTCCTCCTAATATAAACTGTTAAGTTCTTACAATGTTTAATCTTAAGTTAATTCAACTTAGAGATGTAATTACTCATAGCAATAGAAATACCATTTGCTGGGCAAGAATTCTTGAGTTGAAAGAAATCAGGAATTCTAGTTTGTTGAACATTGTGCCCAAAAGCTGTGCAGCTGGTTGCCATAATTGTTTCAGTGTGTATGGCAATTTGATTAATAATATAGAAAAGTGGAAAGGGAAAACAATGTGTGTACAAAATCCTTTTGGGAGGAATAGATAACCTTTAATTGCAGCTATGCAACTAGTCTATGCAAACATTTAAGACTAGGTAGAGGAACATACATCTGAAATAACTCTGCATGAAGAATAAATATGCATGAGGCTGATTGTATTTTTAATTTGTTACATCATGTACTTTAAATATGATTAAATATCATTACTTCGTCACAAATTTTAGTGTAAATTACATAAATACTCAGATCTAGGACAGTGCTGTTGAGACTCTTGGGCTTTTAAATCAAATTACCAACTGTGTATGCTAATCATTCATTTCATAGATAAAGCAGTACTCTTGTCGTAATTTAATTAAACACTCTAAATGCTTTAAACTACATAGGTGATATAGTATGATCAGTGTCCTGAACATCCCCCAATTACTCTTGCATTGTACAATACTATAGAGATTTTATTCAAACCCATGGATTTTGACTGGTTGCATTGCTCTGCACACACTCTAGATATCTCCCATAACTGACAGTATATAGTTTTGAAAACCTGTTAAGGTAATGTTAAAGGTCAAATTGTATTGTAATTTCAAATTGCATAAAGAAATATATGTCTTAATATACCACATACATAATTCTCGTTATGAGCAGGACAATCCTAGTGATTTAGAGAATATAAATCATTTACTCATTCATTATATTTTTTCCACATTTTGATGTGAGCCTGGGGTCATTGTTTTCCTGAAAGATCCACTTGCGGCCAAGTTTCAACTTCCTGGCAGAGGCAACTAGGTTTTTGGCTAAAATGTTCTGTTAATTGGTAGAGTTCATGATAGTGTTAACCTTAACAAGGGCCCCTGGACTAGTGTTAGTAAAACAGCCCAATAACATCAAAGATCCAAAAACACATTGTACAGAAGGTATGAGGTTCTTTTCTGCGGATACATGCTTCTATCGATACTAAACTCACTGCTGGTGTGCGTCGTCAAAGAGCTCTATTTTCTTCTCATCTGACCAAAGCACCCGGGTTCCAGCTGCCAACGACTTTTAGCAAACTCCAGGGGTTTACATTAGTTGGTTGCTGCCAATAAAGGCTTTTTTTCTTGCATCTCTTACAAATAGGCTATTGGCATGGATTGTAGATTTGGAGACTTGATGAGCCAAAGATGTAATTCTCCAACCATAGCCCTTGGATTCTTCTTTACCTACCACACCATCTTCCTCACTGTGCATGGGGGCAGGATTCACTTGTGTCCACTCCAGATGACTGAACTCAGTGTTATCTCAAAATGTGCAATGGTCATTCAAACACATTTTTTCCAAAGTAACCTGTTGTGTTCATCTGATGGAAAACTAATTTTTTCGTGCTTTTTTGCTGTCACTATCACGACACTTGCAACCCATTTCTGTATCCAGACTAGTATTACGGATGTTTGTGCAAAGATATTTACACACTCGAAGATACACCAAAGATCCTCTATGTAAACGGTACGCAGTTATGTTGTATGAGAAATAGCTCTCACTGACACTTTTATATAACAAATAATGTTATATAAAAGTGTATTTATCTTCTTTGTGCTCACAAATTATATTAAAAGTTCACTAAAACTTAAAAAACAACATCTAAATATGTATTAATAAGGTCTGATGTTACATAAACTTATATTATTTAGACATTTCTCACACTACAAGGGCAAAATGTGTGTTAAATTAAAGTACTTTTTTTTAACTCAACTGACAAAAAGAGCACATATTACAGTGTAAGTGTTACATGTAATATATCTGTGAATAATTTAAATAAGATATAATATGTAAGATGTCATATATTACCAAATCTGTTAATACTTGTTTAAAAAAACAACAACATGGAATGAGATAATGCATAATCAAACAGGTTTTAATGTAACCCTATAATGTCTAAACCCTGAATCCTGAACAGCATGGTGTACTAAGAATACTTTTAAAGTAACCCTATATTTCTCTGAAGGATCAATATATGGCCCATGGGATAAATTAAGGATTTACTTCAAAGGAAGCTAACCTAAAACACTACATGCACACATACGTTGAGAGACTGATCACAATGCAATTACGAATTTTGCATGACCATCCTATCACAAATCAGAGTACTGCTTTCTTCTCTCCATTATTTTCATCTCAAATCCATTAAGTCAAAAGATACAAAGTGTCTGGAAGACTTCTCTCCACGTATGTTTCATTAGTCTGGCCTGCACTGGCCAACCTCATAAGAACTGCTTTCAGACTATTAAAAAGTCTGGAAACCAAAAGTTCCATTTAGTTAATTAATTAATTTTATACATTGAAAAGAACTGACACTGTAATCCTTCATATATCATCTTTAAAACATTTGTTTATGTTTCCAAAGGCGTTTTAAAAACAAATTATTTCAAAAAGAAATCAAAATCTCACGACACAGTACACTACACAGTGATTCAGTCATGATATAATTTTCACACAAAATCCTTAATTTATTCTGAAGAAATATATATGCTGCATAAGCTAATTAAAGGTAAGGGTAAGGGTAATTAAGAAAATAAGCTTTATGGACCTTGTTCTGAGAATGTAACAGATGTGAGTGAAAGATCCAATTCAATTCAATTCAAAAGAGTCAATTTACAATCACTGTTAGGTTAATTAATAACCATTATGCAAGCCTTTTGTCCTTGCACTCATCAACTGACAATACCAGGACATTCAGAGACACAAAGCTTTTGATTCACTGTTAAACATTGTGTATGTACATTATTGTGTATTACTACAATACAGAACACGTTACTGCAATATGAAACTATGTGAAGGTGTGTATGGCATACTACAGCAGATCATCTGGAAAGTTGAAGAACAATAATTGCAATCTAACTCATAATCTGTTTGTTTCACATAAAAAACAACTATGCAAATACAATGCCATCCAGTTATGGTGTATTGAGAAATAATCGGAATTGACATAGATCGATTGACAAGTTAGAATACATTTCAGAGAAGTTGGATATATCCATATTGAAAATGGCAATAAACTAAAGACTCCAATCTCTAGAAGAGCAATAAGTAATTTCTCTTTACAGGATAATTTACTGTGACATGTGGCCTACTTTTAAACAAAAAATACAATGGCATTCGGGAGAGAGATTTAGACAAAGGAAATATAAGATTGATCTTTTTAAGTATTAAATTTAACTTGTTATTACTCCTAGAGATACAAAAAAATGCATTGCATGTTCCAACCATGATTTACACCCCATTAGATGTACCCCATTATGCTTGTTTTATTTACCTAAGTTGCATACACACACATTTTTTGCATATTTATTTGTTTAAGATCGATCAAATATTGATATACCTAATTGAGCAGTAATTTATTAATTCACTCATATTGCCACTTTGCTATTGGTGTTGATTAACATTCACTTACATGTAGACTTATCTAGCTGTTAATTTTTTTTATTAAAAATGTGAACACAGCACTAAGAAGAGTAAAAATCAAGCACACAGTCAGCAGAAGTGTCATTAAATCAGCATCCATCATAAACAACGACACAAACAAACAAAACCAGTTGGAGGGGACTTAATATCGCATCTAGTGTACTAGGGCAAAATGTATTCTCAACTGGCTCATGATAACAATACATAATTGATCATTAATTACATTTTACACTAATAGCATTGTGGAGGATAGAAAACAAACCAAAAACGTGCTTCTGTTAATGAAGATCCCATTTTTTTGCGTGAAATCTATCAATGAATAGTGAATATCAATGAATATATGCAACATAATCTGAAGGTCAATTCAAATTGCATTTATTTTGTATGTATTTGTGTTGAAAAAATACTGTGTACCCAAAACATAATTGGGTTGCAAACCTGTCACAAATCACAGCTATCTTCGGGAAGTGAGGCAGTTAAATGATCCACGTACAGTCGGTTCCCACACAATAGCTCTGCTTTCACTGGGTAGTTATTAGCTCAAATACATTTATCTTATAGTTAACTTGCATAAATCAAACTGACAAGAATGTGAGTCATATTACCATTAGATCACTTTTAAAAATCATAATTTCTGTCATGCTGAATGATAATATAGTATCCTGATTATAATGGAAGGAAATGGGATGTATAAATCGCACACGAAAACCAAAGTTGTCCTCTGAATCTCATCATTGTGAATCGCTGACTGAAGGCTTTTAGTTTCATTTATTATACCAGCCTGTCAGGGATTTTACAAGACATGTGTTTCAACTGAGAAAACATGACACAATTCAAATACAAACTGGTTGTAAGATTACAAATATCATAGCATATGATCATATTATGACTTGAGTGGAAGACAAAACTAATCTAATTAAGGGCAGTACCATGAATGAATATATGAAAACAAATGCATTATCCAGGGTTGTATATAAAACCTTACAACATCATATCTCATAAACCGAAAGTGATATTCTACACAATACCATATGTTCTGCTCTGACACAGTATTTCAAAGTAAACAGAGCTGTTAGTCCTTGATGGTCTCTATTTGAAACTCAGAACCCTAAAAAATAATTACAAACAGTATAAGGACATAATTAGTGTATCACAAAACGATTAATAAAGGCTCCCAGAATAGACACTGTGATATGCAAACTGATATGCTATTTTTTTTTTTTTTGTTTTCCTGACAAAATTGAATTATGAAATACAACAGGAGCCATTACGACTCCTTTTAGTTGTAACCTGCTGATACAAGATTTTAATCTTGCAGTATCATCTCGAAAGAGCTATTAAATCGGCACTAGGCCCTGAGCACATGCACACACTCAACTAGGCCAGTCCAAATGCATCCATTAGTCTCCACGGCAACAGAGGCAAAGGTTAAGTCATTTTCCAGAAGAGGCCCTGTGCAAATTATGGCAATATACCAACTTATTGCCAATCTTTTTAATTAAAACCTTTTTGTGTCCGTCTTGGTTCATCTATGGGAGCACTATCTTGGGCAGATTGAATTACCGATTCCTAAACCCCTTGTGCCCTCAAGAAAGGTCTGGATTAAGCTTAATTATCAATCGGACAGAAATGAGGATATTGCAGGGTGCTTAGGATTGTATTAAAATCTTAATGCATATCATTGTGCTATTAAAAAAACTGTTTCTTTTGTTTGCCTTTACTAAATTAAAAGTATTTAGTATCTCTCCAGCTGTAAGTAGACTAAAACAGTGGTTCTCAAACTTGTATGTCCAAAGCCCACCTTAATTTTGGGGGAGATCTCTTCCAAATCCTCGATTAACAGCACAATTTAACAAAATAAAATATGGCCAAAAAATCAGTAATCAGTAATATCCACATGCTTACCTTTTTATATTTTAATGTGATGGCTGACATTTTAAAAATGGCCATAGTTTGTTTCCATGTTTGTCATTTGACATTGACTGGGATTGATTAAGAATGGAAACAAAGGTTTCATTTTAAATTAATAATGATAGTAAACCTTAAACCATCTAATGGTAAGATACTGCTCCAATAAACCTAATATGCAGGATATTGTGGTTGTGAAAAGATAGTGAGAATTGATCTATAGGGTTGCCACCTCTGGCAGGAAGTGATAGGATGTCAAAATGGCATGTGACTGAGAAATCTGAATATATTTTATATGGACCTGTTATATGAATACATGTATTTGCATTGTTAGATATATTATTGACAGATTTGTTTTTACATTTTCTAATTTTCCTTTTTCATTATTATTATTATTATTATTATTATTATTATTATTTGTTACACATCCAAAGCAAGGCAATATCAATTAATAAGCCTAATGACAAAATACTATTTTGAATTTTTAGTATGAACTATGATACTGAACTGCAGTGCCAAATGGAAAGACATTATCCAAATTTGATTAACTCTAATAATATACTCCATTATTAGCCAGTAACACTAGCCAGCACCAGAATTTGAAGCTACACTCAATCTGTAACTATACCATTTTAGTTAACTGAGCAGGAATGCAACTCTAACATAAACAGAAGTCAATCTTTAGTGTGGAATCTAACCCTAACTCAATGTCATCAATGTACAAAGTCATCTTAATTTTATCCCTAAACTTAATTCTAGAGGAAAGCTCATTAAATTATAAAAAATATGACTCTAAACATTAATTAAATGTAATCATACTTCTCCTGCCTTCTCCCTATTCACACTTCAGCATAACATGAGTCCCTCCTTCAGTCCAGTTCAAACTGTGAACCTAAGCTAAGGGTTTACTGCAGTATAACACATTGTTTTCAAATTTTGCACTTAAAGTGACATGTTAAAGTGATACATATTCTTCCTATTTCAGTAATTGATTTTGTATTCATTGATAAAAAACTTTTCCAACATTAACAGCATACATTTATAAAGGGGCAAAGAAGGATCTGGTTACAAAATCAATTCTAAACCTCATTTGTGTCACTGAAGAAACTCCTTTCAAATGGTTTAAATAAAATATAATATAATGTTTGCACTTTCTGCACCTTTAAACGGACATTCTGTTACATAAACCAGTCTTTAAATCAAATTTCTTATCTTGCCCATTTTTTAAATCACACTGTCATTGTTCATTGTTCAGCTTTGCTATATCCAGCATGGAGTTTGATGTGAATAAGGGGATATTACAGAGGCCTTTTTCAATGCATATTATGAAACATTATGCTGTAATATACTCGTCTTTATGATAACTAGATGCTGATTAGAATATTTGTTCTTCTGTGACTATTTAAATGGCAATATGGGATAGCAATAATGCACAGATGTCATTTTTCCCCTGATATCATAGGCTAGTAGGCCAAAACATTACAAATTAAATAATAATAAATACATAATATAAAACATTCCATCTTAGATACTCAAATTAGCCCAATATATATATATATATATATATATATATTTATTTATGGACCTAACTGTGAATATATATATATATATATATATGTATATATATACACTCACCTAAAGGATTATTAGGAACACCTGTTCAATTTCTCATTAATGCAATTATCTAACCAACCAATCACATGGCAGTTGCTTCAATGCATTTAGGGGTGTGGTCCTGGTCAAGACAATCTCCTGAACTCCAAACTGAATGTCTGAATGGGAAAGAAAGGTGATTTAAGCAATTTTGAGCGTGGCATGGTTGTTGGTGCCAGACGGGCCGGTCTGAGTATTTCACAATCTGCTCAGTTACTGGGATTTTCACGCACAACCATTTCTAGGGTTTACAAAGAATGGTGTGAAAAGGGAAAAACATCCAGTATGCGGCAGTCCTGTGGGCGAAAATGCCTTGTTGATGCTAGAGGTCAGAGGAGAATGGGCCGACTGATTCAAGCTGATAGAAGAGCAACTTTGACTGAAATAACCACTCGTTACAACCGAGGTATGCAGCAAAGCATTTGTGAAGCCACAACACGTACTACCTTGAGGCGGATGGGCTACAACAGCAGAAGACCCCACCGGGTACCACTCATCTCCACTACAAATAGGAAAAAGAGGCTACAATTTGCACAAGCTCACCAAAATTGGACAGTTGAAGACTGGAAAAATGTTGCCTGGTCTGATGAGTCTCGATTTCTGTTGAGACATTCAGATGGTAGAGTCAGAATTTGGCGTAAACAGAATGAGAACATGGATCCATCATGCCTTGTTACCACTGTGCAGGCTGGTGGTGGTGGTGTAATGGTGTGGGGGATGTTTTCTTGGCACACTTTAGGCCCCTTAGTGCCAATTGGGCATCGTTTAAATGCCACGGCCTACCTGAGCATTGTTTCTGACCATGTCCATCCCTTTATGACCACCATGTACACATCCTCTGATGGCTACTTCCAGCAGGATAATGCACCATGTCACAAAGGTCGAATCATTTCAAATTTCAAATCTTGAACATGACAATGAGTTCACTGTACTAAACTGGCCCCCACAGTCACCAGATCTCAACCCAATAGACCATCTTTGGGATGTGGTGGAACGGGAGCTTCGTGCCCTGGATGTGCATCCCACAAATCTCCATCAACTGCAAGATGCTATCCTATCAATATGGGCCAACATTTCTAAAGAATGCTTTCAGCACCTTGTTGAATCAATGCCACGTAGAATTAAGGCAGTTCTGAAGGCGAAAGGGGGTCAAACACAGTATTAGTATGGTGTTCCTAATAATCCTTTAGGTGAGTGTATATATATATATATGTGCACATTTAGGTCCATAAATATTTGGACAGTGACACAGTTGTCATAATTTTGGCTCTGTACACCACCACAATGGATTTGGAAGGAAACAATTAAGATGTGCTTTAAGTGTAGACTTCCATTTTTAATGTGAGGGTAGTTACATCCAAATTGGGTGAACGGTATAGGAATTTTAGCCATTTTTATATGTGGTTTCCCCAATTTTAGGGGCTCAAAAGTATTTGGACAAACTAACATAATCATGAATGAAATTGTGAGTTTCAATACTTGGTTGCAAATCCTTTGCAGTCAATGACTGACTGAAGTCTGGAACCCATAGACATCACCAGATACTGGGTTTCTTCCCTGGTGGTGCTCTGCCAGGCCTGCACTGCAGCTGTCTTTAGTTCCTGCTTGTTCTTGGGGCGTTTTGCCTTCAGTTTTGCCTTATAAATCAAACCAAACCCATCAGAGAGATAGTAAAAACATTATGTGTGGCCAAATCAACTATTGGGTACATCCTTAAAAAGAAAGAACGCACTGGTGAGCTCAGGAACACCAAAAGGCCCGGAAGACCACAGACAATAACTGTGGTGGATGACAGAAGAATTATTTCCCTGGTGAAGAAAAACCCCTTCACAACAGTTGGCCAGATCAAGAACACCCTCCAGGAGGTAGGCGTATCTGTATCAAAGTCAACAATCAAGAGAAGACCAGAGTAAATACAGAGGGTTTACCACAAGATGTAAACCATTGGTAAGCCCCAAAAACAGGAAAACCAAATTAGAGTTTGCCAAAGACATCTAAAGATGTTTTTTCTTCTAAAGTTCTGGAACAACATCCTATGGACAGTTGAGACAAAGATGATGGGAAGAGAACAGTATGGAGAAGGGATGGAACTGCTCATGATCTGAAGCATACCACCTCATCTGTGAAGCATGTTATGGCATGGGCATTTATGGCTGCCAAGGGTTCCCTTGTATTTATTGATGATGTGATTGCTGACGAAAGCAGCAGGATGAATTCTGAAGTGTTCAGGGCTATATTATCTGCTCAAATTCAGCCAAATGCTTCAAAACTCTTTGGATGGCGCTTCACAGTGCAGATGGACAATGTCCCGAAGCATCCTGCGAAAGCAACCCAAGACTTTTTTAAGGCGAAGAAGTGGAATGTTCTGCAATGGCCAAGTCAGTCACCTGACCTGAATCCAATTGAGCAGCATTTCACTTGCTCAAGGCAAAACTGAAGGCAAAACACCAAGAACAAGCAGGAAATAAAGACAGCTGCAGTACAGGCCTGGCAGAGCACCACCAGGGAAGAAACCCAGTATCTGGTGATGTCTATGGGTTCCAGACTTCAGTCAGTCATTGACTGCAAAGGATTTGCAACCTGTCTTTACTTAAAACACATCTTGATTGTTTCCTTTCAAATCCATTGTGGTGGCGTACAGAGCCAAAATGATGAAAATTGTATATATATATACACCGATCAGCCATAACATTATGACCACTGACAGGTGAAGTGAATAACACTGATAATCTCGTTATCATGGCACCTGTCAGTGGGTGGGATATATTAGGCAGCAAGTGAACATTTTGTCCTCAAAGTTGATGTGTTAGAAGCAGGAAAAATGGGCAAGCGTAAGGATCTGAGCGGCTTTGACAAGGGCCAAATTGTGATGGCTAGACGACTGGGTCAGAGCATCTCCAAAACTGCAGCTCTGGTGGGGTGTTCCCAGTCTGCAGTGGTCAGTACCTATCAAAAGTGATCCAAGGAAGGAAAAGCAGTGAACCGGCGACAGGGTCATGGGCGGCCAAGGCTCATTGATGCACGTGGGGAGCGAAGGCTGGCCCGTGTGGTCCAATCCAACAGACGAGCTACTGTAGCTCAAATTGCTGAAAAAGTGAATGCTGGTTCTGATAGAAAGGTGTCAGAACACACAGTGCATCGCAGTTTGTTGCGTATGGGGCTGCGTAGCCGCAGACCAGTCAGGGTGCCCATGCTGACCCCTGTCCACTGCCGAAAGCTCCTACAATGGGCAGGTCAGCATCAGAACTGGACCACGGAGCAATGGAAGAAGGTGGCCTGGTCTGATGAATCACAAGTTCAAGGTGTTGACTTGGCCTCCAAATTTCCCAGATCTCAATCCAATCGAGCATCTGTGGGATGGAGGCCCCACTTCGCAACTTACAGGACTTAAAGGATCTGCTGCTAACGTCTTGGTGCCAGATACCACAGCACACCTTCAGAGGTCTAGTGGAGTCCATGCCTCGACGGGTCAGGGCTGTTTTGGCAGCAAAAGGGGGACCTACACAATATTAGGCAGGTGGTCATAATGTTATGGCTGATCGGTGTATATATACAACTGAGAGAGAGAGAGAGAGAGAGAGAGAGACTATATCTTTCAACCAGGTTATTCCAAGAAAGTACATTTATGCTGACATCGTTCAACACTTGGGGCTTGCACACAAAATCACCAGACCACTAAGACTTTTTAAAGACTTAGCACTAGTCTTGGATTTCTCTACCTAAAATAACATTGGGTAGTCCCAGACTAGAGCTAATTTGGGTCTGTGAAACCAGCCCTACATGTACTAGATATTTGCTGAATACATTGCGCTCTTCTAAACATGTTTCCAAAATATGTTCCTGCCTTGGCTGGATAACTTATTATATATACTGACATTCGGGTCGTTCACTTTTGACTTTTAAGAGAGCATACAGACCATATGAGAGTATTCTGTTTTCATGGAATAATTGTATCTCTGTTTATGTAAAAGTGAACATAAGGCATAGGGGGAATTAATTTAGCTTAAGAAACTCTCCATCATTATACTAACTGTTTAATCTGGCAGATTACTACAATTTACTGTTCTGTACTTTCATTGTGCAGTCATTGTATGGCAATAGTGACAGTCCCTAAACATTCAAAAGAGAAAATAAAATAAAAGTAAAGATTCACATGATTCATAATCATGTTTTAGTCTTTCACTCTTGAAAATAGTGACACAGTACAGGTAAATGGAAGTTAGCTGATTTCCGGAGCAAACCCAGTTTATTAGTCTGAGAAATACAGCATTTCCCTTCTCACTTTTTGTTACTTCAAAACAAGTGCAGATTTCACATTCAGACTCTTTCAATCTGTTCCATCTCTACTGTAACCTTCCTCAGCCTTACAGATCGTGCAAGTTGTAGGTGTTATTTATTAAATACTCCCTATCCGGAAATTTTACATGAAGTTGATAAGCTTTAACCAGAAAGTGTGTAAGTTTCCTGACAGCGCTGCATGGAAATCTGGAACGATAAGCTCTTTGATTTGTGTTTAACAGATCCGAAATCTATCAAAACCTTTTGCAAAACAGGATGCAGATGAAAGCGCATAAGTAGCCCTGTCAACAGCTCTGGCTTGAGACCCGTGTTTGTGGTGCAGATATTAGCAGACTGGCTGCAAGCTTTTAGCTGACTCATAATTAACGACGGGATCCTTTTTAAAAAATGAAAATGCAAAAGGAAAAAAGTCAAGAATTATATATCATGTCAGTAGCACTAAGGGATTGCAATTGGAAACAATATGAAATATACATTGAGCATTTTAAACAGGGAGAAGGCGTTAAGACTTGAGAAGAAGTCATTCTTCACAGTGCACAGAAGTAAGAGCCTTTTTTACCTTCATTTGAGAATTTACTAATGCTGTCGCTCAGTGACTGATGATTTGGTCCTCTGGGGAAATTTTTCTTAGTGATAGCTAAAAATAATCAGAAAAACGGAGTTCGGTGGAAGCTCAATACTCAGAACTGAGTCACGGCTTATAATGGGTCTTCTGACAGGGAAATGATGCACCATAATTTCAAATATAAGGCAATTAACTTTTAGTATATAGATCTCCATAGTCTTCACCTGCACTTCAGTTGAAGTAGAAATCACTGAATTAAATACAACTTAAGATGTATGTGTTTACTGGAACTTTCACACATACTGATGCTGATTGAAGTTTAGTTTGGTTCATTTGGAGCTATATGTGAAACCTCTGATAGTGATGTCATTGCACTCAAACACAAAAGAACTGCCCAGACTTCGTTTCATTGAAGCCCTACAACCTACTATCTGACAGTTCAGTAGTAAATGTCTTCGCTCTAACACACAATAATCTCTTGGCATGGTCCATTCAGTTATACGATAAAAGCACCAAATAAATTAAAGTTATAGCAAGACCACTTATGTTAAACAATTATTCGATTAATTATTATTACTTTTTAAAATTGCAAGAGAACAGAGCATGTTTGGAAAAGTGCAATGTGAAACCAATAAAAATGTGGTCTGCATGAAGCTGCAAATGGATGACACAAACAAACTAGACTTCACTTAATTTCAAATTTAAGTTTGAACCTAAAAAAAAGGTTTGTTGACAAGTGAACCACTTTTTGAATTATTTGCAAGTGAACTAGGTGTTAAAGTGCCCATCATTCATTGCCAACATTGATGTATGACAGTACTTTGATGTTCAAGATTTGTGATGTTAAGCAAACACATACACATAACCTTCTAATTTGAACATTTAAAAAACAAAACTGCAGACTTTTGGCGTGCATAGACTAGAAATATGCTAAGTCCTGCCAAAAAATGTGATTAAAAAGTACTGTGCCACCCAAAATATATATAGTTACATTACATTTTGATTGAGTGGATCATAAAACTAAATTGCCACATTGGGTTTTATTTGAAGTTGAAGGTTAATAAGAACAAATTAAGATAATATGTAGTGCAAACTCTCTCTGACTATCTTCATTAAATGGAATTAAACCATTTTACTTTGGGTGATCATCATAATGGGCTGAACACCATTTCAAAGCCCTTCATAACATGATGACATATAAGGATTATAGTAGAAGAGAGGAGTAATATGTAAAGTTTGAATAAACCTGTTGATTTACACAAGCGATAGACATGTGATTCCATGATTGGTCACAGGACTCTGATGACTGAAGTTTTTTTGTGTGCAAAATATATTATTTTTCCTGCCCATTCTGATGTCCAGGGATTCACAGACACTGTCCACATACAGTGTCCCCTACACAGGCCAGGGATTCACAGACACTGTCCCCTACACTGGCCAGGGACTCACAGACACTGTCCACATACACACTGTCCCCATCACAGGCCAGGGATTCACATAGAATGTCCCCTACACTGGCCAGGGATTCACAGACACTGTCCACATGCACTGGTCAGATTTGTTTACACCTGGTTGTATGATGGTAAATGACTACAAACAAAAGGCTCTGACAACCTGTCACTTTATTTTCCATGCTATTTTCCACTGTAATGTAAACTGACACAGCTTGACTAATCAAAACGCCTTCTAAATAGGCAATTAAGCATTGTCATGGTGTAATAATTGTGGCCAAATGAAGGGAATCTGGGTTAAAAGGGAAACACTCATCTTGAAAGAGAATGTGAAGGGAAAGGAAAGACCTTGAAACAGATTAAATAGCCTAACACTTACAGGCTTTTCTGTCCTTCCATAACTCTGAGTGGCCCTCTAATGCTTTGAACAATACAAGTAGTAACAATGAAGGAAATGCACCACAAACCTCATGAGTCATGACAGAAAAAATAGTCTATGGGAACCAAAAAATAAATAGACAACTAATGAAGAAGATTAAAACAACAAAGTAAAACATATATATGGTACATGATAACATGCAGGGAATGGCAGCCTGCTTTGAGGACACTGCCTTTAATATAATACACCTCCACTGTAAGCACCATGAGTTTGTTTATCCATTTAGTACACATTTCATTTATCTTTAAATATCAAGACAGTGTTAGTACAAGGCCCTGATAGCGGCGCCCTGACACAGACCCAATCACACAATGCAGACACAGCTTTAGATGATAGTGTGTTCCTCCAGCAGGTAACACCGTGAGTTAACTCCTGCCTGCTGTCATAGGTATGTCACATACAGCTGGGCACATCACATTCGTTCTCAATAACAATCAGTGTTATTGAAGATTTTTCTTTCTCATGAAAGTGAAGCCAACATGCTTCCATTTAGTAGATAAACACTAAATAAATGCCTGGCCTTGTGGACAATATAGGTACATGCACTGCCTTTATAAACTATATAGGTGTCCTCTTGTGATAGATACTTACTTCAATATAGGGCCTATGTCTATGCTCTACCATGACATTGATAGGTATTGTGCTATTACGGCCATTATTAATACGTCATCTTTGAAAATACACATCAACGCATGAAACAAGGCACGCGAATCATCAGAAAAAGTGAACTTCAGCCCATCCTACAACACACAGTGAAATATGCCCTTGATGATGATGTTTAAAGCCCCTTCCCCCAACTGCTATAAAGAGCCCTACCAACTCTGGGAGGGGGGGGAGGGGTGATATAACACATTTAAGTCTGTGACATTAAAAAGCTTGGGGTGCATTTCTTTCAAACTCCCCTTCATGTCCAGTTTTATAGCAATTTTTTACTTTACCCTACAACCCCTCTGGGAATTAGTGCCTGTTAATTGAAACAGACCCTTTGTAGCAGTCAGCATCTGGTTCAACAGTAAATTTCAATAAATAACACTGGAGTAATAATTTAGACAAGGCAATTAACACTCTGGCCAGACAGTTATACATTCAACATTGCTCCTCTGAATACTAATATTTGGGTGAAGTATTGTGCCGGTGCTCTACTCGAAGTATCAATAAGACACCTGTTCTAAGACAAAAAACCTGATTTGTTTTCTATAGCATGCATTATAATCAATACAATTAAAATTAATTCCTGGGGAATTAAGAATAATTGTCAGAGGTGACAGATTCCTTTAATGAATCGAACACTTCCAGTAGGTGCTGCTTTTGGCACATATTCTATACATTTCCATTTCACTCGACTAAAACTCCCAAGTCAAGATTAATCAATGACCGCAACTGTGGCTCTATCTCATACGCATTACAGCAATGGCAACTAGTCTCTTCATAACCTAAAGATTTGACCCTCTGTAACGATTTCCTCAAAACCACAGGACTATCATAATTCAAAAGAAGACATAAGCCTGCCATGTCTCACTGCTGCTGCACTGAAAGTTTCCTCTCATCTTCCCTTTGCATAAATGCTTTACTGTTATGTGTTTTCTGCACAGATATTTCTCATTCAATTTATATAAGTATGGTGAGAAGATAGGTGAACATACCACTACTATAGGATCAACTTTAGCCACCATCACCTGCTGACATTTTCAATCTCATCTCATCTAAAATGTTAATTTAAACCAATTCCTTTGACTATTTCCTTTACAAAATGCATTACAGGCCAACATGAATAGGGAATGTTAATAAAGTAACAAGCTACAATACTCTTCCAGACATTTCCACATCAATGTAAATGAACAGTGTCATGTGGATAATGGGGAAGCATAAGGTGATAGATTAATCAAGCCAAATCTTCAGAGAGCAGTTTCTTGTTCCTTCAAACCAGACACGTAAAACTTTAAATGTCTAATTAAATCTGGAAGGAGATTCCCATGAACAATCTGATCCCATGAAAAGAATGAAATATCCCGTAAATTAAGCTGCTCAGATCCTTCAGGGGAAGTACGGAGGAAACGATGAGAGACGAGTCAGGACGAGGGTATCTGTATGTGACAGGACCTTTCATTATCAGTAATTAAATGCTCTACCCAGAACAAGAGCATGCTGATCTCAATAATAAACCGGCCTCCTAACATGTCAGGGACAGATGAATATATTTTACCCAAATAAACACAAATGATGTCACCTTTGTCGAGGTAAAGCACGTAACTGTCTGATTACTCCAGGAATTATACTGATTTCAATTAAAGTATTAAACCTATTATATAGATATATTTCCATGTAAGAATGTCTTTCCTATCCTGTATTGAACTGCAGATTTGATTTTGTAATATGGTGTGTGTAGGGGGTGGGGGGTGTCTGCAATTTTCTATTTCATACATGTGAGCTTTTGCAGACATTGACGACAGAACAGTAGTGCAATTTATATGAAATGTCACGCATCAGTGCCTGTGGATTGTTAGCAGGGGAGAAGCAATATTAGAAACTGATGTAGTGGAAAGTATGGACTATGGTTTGCAGTTTTTTTTTTTTCCTGGTTGAATTTATATACCTGTACAGCCCAATAAAGCATTTTAACGTACATCTGCTTTCCTTTCAGCATACTTTTTAAATGTTCTGTGTACAAACAGATCATCATTTTAAATAAATAAAAGACTGGAATCAAAGACTATACTTTGGGCATTATTGTACCAGATTTACATACTGTATACAAATATAAAAAGTCAACCATAATTAATTAATTTTGTTCCCTGAAGTATTAATTCAAAATGTATTTTCTGTGCACCAACAATTCAGATTATATAAAAGACTGGCCACACATGCATTGCAAAATCGTTCCCCTCTTCCATCAAACATAACAATTGTGAAAGTACTTAGAAGTTTTTAAAAGTTGTTTTTGCTTCATACGATGCTATGTTGATGACCCTGCTGAATGTTAAATGAGAAATGGCAGCAATTAATATGGTAAATATGATAAAAACACATTCAGATATGTGGGTCTTGGTGAGCTTTATACATCCAGCCTGGGCTATAGCCGTATGCTGGCCAGGCAGAGAAGAGACTCGAATCGAAGTCACCTGGGATCTTGTGGCCTAAATAACTGTGCCCACCCTCGTGATGAAGACTAAAACGTGACTCCAATACAAATTGGCAGAGTGACAGCTTTACTTAGTGCTCTGCAGGTACCTGTACTTATAAATGAAGGGAAGGAAAATAAGTGTTTCTATATTGTTATTACATCTCATGAACAACCATGGAAAAAAATGCTGTTGCCTGAGGTATAAAAGGTGCAATAAATACTGCCGGAGATCCCAGCCTGACTCCAAATCACTTCTGACAGAGCAATGGCCTCCTCTGCCAGTCCAGATATTAAAACAACCAGCGGGCAGAGCGTCTCTCGGAAGCCCTTCTAATCACCCCAGTGCCCCGCTGCCACGCTAACACGTCCTCATGAAACCCGAAAGGTCAGAGGAGCCCCCTGCTATTGCCGGCTAGTTGTACCATCGTGTGAGAGTGCAATACTTTTAAAAGTGCAATAAGATGACAGACCTTCCTGATGTAGGTTGTAAAACATGCATTTTTAGATTTTCTATTCACAGAGATAGTCGGAGAACTAACTTCGTAGCTCCTCTTTATTTTTGGGGGCCACAAATATGTGACAAGGAATCTACAGGATATGGTCAATATTATAACAATCATAATTTTTCCCTTTCAGCATATTTCATAAATAAGAAAACATTCTTAAACATGCAGTTATGTAGCAGTCATAATCACACACACAACACAAAAGAGATAGATAAATATAAATAATAGATACAAAAAAAAATATATATATATACACTCACCTAAAGGATTATTAGGAACACCATACTAATACTGTGTTTGACCCCCTTTCGCCTTCAGAACTGCCTTAATTCTACATGGCATTGATTCAACAAGGTGCTGAAAGCATTCTTTAGAAATGTTGGCCCATATTGATAGGATAGCATCTTGCAGTTGATGGAGATTTGTGGGATGCACATCCAGGGCACGAAGCTCCCGTTCCACCACATCCCAAAGATGCTCTATTGGGTTGAGATCTGGTGACTGTGGGGGCCAGTTTAGTACAGTGAACTCATTGTCATGTTCAAGAAACCAATTTGAAATGATTCGACCTTTGTGACATGGTGCATTATCCTGCTGGAAGTAGCCATCAGAGGATGTGTACATGGTGGTCATAAAAGGATGGACATGGTCAGAAACAATGCTCAGGTAGGCCGTGGCATTTAAACGATGCCCAATTGGCACTAAGGGGCCTAAAGTGTGCCAAGAAAACATCCCCCACACCATTACACCACCACCACCAGCCTGCACAGTGGTAACAAGGCATGATGGATCCATGTTCTCATTCTGTTTACGCCAAATTCTGACTCTACCATCTGAATGTCTCAACAGAAATCGAGACTCATCAGACCAGGCAACATTTTTCCAGTCTTCAACTGTCCAATTTTGGTGAGCTTGTGCAAATTGTAGCCTCTTTTTCCTATTTGTAGTGGAGATGAGTGGTACCCGGTGGGGTCTTCTGCTGTTGTAGCCCATCCGCCTCAAGGTTGTACGTGTTGTGGCTTCACAAATGCTTTGCTGCATACCTCGGTTGTAACGAGTGGTTATTTCAGTCAAAGTTGCTCTTCTATCAGCTTGAATCAGTCGGCCCATTCTCCTCTGACCTCTAGCATCATTTCAAAAAAGTTATAAATTGATTTGCATGTTAATGAGGGAAATAAGTATTTGATCCCCTATCAATCAGCAAGATTTCTGGCTCCCAGGTGTCTTTTGTACAGGTAACGAGCTGAGATTAGGAGCACTCTCTTAAAGGGAGAGCTCCTAATCTCGTTACCTGTATAAAAGACACCTGTCCACAGAAGCAATCAATCAATCAGATTCCAAACTCTCCACCATGGCCAAGACCAAAGAGCTGTCCAAGAATGTCAGGGACAAGATTGTAGACCTACACAAGGCTGGAATGGGCTACAAGACCATCGCCAAGCAGCTTGGTGAGAAGGTGACAACAGTTGGTGCGATTATTTGCAAATGGAAGAAACACAAAATAACTGTCAGTCTCCCTCGGTCTGGGGCTCCATGCAAGATCTCACCTCGTGGAGTTTCAGTGATCATGAGAACAGTGAGGAATCAGCCCAGAACTACACGGGAGGATCTTGTTAATGATCTCAAGGCAGCAAAACAATTGGTAACACACTACGCCGTGAAGGACTGAAATCCTGCAGAGCCCGCAAGGTCCCCCTGCTCAAGAAAGCACATGTACAGGCCCGTCTGAAGTTTGCCAATGAACATCTGAATGATTCAGAGGAGAACTGGGTGGAAGTGTTGTGGTCAGATGAGACCAAAATCAAGCTCTTTGGCATCAACTCAACTCGCCGTGTTTGGAGGAGGAGGAATGACCCCAAGAACACCATCCCCACCGTCAAACATGGAGGTGGAAACATTATGCTTTGGGAGTGTTTTTCTGCTAAGGGGACAGGACAACTGCACCGCATCAAAGGGATGATGGACGGGGCCATGTATCGTCAAATCTTGGGTGAGAACCTCCTTCCCTCAGCCAGGGCATTGAAAATGGGTCGTGGATGGGTATTCCAGCATGACAATGACCCAAAACACACAGCCAAGGCATCAAAGGAGTGGCTCAAGAAGAAGCACATTAAGGTCCTGGAGTGGCCTAGCCAGCCTCCAGACCTTAATCCCATAGAAAATCTGTGGAGGGAGCTGAAGGTTCGAGTTGTCAAACGTCAGCCTCGAAACCTTAATGACTTGGAGAGGATCTGCAAAGAGGAGTGGGACAAAATCCCTCCTGAGATGTGTGCAAACCTGGTGGCCAACTCCAAGAAACGTCTGACCTCTGTGATTGCCAACAAGGGTTTTGCCACCAAGTACTAAGTCGAGGGGATCAAATACTTATTTCACTCATTAACATGCAAATCAATTTATAACTTTTTTGAAATGCGTTTTTCTGGATTTTTTTGTTGTTATTCTGTCTCTCACTGTTAAAATACACCTACCATTAAAATTATAGACTGATCATTTTTTTGTCAGTGGACAAACATACAAAATCAGCAGGGGATCAAATACTTTTTTCCCCCACTGTAAATATATATATATATATATATATATATATATATATATATATATATAATCTCTGGAAATAGCTGATTGATTGTATCACCAGAAATCCCATAACAGGACTGATAAATGCTGTGCTTTGCTTATAATGCTTTGATTCATGGAAGCTTGACTGTCCAAGATCATAAAATAAAATAAATAAATAAGAACAAAGTACAAACGACTTCAAAATCCAGAATGTGAGTTACATTAAAAAATAAGGAATATGTTTTCTTTCAATGTGGTTTTGGAGAAAGGACTTTTTTTCTTACTGCATAATACTATGAAATGAAAAAACAGCATACTTCGAACTTTAATCTAATTTACAGCATAAAATGTTATAGCCAATAAAATACAAACTAATATAAAATATCATCAATAGGTTTAGCAGTAGGTTTAGCTTAAATGTCCTTCAATTAGAACCAGTTAATGTTAACTATATAACCAATGAACTAATGTAATGTAAATGTAAAGTAATGAAGTAAACATAGGCGGGAAGGCAATTTTATTTTTATTGAAGCATATAGATCTCTGCATTGATCTGTACACCTGTAATGGAAGGCTGAAGCAAAACAAGCACTTTCTGAACAGTGCTTTCTGTGTCAGGGCAAATCAATGGTATTGCTGCACACAGGGGTTAACATAGTATTTCCTTTCACATCCCACTGTTTTCCTATTTAGTTCAGTTAATTGAGTTTATTAAAACCATTACAAACACAGCCATGCAACAACAGCAAGTATAACATTACTGTGCTCCACGGGAGTATTTCTATTAGATCAAAAAGCACTGTGTGTGTCGAAGCGGGGAGAGGTTGCACTGTGTGCCGCTGCAGTGTGTTTGCTACTTTAAACATTATGGAATGATCTGCAAATGGAAAACCAAATCCACTCGGTGTTATAAAATAAAAAAGGATAATTCATCAAACAGAGGTCCCCAGCCTTTTTGGTTGTGGGCCTCAGATCTCAGTGGACAACATGATCAAATTCCACTTGCTATTTGACATCAACTTCAAATGACAAAAAAGCAGAAAATACTCTGTGTTTAACTGGTAACACGACACAATCTATCAATATAAGTTAACTGTGGGGCAGGCTTTGGAAATCTGTAACACTTTTAAAGTTGCAATAAGATGTATGAACCCTGATTATGCCCTACTTCCTTTCTGCTCTAACACAATTGTTTCTTAGTAAGCATTTATGCATTTTAATATTTGTATTGATAGACAAAATATGTACATAAGTATAGGTAGCTGAATCACACAACCTTCTTATTCAATAACGGTACTTATAAAGTACTTTGAGTAATGCAGTGTCCCTGTTGTTACACACGCAGACTACATACAGAGCAGCCGGTATGAAGGGCCTTGCTCGGCATATAGTTAAGTGCCTTTTCCCCAGCAAAGTTGTTGGTGTTGATTGTGATGGAGAACTTTTCAACTTGCATATCAACTGCCAAGGACACATAACAATCATCAATCGGCCTCCCTAGAAACTCAGTGTGACATATATATCACATACAGCATCCTGGCTAACATCCAATATTGTATTATTTAAACATTTAAATGATGGTTTCTCAGAGGTTCCAGAGATCTAATGCTCTTTGTGCTGTAGTTTTCAATGTCCTTTTTAAACTTTTCGATAAATTATTCCAAAGACCAGAAATATGGTAATACGGTAATGTATACTCTGAAACAGCATAACTGGCTCACTGAAGGGTAATTTAGTTATAACTTAGATTTTGTGGTTGATAGGTCATTCAGTTTGGGGTCCCTATTAAAAATGGTGATTGGTGAGGGTTCCCCTGGCAGCGCATGTCTCAGACACTATACTGTTTTTAACCAGATGTGGCAAGCACTCGGAAAGTGTTCCCCGATGGGTCTCATGCAAACGAAGCTGCAGGAAATGGCTGATTGCTAATGCATGTTTTCCGAATAGCATTTCAAAGAAGGATAAATTATAGGGCTTTTTCTTGAGCATGACTGAATTTGACACAATGTCTGATGGACATTGGGTGGGGAAATTAAAACTTGCCAGTTGGAAAACCATGTAAAGCTCAGGCTCAAAGGCACTGAGGCACTTCTGGAAGATGCTGTGCCAGTGTTTAATTTTCACATTTTAACATGCACTGAGACATGAAAACAAGGTATCTTTTTAAAGATTGTGCTCGACTTAATTTGCAATACAAACAAATTACATACAGTAGTAACAGAATATAAACAAGACAATACCAAATCATAGGAAGACGTGACCAAATGCACACATGCCTTTTTTAGTTTTGCTCTCACTAAGACACTTCAAAATAAATCTAAATATATAACTAGGATTGACGCTACACCATAATTAAAATACAATACAATAATTGAAAGAAACCTACTATATTAATGTAAAGTATGCCTACATAGAACAGTTACAGTTTAAAGCTTTGACAACCTTCTCATCTCAGCAACCCAAACATCAATCAAATCTTTTCAATATGAATTAAAAATACATTTTTTAATTATTTAGTAACATCTACACTTGCCATGTGTTCTGGTTCTCTCCTACCATCCAGTGGAAGGAAATGGTATTATACCATTAACCCAAAACATAATTTGCTAATTAATTTTTTTTAATATGTTGTGAAGAAATTAAAGCCAACTTCAAATGCAATTACTAACCACAAATATGTTTTTCATTATTTATTGTATCTGAGTAGAAATTGCTTTCTGGTAACCCACTGGGATGAGCAGCCGACAACAGTGAACACAAGGAAAGGACAAAACACGAATTAATCATATTCATCAGCATGGTATTATTTCAAGGATCATAACTTTACGGATGCAGACTTTGATTATTCTATGTGTTTATTAAAGGGGTCAATGCAGGACATTTCCTGGGAATGTAAAGGGATTGTTTTTCTCTTGGGTGAATGAGAAACATGGATTTCATTATATGACTTCTGCTTGGACAGACTCGGTCCCATATATCACTGCACAGTCCCTGATATGTCACAGTTTATCTCTTCTCCTGCTTCTGCTGATGAAGAGTATTGCTGGTCTTACTTAAACTAATTATGTTCGATATATCATTCTTTTCCTTCAGTTAGACAGTGTCACAATTCATCACACGTTCTTCTTGAACTGATATCCATATCAGAAACCCAAGCTTTCGTTTGCAGAACCTCAATTTTTCACACTGAAACATTTACTTTTTACCTCGAAAATGTTTAAATTCTATTTTTCTTACTCATCAAACAACCACAATTACTACTACTACTGATACAAGTCATCAGTATCATATAAAGGTTACATACATCCTCACACAGAAGTATAAGGTATATATCACCTAAAAATGGTTGTGTTAAATTCAGTTAATTTCTATACATCCACTAAACTGTAAAGCAGATCTTCAGAGGCTGCTATGTACAAAGAAAGGTTTAGTCCCACCTTGCATAATTTATCTGTGAAGGTCTCTATCGAGCTGCAGATATCTCACATCTAGTTATTGACATCACCAGTAACTGACAAATGGAGCAACATCCTACTTCTCAGTGCCTGTTATTCTTCTTCACCAAGGTATATAAATAACCGGAGTGCAATATAACAAATGTAAGCCATTATCCCGTTATAACAACTACTGAACTGAAACCCCTTGGAATGGAAACTGTTAAATGTGTATTTGAAAATTAGAAACAGCAGCTTTAATCCACACTAGAAAAGCAAACACCAAAAAGAAAGAAAACAAAAACTAACAAAACGTATGGTACCACACATGAAAATCTAATCAAAGATCTTGATATGCCCAATTATTTGATGATGTTGTCAAAATACGTAATATATGTAATATATAATATGTAATATATTATACTGCTCAGGAAAAGGATAATTGATAATGAACTGGCACAAAAAGCAAGATACCCGACCTTAAAAGTGAATTGCCAGTAAAAATGAAAAAGGAAAACTCAAAACCACAAGAAATTAATTAGACATAAAATGCATTTCCTCCCCTGAAATACCTACTACTTTCTGTCCTTACCTAGAAGTTGCCCTTAGGAGACGTATCACTGCCCACATTAAGCAAGGACATAGAAAACAGAATATGATGGAGCTAAATTTAATTTAAATATATTAGTCATAATGAGGAAATGAGCTGCTTAGGCAGTCATTAGTGAATGACAGCGGTCGTGACCCACTGGCGTACAGCTGGTTTTATCATGACCCACACAGTTCCAGCCAGGACAACTACTGTTATCTTTCCTAGGTACAGCACAATGACCTTATTACTGGGAAATTAAAACACTGTAGAATCCACTTCATAAAACAGAATATTGTATCGGTGTGTCAAAACAAAACCGCTTAACCGTGATCCTACTGAAGAGAACATAGCCAAACATAAACTCTGAGTTTTGTCATTCATTAGGATGAAATGATTTCCAACATCAAGTGAAATCAAGACAATTGGCTTTTGTTTTAAACACTTCACTTGAAATAATGACGGCAATAACCTCAGTCACACAGAGTTGTTATCCAGGAAGCAGTATAGCTATGCAGGGAAGAATAATTTTACATTTGGTAGCTATGACTAAATTAGAGTTCAGACATGAAGGACATTAGTTTACTTGCCTAAAAAGAGAGAAAAGCTTTACTTTTAAACATAACTAGTACTTAAAACTTTATAGGAAGGAGGACATTGGATGTAATACCTGGAATGTGAAACGGTTACATGATCATAACATTAATATACAGACGGGTGACAAATGAAAGGAAATAACAACATAAAGTGTCTCAATAAGGTGTTGGGCACCACAAGCCGCTAGAACAGCTTCAGTGCGTCTCTGGAACTCTCCTGGAGGGATGAACACCATTCTTCCAACAAGATATTCCCTCAATTTTGATGATGGTGGTGGAGAGCACTGTCTAACAGGTCGGTCCAAAATCTCCCATAGGTGTTCAATTGGGTTGAGATCTGGTGACTGTGAAGGCCATAGCATATGATTCACATCATTTTCATACTCATCACACCATTCAGTGAGCCCTCGTGCCCTGTGGATGGGGCATTGTCATCCTGGAAGAGACCACTCCCATCAGGATAGAAATGTGTCACCATAGGATAAAGGTGATGACTCAGAATAACTTTGTCATCATTTGCAATGACCCTTCCCTTGAAGGGGACAAGTGGACCCAAACCATGCCAGGAAAATGCCCCCTACAGCATAACAGAGCCTCTGGACCCCCTCACTGTAGGGGTCCAGCAGTCAGGCCTGTACCGTTGTTTTGGTGTCGCCACACATGCACTCGCCCACTTGTCGAGAATATGGTGAAGGATGACTCATCTGACCATATCACTTTTTTTTTCCACATCTCTGTAGACCAGTGCCTATGGTTTTTGCATCACTGAACTCTCAAATGTGCATTTGTCTTTGTAATGAGGGGTTTACGCACTGCAGCCCTACTATAATATCCCTCTCTGTATAGTTCTCGACGGACTGTTCTTGCTGACACAGTCTGATCTCGTCCTGCATTGACGTTCTCTGTCACCTCATTCTTAGTCAGTTGCTGTTGTGTCTTACATATCGCAGTAATGCACGAGCATCACGGTCATCGAATGTGCGCTTTCGACCACAATTTCCAACCCTATTTACTGATGTATTTCCCTTAGATCTAAATGCAGATGTAACCTTAGTCACTGTTCCTATTGAAACACTAGCCAGTTGAGCATCTGTGTTGTTCCTCCACTCATTTAATTTGTCACCCGTCTGTATATATGTGTGTTTTCGTCTATTTGTTTTTCAAGTTTCTATAAAGTCCAACATTACAGCATCAGCAACTTTAACATCAGAGAAGTGAAATTGAAATTACATGACATCCTGCTTAGAGGAAACATTGCCAGTAATCACTACATAATGCATTTGGGAAGGTCTAGAAAGGTCGGACATCATTTATCAGTTGCACTAAACTTATTTAAATTTAGCTGAAAGTGACTGATGATGAGCTCTGCAAAAGTTTGAAATGCAAAATGCGGTTATGAACTCTAACTTTTTAATATTAGTATTAAGATGAAGGTACACAAATGTAAAGTTAGTCATAGATTTAGAAATGATACAAAGAAACTGTTATTCAGAGAGGGTTAAAGACGTTGCCTAGGCATGTGGCGGAGTCTTACACTGGGATCCTTCTAACAACATTATATTATTACAATATATTACAGGAGGGGAGCGAGCTCTGATGGGCCACATTGTCTTTTCTCATTGTACACTATTTGTAAGCACTGCACTTCTAATAATGGCTAAATTGAGTAATGTGTCAGAAACTATTGTATGGTTTATTTAACTCCACTGAATTGTCAGTAAGTTCATTATAAAAAGTGCTTTATCCTTTTTATTAGGACTTGTAGGCAATATCGATGCCGAGGAACCCATTATCTGTAGTCTGAAGACAAAGGTTTGTGTTGGCTGCCCCGTGTTGAACATCGCTAAATGTTTTTTTAATGGCAGTCAGATCTTATGAATGTTATTGCAGTTCTTCACTAAATGATGGTTTCAAACAGTTAAAGCTAAATGGTCATACACTCTTAAAGTCTGCAGTAACCCATCAGTGTGACTGCTGTACAAGCCGTTATTACTACTTCTCATGAATTCCTTTAAGATCCTTTTATTCCCCACATGTGGCAGGAAATGAAATGGAAGTAGAGAACCAGTACAAATACAAAATAATTTATAAAAATATATATTTCAGGAGAAAAATACAACATAACTATTATTACTATAATTTATGAAAGTGAAACATTTACAGTACTGTGCAAAAGATTTAGGCAGGTGTGAAAAAATGCTGTAAAGTAAGAATGCTTTCAAAAATAGACATGTTAATAGATTATATTTATCAATTAACTAAATGCAAAGTGAGTGAACAGAAGAAAAATCTACATCAAATTCATATTTGGTGTGACCACCCTTTTCCTTCAAAACAGCATCAGTTCTTCTTGCACACAGTTTTTGAAGAAACTCGGCAGGTAGGTTGGCCCAAACATCTTGGAGAACTAACCACAGTTCTTCTGTGGATTTAGGCAGCCTCAGTTGCTTCTCTCTCTTCATGTAATCCCAGACAGACTCGATGTTGAGATCAGGGCTCTGTGGGGGCCATACCATCACTTCCAGGACTCCTTGTTCTTCTTCACGCTGAAGATAGTCCTTTGATAAACAAACTGCAAATTTTGACTCATCAGTCCAGAGCACCTGCTGCCATTTTTCTGCACCCCAGTTCCTGTGTTTTCATGGATAGTTGAGTCGCTTGGCCTTGTTGCTACATCAGAGGTATGGCTTTTTGGTCGAAAGTCTTCCATGAAGGCCACTTCTGACCAGACTTCTCCGGACAGTAGATGGGTGTACCAGGGTCCCACTGTTTTCTGCCAGTTCTGAGCTGATGGCAGTGCTGGACATCTTCCAATTGCGAAGGGAAGTAAGCATGATGTGTCTTTCATCTGCTGCAGTAAGTTTCCTTGGCCGACCACTGCGTCTACGGTCCTCAACGTTGCTGTTTCTTTGTGCTTCTTCAAAAGAGCTTGGACAACACATCTGGAAACCCCTGTGTGCCTTGAAATGTCTGCCTGGGAGAGACCTTGCTGATGCAGTATATCTACCTTGTGTCTTGTTGCTGTGCTCAGTCTTGCCATGGTGTATGACTTTTGACAGTAAACTGTCTTCAGCAACCTCACCTTGTTAGCTGAGTCTGCTGTTCCTCACCCAGTTTTATTACTCCTGCACAGATGTTTCTGTTTCAGTTAATGATTGTGTTTCAACCCACATATTGAATTGATGATCATTAGCACCTGTTTGGTATAATTGTTTAATCATACACCTGACTATATGCCTACAAAATCCCTGACTGTGTGCAAGTGTACCTAGAAGAATTGATGCTGTTTTGAAGGCAAAGGGTGGTCACACCAAATATGGATTTGATGTAGATTTTTCTTCTGTTCACTCACTTTGCATTTAGTTAATTGATAAATATAATCTATTAACATGTCTATTTTTGAAAGCATTCTTACATTACAGCATTTGCACTAGTTAGACCTCATCTGGATACTGTGTACAGTTCTGGGCTCCACACTAGAAAGATATCGCTGCTCTAGAGGCAGTTCAGAGGAGAGCAACCAGACTTATTCTAGGTCTGAAGGGAATGTCCTACTGAGAGACTGAGGACCTGAACCTTTTCACCCTGGAACAGAGGAGACTACGTGGGGACTTGATCCAAGTCTTCAAAATCATGAAGGGCATCGACCACATCAAACCAGAGGAGCTTTTCCAGATCAGCAGGGACACACGCACCCGGGGACATAAATGGAAATAGGGCTTCAAGGCATTCAAAATGGAAAACAGGAGACACTTCTTTACACAGAGAGTCGTCACAATCTGGAACAAACTCCCCAGCGATGTGGTAGATGCTGAAAATTTTGGAACATTTAAAAATAGGCTGGACAGGATCCTTGGATCACTCAGTTATTAATGGACAACAAACAAGCACAATGGGTCGAATGGCCTCCTCGTTTGTAAACTTTCTTATGTTCTTATTTGTTCACACCTGCCTAAAACTTTTGCACAGTACTGTAGATACAAATCTGCCTTTTTACTCTGCACAATCTGATCATGACAAAGTTTTCACAGTCTAACCTTTAAAAACAATGCATTGCTTTGGTCATAATGTAGTCAAATCTTCACACTCTGCGCTTTGGGCCACAGGGTCGTGAACACAGTCTGGTTGATTTATCTTACAGCGGTCATGATTGCAGAGTGCTACACATTACTTAATGTGCTTTTGGTGCACCATAACTTAAAATTAAACCAATTATCTCTGGCAGGATGTTAATGAGGCAATTGGATGTAATTAAAAGTAGTTGTTACATTTCTCTCCCATGACTATTATTGTCTCTGCCAATAAAGAAAGGTCTATGCTGATGTCAAAACGTCAGAATCTAGTTCACTTCATTAGCCTGATGCCCTTGGGGACTCCATGCTACTTGTATTATAATGAAGTGTGTAATGCAAGAAAATCAACATAATTTTTAGTGAATATTACATTTTTATGCATGTATGCATTATATAATAATAATAATATTATACTGATTGCTTTTTCTCTTAATGGAATTTTGCATTTTGTTCCTGAATGGTTGTTTGAAGAGCATAACCATGTCTAATTCAGAAGCAGAGAAGCATCGCTTGTGCCTTTGAGGAAAACAAAATGATATTGATGCAGTTGCGAAACAAAATCAAAAGTATAGCAGGGAGTGAATGCAATTTGTTGTGTTCAATGGCTATCGATCCCAGTGCATAAAGGACAGACTCTCTCTTCTACATACTAACCAGGCCAGAGGTTTCAGTACATTTACAGTACTGCAGATATTTATTATCTAAAGATTACTACACATTTGTAACATGTAGTGCAGCATTATGCGTTACTTGTTATTAAATATTTATTAGTATTATTAGTGCCCTAACATGATCCCATTTGCAATTAGCAATAATGCTCTATAAAACAAAGATAAGTATACTGAATATTTGATAATCTGATAAAAGAACCCAACAACGTCTACGTACCTTTGGAAATAAAAATGTGTTTCTGCTGTAAATTGTGATATTGTGATCTATTGATTTCACAAAATATTTAATTATCCACGAATCTCTGAGATAAATGTTAAAGAAATGATTTGTTTACCATCTTGCTCTTCATTTAGAACCAAACAAGTTTTGTTGTTGTTGTTGAATTAAATATCAGTAGTTTGATCTGACACCATATGTGTTAACTGATACTACTATGGGGATCAATTAATTGAAGGAAATTCAGTATCAAATCTAAAGATTATTGGATAACTGATACTTCTGGAAATCAACTTTGTTATTTATACCCTAGTATACTTTTTCAAGAAAAGCAATGATGCAGAGGTAATTTCAGTAGAGTTTAGTCCCATAAAGTTCAAAACCACATTACAATTATAGTAAAATTATTTAACAAAATCCAAAAAGTGTACCCAGCAACTGATCCATTAGTGGACATAATTAATTCTAATGGAAGCTCACATCTCCAGAGATTGCATTTCTAATGTTAATACTACTCTCCGGGTCCGCTCTGCACTCTGTTTCACTGAGTTTCATAAGGAATAAGGTGGAAGTGGGCCAAGCATAACAATGTCACCATCACTCACTGAAGATGTCTGAGACCAGCAAAAACAATAGTGATGCTTACAAGGTTTATTTCATTATGTAACATCTCCTAATGGAGAAATAGCTTAATTCAGTCCTGTGGTCTTAGTTAATTCATGTACAGTTTTTAGCTTTTCTTCCGAGGAACATGTCTGTCTAATAATGCAGTTTTACAAATACTGATGCCTGTAATGTTATTGCTGGAACTAATGTGATATTGATGCAGAGAATATATATTTTTGTTTGTTTGAGTGATTTATTATTGTGCATGTTTTAGAAGTGGGATGATAGTAAAAAAACAGCTAAAGTAAAGTATTGCTGATAAAGATTTGTCCATATAGTTCATTGATGTTTTTAACATATCAACTTTTCAAGCAGGAACCAAATTTTAATAACACTTCATGTCATCTGATAAGAATCATAACCCTAATAGATTGAATCACGAACAATTCTGTGCCTGGGCACACAGACAAACTTCCCTGCCAGATAAGTATGCCAGCCCCATTTTATCCATTTATCAGTTTTCGGCGGTTGAGCTCAAACACCAGCTTCCTTGGTTGCTGAATCTTTTCTGATATATTGTTTGTTTTATTATATCAGTTCCTCAGACGGCAATCGGGAGATCAGACTGACACAAGCTTCCTGTAGCTGAGGAGCACGCTCTGCGTCTGCCCCCAAGACCCAATTAAACATCGCTGAGATGAGATATTAAATCTCATCACTCCTTTTGAACAGGAATTCATTGTTCTGAAACCACAGAGACCAAATATGTTTGAAAAGATGCCCAAAGCAAGTGTCTTATAACCAAGGCCCAAATGACTCTGTAACCATGCAATGAACCCTGTCCCCATTCATTACACTACACATATGGAAGGCAGTTATATATCCATCCGGTCTTCGCAACCACAATGTTAAAGTTATGACGTGCTTCGTTTTTCAGTCGAAGTTCTTTATGCTAGTATTACAATATGTTACAAAATTAGCACATGCTGACCATATCCACTTCACAGTATTTTCCAATTTTATATAGAACACAACAGGGAAGAACCACTTTATATATAAAAATGTAATAAATATCAATATTTCCATCTACATTCTAAGCAAAGAAGAAAAGGACAATCATGCATTGGGTTTGTGAGGAAGTACTCACCCTCTGAAGGTGTCCAAAGACTTCAAGCGAGAAGATTTCGCTTTTGTGTGGTTGGCCCCGTTGTCATTTGTCGTGGTGTCCTAAAACAAAGATTCCAATTAGCTTACTGTCTACCTGGTCTAAATAACAGGACAGAAAGTCTCAATAACAAAGTTAATATTAACAGATCCATGTTATTCCTCTGTTGGGGGGAATCCAGTTTTGAAGGTATGAGTGTGTGTTTTTTTTTTTGCATAAGTTATTTATTTCAATATAGAAATTATCACCTTGAAAATAAAATAACATTAAGAAAGAAAAACGAACTGAATTGGTTATGTCTGCACTTTATCCAGACATATGCATTTTACAGATTTCTTTGCAGTGAAAAGCTAACCAGCAGAGAGGGGAAATTATGGTTCTTGGCATCACAGATTTCATGGCTTTCAGGCAAATACATGACTGTGCCAAGTTCAATCTTAAAGCTCAAAACGGAAACCTTGGTGTGATGCATCACATCGGTCCGAACTACAGATGCTTTTCACCTTCCAATGATTTAATCAGATGCATTACAGCAAGTCTCTCTATGCCGGAAGCTGTGAAACATATTGATGACTTTTCCAGAATGAATATTGTAATGCCTGTCATGCCGGTATTTATAAGGAAGCAATTGGCAGATATCACTTTTTCAAAGTTGTGAAGCTTCCATCTTAGCTTGACCCCTAAGATGTAGCTCTATCCATTTAAAAGAATTACAGTCATTTTACTGTCCAGCTGTTGGTGCTCAGCTATTGCTGGTCTACTGTGCATTCAAAAGACTCTGTGATGCATTGTGGGAGACTTCTGCACAGACTGCCTTAGTTTAAGCAGTTTCCTGATTCAGGGGCTGCTCTCATATCTACGCTTTATAATTATTTAATGATGTGCTTTTTAAATAATTATTCTTTTATTGGGATATCAACACCACTACATATTATTATTATTATTATTATTATTATTATTATTATTATTATTATTAACAGTAGTAGTAGTAGTCATAGGGGGAGTTTACATGCAGTGTTCTTAACTTGTGAAGTGATGATGCGTGTGCATATTTTGCACAAAAACTCAGAATCAGGTTTGTAGCCAAAAACAGCCACAGAGAAGGACAGATTCAATCTCCTACTCGAGTAAATTATGTAATAATGACAAAAACATGGGAAAAACACACACATTTCCATATGTAAACCCACAATTCACGTGCAAATGCTACTGATATAATTGTATAAATCCTTAAATGATTGCATTTTAAAAGTGCAAGATAGTTTTTCTGGAATTTTCCCACAAAAACAGCACGAGAGCTGTACGTAGAACTATTTTACATATTAATTAACTTCTTTGACCTTAATTTGCATGGCATCAACACCATGTAAACCCTGAGAGGAAGAGGGTCATTTCATGTCTGACTCAAGCATTATCGTCTAGAGTAAGGTCAAAACACACAGGTAAACTCCGCCAGTCATAGGAGCAGGAGTGGGAGTAGAGTCTGGAGAAGGCTGTCATGAAAATTTCCACACAAATGAAAAGATTGATAGATGAATTGATCGAACAAGAAATGAAAATCCCAGGAAGAGGAGGCTGTGATTGTTGACAAACCATGTTACGTGTGTGTGTACTTTCATCGGTTTAGGGGAAGTTCTATATGTTTATTTTTGTGGCAGAGGGAAGCTGAGACACCACTTCATTCAATTTTAGAGAGCCTCTCTCAGGCCAGACCTCTGGTCCTGCTCAGATTGAATTACACCACTGAAACAGAGCAGGAAGATGCCACGCTCCTAATTCTGGCTGATGTATCTCTCTGTCATTGCGGACGGCCAGATGGGAGATGGATACCTCTGCCGCAAAAGAACAAGTGACGTATGAATGTGGACTTGTGAGACATTAAAACCCTCCACCAAAGCCCTACAGGATAAACTTGGTGGAAACAGGGGAGAAGGATTTCTAATCACATTATTAAAAATGTTAAAGAAAATAAAAAATGGACACTCAAATCTTCATAAAGAAGATCAGAGGTCAAGTGTGTTTTGTTTATTTTTTGATGGGTTTTTTTCCTTGTATATATGCCAGCAGAATATTCTCAGATTTTCTTTATTCCAAGGGAAATTTGTACTAGTTCTCATTTGTATAGGAGGAAAAGATACAGTTTATCATCTAGAAACAAATATTTGCTGCTACAAAATTACTTATAACATGAATGACATTCAAAATATATTCCGAAACCACAACATTTAGAAGTAAATTAATGAAATGTGACTGAAAATTAAACTGAAAAGAGAATTAAACATGTTTCATTTCTATAGAAAAACTAATAATGGTTTTAGATAAGACAATCTAAAAATTATACACAATAAGAAGATGCTATAAAAGATTCCATTAAGGGCACAAGATGCCATGAAGAAATCAATACATGTGTATTTCGTAGATTTACTGCTTTTGCTCCATTAAATACATTTTTATATATTGTTATTACAATCAAATGGTATTAATAACACAGTGTTCAAATCTCTACATACACAGGTTTGAAAACAAAAGAATATCACCAAAGAAAAATGTACTGATTTCCTGGGAAGATATTAGGTATTGGACTTTTGAATTTTGAATGTCAAATTCAGCTAAAATGCAACACTCTATTTACTCCAAACTTTGCTGAAAAGCATATTATTCATAACAGTGCGTTAAAAGATTAGCAGTTTCTACAACTAAATCTGTTCAAACCTATTTAGTAAGATGCTGACAAACACAGTCACTCTCTAATGTTATGAATGGCACCTAGAATACAATAACAGATGCCTCAATTTCAGAAGCAGCACACATGGTGTTGGTTTGGCTGAAACAACACCAGTTCTACACAAGGCTGGAGGGTGTAAGAAATAGATGTGTGTAGCACATTATGCATTTACCCTGTGGCATTCTCCGAGCTTATGAGATTTTAAAGGTAAATTTAGCAGATTGGAGGATAAAGTCAGACACACATGGTGGTGGGTGTTTTGATTTAAGAACATTTCAGCTTTATTTATGGGCAAACAGCCGTCCTTCCTGCAGCTGAGACAGGAACCTGCCAGAGAAAGTTTAAGCCGTGTTTCTTGTCTGTCTGCTGTAGAGCTTGACTATAACTCACAACAGTAAATGTGCATCCTCCCCTGTTATCAGTTTCAATCACTTTAAACACTTTTATATGCAGGCTGTAAATGTCAGGTTTTATTATTATTTTCCCCCCTCGCAGAACAGTTGAGTTTATTCCATTACACTGGTAAATAATCAGAGGTACTTTTGAAATATTGGAATATAAAAACTGGCAGCTTTTTAATTGAAATAAGCTACGGTGAATAAAGATTGGTACTTACACAGTTCACTGAATGCTGCACGTTTTTACAGCAAAACAAGTTGATGTACTTCTGTGTGCACGGCTGCCTAGGAAGAAAACAAATATATAAGAGATACGCTGAAGAAAGACAGAATTTATGGTTCAACAGCTTCTAAACCGTAATGATGGAACTAGGATGATCAAAGAGTTCATTAAAAGGCCAAAGTGGATCATATTTCTAGTTACATCCCTACCTAGAGAACCCAGAGGTGAAATTCACAAATGATTGAAAAGATTCAACGAATACATGTATAAATACAGAAAGATTCAATTCCAATAGTAAGGAGTATACCACATTCATATTATTATTACTATTCTTGTTCAAAATGTGATGATTATGAAAAAGGAAGTTGAGTGGTTGGGGGCTTCAGCCAAATCCCAAATCCCAGAGCTCATCAAACACTTACCTGTGAAGGTAGGATCCCAATACATACAGAAGAGCCAGGGCACCCAGGACAACTGCTCCTACCAGAAGAGCTAGCCGAAAGGAAGCAAAAATAGGAAGTCAGGATTTAAAATGCAATGCATAATTAAATTAAGCAATGCGGAAAATCAAGTCGCAATTCTTCACTATTAAGTGCACAGCATTAATGTGAATTAAAGTGATAGCATACATTTAATAAAGAACATGTGATGGTTACGTTTCATGAACTTTACCAACGTGGTAACAGTGATGATAAGCGTGCGATTGAGAAAAGGCACCTTCTGTTAAACTTCTATGAATGGATACCTGAAGAACATATGGCATGTTGCATTCAACATTAGACTGATGGACACAAATATAAATAATATGTATATGTAGATGGGTTGATCTGATTGATAAGACGAGGTGGGAAAACTAAACACATAAAATCTGTGGGGAGAGGTACAAACACAAACCTGTTCTTGTAGAAGCTGAGGTCCTTTGAGAAACAGACTGATAGAGTTTGGGGAGTTTTAAGCTTCTCACAAGTGGTGAAACAGAAAGTGCAGACAAACTCATTCGTAAACCTGTAAATGCTGGTGGTTCATTTGCTGTCCAATACTGTTGTTACTAAGCATATAACATCTGCATCCTGGAATCAATCAATGTTAAGTAAAGTTATGTTTACCTATGATTGTGTTTTAAAACGTAACTAACTAACTGAAAAGACAATCGATTGTCTCTGCATTTCCTTAGTGGCCACACTGAGCCCTCTGGTTGCACATTGTTCTAGCTGTCAGATTTCTGCAATTGTTTTTAGATTGAAGATCTGTAGACCATCGTGCCCATTGGCTTTTCACACCTTAGCAAATTAGTTTTCTGCTGTAAGAAAGATGGCGTTTCATTTTCATTAAACATCTTAAAAGAGTCTAGATAGCAAAAGCAAGACAAGAAGTGGATGAGGGTAAGATTTTAACGTATAAACACCATACATATGTGCTGGACCTTATACACAATGCCCTGCAATGCCTAACAATAGCTCAACCCTCACCAGAAAAAAGGGTGTTTTACAGGAAGTGACCAGGGAAATATTAATTCAATACTTCATCTCAGGACTAGCCTCTTGCCAGTACAGCAAGATACTCATTTAATCTAACTTTGCTTCAGGATATTTGTAATGCATTCTATAAATGCCTTGATTATGTTACCAAAACTATTGGGACTGCAGGCAAATTACAAAAGACAAAAGTTTTTATGAGGCATTTAAAAGGGTGTAGGCCCACCCTTGCCTTAATGACTGTTGCAATTGTCTAAACATAGCACATCCATTACTAGTGGATGGAAGCTTGTCCATTTACTTTTGGTAACATATTGTACACGCAGTACCAAAAAAAGAACTAAAGGAAAGTGTTTGCTAATGAGACAAAATTAAAAACAACCTTTTTTAAGATTCAATGTTGAGTTATGCTGGACATTTTTCCACATTTAATTTGACAATGATTAAAAAAAAAAAAAAAACATGTATATCCCCAAGATCACCTCAGACGCGGAGCTCAAGATCAAGGCTTTTTAGCTCACTGACAATTTGAATTTGTATGCTCTGACAATTATTAGGAAAGAAGCTCAACATGAATTTCAATTAGGCTGGGATGAACAGCCAATTATGTTTATTGTCACTGACAGTTGTTTGATTTCTGCCAAGCCTCTACTTTATTACTCACCTTATCAACTTCCTAAAAAGCAAACCCAAATAAAAGGTATACCAACCAAAGTGTTCAGGGATATATCAAATAACTCTTCTGCCCACTATTACATATATATATTTTGCTATATCATGTTTCTCCCCAATCTGAAGTGCCCAGTTCAGTAAGTGCAGTAGTTTTGAATTACCCAAGTGAGTAAGCAAAATTGTGCATCACTTATTATCCACTGAATACATCAGTTATACAGTTAAATATTAATCAGTGAATGCTGTATAGCTACAAAACATTTTTATTTTTCAACATAATAAAATGTATAATTATGAAATGTTGCACCATGGTTACATTATGGATGCATATTTATTTTTAAAGCCAATATGACAAGACGTGTTGCTATTTAACAATATTTAATTAGAATGCAATTGCAATGCTTTCTCAGAAATACTCATGTTCTCAATAAAGATTTTTTTTTATTATTATTCTTCAAAATAAAATATTATGTTACCATTTTGCAGGAGCAACCATAACATTCTTGAAAATAACTGGTAGAATTAAATGTTTGCTACAATTGGTGAGAAATGTAAACTGTATATAGATGTTGTTGTCTTCCTACTGTCTTATTGTACATAATGTTGTTGGTGCCCAATAGTGAACTGGCAAATCAAAAGGAAAATGAACTGAAAATCAGTATTTCCGTTTATCTGGAGGGAATTCCTTAGGAAACTGCGGTGGAAAGAAATCTGGAAATAAGTATTTTTGTTCTGTTACATGTACAGTAAAAGACACCAATAAGACTACTGATTTAGTACATAGCAAGTGTACTGGCCGTCAGCACGTGCGATCAGGGAATTGTAATTCACAGCTTATTTACTGTCCAACATAGTTTATTGATCTTAGAAGAGGGGGGACAACCTGAGCTTGTGATTTTGTAACAAGATATTTTAATTACTACTAGATCTAGCTCTTAGACCTATGTTCCATTAGTGCAAAAGTAATTCCCGGAAGTTACTCTCCTCTATCCAGTGCATAAGATGTGATTCACAGGGTTGGTACTTTGATACGTACATCATATAAGAAGAGGTCTGTTGTGTATTTAATCAGTAATTTACCTGCCAACAAATTGTGTCAGTCCACTCTACACTCACCTAAAGGATTATTAGGAACACCATACTAATACTGTGTTTGACCCCCTTTCGCCTTCAGAACTGCCTTAATTCTACGTGGCATTGATTCAACAAGGTGCTGAAAGCATTCTTTAGAAATGTTGGCCCATATTGATAGGATAGCATCTTGCAGTTGATGGAGATTTGTGGGATGCACATCCAGGGCACGAAGCTCCCGTTCCACCACATCCCAAAGATGCTCTATTGGGTTGAGATCTGGTGACTGTGGGGGCCAGTTTAGTACAGTGAACTCATTGTCATGTTCAAGAAACCAATTTGAAATGATTCGACCTTTGTGACATGGTGCATTATCCTGCTGGAAGTAGCCATCAGAGGATGGGTACATGGTGGTCATAAAGGGATGGACATGGTCAGAAACAATGCTCAGGTAGGCCGTGGCATTTAAACAATGCCCAATTGGCACTAAGGGGCCTAAAGTGTGCCAAGAAAACATCCCCCACACCATTACACCACCACCACCAGCCTGCACAGTGGTAACAAGGCATGATGGATCCATGTTCTCATTCTGTTTACGCCAAATTCTGACTCTGTACCATCTGAATGTCTCAACAGAAATCGAGACTCATCAGACCAGGCAACATTTTTCCAGTCTTCAACTGTCCAATTTTGGTGAGCTTGTGCAAATTGTAGCCTCTTTTTCCTATTTGTAGTGGAGATGAGTGGTACCCGGTGGGGTCTTCTGCTGTTGTAGCCCATCCGCCTCAAGGTTGTACGTGTTGTGGCTTCACAAATGCTTTGCTGCATACCTCGGTTGTAACGAGTGGTTATTTCAGTCAAAGTTGCTCTCCTATCAGCTTGAATCAGTCGGCCCATTCTCCTCTGACCTCTAGCATCAACAAGGCATTTTCGCCCACAGGACTGCCGCATACTGGATGTTTTTCCCTTTTCACACCATTCTTTGTAAACCCTAGAAATGGTTGTGCGTGAAAATCCCAGTAACTGAGCAGACTGAGAAATACTCAGACCGGCACGTCTGGCACCAACAACCATGCCACGCTCAAAATTGCTTAAATCACCTTTCTTTCCCATTCAGACATTCAGTTTGGAGTTCAGGAGATTGTCTTGACCAGGACCACACCCCTAAATGCATTGAAGCAACTGCCATGTGATTGGTTGGTTAGATAACTGCATTAATGAGAAATTGAACAGGTGTTCCTAATAATCATTTAGGTGAGTGTATATCTCTATTAACTATAGATTACAAAAGCATTTTTGTATGATATACATCAATTTCACAGATATGGTTTGATTAAAGTGTGATCCACATGCTTCGTTTCAAGACTTTAATACACAATAATGTGATAAAACAATAGACAACATGAATGTACTTATAAAATATATAACACACATATATATGACATTATATGCATGGCTTAAAATCTTAAGATTAAGCATTTGGGGCAGTAAAAGTAAAAAAAAAAGAGGGTCTGAAAAGATAGATCTTATAATAAATTAACAAACCTGTGTGCCTTTAAGATTAATCTTTTCATTTTCAATTACAGTTGTATTTAGTTTTGTTTCAACTTTAATAAAAACACATTGATCATACATTAAGAATATTGATCAGTGAAAGCTTTGAGGACATACTGAAAAATGAAATGGCAAAGGCAAACATGGGCTTTCTTCCCACCTATCCATCTATTAAATGAATGTCTCAACTGAAAAAGCTCTCGTTCACTTGTCCAAATTACAGGGCTAATGGCCACATTTCCAACAAGAATTAATATGATATGTCCTTGAATATTTGTTTCAATTTCTAAACCCCAGTTTATAAATATGCATTTGTGCTCGTCTCCACCAAATAATTTCATCCCTAGCCTAGATATAAATCTTACAGTTTTATAAATAAACAACAAGACAACAGTTATAATTAACTTTTTGAGCAATATTCCTTGGCCCTACTATATAATCTTATTAACAGCCTATTTGATCTTATAGCTGAGCATGTATTTGTTTGTGAAGTTCATTGGTTTTGACTTTTCAGACTGTCAGTGCCAGAAGGAGAACACTATATCAATAATTTCAGATTAATACTAATACTTCTACACTGGGGAATGATGAGATCATGCAACAGTGTATTACATTAAACACCTGCAATTCTGTACACAATCTTATACACAAAACATGTAACAAAGCTTGGATCAGTGTTGTTACTTGAGCATATTTAGTGTCAACAGTTTCCTTAAAGTTTCCCAGCAGAATATCTGAAACTACAATAACACAAAATGTGTTGTTGTGTCTTTTCCCACAAACATATTTTTGTTCACAGGCCAGAAATCACAAGCAATTTATTATTATTATTTTATTTTTTAGAAGTGGGCATGCTTCCAGAAGACAGCTCCCAGACAGCCAATCAATAGCGATGAAAGCGCCGAGTCTACTTACAATAAAGATTTACATGGGGACTGTATATTAAAGTGTGAAATGGCAGTCTGCGAGACTGACAGCTTGGTGGAACTGAAGAAATATCGGAATCTCAATGATAATTATATCCTGTGGCTAAAAGACTAAGAACAACCTGTCAAGAATTGAGGCGGTGAACAAAGATCTGTAATTTCTCTCTGGGTTTAGTTTTACAGAAGTTAGAAAGGCCTTTGATAGATATAGGGTAACAGCGCTAAATTAAATATTTGTGTGGCACCACTAACGAGAACAGTTAACACATTCAAATAAACGAGTGTCCACAGATTCTTTCACTGTACATGACAGCTGATTTATGGGTTTTCCTTCGAATGCAACTGGCATTACATACACATTCAATTTACAGGAGTAGCTGTCACAACTTTACGTCTCATGTAGGGATATTTTCCCTCTAGGGAAAGAGAAATCATTTTCACAGCCAAAACATGTAGTATGTCACAGGCAGCAATTATCTGGACATGATTTTTTTTTTCACTTTAATCTGTCGTTTGAAGCAGAAGAGATTAAGGTTAAACCTTTGCTACCATACATGTTTCACCTGTTTGTAAGTTGCTTTGAATAAAGGTATTTGTTCATTTGTTATTATTGTTGTTTTGGTTGGGGGAAAAAATTAAAAAATACTCAAAATATGTGTTATCACAATAGTTAACAGACAATGATTTAAGGTTGCCCATTTGCATTGTTGTCCGAAACAAGCCTGCTCTTTTCTGTAGCCTGCATTAGCTGCTGTGTTCAGGTAAACAGACGCTGAGTACACGAGAAGGCATTGTGTACAAAGTGTAACAGCCAGGCTGCTGGGACATATTGTACTGAATCTTTGCATCTCCCATAATGGAAAAACAACCAGTGGCAAGCCATCATTCAGCGCGAAGGTAAACACATTGACCAGCTTTCCCATGGAAACAGGAAGTCATCTCTAGCTGAATGACACATTCAGATTTTGTTTTGTTTGCATTTAAACACACCATTACTGACCTGAAAGGCAAAGATAAGAGTAGTGCGTAATTACAAAGTGAATCTGCAATTTCGTTATCGCAGCATTTTCCAATTTCAAACATGATGTTTGGATTGAGACATTCAAGACAATTAACACTATTATTTTAGTATATTCTTAAGATGTATGTATTAATATGAACTATATGTTTGTACATTTAGTATATTTGAACTATTTATAGATTTATTGTGTAAGTCACCCATTTTCAATAACCTACTTTATCACAGTGAGCTGGATCATAACCTGGCAGGCACAGGGTGTTAGGCAGGGCACACCCTGGAGGGGAAGCCAGTCAATCGCAGGTAAAAATAATTTATCCTTACAATAGTTGGAACATAATAAGGCATTCCACCATTTATTCTGTCTATATGGGTATGCTCCTGAACTCAAATTAAAGACTGTTAGATGCTTACTATACAAAGTTCAAAAAAATTATGTTAAGCACAAAAAGCAAAGACAAATCTTCTATCATGTTAATTACTTACAAAAACAAAGTTGAATTTGAAATCTCAATTAATACAATAAACATTACAAAACTACTTTCATTACTATCTTAAAGGATTTTAAGAAAAACTCTTAAACTTTAAGATGTATTTTGCTCATCCCAGGCAGGGAAAAATATAGTGATACTAGAACTACTTTCATTGATGTCAATGTAGTGATAGTATTTACTCATGTCCTGTTTACTTGCCATGTTGCTGGTGTAAGAGACACTCGACACAATTCTCCTCTCTGCCCAGTCATACTTGTTTTTGCAAAACTTCCATAGTGATCACTGTTTCTTGGTCAAGTCTATATATAAATATACCACATCATCACATGACAGATCATATCAACTGCACCTCAAAAGTGAAACTGAAACGAACTAAATACAAATCTGTAATTTCCACCGGCTCGTTTGAGTTTCTAGACATCTTTCACAGATACGCAGCCATGAGAGACAAATGAGACCTAATCACATTACAGCTGCTCTGGACTTTCAGACTTTACCCTTGGCCAGCCGTTGCCCAAGGTCAAGCCGAGGGGCTATATATCATCCAAAAGTCGACATGATGGCAGCTCATCAAGTATCGATCTCAGTGGAGGTTTGCAGAGTCAAATGTACACCACTCAAATAATGGCTATTTGTTCTTAAAAGGCCAATCTAAATTGTAATTTAGAGTGTCACAAGTAAACTCCAGATTAAGGGGAAAAATAATAAGGCTTTGAAGGGGCCATTACTTCATAATCCCAGCGGTTTCTTAATGCGCCTTTCACATTACTGACTCTGGATGCAAATTGCAACACAAAGCGAGAGCTTTTGTTTTATGCAGTCTCCGATACAAAATCAACTAAAGACCCAGTCAATACTCTGTCGCTCTGGGGACCCCTGCCAGTCACCCCTCGGTTGAGCTTTAGCCCATAAGTACTGCTGCTTTCTTGCTGATTTAAATGGAAGCATTATCCAGAGATCAAAAGAGCAGGCATTATTTTTACTAAGATGTGCCGACGCAAGAGTATTTTTAAAAAGGCTTGACTGCAGAAGTGAGGTCACCATTAGGGCTAAACCAGTTGCCGACATCATGGTTTTTAGAAGTTAATTATAGGGAGACTAGAGCATTTTCAATAGTCACTACCAGTATATATGTCTGTGTGTGGGCAAAATAATAAAGTATTAAGATGATGCATAGGAATGTATCGCAGTACAATAATAATATTTGGAATATGGCATGTTGATTCAACCCTTAAAACTAATTGTCAAAATAATTTAAATGTATTTCAATGAAAGACTGAAAGACAAACAAACAAACAAACAGGTTTATTTCCCATTCTGAACCATGCAGACTGATTTGACTGCCTCAGCAGAAAGCTGCTCCAAGTAATTGAATCAAACTCATTCTGTTAGAATTTCCCAGTCAATACACACATATTTATTACAAGTAGCAGCATTGTATTGTATTCTTTAAATGATCTGGATGTCTCAAAACCAACACTAATGGCATCCTTTGATGACCTAATAGTATTTAAAATATTTTGTGCAGCCCTCATTCTGAAAATATTTACACTGTCTTGAATACAATGACCACACAATTGTTATAATAATAATACATCATCAAATATAAAGGCTGTGTAATTAATTTATGATCATGCATGACAGACACTGAAGCACTTGCATTAAAACTTAAAATGAGAGAGTGAGTTCAATAGTAAGAATGTCAAATCACACACTAAGTACTGGGCTGTACATCACTGTCGAATTATCGGTGCACAGAGGCCTTCAGTTGGCTGAGGTCGGAAGTTCAGTTGAAAATTAAGAGAATAACTCGAGTTTTGGGGTTCTGTTCTGTCACAATCAGTCACTCATTTAAGAGGTATATTTCGTTTTGCTTATCCATTCATAGCACTCCCCATTAATCAAGCACTTAGTTTCTGTTTTTAATAACTATTCCCTAATTGTATTTTCATTTCTATATTAGATCCTCAAACCTGACATATTTGAAGCTGACAGAGGGGTGACTCAACACCGATCTGTAGAAGAGCATAATGAAAACCATGTACTCTGTAGTAAAGGTTAAGTAAGGTAACTAGGTCTTCATTTGTGGCGGTACAGTTAAATCAAATTCTCAGTGTAATGTGAGACGGCCAAACTTCACAAATAACAGGCTCCAGGGACCCGTGTTTAACATGTGTTGTTCTCTTCCTGTCTGCTCTCTCAGTCTGACACGCTTCATCGAAGGTTTCACAGAATGCCTCACTGTCCTGCTTATCAGGTGCAACTCGCTTGTTTCTGTCCAGTGCATGTCGCTTCTACACCAATGACTGTCAAATCAAATTGCCATGAGCAGGTCCCTAAGGTCTCCCAGTGGGATACTCTAAACCAGGGCTTGTTAAATAGTTTTACTCATGACCTGTACACCGAATGTTTACAATCATTCAGATGGAAGACATTCCATAAGACTCTAGTTATATAGTAAGATGGAATGAATAAATACATAGGGCCTACATTTTGGCCAATCTGAAATTGTTTGCAATGATAATAATAATACCTTAGTAATACCTTAGTTTCAGTAAACGTTAAAAGAAAGGTAGAAGAAAGAAGTTATACAGTGGACAATTTGCAGAGAAGGGTGATGATCTCCAATTTCTTTCTACTCAGACACTTCAATCAGTCTTCAATGTATGTGCTGTAGCTGGTTCTCCGTTATACTCTCTCATTTTGATTACTGTAAAAACATTTCCATTTACACCATTATAGACAACTGAAACGGAAAAAACTGTGAAAAATCGGGTCAAATTCTGGAGTACTTTCTTGATTCAAGAAAACAATTAAATAAATAACCATAATTAATTAAATTATGAATACATTTAATATGTATTGCAATGTATGGCCAATACAACGTTTAAACTTCAGTTTAGCCAAACACAATATACAGATTTGTTAAAAAAGTGTATCCAGATTTACTCTAAACAGAATAATACAGGCTCTGGAAAAAATTAAGAGACCACTGCAATTTTTTCTTAAATCAGCATCTCTACATGTATGGCAGCCATTCCATTCATTCATATTTTTATTTGAAATTTGGGCGAAATGTTGTCAGTAGTTTATAGAATAAAACAAAAAAGTTCATTTTACCCAAACACATACCTATAAATAGTAAAACCAGAGAAACTGATAGTTTTGCTGTGGTCTCTTAATTTTTCCAGAGCTGTATATATTTGTATTTTTTAAATCAGGCTGTGGGAACAGAAAATCAAATCAAAAGGCTCCTTAACTCAATAAGGAGGTCTACTACAAATCACAGGCGTATGATATATGATAAAACTCATTTACAAGTTTGTGTTAATGTCTGTTTTGTTCATTAAAATGTGCTCTGCCGTATTAGTGAAAGGCTTTCCTTATTACTGCCAATTAATAATTACTGCTTTCCTGTTTATGTGAACCCTTGGAAAATGCATTCATGTCATGTTATGTAAAGAGAAATGCTAGCATTGCACTCGCAAGCCAAAAACATCAAGCTCACAAGCATTAGATGAATAACTTGAATGATTTTGGACATTGAAAGGAAATCTGGTATTAAATGCAATACAGAATACTCATAACTCCAAAGGCAAGATTAATTCAAGTATTCAAACTGTATCCAAACACCTGAAGGGCTATTCAGAGGGTCTGTGGTTTGGGAGTTGAACTGGACAACTTTGTATGCCTGTAAATTCACTTAAATGTAAGCCAAAGGAGTTTCTAAACATATTTTAATGGAATGGAAAATATAACCTTAAAATGTGTTATGTATTACATGTGTTTTTGGGCATCTCCATGTTTTATGAAGGTGATAAACATACTGATATCCATTCCAGTAAATAATAAAGTGATATGCAATGCATTTACAAGATTATTATTCATTTTTGCATCTTCTACTTCTGTGTTTTCCTTCAGAAACAGAGATTGCATAAGTACTGTAAAACATTGAAAACATTAGAACCTGTGTCTGTAAGTATGTTTAGAAGAAAGCAGCACAACTTCCAACATGACTCCTTCAGAAAAACAAAGACATGGGGGGGAGGAAGGGTTAACTAAAAGGAATAAGACATCAAAGCCTATTGATTGGAGAGCTGAATTGGCACTTTTTGCAGTAGGTGGACGGTCTTTCCATTTCCTCTGCTACTGAGAAGGGGTGAACTGAAAGGTGTGCATCCTCTACCCGGCCTTTGTTCTCAAATATTTATCACAAATCCTGAAAACTGCTGACCACACACTAGCCTATTTTCATAATGCAAGGATCCCAATGAAAGGCAACCACAGAAGAGCATGCATTATATCCATTTTGGTAATAACACCTTACGAAGCACTTTTCAATGATGCCGGCCCAATGTCATTAAATGTCAAGTTGCCTTATTGTAAAAATACAGCGCATTCAAATTATTAAAGGAAACTTATGTCTTAAAAGCACTAGAAAAATGCAGGGGACAAAAATGTCCAATTAAATTTAGATCAGCCACAGCAAGAGGTGGATTTCTAAGGAAAAAAACTATTATTTTGCTACAAGACATATCAGATGAGTAAGTAACTACATGGCAGCTGCATTGGGGAGACCAGAATAGAAGAAACACTAGGTGGATGCAGACAACAGCATCATCCTTCATATATAAAACATTTTTTTTTATCAGAGTTTTCTTCTTCAATCAGCAGGTAAAAAGTGGTCCATTTATATAAATGCTGTTGATATTTCTACTCACAAAAATGGCATCCGAAAATATTAAATACAAGATGACATACAAAGACATTCAATAGGATAACTGAGTAGATTTTAACACATAAATCTGTTACCAGGGTAGGAAAATACCTAAACAAAGATTTGAAATTCTAACCAATTATTATTATTATTATTATTATTATTATTATTAATTATAACATCTTATACCTACACTAAATAATATATAATGTTTAGATGCTGTTTGTATTCTTGTGATTTTTCATTTTATAATTGTATAGTGGTGACTATATATTTATATTAAAATATATTACAAAATGACCTCTATGAAAGCAGTTCCTAGTTCCCCACCAATTGAATAGTCCGGGCTGGGTGTATGTCAGTGTACATGGTCTAAGGGCAGAGTATGGGGAGGGGGATTCCTACCATGACATACACCACAAACTCTTTAATAAAATATAAATGAGGGTCCCTGGGTTAAGTTGCCTAATGAACAAGATGTCAAGCTGTGATGTACTGAAATACGGATATATGGATATTACTCAGCCACTCAGGAATACGAGAGGGGAGTCTATAACGGGTTAATTCACTTGTTTTTTCTAACCAGGTAGTTTGAAAAAAAAAAAATACACAAATTCCGAAGTACCAAACGTTTTTCAATTAGATATGTGTAATGCACAGAAACAAAATTGCATAGCACTAAATAAATGTGGAGGAACTATTAAGATGTATATTGCCATCAGCTTCCTCTGTAGTTTCATACAGAGGAGTCTGTATTTTAAAATTAAACTTTTCCTGTCTTTCTGAAACCATTTTATTGGTGCACTGCAATCAGATCTCATGAAATTATATTCCTAGTGCAAAATACACTACACTCCTAGACTCATATTGATTAAAGAAAGTAACAGGAATACAGGATACATCACCACAACAATTGGGTCGTGCTTGACAATTGCAGAGTCTATGAAACAGCACGTTTTATCCATTCAGATCTTTCTATTGCTCCGGATAATGGGATAATGAATGTTGTTTTTGGAATATGTATGCTGTGGATATGTGCCAAAGCTGGATCATTTGCAAAAGGCCAAGGCAATTCAAAAAGTCTCCAGCTGCAGAGGACATTGGGAAGATAGATTAGACCTTATTGCTTTTCAAGTTCTGTCTAAGTTCATCGAAAAGGCCACATGGTCTCCCAGATGAGATGTAAAAAAGACACGAAAGAACACAATACGAACACATGAGGGTGTTGTAAACTATGAAAATGTAATTTATGCACTGCAAGATTATGTACTTTACTGTAATGTGTAGATGATTTATTACTGGTCTTGTAATCTAGTGGAGATGCAGTACACTGTGTTAGTATTTCAAAAGACTCATTGGATAAAGGCATCTACTTAATGACTGATTAGTAATAAATCATAATAATAACTTTAAAATGTTTCGAAGCTAGTTTACTCATCAGAGGCATTATTTCTTGAAACCAGAGCAAACAAACAAAAACAACTTTAATGCTGTGAGCTATAAGGCAGTACTGAAACATTCTGCTTACCCACTATAATGTTTTGTGAACTACCTGTGAAGTTCATAACAGAATTATACTGCATGTGAATGTATTAATTTGGTACAATAAAAGTGAACCCAATGTTTATAACCAACCAGTAATGATTCTAAATCCAGTCTAAATGTAATGTATGTAAATGGGGGTGGTAGGTATGAAAATAATCTTAGCTGTTTTATGAATGGAGAGGAGTTAGTTAAAGGTTGAAGTTTTCAGATCAACGCCCAGAACAGGCTTGAATTCACGGCTCAAGGCATTAATGAGCTTTTTTACCCTTTTCTTAGATCTCCTCTTGGGAATGGGACTGTCTTCACTATCCTTTTATTCATTACAAGATATCTATGATCACAATTGATTTTTGGATTTGGTTTCAGTCATCGAATCTATAGAGAAATGTTTTTTGGTTAAAGAAAAAAACGAAGACTGAGATGTTTGGAATTGATTTTTCAAAAAACAGCTGATTAGTTGAAATTGCGTGTTGCACATAATTAATCTTTAGCATTGAGAGCAGTTACCACTGGGAAATTGCACATTACAAAGGGTATTATGTTACATACCAGACTGCTTGATTATAGCACATTTAAGGCGGAATGGTACACATCTGGCCCCGAACAGCATTAGCAAGGATATTATTTGGGAATATATTCTAGGCATGGGGATATATCTGTCACGTGTGGGGGTGGGTATTCTGTATCAATATCTTGTGCTTTTCCTCATTATTATACTGCATTTTTAAAATGTGTTTAATGCTTTGGGTCACATTGTTATGCTCACTGAATAAAAAAAATTAGAGTATGTTATACACAAATAGCCTAAATAATATGAACCTGTTTAACCCAAATAAGGGGCAGATTTTTGAGGCTGCAGAATACTGGGCATTTCCTAGCACATTTTGGCAAGATATACAAGACTCTGGTATGTCAAGGTGTCCTTCTGGAAGAGGAGGCTCTTAGTTCTTGAAGTTGACACTTCATTATGATTGAACAATGAGATTATAATATCTGCACAGGCAAGATCAACTGGACAAATTGAACTAATAAACCACTACAGGAAATGAAAGTCTTTTTTTTTTTAAGAAAAAGTTGTTAAATCACTTTAGATTATTGGTTCAAATACACTGAACACAAATATGAACGCAACATGTAAAGTGTTGGTCCCATGTTTCATACACAAAAAAGGTTATTTCTCTAAAATTTTGTGCACAGATTAGTTTACATCCATGTTAGTGTGCATTTCTCCTTTGCCAGGATAATCCATCTCTGGACCAAAGAAAATCCTGTAGAAACATGAATGATACTCCAGAATAAGAACATGTACGCCCTATCCACAAAAGGGCACTTAAACATACCCAGGATCGGTTTGTTTTTGGACACAATTCAACCTGTGTGCAGCAGACCAAAAAAAGAAACAGCCAATACAAAGAGGTAAAATCAATTTGTGGTCTGTTTGCTTTAAATTACATGCTGTAATTTACCCAAGAGGCTGACAAAAATGTTTTACTCAAGACAAATTCTATAAAGACTTTCAACCTTAAAACTTATAATCAGCATTACAATGAGAAAAACAAGACAACGTCGAAGTTTTGATTAAGGAAAATAAAATACAAAGTTAATGCTTGTATGAACTTAACACTATCAGATTGTTTTAATTAAATTTTGAATTATTAACATAATAAAAAAATGAAAACATTACAATTAAAAGATGAATTTACTCACGAATGTAACTGTTAATGGGAGCCTTGTCAATACTCTGGGTGCAGGTGACAGATCCCGATTCCTCTTGAACCCACGTGGAATAATGTCCTGCCTCTCCATACAATTGATCCCAGCTAGAAAGAAGAACTAAGTTCAGTCAAGATCATTTGGGAATGCATGTTACATCTCCATAGGTTCAACATATTTTGAGGATTTATTACCTTCATCGTTATCAGAGGCTGAGGTTTGCAGGCCATAATGCGATGTTGTTTCACTCATGGTATATGCTTGTTCGGAGCAGTACAATTGTACATATAATAATTGACGATTCTCCTTCAGTGCAACCAAAATCATTGCAGATTCCCGTTATTGATTGACCCTCCAGAATGAAGCCAGTGCAAATGTTCCAGATGGGGATCAATATTTAATGTATGAAATAAGTGTTACTGTTAAACTGTCTGTGCCCCCCAAAGTGGGGATCTCCTTTAAATTAACACTGAACTATAAAACACCTTGAAAAGTTAACAACAATACGGCAATATGTTTGGTGTTCTTAAGGTAGAGTAAAAATAACTATTATCATTTTATCTTACAGGAGGAGGTGCCAATAATTGTATTAAAGAATTAAGCCATAATATGAATAAATGTAAAACCCTTGGAGCCAATGGTTTCCATAAATTGAAGTCCCATAATTACAATTACCTATTTTGGTCATTCGGCTATGATAAACAACATGCTTAATGTCCCTAATTATGTTATCATTGTGGGCTGCATCCCCATCAGAGAAATCCGTCTCCTATGGTTTTGAAGCAGTCATTACTGAACAGGCCACTCTAATCCATTTTGAGGCCTATCACTCAGGCATCGCCACACTCCTGGGCTCTCTGTCTACCCAATGACCCCTGACTGGGCTCCTAATTAGAGTGGAAAAACAGACGGCAGCAACGTTAGAGCGGACTGTGGAGCTAAGTTTAGTGCCATCTCTCTTTATGATGTAAACAAGTCGCAAGATTGTGAATTAAAACGAAGCTCTTAGTAGGTACCTCAAGAAGAATAAGAGCAGGGTTAATGGGACTTGGTAATAAAAAGGTAATGCTTTCCTCTTGAAATGAGCATCTCCTAATGCTGACAGAGATTAATATTTGAACAAGAAGCAAATAAGAATATAAAGCTGAGAAACATCAAGTTGAAAAAGTTTTTGTTCAAGGGCCAGACTGCTGCTCTTGGAATTGATAAATATGTTTTGATCCGGTACATGTACGATTTGTTTTGGAAAATCATTTGCTAAGTGTTCTCCCAGTGTTCATGTTTGGTTCAAAAAGAAATCCCTACCCAGGATGTTGCACATTTCTGGTTTCAAAACCCACTTCAATATTCACCTCAGCTTGAGACAAAACATTTAATTATTCTCAAGACCTTAACAACAGTTGAAGTACTAGCCCTGGTAGAGCATTTATTCCTACACAAAATCAAAATATGAACATTATCATTGAAAAGTCCTTGATGGAGCAAGCCTTTTTAAGGATCTGAAGATCTCTTCAAGGGCTTTGAAGTTCATAGACATTAATGGCTAGTGCTCAAGTCCTCAAGTTTCTCATTGCAGCAGCTTTAGAGCGCCACCCGGTGTCACGGATGGATTACTGCTTCAACAGGAATGTTTTCAGCTCGTGTTTCTTCAGCCCACAAGGTGCTTTGCTTGGCCTTATTGATTGACTGGGGAAAGACATATAATGCCATCACTTAGAGTGTATTTTTTTTCCTTTTGGTTTAAAAGAAAAGAGAAGGAAAAAAATCAATCACAGCATGGTCTGGTAAGGGACCTCTCCATTGATCTGAAGAAGAATCTCTGGATCGGAGCCCAAGAGAAAAGGAGCCACGTCGAGTGAAATCCAATGCTTTTAGAGTTCATTTAAAGATGACCCCAAATTAAATCTCCGGGCCCTAATGTCTAGTACATTCAGATTGTTTATAAATACTGCTGCGAAAATCTTGCTCTTGAACATCCTTCTGAGGTTTCTGTGGCCCTGCAGCTCCCGGCTCTAAATTTTTAATGGGATCTGTGTATTAGGGCCTTTTTATCGTTATTGGCATGTCAGGTTTTATTAACCCCAGGAAAATAAAATCAATAGGAAGCAGGATATTTTTAAAAAGGACATCATTCTGGAACAAAGCAGGTCGTTATTAAATTCCTAATTCGGTCAATAAGGGCTGGAAGAGACAGGAATTGAAATGGCATCCTGTTTGTCACTGCCTGAGAGCATCTAAAAATAATTCCCACCTCCCCGTATACATGTCAACATTTGTGCAGGGCTAAATCCATTCTATAAGGGGTGTTGATTCCAAAAATGGACAATGCCGGCCTCGCTGCTAGTGTCAAGTTAAACAGATTAATAATCTTAAATCACATAAGATGCTGCACACATCATAGTATTTCCTTGATCCCCCCCTAGTGTTTGTATTAATTTTCAATTTTGCCCAGTCTATTAGCATTTCACAGGCATGTGCTTCGAATACACAAAATAATAATTAAGCATGGAGGCTTTCCAATTGTACATTTAATCAAATGCTCTAGAAAATGATTTGCAGCTTGGAGGTAAAACTACAGACTAGACATACCGCCCCTGTTTGCCAGCTCTAAATGGACAGTGATGCTGCTGTTTTATCTTTGGCTGCCTGTGAAAAAAATAACCTCTGTCCCCAAGAATGAAAATAACATTCCTTAAGAGGTCTACCAGCTGGAAGTATTTTCATGAACTGTGGAAAATGATGAAGATGATGGACTAATTAAACTGCAACTGCAATCCATTCTTCCCATGCAATTTAAGTGCTAACCAGAATAAAATCATCAACACATCAAGCTCGATTTAATGTTACTGTGATGTTGTGTCTAATAACAGTTAAAAATATTAAGAATCACTGTTCCTAAAAAATGTAGCTGACATTTGTCGAGAGGTTCGCTCGATGTTGTCAGATACGATGAACCTCAGCAATGAGACTGAACAGGAAAGTGGGTGCTTCTTGTGGGTGGGGATTAAAGCTACTCCCAGTCCATAAGCAATCCCATTCCAATTTAAACTGCAGATTCAGAAAACAATTGTTGAAATAAAAGAGAGAGATGCACAAATATTGACCTCAAAAGTAAACATTTAACAGATATTCAACAGAATTCCAAATGGATGTTTCCCACCACAAAGATATTGAAGTATTATATTAATAGCTGAAGACGTTCAATCATTTTTGAGACCGGGAAATAAGTTCTCTCAGTTTTTAACATAAGCATGATAACAAACATAAGAACCTGGCCGTTAATAGCACTGTACCTGCAGAGGCTAGTATTTCCAGTTTCTCTTATGACTCTTAATGTTAAGGTGAACCTGGTGCGAATGGCGACAGAGGCGTTGCTCGAGTGATTTCCAGTTTTGGGTCCCAATGTGATCAAAGGCTGATACAGGCACTGGAGATAAAAAAATAAATTAATGAAATCAGACATATTTCTTAATGCAGTGGAGTTTGTTTTTTCTCTGAAATCAACAGGAACATCTGTGGGCTCATTCAATATTCCACCAACTATTTTCACATTATGAAGTATTCTTTATGTGGCCATTTACCAGGAAATGACACCAGCAATGTAGTATGGTTGTATTGGCCGCAAAACACTGAACACAGACTGTTTCAACCCCAGGACTCCAACCCCCCAAAGGAAGTGCAATATTAGAATTTGGTTATATCTAAAGCCAAGTCAAATAAAGAAAGGGCTGAGTTCTCTTTTTTCTTCATTTGCACCAATTCATTGTTGTGCTTTACACATCCCTCTGGTCTTGTTGAGGTCTGTGGATCTTGAATAAGAGGATAAGCAATAATAGGCATCTGTCATTCAACGACACATGTTCCCTTGTTCCAGTAGGGACTATGTAATCCTAGAATATTGATCCTGTCTACAACAATGGCTCATATGCTTAGAACATATTCCTGGACTAATTGTTTTCCTTTCTGAAAAAAAAAAAAAATGGTAGGGCTGGAGGGGGGGTGGGGTTGGAAAGCTCAACTAATGTTCTTTGCAGTTGGCTTACAAGAAACAAAAGTAGATAAAACATCCTTCTTCAAACGAGAAAGCAATTAAGAGGACATTAGCACATTCCATCAACTTTGAGCATTACTGTAGCCTGGTCTAATGGGGTTGTTTAATCAGCAATTAGCTTTATCAGTAAACGGATTTACTTGAACGAATGCTGCTGTTGTCGCTAGAAGACAAGCATGTTGTAAGCAGCATCATTCAGCCCTGGGAGACAACTAGACCCTCTCACTTAGGATGTGAAACAAACAGTCCTTTGATCTTATTAAAGCACATTTTCAGTGGAAGCACCATCTCTAAGTAGGCCGACTCCTAATTTCTAATATTAACACACAAGGTCATAAAGTGAAGTTAAAAAAAAGCCAGAAAACAGTGATCAGAAAGAGGAAATAACAGAAAGAAAAAGAAAAAGAAACCCAGAGGAGATGATGTGTCGTGTTTCAGTTCTGATCTAAGAGACATCCCTGTAACTTTACACTTGCCTTGTCTCAGGACACGACTGAAAGAAATATGTGACCCCATACATAAATTGGTAACCCTTTAAAGCAAGGTGGTGTGATTCCTCATGAAATCATATGAATACCATAAGATGAACACATGAACCCTAAACCTGTTATGCATGTATTTCACATGCGAACGCATGACATATTCATGTGTTAAACCTGTGCCATGCATACATTAGTTCATGAGGAACCACACCACCTTATTTTATTGGGTATACTGGGATGTTGTCCATTCGGCCTTAAGACAGAGTGCTGTCAAATATCCCCCCCTGCTGTAATATATATGAATAACTTTTCATGGGCTGTATTAAGAATCAGACAGAGATCTGTTTCAAGGGGGACACATGGTCTTGCTACAGTTTATGGGTTTTAGTATTGCTGGTTTTCATCCTGCCTTGCAACGCGGTCACTATAATACACGCCCTGTAATTGGTTGAAACGACAGGGGAAAGGGCGCGCAGTATCACGGATGGTGATTTGTTGAGGAAGACAATGCACACAGCCAATCACAGCGCGGTTACTGGCCGAGCAGGAACAAGCTGACCTGGAAATGGAAACAGTTCTACTACAAAGACAAAAACACGACTAATTGGGAGTCATTGGGAATTATTTGACAATAAACCGTCTGCAAATAACAGCAAATGAAACATATATAGGGAACTGACAAAGGAACGAGTCGATAACAAACCCAGAACATAGTTATTGTCCTTTCACTAACACTTTACTTTCCTTGATTTTGAATACGTTTTTGTAACTTGATGCCTTAACTTGTAATACTTGTAAAACCTGAATATAATCAAGCTATAGGCTATTATTCAAGTTGGATTGTATTTGTACGATATTCCAGAACGCTTAATTATAATATATATGAGAGAGAGACAGATGGAAGCCAGTAAAATATGAATATAACTATATTAAATTATTTGTTTCGCTCACCCGTTGCCGCTCCCGCCGCCGTTTACTCCCGCGTTCTTAAGCACCCAAGATGGCGGACACAAACTCTCTCAGATTCAGCTGTTGCGGCTCTATTTCTGTTTTATATTATTATATATTTTATATTTCTGAGCCGTTAGCAGAGAGCAAGTGTAGCCATCTCCATCGTTATTGTTCTGTTTGCAAAAGCAACCTATTCAGTTACACGTTTAGATTGACTAATTGAGTGCGGGGAAGGGAGATACGGGTTAGCCTAGTGTTGTGTATTATGGAGGCTAAAGTGACTTGTGTATGAGTATTATACGACTGTCTATTGTTAGGCTCCTCCCTGCAGAATATATAAAGAGATGACGAAGCAACTAATTTAAAATAGTAATGACATCATGATTTTATTTTTAGCGTCACCTTCAAAATATCTTCCCGCGCAACAGAGCTGGGTCGAACTGATATGCGTTTGTTAATTCAGACCTTGAATGTAATAATTAATTTCCTAAATCTTACATAATATCAGTACATAAAAATATAAATTATCTTAACAAAACTTACTGGCTTTTTTGGGTGTGACCCGCCCCTGTCACTCAATCCCCATTCGCTGTCATTTTAAACCTGCCTTCTCTCAAATCCAATCCCACTTGATTCGCATTTTAGTCTTTATTATTGACATTACTAAAAAAAAAAAAAGCTTACATGAACGAAATTGTCAATATTCTCTCAGTACTAGAACACTGTATTTTCATACTCTTGTGAGTATAATTGTATGAAGTCATCAGCCAAATAAATGAATACATACATACAGTATAGACAGGGTTTGAGTTTTACTCTTTGACTATAACTGTGTCAGTACTGTTTGAAATAATTGGACACTCATTGACATTGAGGATCCTCACCTGAAACTTCCTCCACAGCGAGATAGGATGGAGGGGAGCAGAGGCCAGTGACAGTAGAGGAGAGAGAAAAAGTATGGAGGGAAGAGACAGGGAAAGAGAAAGGGAAGCAGCACATTTCAGTACAGAGGAGACCAACAATAAAACGAAAGCATAGTGAAAGCAGTGCTGAAGGGGAGAGTAAGGTCAAGAGTTAATGGTCGCCAGAACTGTCTTCCTTTGAGGAAGATTCTTCACGCTCAACCACTGACAGCAACGACCTTCCTCTCCAGTTCCCACCAGTCCAATTATCAGGCTGCCCAAGAACAGGTAAGAGAGGAAAGATGATGCTCACATTGGTATTAGCTCCTATTTTTAGTGAAAAGTAAATAACTGTGGACGTACTCAGGCACTGTTCTGTTATGTCCTCCATATGATTCCTCTGTTTGTATTTCTTTGTCTTTCAGATGCTTTTAACCAGAAGTATTTTGAGACTCACTTGCTGGGGGCTGGTGGGTTTGGTACAGTTTATGCTGGATTGAGGAGGGAAGATGGCCTTGAGGTAAGTTTTATTCAGGGCCGTACGGATAATTTCAGAATTGGGGGGGAGATGCACTCATAGTGTACTTACAAAAACAGTTTATGAATTGAAATGTAGTGAATGTGGTTTATCCAATGTGAGAATGTGCTGAAATATTAATTTCGTTTCTGTTTTATCTTTATTCATTATTGCATTCTTGTTTATTCTTATTCATTTTAGGTGGCAATAAAACACATCCAAATTGAGAATGTGGATTGGGATGAAGTTGCAAGTACATATTGATGTTTTACTTACCAGTACATATCTCAAATGGTGTTTCCCATTGAAAGATGGGATTTTTTTGTCAATCTGATGTCAGTTTAACACTCCAGAATGGGAAGAATTAAAAATAACCTCTCCTGCCTCACTGATGATCAGATGCAAACTGGAAATACAACTGTATAGTAAAATGGGACAGTGTGTGTTTGAGGCTGAGAGAAAGCAGACACCTCTCAGGTCTTGCACAGCATGATTTACCTGCTTTTCATGCTTTTCTTCATTCAAAACGATTCAAATGTATTCATTCAAATGTAGATGTAGCAATTTTTTCAATAGGCCTTCTAAAATGTGGTAACATCTGAAATGATTTCATGCAGACTGTCGGGGCAAATACAGTCTAACGTCCCAGGGAGGAGATTCTGATGAAGATGGCTGGGACTGACACCGCATCCTCAGGAGTCATCAAACTGCTGGACTCTTTTGAGCTGCCTGACGAATACCTGCTCGTCCTGGAGCGGCCTGAGTTATGCCAGGACCTTTACAGCTATGCTGGGGACCAAGGAAACCACCTGCAGGAGACTGAGGCCAAGAGGTTCATGAAGCAGCTGGTGCAGACTCTACAGCACTGCCATGAGAAAGGAGTCCTGCACCGAGACATCAATACTATAGTTTGATTGCCTGATCGCCTGACCTTCTGACCGTTCCTGTTGCCGGCCCACGACCCTCTGCTTGCCTGACCCTTCTATCTCTTGTGTCTCTCCTGTCAAAGTCTCTTGTCATAAAAGTCCCAGCCACCGTCTAGTCTTTGGGAGTTCTGCTCTTTCACATCAACTGTGGGGATCTTCCCTTCAAAACAGAAGAGGAGATCATACATGGTGTGCTGCACTTCCCAGCAGATGTCTCCACAGGTAAGGCAGAAGACCACCAGACCATCACCTGAAATGCTTCACTGATCCAAGGACCCCAACCCATTCCCTCCTTTTTTCACCCACAGATTGCCAGAACCTGATACGTGGCTGCCTGGCCCACCAACCAGAGGACCGCCCATCCTTGGAGCAGATTCTGCTCCATCCCTGGATGTGGTGAACTGGTGTGAGTGGTGGAAGGTGTGTACAATAAAAAAAAGCCTGGGACTGTGGCTGCCGATCGGCCTTCTTCCGCCTGCCCCTGCTGCCCTCTGTTGTGTCGTCACCGCGGGGCACCTCCTCTACTCCCCCTTCGGACCTGGACATCACTTTGGTCAGCCTCAGTCGTCCCCACTCCCTGGTGCCGCACTCTGGCCACCTGACTATGGTCCTGCGACTCCGGCTGCCCTCCTGGCACCCTTTATCACTTGCCCTCCATCACCTGGCTGGTGCGCCTCCCAGATTGGATTCTGGAGGGGGGTGGCCTTGGTATGGCTGTCCTTGGCCGTTGGTGTAGAGAGTGAGAAGAACAGAAATGAACAGATAAAAGGAAGACCCTGGGAACGAACTCTGGCTTTGAGCTTGACTACTCTTGGATCACGGACTCTGGCTCGGCTGCTGTTTGTCTTGTTTGCGTTTCATTAGTTATACGTGTAGGTTAGGGGTCTGTGACCACATTTAGTTTAGGCTCAGAAAGGAGCTAGGGCTTTGTGTCTGTGTTTTGTTCACTGTACATGAACCTATACTTCCTTCACCCCACTCCCCTGCCTTTGAGTTGCTGTTTCCTCGAGACCCCACCTATAGAGCCCTGGCATCGTGCCCCCCACACGGTGCCACACGTTATTATTCTTGTTGTAACCAAGGTGCATTAAATGTCAATGTCATTGTCTTCCCATCTTTACTGTGGTCGTCTTCATCTCCTGGTATCCATTCAATAGCTTCCTTTGCAGTGTGTCCGGCCCATTGCCATTTTAACATTCTCACTCTTTCAATGATGTCACAGATTTTGGTTTGATCTCGAATCCATTCTTTTTTTTTTCCTATCTCTTTTTGTTATTCCAAGCATACATACGAGTGCAGAATGTGGGTGTCACGTTCAGGAGCAATGATGTGTGCATCAGGGTAAAGTGTTTCTAGACGCAGTTTGTGTCTGTGAGTGTTTCATGTGTGTGTGAACCAAAGGTTTGAAATAATTCCTAAACAGACACTCATAGACTAGCAGTTCTGTGAGACATTAAGGAAAGTCTAGGGAAATAGCTCCCCCTATTTGCTCCCTCTGGTATTGTAGAAACACACCATCCACTTACCTTGTAGCAGTAATCTGAGACATAGTAAACGATGATGTCTTGTGGCAACAAATTGTGGATAGTCAGTAAAGCCTCATCCATTTTCAGATCATAAGCTGTAATATGACACACAACTACATAAATCAAACAATACAAATTGTTTATTGAGGGGCATTGTGAGAAAATACTTTAACTACAACCATTACATGTAATACAAAATAGAGGAAATAAACACCTATAAACACAGTTCAGCACATTAAATCATTTTTGAGTGAAACCCCATTGAATTGCATTTCATTCTTTACCTATAAATGCCCTCTATATTTTCACAGAAGGGAACTTCCAATCTGATCACTTGCTTTATACATGTGATTTTGCTTATATTCAAGTCTCTGGTGTGAGTCTATTTACATCCTAAGATCATGTATAAATAAACACCTTAAACTATAACAGAAACCCATTTCCTACAGAGACTGACTTGCATATTCTTACCTACAGACGACTTTACTTCAGCTAATAAAGCTGTGGAAAGAAGGAGTAAAAGAGCCGGTGTCATCCTGGGCTCCATTTCAGTCAGGACTCCTCACTCTCGGAAGTGCCTGGACTCAAGTCCAAAGGCCCCAGTAAATGCATTCCTTTGCTTTTTTTTTTTTAAATCATTTTATGATAGCCCTGAAGTGAAAAAATGAAAATAAAAATAGTCTGATATTTAAATTTACTGACTAGTATGCAACATGTGTCTTTTATAATGTGGGCTCTCTCTCCACATGGCTGGGTCATAGAAACACAACAGCACTGAGCTTTGGGATGCCCATCCACTCTCCGACTCCCTCAAACCCAAAGCCAAGCCCTAGTCTGAATGCTAAATGACCCAAAATAAAATGAATCGTTAATCAAATTTGTATAAAACTAGCAAAAGTTAATAACAGGATAACTAAATCACTATTACACAGATCTCTAGACCACACTGCTGTGGATGTTTCAGCAGTATCCTGAACCTGTTTCCTGAGGACTACAGCACAATCGGGGGGTTGGCAATACTATGAGGCATGCGGGTGTAATGAACTGATCTCTCTCACGTGGAAGACGGGGCTGTGTTCAAACTGCCTGTAGGACAGCATTCATTTTTGGTCAGGCTTCAGCATAGACATCTATCCTGGGCCTTTTTATCAATTCCAGCTGCTCCATTCAACAGCACTCAATTAAAAACAGTGAATGACTGCAGCTGAGACACACACAAGGTCTGGAGCTCTCTCTTAAGCTATCTACTTTGCACAATGGTAAGGATATTGCTATTCTATTCTGGGAATAATAAAGCTCACATTACAAAGGTGAACCGAGGATTAATGCTAAAGTAACGTAAAACTGGGATATGGGGTCTGACAAAAAGTAGGCAGATAAAGATAAAATCTCATAGTAGCTGGGAGATTTCCAGATCAAAGAGATTAAACTGATTCTGTGTGATGGCATATGTGACCCAAAAAGATTAGTAAATTGCTATTTTTAAAGTAAAGGGCCCCCTGTAAATCTGGATGTATTTGTTTAGGTGTCAGATAGCTTGTTAGGGACAAATGTACAGTTTTGTGTAATGATTGTAAAAATAATAGGCACTGATCTTACTATCCATAAAACAAATACACACACATTCTAGTGTGCTTATTTCTATAGTAATACTTGCTGCCGATTCTATTTGCGTGTGACTTTTCCTGCCACTGGCATTGCCACCTGAAACAGACTGCTGTGCCCCCGGCCGTGCTTGTGCCTGTTTTGTAATCCAGATGTATTGCTGGCAGAGGAGGTTGTCCTGTTGCTATGGTGCCTGCTTGCGGTCAGATCTCTTTATCAGCAGCCGCACTGGAAAAAGAGCAGTGCTCTTCATTTCATTGTGAGATCTGTTTGCTTTGCGTCAATGTTTGAAAGAAACTGCATCGGCTGTGTGTGTGGGGCCATATATATATATATATTTTTTAGAAGATATATATACTAGATAAACTAAGAAAAAATACACACACATATATATACTAAAATAGTATCCTTCAAATTGTATAGGTACATAAATTCTCTGACATAAAATGATTGAATAATGTCTTAATATTTACAAGAGTTTTGTGTTCAGAGGATTGTAAGCGCGTTTCTTTTTTCTCCCTCACTGATTCTTACTTTGTCTCAGTCTATCAAAGATTAGTGTAATTTTCACATCAATCTGTGTCACGTGTGCACAGATAGGCTGTGGAATGTCATGGCCGAGCACACGGCGCAGTGGAAGCCATGCTGAGTGTAAAGGGAATAGGCCAGCTCAGTAAAATGTAGGAATTCCACAATTTGTTCCAGATAGCTTTGAACAGCCAATTGGAAAGCTGAGTGACTCTCCTTCCCCTTTTCAGATATGTTGTGCAACACCATTCTTTAGAGAAAAGTAAACTGAAGCATACTTTAGTACTTTACCATTATACCATACTTTAAAAACTAGCTTTGACTTTCCATTTAGTTAAAAACGAAAAATAAAAGCAGCAGACAAATTAAAGTCTATATTTAGTCTCTTGCAGAATAAGTAAATAAATTATACATCAAAAGAGGTTAAAACAGCAATGGGCCAGATTGAGCGGTGATGAAAAAAGCCTACATAACAGATGGGAAGATTAAATTAAATTAAATTAAGTAGATTAAATAAAGTTTGCAGGCATGTTGCAACAAGTTGAGTGTCTGGTCAGCAGATCTGCTTGTGACATGGTGAAGACAGACAGTCCAAGGTTACTTTCCTTACCTCCAACTATCCGAACCAGTCTGAGATCCACTGGAATTCTAAGACAGAACCGTCCCCTTGTAGGACCTAGTGCTGTGAATTAGGTCTAGTCCTTACACATCTTGCAGTGTGCTTAAACAGCGAGGTGGAGGTCCCAGAGTAAGACTGACAGCGATGCTTTTCAGAGGCCTTCTCTTACCAATAGCTTGGACTCCATTTTGCATGGAAACGGTACGCTGGCTTTGAATTAAGTGCCCACATTTTCTCTGTCTCTCTCCACTAGGCGGGGAAAGCACAGAGGCTGAGCCAGGAGGAGAGAGACCAGCTCCTTCCACATCTCAGGAATGCTCAGTGGACCGAGGTGGTGGGGAGGGATGCCATCTACAAGGAATTCCTCTTCAAAGACTTCAACCAGGTAAGCCAGCACAGGAAAACATTATCTTTATGGCAAGCTCAATTATAGTAAAGCTTTATCTAATGATACACAGTCACATTAACTTATAAAACATATAGCTTCTAAGGTGATCTAGTGATTATGAAAAGTGTCTTGTTACTAAGACCATGCTAGCCTGAGGAAAAATATGCTATACATCAGTTTCCTTTCAATACTTCAACATTAACAAGTTGCTACCTATGTATTATTTATTTATTTATTGGCAGACGCCCTTATCCAGGGCGACTTACACAAGTTATGTAGTTATGAAAACACATTTTAAACTCTCCTCCTTGGATATAGAAATATCACAGAACTGTAATGTTATCCTACTCCATTCTACACACTTTTTAAATACTCACAGTCACGTGCATCTCGCTGTTCATGGGGTTGTTCTTTGAGGACAATTAATATACTCGGAGTTGTGCCTGGCTGACAATGTTACCTTTGTCATTTCTCACAGGCTTTTGGCTTCATGTCTAGGGTGGCTCTTCAGGCTGAGAAGATGGACCATCATCCAGAGTGGTTTAATGTGTACAACAAGGTACAGCAAGTCTCAAGAGCTAGGTTCTGTTGTTTAAGACTAGTGGCCAAATCCATTAATGAACTTAAAGTGAAGTTTTCCCATTAGGTGTTCCTTGACTTAAAGGGTGGTGCACAACAAACCTTAATGCACTGAAGTCAAGATATCTGTGAAGAGAGAAGCTACGATCTTTCACTTAAAATTTGTTAGTACTTAGAGTTTTATTCAACTGGTCCCAGGTTTTATTAATATGACCAGCTGAATAAACAAAGACCTGGTACAGGTAAAGTGGGAGGAAAAGTCTGGAACCATGAATGCTGAACCATGATATCAGACTTTTCCAAAGAATCATCTAGCAAAGTAAAAGTAAAAGCAGTCAATGCAAAACTGTTTGGACTTTTCGGACTGTGGAGGTTTCTACAGTCTAGTAAAGACCAACAGCTAAATAACAATTAAATATTTGTGTTTTTTTCAGGTTCAGATCACTCTGAGTACACATGACTGTGGAGGACTTTCTCAACGAGACATCACCCTCGCCACCTTCATCGAACAGGCAGCCGTTTTTTAGTCTGCCCACATGAGACATGTAAACTCAACCCAAACAAGCCAAAAAGCTGTTCATTAAATGTTGTAGTGATTGGTAATAATTACATATCTGGGACGAGACAAACTGAGTGATCACAAGTCTGGGCTTTCAACCCTTCACAAGCAGTGTTAAAGAAATCCAGTGATCATATGAGCAAAGACAGAAACCAAGTATCATTTCAAACTCGTACTGTACAATGTGGGGGTTTTGGAGTTTTTGTAGAATTATATCCTTTTCAGTATTGATTTTGTGTGAAAAGTCACATCATACCAGTGCCTGCTTTGAGAAAGACTTGGCCAGTTTGATTATATTGAGGAAAGGGGCAAAAACTAATCTATAAACTGCATCATTGGACAGAAAACAGTACACAAACTGTCCACAGGAGCAACAGCTGGTGAAGTAAATATAATCTGGTAACAATTATTTACATTTCAAACAATATTTAACTATTTAAGAGCAAATTAAATAAATGTCTTGAAATTGGGGCAAAGCAATTGGTGGAGAAATAACTCTGCCGCTTGGCTAGCTGTTATCAGTCACAAGATTGGGGAAGAGTGAAAAAAACACAAATTTTGCTCCCGAGCTGCTGCTGTCAATAAGTAATACAAATATAATTTGAATGAATGCATTCAAGGCAGACAGAATGGTTTCTGAACATTAAAAAGCCTGTGTTAGAAACCCACATACAAGTCTGTTACTCATAGAAACAGACCAATAAGTAAATATCTTACCGTTATCTGCATTCCAATGCTTTCAACCAAAATGTAATTGTTCCATTTAGGTAAGTTATTAACTTGGGTATTTTCCAGTGTGCCTTATTTTGAATAAATGTTTTGAGTGATACAAACCTATTTCAGTGTTCATTTTCTTAAAACTAAACCCACAGAAATGCTTAAATAAAGAATAAACTGTGCCGTACGTTGACTGCAACCAGTATTTAGATGTCAGATGTACAAGTGTGCAATGAATGAACACTAAAAAGCTCAACATATATGCATGTTTTTATACTTCATATTCTGGGTGATTGTTACAGTATTTGTACATCAACCAGTTGGAGTCACCTATTCATATCTGGTCCTTCCAGCACTGGTACAAGGTTACTTCACTTTATTAAGCAACAAAATTATATGTAATATTTAAAGCCTATTGATGCATCAAACATGCTAAAAATCCTACATTCATCGTCAATTACACCAATACAATAAATGACACGTAAAAGTTTTAAAAACCTCAAATCGAGGCAATGTTTATATTTAAGGACAACACTTGGTATTTTTTTCTTTTTAATTAGTTACACAGTAAAACAGTGGGACTGCAAACAGATCAGAACTGAAGATAAAATATACCTTTAAAATGTACAATTTTTAATTCATTTTTTATAAATATCTAGAGGTCCAACATCTTTATAAATGCCATGCGATTCTTTTTTTCTTCTTCTCACAAACATTTTGGAACCCAGGGCCAGAACCAGACTGGAAGTGGAATATTCAGCCAAAATGCTTATTGGACGATTTATTTTGCTAATTATTATTACATTTTCATCAGATGTAGAAAGGTTCTCTGCCAACAAAATAATGTTTCAGTAAAGTGTTGTTTTAAAAATATTAGTCAGGAAACTAATATCGTAAGCAACATAAAAAAAAAACAGGGTACGTCAAAACCACCAAGGAAATGGTGCCCCTGCAGGCACCTAATAGACACCTAACGTGCAGGACCCAACAATTGTTTAGACACTTGGCTGAATTAAAGCTGGTGTGTTGAGGGTTAATTATGTTGAGACACTTAAAGAAACAACGGGTCACCAAACATGTGCAGGTAAATATTGTCATGACAAATAGGAAACAAGACAACAATTGCCTTCAATTAAATACAAACAAACATGGTTTATCGTCAGAAAAGTTTGAAACTGACAAACAATGTTTATGTTTAATACCTATTCTTAGTGCCTAGGGTGTTATTTTCAGTTATTTATGTATAGTCCACCCAACCATATTGAATTTGGGCTTTCTACAATTCGATATAGAGTATATTCCGTTATGTCCCTTGATTTCTCTGGGAGAAACATAACTGCTTGACATACGGACTAAATGGATCAACAATCCTTTAGACAACTTCAAAATACTCCTATTAATTAGCAGTAAATATTATTCATTTGTTTGTTTCTACTGAACATTTAATAAATGGTGATTAACTCATTAAGACATTGTAATTTGTGTTACCACTAAAAGAAGCAAAATCATACATTAGTTCCCACACCAAATATGGTTCAGCTTAGAAGGCATACAGGTGAATGCTTCTTAATCCTCTTTGAAAGATCGTGCCGTTTAAAAAAAAAAGTCAGTGCATTTCTCCAGACAATATCTCTGGTCAAGGTGCTTTAGGAACGTTTTTAATGTAAGGGTCAGTAGACATGGTTATGAGAGTGGACTGAGGGTTGAGGAAGAGGACTGCAGAAACAAGTCTAGAATAGGCCAAGATAAAATCTGAAGCCCAACCTGCATACTTTACTCCAGAAATATTTGTAGAGATCGTTATCAGAATTCAGGGATATTTTGGGAGACGTTGCGGAACAACCATTTCAATTATTTTGTAGCATAACGTTAAAGTTACACCTCATAACCAATCAAGCTGTACCCTGCATTAATGTCCATGTGACTTGAACTGTTAAAGTGATGAGAACACAGTGGTATATATATAACAAACAAAAAACAAATTCCATCTCAGTTTCTGAAGTGGTTCATTACATGATCGAAGTGGTTACAAACATTGCAAATGCTTTGAGTTTTACACAGCTGAACAAAAGGTCAAGTGTCATTAAAATGTAGATTAACATTAGTTTGCATACAATATATAGATGTAATTAACTTCTAATTAGATCTAAAATGGTGACACAGAACTCCTTTTCAACTTAAGTATTCGACTGTAGAATTTTACTACAGTGAAATATTCTGCTTAAATCACGCAGCAAAAACTAACTGAGGATAGTTCTGGATATTAAAATGTATTATCTAAGCATACAGCCTGTATGCCCCAAATCGCTGTCACTTCCACACGATGCAATTATGTATTTCTATTTTAAAAGTTGAAGGCTTTCCCTTTTCCTTTAGCATCAGAAATATGTTCATCGCATAGAGCAGAGGTTCTCAGTCTCCACATACAATGTATTAATAATGAATGCGTTCCAGAGCATGAGCTTTGCCTAAGCCTACTTCACGTGTGTCACTATTGAAATGTAGCAAGACAGAGAGGTAGATGGAAGTGTAAAAACAAAAAACCTGGGTCTTCGCACTTCCCTTGTCAAGCAGACAGATAACTGGGTGTAGAAATACTGTCACCTTCTTCCCGAGAGAGAGAGATGCCATATCAAACATGATGCACTACTACTATTCTCAGTCAAACAAAGAAAAGTGGGTCAAAGTCCAAAAGGTTAGTGATCTTGCCCATCCCTCTGAAAGTCACCTAGCTTGTCTGGAATGTACAGCACATGAATAAATAAATAAATAAAAATCGATGCAGACCTGTAGTACTGAGCCTATTGTCAAATATAACACTGCTGGCAGCCAGGAAATTTGGAGAGAGGAAACAGTATCTATCTATCTATATCTATCTCTATGAATCAGGTTTGATTCCATTGGGAACCAACACTACAGTAAGTTTCACAGTATCTTCATTTTTCATGACTGCAGGATTGCAGAATACCTTTACAACAGTATTCAAAGTAGGAAAGTCAACCTAATGCAGTCATATATTGTTTTACTTGTCCTATTAGAATGAGAAAGCTAAGATTAAAATTTAGCATGGTTGTATGTTTTTAGAAATTATACTATCTTAGAATCTTAGAACAAACAGAATCTTCCAACATAAAGAAGTCCTTTGTGTTGTATTATAACCTAGATTTTATTAACCGTTTTCTTTATTTTTTTTTAAATATATAAGGTATTTGTTGGAAATTCTATTGATTATCTTTCTATTTCAATGCAGCCATGAAGTGATTAAGCAAGGTGCACATTTTCCAAAAAATATGAAATACAAATCATCTGTATGGACAAGAAGGTTTAGCATTTCCTACCTGTGCTCAAACAAAAGCTCTAACAAATAGTGTGACAGTCATGGTTTTACAGAAATGGCATGATCCATTTGAAAAGCCCATCTTCTACATATGTGACAAAGATTATTGGTATGCTAAAAACACTGATTTTCAAGAAACATTTTAAGTGTTGATAAAAAAAAAACACAATTGTGGAAGTTAACTTAGCTTTAAAAGTCTTACTGAAGATTAATTTATATAATTCAGTATTTATGTACTTTCACCTTCTGGCAGACAGTTTCATCACACCCTAAAGGTGGAGACAGATTAAAGGAATCGAATGTGCTCAGAGGAATGAATATATTGTGGAGTGTGTTCATGATTTGTCAAATTACAAACAAATATAATGGATCTGAGCATTTTCAAAGCAGGTTTTTGGTGTCACCTTTTGTTTTTCAAAACTAAGCTGTATAAAAAAAATATATATATTCTATTCTATAACAGTTACCAATTAATTTTAATTTCCAAAATTAAAAAACGACACTTGCCTTTTCCGTACACAGGTTAATGATTATGTCACAGGAATGAGAAAAGGGTTCGCCTATCTGGACTTAATATCTACTGCATGTACAACAAAACACAGGGGAAGAACAAAAAAAAAAAAAAAGTATAACAAAACACAAAACATCAGAAGTACCTGCTGTTATCCACAGGTAGGCCTGTCTCCCTGAATACCAAGATACCCTGTCTCAGTGAGTCTTGGAGGTGCCGTTCATGTGCTTATTTTCTGTGGAGGGAAGGTCTGTGCTGTAGAGGCAGTCTAGGAAACCTTGAGAGATCTCGGTCACCATTGAGCGATCGGGGATCGACTGTGCCATGCCGTAGATGGCTCCCTAGAGACAGAAACCGCAGTGTTAGACAACATCTTGGTCAATAACGTGCACCCAATTGCGGTACCTGTGCAAACCAGCTCACCATTCCAGTGGTTTTCTCTTTGGGATTTTTCATGATAACTGCCGTCGACTCTCGGACGTCTTTGACGAACCTATCAGCGACGCCGGGCTTTGTGTGCAGCAGTGTTATACAGATGTGTATACTGTGGGGGGGAGAAGTCAAGGATATGAGATGCAGACAAACCAGAAATGCAAAGTAGTGCGTTATCATGTTATTACTTCAAATTATTCCAGAGGGAAGATCTCAAGAACATCTTCCTGAAGGGTGTGGTCTATATTTTTATCTTTGAACAAAATCCAAGCATAATACAGGTGTTTGATCTGGAGAAACTCTTTTTGAGGAACCTTTTGCTTCCGTTGGGCTCTGTTTTGTTCTAGAAGACTTGCCATTTAAGAAGTGATTTAATTCATAGAAAGCTGAAGAAAATAAGGCATACTGCTGCAAATCTCACCTTGAAGGAAACTGCAGTGTGTTCAAGTTCCAACCCCTCGAGGTCAAGGCATTTGATAACCGGTAAATGTCAAAAATCTTGGAGCCCAGAGCCACAACAGAGACTTCAGGCTTGCCAAATACGAACAACCCGTCCACCTTGCGGACTCTGCGAAACACAAACGCCAGTATGTCATAGTATTGCAATAACTCCACATAACTGAACTGTTGGCAAAACATCAATGTGGTGAATGCACATTATTCCCCGGATGTGTAAAGTGTAAAGCGCATTTGACACGGGTTATATATATTCAAACTCCACTTCACCCCTTTTGTTCTACCATTCATCAAACAATGAACCCACAGACAGGCTGAAACAACGTACTCTGCTTCAATGAACCGTGCGGTTTTAATAATCTTCCTCGTGGCCTCAACGTAGCCCTTCTCCCCCATATGCATCATGGTGGCCCAGCAAGCTGCAATGATGCCTCCTGGTCGAGAGCCAGCTATGGAGGGAGATGCGTAGATGCCCCCTTGCCAGTCTGGGGCCACGAAGAACTGGTAATGTCTGTAACTCTTGTCACTGTACAGCACTACAGAAGAACCTTTTGGGGCAAAACCATACTGAACAGGAGAGGGGGAAAAACAGATAAAAGATCAGTTCCATAGTAAAAGCTTTCATTTGTACGTTTTCTGTTTTCAAATTTCATCTCAAAAACAAAACAATACATATTTGTTTCTCTTTCTCTCCCTCTCTCACCTTGTGCGTGTCGGCTGAAATGCTGGTCACCCCCTTCACCCGGAAGTCAAACGGAGCAAGTGGGTAGTTGGCCTTTTCCATGAAAACTATGAGGAAGCCACCCAAACAAGCATCTACATGGAATGGAATGTTGTATCTGACAGCCAACTGGAAATACAGAAATATTAATAGTAACATTACGACAAATGCAAACTAAGTAAATTATAAAATAAATAGATTGTATATATGCTGCTATAGAAATTTCAGCGTGTTCGTTACCTTTGCCACCTCCTGCACAGGGTCCATAGCACCATGAGGGAACTGAGGAGCAGAGCAGACCAGCATGGCGGTGTTCTTGGATATGGCGCTCCTCATCGCCTGATGCAAAAGAGCACGTTTTACTGTTAATGCCAAATTCATTCACAAGAGTTCCCCATTTTCACATCTTTAGGATCCATTGTATAGCTGCTGTTGTCCATCTTTGATTATTTGCCATTTTAACATTTTCACTCTTCAGGTGATTTTTTTTATGATTCACTCAAACCTTCATTCAGGATTTGTAACCCAGAGACGAGAACTGACCTTCACGTCCACTTGCATGGTTGTCGGATTCAGGGGGATGTGGATGATTTTCATGCCGAAGTAGTGTGCCGCTTTGTCAAACGCTGCATGGACACTGATAGGTGCAAGGCTGAAAAGGGGAAATTATAAATCGTTTTCAACCGGTTGCATCGAATCTGTAGGTTTGCTATCAAAAATCAAGCAAACAACCAATCTTGGAGCATACAAATCTGCACAAACCAAAAGTGCATCGGTATATTATAATCAACTAAATGAAGACATTTAATAACATAATGGCAGTTTAGGCTTAAAAGTGTTTTATACAAAATCAATTAAGAGGAACACGAGATGCAAGAAATTAAAAAAAAAAACAGGAACTGAAATAAAGAAGAGCTAATTTTATTATGTGCCTTTGAGGTCTAATTGAATGCTGGCATTGTTTTCTCCTGTGTAAGGAAAGTCATGGTTCCCAAGGCGACAAATACTGTGGGTCTTGCACTTCTGATACACAAGCTTGTTCCTTTGTCTTTCTCCACTGCTGTCTTAATGAGAAACACTGCTCGGCAATGGAATGTCTTGCCTAACCAACTCTAACAATGGCTTACCATATTAGACCATAGCACCAAAACAAGGTTCATTACAATAGTGTTGCTATATAATTAGCTTGGACTTATTGAATTCTTAATTCACAGAGTAGCAAGTGGTTACAGCAGGTGTTTGTACTGTATTAGGAGATGTTATATGTTCTACTGATCTAGCCCAAATACATTTCCATTGCTGTAGCTCTGGTCTCCCCAGGCCTGCTGTTTGGTGTGACTTACATTTCTGGGTGTTTGATGCCACGCTCTCTTGCCAGATCCCTGTATGCTTTGCAAGCCATCAAGATACTTTCAGTACCTCCAGATGTAACCTAAAGACAGAAAACATAAGAGAATAGAGACCTGAATAAAACTGTCAGACTTGACAACATATGTACAGTAATCTCTCACTGTGGGAGGAAAAGAACTGTAACGAACAAACTCAATAGATTCAAGATAAAAACCCTAATGTGAACAAAAAACAAACATACAACAACAAGATTTGAAAAGGTTTGCTAAAACCATGGAGTGATGGTTCTGAAAGGCCACTTTCAAGAAAACACACTATTACTATTTTGTACCATATGTAAAATTATATTTTAAAAAAAAAACTGATACAGATGATGTTTCCGTTGATCGAGGGAACATTTAATGATTTATTGCTTTTAACCTTAATCTCAGATAATGTAAAGGTTATTTAGTTTCCAATGAAGAATACAGCTATACAGGACATTTGCTTAATCTTTTGGATAACACATATGTCCAAGATATTGTTTTTTGTTTGTTTGTTTGTTTGAATATACATATACAATAATACATTTTTTACACTTTCAATACTTACATTAAAAATAACCAAACAAAAGTTAAATAGCAAATTATTAAAATATAAAGTAAAAAAATTCATAAATGTCAAAACTGGTCAGGCCAACTTTTTACCTCTATATGCCTGAATTAAAATACAAATTAAGTACAAAATGCCTCTGTGAAGGTGACTGAGGACCGTAGAGTGAAAATAAACATGATAAAACAGTTGGTAGTCTCCCTTTACACCGCTATATTTTAAATATTGCATAGTTATGTAGGCACTGTGTAAAAACTAAAACCACCCTTGTGTAATCAGATCCATTCATACAGGAGAGTATGGAGGGATCGGACAGAACAAACACTTAAAAAAAGTACTACAGCAGGGTTAAATGTGGCAAAAACAGATCATGAAATCAAAGTAAGCTACCCAGTTCATCCATGATGGGAAAAAGGAGAGTAAAGATTTCTATAATGGCATTAGAGTATATATCATCCTGTCACGACTAATGGACATAATCTAACTTCCCTCTTTGCACCAGGATTTACAAAGCAACGTCTGTGGCACCTTGGTTTACCCAAAGAGGAACTGACGTGTTTGTGGATGTTGTGCAAAGAAATACCCTATGCTGAAAATCTGTTGTCTGTGCATGTTTGAAAAAGGAGATCACACTGTACACAAAGGCTGAATTTTTTGGCAAAGACAGCAGTTTGAACAAGCGTCTGGACTGCTGAACCTCAAGAGCAGACCTTCTGTGGAGAGAATTCATCAATAACAAAAAAAAAATGTCAGGGGAAACTAAGTGACTAAAAACAGTAGGTTGCAATGATTACAATGATATATTTAGTTTCTAAAATGCTAACCATAGCTATTAGTTGCTGAGTATTTACTTGTGATCAGAAGGACACTCACACATTGCAGAAAGATCAATTTAAAACCCTTTAAGAGGAAACCTTGCACAACAGCCAAATAACCAAATATTGGAGGCATGTGAGCATGTTGCAATTCTTGATATTGTTTATCCAACAGAAAGAAGATATTGTTGCAGTCATTTATGTCAGCCAGAGGGGAAGAGAAGCAAATGTTTCTGTCCCAAGCATGGGATTGAGCTTTTTGCACTTTGCGTTAAAGAGGTAAATACACCCTAAAGCTTAGGCTACATGCCTTAAACATTTGTAAATAAAGTTTAAAGGCAGTCAAACTTGATAAGTCTCTCTATGCAGCTTTGGCCTTTGTTTCCTAAGTAACTTACAGTGGCTACAACGTGTCACTGTACGACCACTCCCTCCATTGTCCCTAATCTGTCACACCTGTTCCTCACCATTGTCTCTTACAAACCCAAATTAGATACTTTTCCGTCCTTTATCAGAGCTGAGTTTTCAATTTTGACCATGCAGCAGACAGTGGATTGCTTTTTAATTGCAGGTGGTGGGTAATTCCTAGGTGTCATGAATGATAGCATTTTCTTCCTACCTGTTGGATGGTCATGTCGTAACATTGTGGGCATTAAGTCTTATGTAAACTAAACTATTATACAACTTTTTTTGTTCTAACAACACAACTTGTACCCCTAAGAATAGCTACTTGATATCAATCATTTAACACCTTGTGGAAAGGATATGTGAAACAATTTACCTGTAAGTATGTAAGAGGAATTAACAATTTCAGGTTTCTTGTCGAATTCAAAAGATGTACTGTATTTAGAAATTAAATGTCATAAGGCACACAATAAATCACGTTCTTTAGCTTTGAAGAGTATACACCAGCAGAAAGCCATTAAGTGAAACTTTTATAGGCATAATTTAGAGGAACTAATATCATAAAAGCCATGCTATTTGTTTTTGGTATGATTTGTTTTGTAATGCACATGGTGCAATTGTTACACAAGAATAAAATGTGCAGACCCACAGACAGCATGAACTTGCAAAGTTACTTTGCCAGTTAATATTTGTGACATTCAACGAGAAATCTTGATTAACTAATGACCTCATGTAAAGCACTTGGACAAGGACTCGCTGTAATTATGTCAGATTCTCTACTTGAGCTGTGCATAAGATAATTGGACTAATTACTGGAATAATTACAGAAAAAGTGCTTTTTATAAGTGCTAACATGTCTTGTAGGTACCATCTTTTACATCAATTCACATAACTTAAAGCATCAGCTTGGAAAACAACTGAATGACTCAGTGATTAATAGAAATGAAGGGAAAAAAAAACATAACTTGGATATGTTCAAGCAAGGGTTCAGTGCTTTCTACAACAAGTGAAATGTGAAAGACTAACCGTGCCACAGGACTGTGGTCCCCCATGGAAGAGCGTGCAGGCCATTCGCACCACCTCGGCCTCCATCTTGCGCACACCGGGGAAAATATCAGGATGCAGGGGGTTGCTCCAAGCGAAGTCCCCATAAACCTGAAAACACAGCAGTCCACACCGATTAATATTGATCAGGCTACAAGAAAATAATAATCACTAAAAAATGAAAGGGATACCATTTCTTGTTCAGATAAGCACAGCCTACGACAGTGTTCTTAAAATCTGCAGTTGGGGGCCTTGCTTTGAGACGTACAAGATGGGCTCAGTAGAAGTTGCCTCACCTCACTGGTTGGGGGGCATTCTTGCATTTACTCACCTTCACTAGCAGCTTGGTGAGGGTTTCATCTCCACTGTACACGGCACCGGAGACCCTGCCCTGCTCCCACTGGACCTCCCCCATGGCACTGTACTGTTTGAGCTCCTCCAGAACCTCGGACTGCAAAAGGCCCTGGACCGGCAGGGCGCACGTGTAGCTCATTCCATCTTTCAAGGTGAACAGACTGGATGCCATGTCATCTAGAGCTTTATTCAGCTGAGCCTGAATCTGGGACAGACAGAACCGAGGAGAAGGGACAGCGACAAGAGGCCTCTTTAGTTTTTCTTGGTATTATTTATATATATATTTATTTGTATAGTCCCTGGTGAGGCAATATTTTCTTTAGAACAAATTTAATTTCCGTATTGGTGGATTGGAATGCTATCTTTGTTATTTCTCCAAACGACAAAAGAACAGGTCCGTGCAAAATTAGCAGAAAGAAGTGGACACACAAGTTGTAAACTCAACAAAACGCTAATTATGCCAGGAATTTAATGAAGCGCTGGGGAATCTAGGAAGACAAGTGTGGTATGAGAAGCCCTCCAGTTTATTGAAGGTTACTATGAATGAATGACCCGGAGTAAACTCATGCTTAGCTCAGCACTCTGACTAACAGACTGCTGCAGGGGTTTCACCCTCCGTCTGGAGAGAGACTGAATCATCTGCCTTGGCTAGCTAAGGACAAATAGAATAATTCAGTTTGTAGCCGGTCTTTTTGTCTTTTTAAAAAGTCATATGTAGTACATTGATTAAAAACTGGGATTATGTTCAAGGCTGCTATTCAAATGTTGTGAAACACTGTCATATATACAACATGGATAATTATATACATTTTCAATATGTAACAGAAATGGTAAAGAAAAAGAAAAACTTACTGTAGCACCAATGAATGGGATTTTTCTTATAATCTTAAAAATCTGCTTCTTAATTCTTGATTTCAAACCTGAAGACAAAAAATATATATATATATATGTATATATAAATTATGTGTTGAAATAGTATAACTAAGTCAGATGACCTTGGTTTCCAGAAATCTATCAAATAAATCCCTACAATAATATGGAGTGTTAAAGATCTTTTTTTTTTTTTTATCAGAAAGAGTGAAATAAAGACACACAAAAAAAAAGAAAGAATAAAAAGCTAGGCATCACGTTTGCCTTTTTATTCAGATGCCACAGAGTTATCAAAATCTCTCTCAACCCCAAAGGACTAAATTCAGTAAGACTATGAAGATATCACAAATAAACATACATCAACTTCTAGAAAGTAGAGAATAGCTGTGACAATACAGTTGTGACAATTGTGATAATGGTCAGTGGCTAATCTTTGTAAGTAATCTAGGTAACACATACAATTGACATACAATTTAATATACGAATCTTGACCTATGTTTTACTTTTAGTTACAAAACGCATAATGTTTCAAAAAAATTCAAATACTGTTGGATGATTTAAAGGGATTTCAAATAATATACATATAACAAAAAATGTCAGAATATACGTCTCAAACTGGGAATGATTTGTAAATATATCTAAGGCTAGGGTAAAACAACATCCTCACTCAGGCTGTTTTTCAAGAATGCCAGATTGCTAAGGAACTTTAAAAGTCCAGTTTCTTGTCACTTGCTTGTACTGGGGGACCTTTGCACTCATGTCGGTAGAGATTATTAAAGGCTGTTAAGATGGTTAAATTCTCCAAGGCCAATGATATGTTCAATGTCAGTGATAAACTGCCTGCTGGATGTACTGTACACTGTCTCATGTTCCAATGTCCAATGCACATATCAAAGCAAACAATCTGACTTACAGCTGTAATATAGTTGGAACAAACAACCCCAAAAAAATCACATCACCCACAATTCACTAGTATTAAACTTTTTCTCTCAAACATCTGCTTCATACAAATACATTGGATAAAGGACAAGCGGGGAATTAATGCAGAATTATTAGCTCAATAATGGAGTTATAAAGATACATTTCAATACTGCAGGCATCACAAAGTGTCTGCTAGAAAATGTGTCCAATCCCAGGTCAAGACGGGAGAGCCCTATACTCACTGTCTTGCTGGAAGAGAAACCCCCGAAGCCACACCGCCAGCAGTGTGAAGCCCATCGTCACTGCGATGATCTGCCACGGTTCCAGCCCCTGGCACTGCGTATTCACAAACCGCCGGCTGTCATCCAAATACACCAGCAGGATTTCTTTGTACACCTCCATGGCACTCTGCACGGCAAAACAGAAACAGGAAAGCATTGAGTTTTCTGAGAACCAAGCAACTGAAGAGATGCTATCTTTATTTCAGAACTAACATTTACTATGCAATCGGATGATATACAATTGTATTCCTCTCTAGCTATTGTTTTTCCTCTTGGAGGTGAAATGTTGAGATTCTAGTTATTTCATATCATATGCAAGTGTATACTATACATTGTGATTGTACCCTTAAGGGAAATGCATCAACAGGTTCATGTCTTGTAACCAATTATAATTTCTGTGTTAGTTGAGCACAATAAGAGTGAAAGGTTAACAAAACACAAAGACAGACTCCAGTCCTATACCTGCCCCCCACTATCTGTCATAAGCTTACTAGAAATCTTCCCGAATTATGTTATGACAACATTATCGTGAAACAAAGTGGCAATTAGGTTAAAGGTGGCTTGGCCCATATAAGTTTAAGGCAAAGTTCAAAATCTCTTTCTTGCATAGTGTGCGCTCAGAAAGATAAAATCCAAAAGGGCCTGTGATAATCTCCACATTCAACACACTGACAGTGCAATCTGACTCACGGGATAATACAAAAAATACATGATTCACACATTTGAGACTCGATAAGAGAACACTCAGTCACTTTCCCAGCGACATTAATTTGGCTCTAATAAGATGTTCTAAGTCATGTAGGCCATGTATATATTATAGAGAAACTGTACGGGTGTGTTTTTCACTTTTCTCTATGAATTACAGGCAAACAAGTGCTCCACTGCAGCAAAATCTGAACCCGCTTTGTGAAGCACCTTTCTTTTAAGGGGAGGAGTGCTTATGAGCCACTTCCTCAGCCAAATCCATGGGAAAAGACAGAAAAGGAGAAGGAGAGGCAGACAGACAGGCATGCATGCAGGCAGGGTGAGACAAGAAGAGCTGTAGGGTATTTCAAGAGTCAATGCAGATGTCAGAACAGATATATACTTGAAAAAGTAACACTGTATGGAGAAGTTAATGTACTTGAGGTAGGGACACTCAAACAGTCAGACATGCTCCAGAAATTACCTCAGCAGGAAGACCTTAACACTGCCTCGACAGATGAAGTTGGCTATAGAGAGTGAATTCTGAGATAGAGACTGAATTATCCTAATCGGAATGGAATTTAATAGAAAAGAAAAAAGGAGAGAAGAGAAAATATGTTTCCTCCCACTTCAGTTATGAACGGATTTGGTCATAGATTCTAGCTACTAATAAACTGAGAGCTTGTTTGACACAACAACCCTTGCAAGTCTACTTTAAAGTTACAAAACACTTGACCTTAATTTCCTTTTAAACATAGCAACTTTCCCTTCTTGCAATTTCTGCTTGCATAGTCAGTCTTATCAACAGGACAGTTGGAGGCCAGCATGGACAAGACAATGCAGGGCCAAACCCTGATTATGGCCACAATGTTTCAGAGTTATTGCGTCTGCGTTCTCACACAACACAATCACTGCCAGTAGTTACTACAAGCTGGCATGCATTTTACTCCCCAGCTTGCGTGCATTTTTTAGTTTTTTTCTCTCTACAGCAACCGTCTCAGATTAGAGCAGCTGGGAACAATAGTCATTGTTCATGTAACAGCAACAAGCCACCATGGACCAATTTCTAGTCTGCACTAGGGAAGGGTGCCCCTGGGAATCAGTAAAAATTACAGGACAAAAGAATAAAAATACTGAGGCCGTGAAAGGGCGTTGCCACAATTCAGGCAAAATTTAAGGAAAGCATAATTGGATATCTGGTATTCAGACAAAACACTCAAAAAACTCAAGCAGTAACCCTGTCCTTCCTGCAATTTGTACTAAAACATTAAACATGTTTGTGTAACACTTTTGAATAAATAAAATACAAAGCGTCTTCGTTAATATGTCAAAGATATGCAATGCATGTCTGACAACATGTTTCTGGTTCTCTAAACAGTAATGCATGAAAACAATCTCACAAAGCTTTTGATGAGCTGAACAAACAGAACATTGAACTGAAATAAACAAGCTTGCCAAGGTGCTTTTCAGCCGTAATGTGACTTAAATCACATATTTTAAGTGAAAAATCTGTCACTGGTCTTCTGTGGCAATCTGGGCACTGCAAGACAGTCACTAACAGAACATACAGGCTGCTAATTAAGATAAGGGGGAAGACGTTTTGTGTACAGCTTTGATAACAAGCAGCAGACTTTTTTTTTTTATCAGCATGGGATTTTTCCTGCACACAGACAGTGCAGTGACCCGAGGAAACAAACAGACTGTTTAGTGTGAGAAGCAGCAAAAAGTGTGAATACGTTAGTCTGTCTGATGGCAACGGACCACAACAAATCCAGAACTGAAACTGTCTGAAAGAAGTAAAACGACACTCCTAACAACTTTAATGCTGAAGAATCATAATGAAATACTCTCCCACGATTTAATACCCAAATTGGCAGTGAGGCCATATGGGTCTTAAAAACCTACACCACGACATACAAACATAAGCCTAAGAGACATCAATACACTGCAGTATTATATTGCAAGAAGATATAAACTACTTATGTCTATCCATGTTTGCTGATGTGGTTTTAAAATGGTTTATTGGCAGCATCTTTCTTAAGACCGTTACTAAAGGAGTTGTGCAATGTGCCCAGTGCTTTTGTTCATACGCAGCCAGGACCAATGACTTTCCCTGCTATTAGGCTGCAGTACTTCATGAGAAAAACGATTGCCTGCACACACATATTCCTTCTGCTAGTCAAGTAAACAGGTGAGCACATGGGTGTATGTTTTTCTCACTGGAAATGTAACTTTAGTTCTACTGCCAGGACCTAAACTGATTAAACCAAAGCAAAGCACTTATCATATGGAGAAAAAAGGTTATTAAAATAGAATAATAACCAACAATGCAACGCTAGATGGAAAGCGAAGACAAACAATAAAAAATGCATGATTGACAGGTGCTGTCTTACTGCAGAGAGGTCCAAGAAATGATTGACAGGTGCAGTCACTTCAGATTCTAAAACTTTTCCATACTTCTCAGTGTTTTGCAGGCATATTTATCTTGATGCCTTTTCCTCAAACGTTATAATTTACAGTCGCATTATTATTTCGAACTAAGTGCAAAATGTCCTTCTGAAAAGAACAGTTCAAACTAGACACGGGATTACTTCAAACAGCTATAACTCAAGAGCGAAACAATTCTGTCTGCATTTCTAATCGCCCGAAACTAAACAGTATACGAACTAGCAAGGAAGATCATTTCAATCTCGGATGAATAAGTACATCGTTGCATAAGCGAAAAGTAAAACAGCTACAGAAACAGACTGTATACGGGTGCTGTACAACCTTAAGAAGGAAACAAGATTAAAACCATAAACGAGCTTGTAAAATCATATCCGTGCATGTACGACAACTGTAAAGAAAAGGGCTGCTTCCTCCACTCTGCTTCTTTGTCCTTGAAATGCTGTTGGTTTCCCCCGATCCCTTTCAAAGAAGAGAATAAATAAAAACGCCACTCGTCACTTGATATACTTACCCCAAAATCCATGCTGATTCGCGGTCTTGAGCTGCCCAGACAGGCTATTTTCTGCACGTCGGTTTTCCTTGTTTGTGTGGGAGCCGATTGTCTTGTTTTACTCTAACCGACAGCCTCCGTCCCTCCTGTTTCCACCACTAAGTCAATGTTAGCTCAGGAAGTCAGTCACACTGCCCTCACAGCAGCCTTGTCTCTGATCATGCAGGCCAGAAGCTTTGTCATGTGACTTGGAACTTTAGGACTCTGTCTGAGCAGCGGCCATCTTGAGTGGGGGCATCTTGTGTGTCGCTTTACTCGCTTAGGTAATTCTAGACAAGTTAATTGTTAAAAAAAAAATATATATATATATATATAATTATTCTCAATGTGCACTTTAACTCATATTTGCAGTATTGCATGAATGAAAAAGTTATAGTAGTTGATAAAGCAAGCAAATTAAGATTTACATCCCAGCTTGTTGCTAGTTTCTGTGGGGTTCCTGTTGTCTGGCTTTGGATTGAGTTTTGTCTATATTGAATATAGTATCAGCAACAGATCCAATGCAGGAAGAAGGCCTCCATGTTTCCACTTCAATCAGAAACATCTCTTTTCCTTGTCACGCTAGCAAATCTTATATAATCTTCCCATCTTTTAGGTGTTTTTCTTCTAGGTCTTTTTTCATCTTTTGGGATCCATGCTACAGCTTCCTTTGTTAATCTGTTGTTCATCAGATCTGTTGTTAATCGGTCTGCTGTTCTTGCAATGTGTCCGGCCCATTGCCATTTTAACATTTTCACTCTTTCAATGATGTCACATGTTTTTCTCTGTTCTTGTCATTCCAAGTACATATTTTCAAGCTAAGTTGTGTTGTTTCCAGTTTATGTATTTATAGATAGATATATAGATAGACAGACAGATAGATAGATAGCAGCTAAATATGTATATAAAAAATATGAAAATACATTTCAACATAATTAGCATGGGGTAAATATAATACTTATTAAAATTACACAGAAATGTCAATTTACTGTTATTTTACTCCATATTTAGGTAGAATGTAAAGACGTATACTTTAATTGTGGTCCTTAGATTGTTAATTTACAAACCCCTGGATGAACAGGATGGGGAGACAATTGTCTGAAGTAACCAAGGCAACCAAGGGCATGCAAGAGCCAACCACTAGAGGGCATGTTTGAGTTAGAGAGTAATGATGCTAAAATGGTCAAATTAAATGATCTGACATTCAGGTCATCATCAGAGCACAGATAGATCATTTATTTATTATGGAACACACCTGTGCATAGGGGGGACTCTGTTCAATGAATCACTTAATAACATCCTTTCAAATGAAGGGTCCGGATACTTAAAATTACAAGTATATATTACAAGACACAATCTCTTCAAACCTCTTCACAGAAACTCTTGAATAATTGTTCAAGACGTTTTACTGGGGAAAAAATATGAATCAAGTTAGAGATTATTTGAACAATGTATTTTATATTTGCAAAAACACCCAAAGAGCTTCAGAGTCAATTTCTAATCTAAGACAATTGAAGTAGATCAATGGATACTCAGAAGTCTAAGAAGTTATGTCTGCCTTGGACAACGAATTAGCACAGACAGAGATATTATGGAAGAAATCAAAAGAAGAGTGAAAATGGGATGGAGTGTATTTGGAAGACACAGTACACTTTTGAAAGGAAGTCTACCCATTTCCCTGAGGAGAAAAGCAATCAATGCATACCACCAGTGCTTATTTATGGTTGTGGAAAATGGTCACTAAATGCTAAAATGTTATAGAAACTGCAGACAACACGAAGAAGGATGGAAAAAACAAGAAAATATAGAAATGAATGGATCAGAGAACAAGCAAAAATATGTAATCAAATGGCAATGGGTCGGACACTGGTCAAATCAAACAGATCAAATATGGATAAAGGAAGGTTTTGGCAAATGACTGCTTTCTAACTCAGTTTGTCAGGGAACCAGAGAGAGCGCATGCATTGATCTGATATTTTCAGATGATAGAGTCAGAGGGACACTAGTTAGGGAACCAACGACGAACTGTGATCACAATATGAGGTGTACTTTCAAAAAACAAGGACCAAGTCTAAAACAATGATCTACAATTTTAGAAAAGCAAATCTTGGGAGGTATGAGGTGGCACTTTAAAAGATGGATGGTTTTATTCAGGGGTGTGATGCTGCTAAATGTTTTGGGGGGGCACAGGGGGCACAGAAGCGGCGAGGGATCATATAAGAGAAATCACATGTAATTAAATGTTTCTACATGGGTTTGACATGAAAAATATGAACAATGGAAATAATTAGACAGGGCGTGCCCAATTTTAACCAAAAGTTAGCAAATTGAGGACCAAAAAACATTGGCCAAAATGGTTTAATAGAAGTATGCAAAAAAATATCAAGAGAAAGAAAATGTTGCATGGCGCATACAAAAGGGATGGAGACGAAACAAAATACAAATAATATGTTGAACTGCAAAGAGATGTCAAGAAACGGATCGGGAAAGCAAAGAGAGAAATAGAAAGAAACATAGCTCTTGGAGCTAAAATATATTTGTTCAATAATACAACAGCAAAAGGTCAATAAAGGATGAACTGAAACAGATAAAAGGCAAAAAAGGAAGTGTCCTGGAAAACGAACAAGATGTGGCAAATGTTCTAAATGATTATTTTTACAAAAGAAAAAATGGATAACATGCCACAGGTTAACAATCAGTCCAGTCAAACCCTGAGAGAGATCAGGATAAATGAGGAGGAGATAGTAAAGGGACTAGCAGAATTAAAAACAAACAAATCACCTGGGCCAGATGGGATATTTCCAACAGTACTTATAGAAATGAGGGAAATTATTTATAGGCCACTAACTCAAATATTCCAAATGGCACTTAGAACAGGGGATGTGCCAACTGACTGGAAGACAGCAAATGTCATACCAATCCACAAGAAAGGGGACAAAACTGAGCCAGGAAATTACAGACCAATCAGTCTCACCTGCATCACCTGTAAAATGTTGGAAAAAATCATTAGACAGAAAATAGAGGAGCATCTTAATGAAAACCATATTCTTGGAGATAGTCAGCATGGGTTTAGACGAGGCAGATCATGTCTTACTAATTTATTAGAATTTTCTGAACATGCAACTGCAGCTGTAGATCATGTGAAAGCATATGATATGATATACTTAGATTTTCAAAAAGCTTTTGATAAGATTTCACACCAAAGACTGATCCTCAAATTGGAAGCTGTAGGCATTCAGGGTAATATAAGTAGATGGATTATGAACTGGCTGATGTATAGGAAACAGAGGGTGTCGATTATATGAGTTGCTTCTAACTGTAGTAAGGTTGTTAGTGGAGTTCCACAGGGATCAGTACTAGGGCCTTTGCTTTTTCTAATCTATATTAATGATCTGGACTCTAGGATAGTTAGTAAACTTGTCAAATTCACAGATGATACTGAAATAGGTGGCTCAGCAGATACAATCTCGGCAGCACAGGTTAGGGACTTGGATAATATTCAGTTGTGGGCCGACACCTGGCAGATGAAATTCAATGTGGACAAGTGCAAGGTATTACATGCGGGTCACAAAGATGTCCACTATAATTACACTATGGGAGGAAAGAACTAGATTAAGTAACGCATCGGAAAGACCTAGGAGTCTACGTGGACTCCTTACTTTCTCCATCCAAATAATGTTGCGAAGCAATAAAAAAAAGCTAACAAAATGCTAGGGTATATTGTCAAACATGTAGAATTGAGAACAAGGGCAGTGATGTTCAGACTGTACAATGCACTAGTTAGAGCTCATCTGGATACTGTGTGCAGTTCTGCAGTTCAGAGGAGAGCGACCAGACTTATTCCAGGTCTGAAGGGAATGTCCTACTGAGAGACTGAGGGACCTGAACCTTTTCACCCTGGAACAGAGGAGACTACGTGGGGACTTGATTCAAGTCTTCAAAATCATGAAAGGCATCAACCACATCAAACCAGAGGATCTTTTCCAGATCAGCAGGGACACACGCACCCAGGGACACAAACAGAAAAAAGCCACTCAAGACAGAAAATAGGAGACACTTCTTCACATAAAGAGTCATCACAATCTGGGACAAACTCCCCAGCGATGTCATTGAAGCTGAAAATTTGGGAACATTCAAAAACAGACAACACTGGACATCAAACGAGCATGATAGGTTGAATGGCCTCCTCTTCTTTGTAAACTTTATGTTATGTTCTTATTGAATGGATACCAGGAGATGAAAAAGACCTAGGAGACAACCACATAAAAGATGGAAAGATGAAATCGTAAATTTTGCATGTGTGACATGGAGAAGAGAAGCTGCAAATTGAAGCAAGTGGAAACATCTTGGGTTAGGTTTAGGGTGCTCAACATCAGAACTCAGATGATGTGCATTAGGTATTAATGTGTTAATCCTATGTTATTCATATGAATTGATGAGGAAACCCACCACCTTGTTTTAAAGTGTTACACAAAATGTAGTGGCATTTCTTCTTAAATGTTCTTCAATGTTGGTCAATTGCTTCTAGAAGCACTTTACCCTGATACACATATCATTGCTCCCGGACATGACAGTGAAATAGTCACAGTCACGAACAACATTCTTTCCTCCCCTCCAATATTGTCTCGTAGATTCTAGATGTGTATTTGTGTTGTCATTATTTCGCCATGTGCTATTTGTACTGTCATTTGCAGCATGTCATTTCAAAAACCTAAAGATTTTTGGTGCAATTTTTGGTGGTGCATGTTCTGTTATTGAAGTTCTGAATAGCTGCTCATTATTGATTTAAAATTGCATGCTTATGTTTATAGTGTACACCGATCAGCCATAACATTATGACCACTGACAGGTGAAGTAAATAACACTGTTAATCTCGTTATCATGGCACCTGTCAGTGGGTGGGATATATTAGGCAGCAAGTGAACATTTTGTCCTCAAAGTTGATGGGTTAGAAGCAGGAAAAATGGGCAAGCGTAAGGATCTGAGCGACTTTTGATAGGTACTGACCACTGCAGACCGGGAACACCCCACAAGAGCTGCAGTTTTGGAGATGCTCTGACCCAGTCATCTAGCCATCACAATTTGGCCCTTGTCAAAGTGGTCCAAGGAAGGAAAAGCGGTGAACTGGCGACAGGGTCATGGGCGGCCAAGGCACATTGATGCACGTGGGGAGCGAAGGCTGGCCCATGTGGTCCGATCCAACAGACGAGCTACTGTAGCTCAAATTGCTGAAAAAGTTAATGCTGGTTCTGATAGAAAGGTGTCAGAACACACAGTGCATCGCAGTTTGTTGCGTATGGGGCTGCGTAGCCGCAGACCAGTCAGGGTGCCCATGCTGACCCCTGTCCACTGCCGAAAGCACCTACAATGGGCACGTGAGCATCAGAACTGGACCACGGAGCAATGGAAGAAGGTGGCCTGGTCTGATGAATCACGAGTTCAAGGTGTTGACTTGGCATCCAAATCCCCCAGATCTCAATCCAATCGAGCATCTGTGGGATGTGCTGGCCGAACAAGTCCGATCCATGGAGGCCCCACCTCGACACTTACAGGACTTAAAGGATCTTCTGCTAACGTCTTGGTGCCAGATACCACAGCACACCTTCAGAGGTCTAGTGGAGTCCATGCCTCGACGGGTCAGGGCTGTTTTGTTAGCAAAAGGGGGACCTACACAATATTAGGCAATATAAATATTCAATATTCAATATAAATTGAACACTGTGCAGTATGTTATGGCTGATCTGTGTAGTGTATATATATAGTGAGAAAAACATATTGAAGATTATTAAACGCAAGTCTCAATTTCTGATGAGAAACTTGAAGTCCATGGTCTGCAATAGTGGGGTTTAATAAATTGAACCCTGTGCAGTATTTTTTTTAAAGATAATAAGACAAGTACATATATTTTAACTTAAGTGTTTAATAATAATTGAACCCAAACAGTGGAGCAACAATTGTTTTTAAAATGCCCAATCCAGCTCCCTTACATTATGCTAACAGGTGATTCATTGACATTGACATTTAATGCACCTTGGTTACAACAAGAATAATAACGTGTGGCACCGTGTGGGGGGCACGATGCCAGGGCTCTATAGGTGGGGTCTCTCAGAAACAGCAACTCAAAGGCAGGGGAGTGGGGTGAAGGAAGTACAGGTTTATTTACAGTGAACAAAACAGAGACATACAAAGCCCTAGCTCCTTTCTGAGCCTAAACTAAATGTGGTCACAGACCCCTAACCTACACATAGTAATGAAACACAAATAAGACAAACAGGAAGACAGGAGGGCAACCGGAGTCCCGGGACCACAGGCAGGTGGCCAGAGCGCAGCACAAGGCAGTGGGGACGAATGAGGCTGACCAAAGTGACTTCCAGGTCCGAAGGGGGAGTAGAGGAGGTACCCAGCAGTGATGACACGACTTCAGAGAGTAGCAGGGACAGGCAGAGGAAGGCCAACTGGTAGCCACAGTGCCAGGAGCCACAACAAGGATGCTCCACCCAGGGACCAGGGTTTGAGATGAAAGCAGCAGGGGAGCGAGGTAGGAGGAGCCCCCCAGCAAGCACCGACAGGGAGAGCAAGGACGGTGGTCGGGGACGAGGTGAACCCCTCCATTGTTTCCCTGGTAGGGTTCTCCAGAGGCTTCAGGGGTCGTCTCTCACCTCCTGGTCCTGGCAAAACAACAGAATTGGAGAAAACAAGATAGAGTTTGAAACTGAAGACTCAGTTGATGAAAGTGTTGTGATACATTTAGGAATAAAAATTCATCTGTTTTCTGACACCCTGATTGAGGAATGGGTAATCGCTTAAAAGCAGTGTTTGCTTCTGACATGCTTTATAGAGATAGAACTGTGCATTCACAGGCATGCAAAGCTTAAACATGCTGATTCACACTGGAGGCATTGTTTTTTATTGTACACACCTTCCACCACTCAGACCAGTTCACTACATCCAGGGATGGAGCAGAATCTGCTCCAAGGTTGGGTGGTCCTCTGGTTGGTGGACCAGGCAGCCACGAATCAGGTCCTGGCAATCTATGGGTGAGAAAAGGAGGGAATGGGTCGGGGTCCTTGGATCAGTGAAACATTTTAGATTGACCTGATGGTCTTCTGCCTTACCCATGGAGACATCTGCTGGGAAGTCCAGCACACCATGTACGATCTCCTCTTCGTTTTGAAATGGGAGATGCCCACAGGTGATGCCAAAGAGCAGAACTCCCAAAGTCCAGACGGTGGCTGGGACTCCTCTGTAGCCAGAATGCAGTATCCACTCAGGAGGAGTGAAGTCAGTTGTGCCTGCAGAGACCACAAACACTTTAGTTTAATGCCAATATTTAGATTTTTGTGGATCTATTCTCCAGATATATCAAGTGGGTGCTGTTTTAATACAGGCACCACGATTTGGGCCACCAACACTCACCACTGAAGGTGTTGTAGTCAGAGTCATGAAGTATGCAGCTACAGCCAAAGTCAATGAGTTTGATCTTTTTCACGGCAGTGCTGTAGGGTCTGCACCAGCTGCTTCATGAACCTCTTGGCCTCAGTCTCCTCCAGGTGGTCTCCTTTGTCCCCAGCATAGCTGTAAAGGTCCTGGCATGGCTCAGGCCGCTCCAGGACCAGCAGGTATTCGTCAGGCAGCTCAAAAGAGTCCAGCAGTTTGATGACTCCTGAGGGGGTGCAATTACACCTGTGGGAAACCATAAAATAATATATGTGAATCACCCAAAAAGCACCATTTAAGTCAACTAATTTTGTCCTATTATTTAGCCATGTTTCATTGACACACTACCATCTGGTATAGGCAGACTTTATCCATGTGATTAATATGGGTTGATGGTGGTGGTAATGACACAACCTTAACCTTAATGGATGTCAACATTTCATTGATAATAACCCATAACTTAATGATCATGCAATGCTTTGCTAAGTTGTCAAAATGTTAAGAAATAAACCTATATTTATCTATAAGCCATTCCTAATTAAACCTACTTAAATCACTAATTAAAACTACTATTCACCCAAGTAAAGTATTAAATCTAATCCAAACCGTAAACCTAAGCTAATCAATGTATAGATGTAAATCCCAACCCAGCTCCTCCTCTTTTCCTGGAAACACTGAAATACATGGACAATACTCTTTAGAAGCCACTTTCCCATTATTATATTTTTAAAGAGGGGAGACAGTTATCTGATTATAGTCTATACATTAAATGTGCAAAATACAAATTCAAACAGGATCTGTGATGAAAAATGGAAAATAGATTTTCTTGCCACAAGGTGGTGCTAATAGACAAGAGATATTAAAGCACCATTTTTAACATAGGTATTAAATTATGCAGTTCAGCACTGATGACATATTAACCATAGATCACAAGATATATCCTTCATCTGCATTTTAATGTATATTATGCTGATTTAAATATAAGTAAGTGCTTATTGAGAGATGTTTAATGTTTTCACCAACTGGTTTGTAATGACATCACTTCCTATGTATGTATGTATGTATGTATGTATGTTAGTATGTTTTTAATTGATTGATTGATTTCCCTTCTCAATGACTCTTCAGTCTGAACTTGAATACATTTGATTTCCACAGTAAAATCTCTAAAGACCATTGTATCACAATCACAATAATTTGTCATTCTTATACTTGTGGTTGGAAGTACAATATCACCTATTTATGTTATTGTACAGTGCACGCTGAGCAAATTTAAGTTAATCTACTTTGAAAGGTACAGTAGGATTCAATTATAATGCTATATAAAGACCAGCTTTTTTTTCTTAACCAGACTGTACATACTTTATATAACCTTTGTTGTGAAAGTCATCTAATCTCATCTTACACAGCATATCCTTTATATTACACTTTACAGTATTGTGCTAGACAAATACTGATAAACATTGTCATAATCCCTGATTTCTTATAACAAAATCAGGGTATTGTTGATTAACAAGCACTTTAGTCATGTGACTTGCAGGGGCTTTATTTTACATTGCCCTAGGGGTCTAATTAAACCTAGATTGTTTGACTTAGAGTATTTAAAGGGCATTCAAAGTACTGAGTGCCATAGCCCTACATCATAAGTGCAGGTGGGATAAAGGTTTAAATCATGTAACAGTGGGCTTAATATATCTATTTTAAGTTATTTTAGAAAGCATTTTTGTGTCCATTAAGCCCTGGAACAGAAATACATTGATTTGATTGAATTCACTTTTTGTCAATTGCTGGATCCCCCTCCCCCATCCAATATTCCAAGGCTCACATCCAAATCTATGATAAAATCTTTAATTGAGCCCAAAATCAATATTCACACCTGGCTCTCACAATCTCCAGAACTCAATACCACAGAACATGTGTGGGATGAACTGACAAGAGCAGATCCCAAGTGGAGAGGTTCTGCAGAGAGGAGTGATCAAACATCTCTCCTCTCTGGCTACTGAAAACACCTCCTCCTTTCTTATCAAGGGCATTTATGCATTCATGCTCGCTAGGCATGAGCTATCAGATTTGTTGCACAAACTGTTTTGGAGGACAACCTGCAATTTTCCAAATGGTTCTCGAACCGTATCTCCACCACAGCTGTTTCATGTTGCTGTTGGTCCATGGTATTTTTCTGATTCCACTGATTATACAGTTATGCATACCAGGTATGTTTCCTACAGCACAATATCCTGAAATGTGTGGAGAGCTGGGGCTGATGCTTATCAATGCAGGAGTAACAGGAGAGCGTGTTAAAGATTATAATATGACAACAAAAATGTAAAACAACAACATCTAAATATATAATTCTAAATAAAGCATGTGTGCATATGTTGAACCAACATATCAATGTTCTTATCATTTAGTTGTCCTTGTGAGAGTTCAACCTTCCCATCAGTGATTGCAAGCAGCTAATTAAGCACTTCCACTAGCAAGGCAGGCTTGTCCAAAGGAGCCTTTGAGAGTGAACCCTTTATGTGTAATGCAGGGTCTGAAAGAGAGACGCCTATAGATTTCAGTGATGGGGTGTCTGTAGGACAACGACGACAAAAGAGTTGCTTTGAAAAAAGAAAGTCTTAAAACAGCTCTTAATGACAAAGTTGTCACCCTGTGTTGCAAAAGCAGCCGTCCTTCATTAAGGCATGAATATAGCCCTTTCTCATCGCTAGGAAGTGAGGAACACCTTGCAAGAAACCATATGTTCTTGAGAGGCCTATTTGCTGGTGGAAGGAAAACATCCACATTCTGCACGTTTTGAAAAGAGCCTGATCGTTATAATATTGAGCGGTTCACCTGAAACATGCTTCCACTGTAGAAGAAAATGAATTAAAAATATATGTATAAAAGTGCACAACAGTGCTTGCCTAGAGAAATAATAATGAAATGTATTGAAAATACTTTGAATACTTAATGTATCTTAATATAGAAATAATGAAGTAATTTGTTATCAAAATACTTCAATTGCATTAGGATATATAATGAAAACCTATACTTACTGACTTTAAAACGAAGAAAGAGAAATAAAGAAAAGAAAGGAAAATGTCCATTCAATGGACACTGATGTACTAATATATTTTCCATTCAAAATCATTTTTTAATGATACATTCAATAGTACCTTACTTATTTTAACCAAAAACATACATTTTTGATTTTGCACTGTGCAAAGATTAATGTTTATTATTATTATTATTATTATTATTGATAATAATAATAATAATAATAATAATAATAATAATAATAATAATAATAATAATAATAATAATAAATACAACCCCTAACAATCCAAATGTTGGTTAGTCAATTCACATCACCGTTTTTAATGTTTTGCAATCAGTAGTTGATCATTGCAATAGTTGCAATCAGAATCAATTTATTATAAGTTATGTAGTTTCTTGCTATGGCTATATTTCAATGTCTAATGATTTATATTCATCAAGAAATAATTAACTCTTAACACATGACATGTCTGTTGAACTAAGAGGTTCAGGTACTCCTCATAAATGTTTATTTAAAGATTGATGATACTACTACTACTACTATTACTACTCCTACTACTGATACTACAACAACAATTACTACTACTACTACTACTACTACTACTACTACTACTACTACTACTAATAATAATAATAATAATAATAATAATAATATCTTAAAATGTATTGGGTTCTCGGAAATACTGAATTTTGAGTAATACAATTAAATGGATGCTTGCAGGAATTATTTTCCTCTCAAAAGAATGGTAGTTTTCTTTTTGTTTTTAAAAATACACCAAGGCAGTTTGATAAACATGTTACAGTTAATTTAGTCTGAATTTGTACATGTCAGTAAAATGTAAAGTAACCAGCTCACATCCACTTATAAAACATGAAAAAAGATTTACAGCAGTATTACTACTGCTAACTAAGAAAGAAAATATAAACATGATCACATGATCTTGTTGTCATGAAAAGCAGTCACAACACAATATGATTAATTAAATAATGAAACCTATGCCCTTAATTACAGATTTTTGTTTCTTACTGTAACTGTATTCACAATAAGGTGTACCTTGTACTAGAATACAGTGTGACATGGATATCCATGTAAAAAGTATGGTATTTATTCACATAGTTTATAAGATTTTTTAAATTGAGATAATACAGGTTATATTTTACTGTAGACACCAAAAATACTAAATATTACTAATGCATTGCATATATGAGAATTATTAACAAGTAACTATGATGAAACCATGATTCAAACTGTAAAAGAAGTCTGTGCATTAGCACGATAAGCTCCTTATTATTGCACATTTATGGTAATGCTGTTGACTTTTTTTTTCATTCAAATTCCACACAAGATTCAATACATTGAAAACAGTCCCCAACAACGACGTCCAAGAGCACTTACATTTGCCATTGCTTTTAAATCACTTTGATTAAATATGTTATCAAACCTAATTGATTTACCAGCCTAAGTATGTCATTACTAGAGTTGCATACATAAACAAGCGCTTTAGAGACCTTTAAAACTTTAAGCAAGTGCATCAACTACAATCTGAATTATGCAAAATCAAACAGCACCAAAACACACTACTCTTGGTCTCTACAATATTTGTATGTAATAGGTTGTTTGAAACTAATCCAATCTTAGTTTTCATAGAATACTTCTTTATTTAACAGGCAGAATAGCTGCCTTAGACAAGACAGGGTTTATATGGAACAAGTTGAATAATACTATTACTACTACTACAATAATAATAATAATAATAATAATAATAATAATAATAATAATAATAATAATAATAATAATAATAATATCACCAACAACAACAACACACCTTACGTGACTGTATTTAATAGACATTTCCAGTGTTGAAATATACGGTCTTGTCAGTGCAAGAAAGAAGAAGGCGCACAGAAAAAAAAGTCAACCTCTCCGTGGATACATGTCATGTACTTTCCATACGACGACAGAGCTCCACACTTTGGATATATATGAAGGGTTTGGACTAGTTCCTTTAACATTGTGGAGATGTTTTTGTTGTTTTTCACGTGGAAATACAATATTTAGACTTGCTAACTTTCAAGTTCACTTAAGAAGCACTGTACACAAAAGAGCACATGTGGGCATCTTGCGCTTGGCATATGTGGTCACTTGTTTCCCGAGAACATTGTATGCGCGCGTAATTATGATTTTTTTCCCCCTTCTTCTTCTGTTTTCCACGTAGTGCATCTGGCCTAGGCCGACAATACAGCCACGATACACAGCAGTTGTAAAAAAAGATTGGTGGGGGGCGTATAGTGTGAAAAGGGAAGGATGGAGACAGTGATCTGTCTTGGTCTGCAGGTATTATATGCTTAGGAAGGTATATTGAGACGCGCAGCTGTTCTTTGTAAAGAGTATACACAAATTCGCTGAGCATATGTCACTAAGAAATCACAGTTGCCTTTTAGTGGTGCACACACATTCGTTTGGAGAGGACTGTTTCAAACGAGACTGCGAGAGAAACAGGTGTTTGGATGGCGGCGCGCAATCCACCTTTTGACGCATAAGCCCCCCTCGTCTTAACTTCTGTTAACGTAATATAAATTGTGTGTTTACATTTTGCTGAATGCTTGGTTTGTAATATGTAAACAATGGGACTTTTATTTCAAGTTCGAGGACTAGTACTTTGTGTGTATCTCCCTATACCTTGTGCGCCCTAACATCTCCAGAAGTAGCCAGAGACATATGGCGTCCTCCAACCTATCCAAAAGTCAAGAGCGCATGCTGCCTTAATTACCAGCATATCTGGGAATGAATCTTTTATGTGTATAAAAAATTGTCGTTATCTAAACTTATGAAGTAGTAAATACAAAATTGAACATTTGGTCGGAAGAAGGCTGACACATTTATGTCTTTTAAAGAGATTGAAGCCCTAGCCATCAGTCGCAAACTAAATATGTGTTTGGAGATCATCTGATCACCATATGCTTTCAATAAAATAGACAAATACGACAGAGAGATAGGAATTGTGGTTAGACTGTTATAAAAAGCGCAAAAAAAAACCAATGTAAACTGAATATTGCCGCCTTACAAATAACTATTTGATGCCAAATCCATATCCATAAGGCACCCCAGCAGGTGTGACTTTAAACCTGTTAGTTCCCCCCTTGATTTTTATCAGTATTGTGTGCAATATTGCCTTGTTATGCTAAGTATGGGTAAACACAGGCGACCAGTTGCTGTGGAAATGGTCGAGTTATCAGAAAAGTGTTAGTCTGAAGGTGATTTAACAATAAACTTGCCTTGCTCCAGAGCAGGTGATACCTGCCCCCAGCCCCTTGATTAATACTTCCTCCACTTAACAATCTGTTGTAATTATTTATTAAACGAAATCTATTTATTATTATTTTAGCAAACAGTAGTACCAGGTGGGGCTTTATTTTCGTCTTTAGCTTTTGTTTGAAGGACGTTTGAAGTGGGCAATCTAAGCCTGAAAACTCGCTCACCAGATTTTTGCCATCCATTTGTTGAAGTTCCAAACTGCCAGGCATGCTGTTCAGTTTTTCTCTTGTTCAGACATGTAAAAGGCCACATATATAAAAGGGAAAAAGGAAAGTTCACATGGAAAGTGAAAAAAATAAGCTTTCAAAAAACATCTAATTGCAAGCCAGTAACCATATGTACTCCACTTGTAAAATCCCAAACAATTTCTTTTCTATAAAATGTGCGCTTTTGGAGAGGTGCGCGCATGAGGATGAGAAATGCCAGAAGGACCCTAGAGATAACTCAAAAAAGAAATAAATGGGAAATAATGTGTTATTGAGATTCGTGTTACAGACCATTAATTCTATATCGTGTTCTAAGACATTCACTTTTATACTACAATCCAAGCCAATTATAAAGGCGTAACAAAGTAAACTTGTGCAAAAATGTTTTTTCACCGGGTTGCTACTAAGTCATAGGAGTTCATAAAGTTAATGATGCCTTGAACCTGTGCTGTTTCGAAGTTTTAAAGGCTATTCTGCACTCATTTGACAGATGAAGATGCTACTGACAATGTCATTCAAAGATTAGTGCTGGGGTGGGGGGGGTAATGCAAATGCGTAATGGCTACGAAATTTGGCACATTTTGCGCATTTCAAAATTATATTTTACTGAAACATGCCTAACTATAGAATATCAAAATAATATTGTTTTCTGCAGATGTAACTATATTTTTTTATAAATTAAATTAAACAAATTACAAAAAGTGAACAAAAAAACATTTATATTCTAAGTACTTATGATCATTTGCATTATTTGTAAACCGAGGCCAAGAGTTGTTTGTTGTTCCGATTATGGGAAGGTAATTAGTATCAATTACAAGTAGACTCAATCATCAATATGTATAGATGTATACATTTCGATATAGGCTGCATTTGCAAAGTAATTCACAGAAACATAAAAATCAGAAACTAAAACAAATCTCAAGTAGGCTGAAGAAAAATACAGTTATCAATTTAAGTTGTTAATTTTAAGTATATATATGAAGATAAAATTCAGATTTGGAAAAATGTCAGCTTCTATGTTCGAGTAGCGTTAAATATTGTTTGGAATATTGTTCTAACTGTAGTCTGACATGGAAGAAATTTGAAATAATAGTTAATGTTTTATTAGATTAATCTCAGAAATTATTTTGGGGGTATTTTTAAGTAAGTATTAATACTATATATTGTAACATGGAGGCATTTACATTTCCCATTAATTTAAATTTCACAAAAGACTAACCTACACTGTAAGATTAACCACTGTGATTTGTAAATAACCTACATATAAATAGTAGACTACCTTCTGAAAATAAAAATATTATTTATTCTGCAGCATTCTTACTAAATATATATTGTTAAAATGCATATTACTTTAAGAAATCAAAGTCTGTTGACGTAAATTAGACTTTTAGTATAGAGCAATAACCAGATTGGCGGCTTTCTGTGACTATCGGTTATTAACATCTCTTTAGAAAGCTATAATGCAAAAGATCAATCACCTTTACAATGTAGCTGTTAGAGTCAGTGGGGAAAATATTAACCGGAAATCAGCTTATTGGTGACCTAAACGTGACTTGAACCCATGTGGTGTATGTTTGACCTGCTACATGTCCAAATCACATACATTTATTTGATTTTTTGTATAGGTCTATTGTCACAAACCAGAAGACTCTCTGGAACTTGAACTTGAATTCCCTGCTCTAGATGTTTGGTTGGTTAAGCAAAGTGGAAACAGGATAAGAGTTCATACTATAAATCTGATTCTGAACACTCAATATGTATTCTTTTTCTAATGTTTTTTGTTTTTTTAATCTACACCTAATATGATCTATCCCCAGTTTTTGTTATCCATATGGTTTCTCATTTACTTATCTATTCATTGAAATGATATAAATCTGTTCTTCCTTTCCCTCTTTTATTGCTAAAAAAAGTGGCAGATTTCCAGCCACACAGCTGTTTTAATTTAACATGATCTCCAGTTTTGAACCCTGAAGTGACCTACACACTGAAAATGGTATGCACATTTCACACCAAAAAACTGCTAAAGATACATTATTCTACATATCCTGAATCAGGGACAGATCATGTTTGTTTTAGTTTTTCTGCTGGTTCACTCTTCCATTGGGGTTGAGTGGGGATAACATCACTCAAGCATGTCAATGACAGAAGGTTGGGAGATTGCTCATTCTATAGGACACCAAATGCTTGTGCAATACCTATAATAATGATAATCCTTTGTGCCTCTTGTGAGGTAAACTCTGCTCATGAAAAAATCAGCTCAGCCTAAAAAGAAACAGCTTACTCTAGACAGGGCAGCAATGACCACATCTCGTTTTTTCCTCATTCTATCAAAAGCATATATACGCATTTCAGCACAATAATACATATTTGTTTCAAATAATTGTACAATGTTATCGTCTCACAGAATTTGTAAGCTCGACGGTAACCAAAAATGATATCAACAGCCTTATGTTCATTGCTTGGATCTATCTGAGCTACTATTTGTAACAGAAGTATGGATAGTTGTCACAGTTTTAATCTTAAAGAAATACACACAAGAGCTATCTGGCAGTGTTTCTGAATATTTTAAGTTATCAGCAAGTCTATGTTAATTCATATTTTTACTTACATTTCTTTCGGCCATAATAGTTATATGATAAAATGATAAGAAAGCTTTTTCTAGAGACTCTAAAACAAGACCATCTTTTAAAACACCAAATGACTGGCTTCATTTGCACATGGCACCCTGTGGATTCCCGATCTCTTATCTAAAGTCAAGCCAATCAGAATTCCTTTCTTTCTTTCCAGGTTGAAATGGGATGATTCATAATTGGATCAAAATAATAATATGTCTTCAACACTGCAAGTTTCTGGCCCTACTAAGCAATACAGAGTTCTGTATTTTTCCCAGTGGATTTAAAGTTAACATATTTTGAAATAAGCACACAAACACACGCAATGATGATGAGGGAAATGGAGAGAGATTATGAAAAGGGAATGTCAGGAGTAGTGCATAAAAAACATATTTTTTTGGCTTTGTCTTAAGCATTCTCCTCAAACACCCTGTAGCATTTATTTAGTGTGGAAAGATTACATTGTCTCCCTTGCAGTGCAGCACAGTTTATTATGAATGTACAATATACACACATTTTTTAAACTTCACATCACCTGTCACTTCAAGCATGTGTTCTGTAGTTAAAACTAACTCTACGATGCTGTCCATGTAAAATATATGACAAATAAACAAAATATATAGATTGTGTATTGTTTCCTTTGGACTGTGGAAATCTAGACAAAGAAGTTTTCATTGGTTTTTAGGTTTTCAATTCCGTGTTTACTTTAAGAAGAAGTAGAGCAGGTGTTTGTGTCTCTCATTGTAAAGAAAGCAGAAATCTCTGAGCTACTATTCTAAACACAGCAAGGGATGAATGAAAGCATGGCCCGACTTTCACTTTGGGACAATAACATACTATAATTATGGGTGTGGATGTGTGTGCGTGCGCATATGAAACACATTGTTCTGATCTAGTCTTGAGATCAGGAGAAACACAGAGGGATTTCTGCTGTGAGTTTTCCTGAAGTCTACAATCTGCAGCATTTGGTAACAGAATCAATTTATTCTGCTGTAGAAGATTAATAGAAGATTATGAAGTGAAAGAGGCCAAAATACAGTCTGTCGTCACATGTGTCAGCCCTCAGGACGTACTTGGTTACTGTTGAAATCAAGCGGTCTGCATTCACAACTTCTGATTTAAGAAGAATATAACAGTTTCACGTAAGAGACAGGGGAGCTGTCTTTCGCATGATTGTGTAATTGTGCCATGTCTAATTCTTATACACAATCTCTCTGCAAGATCTGACAAAAGTGGGTTTGAAAATTAAACTTTAAAACAAGCCAAATTCTTTCTATTTCAACTGCATTCTGACACAACATTGTCAACTTTTCCAATTCATTCATTGTAGTACTGTTTTTGTTTCTACTTAAATTGTAGTCATGCTAAACAGCCATTCTGCCTGAGAGTAACCTGAAAGGGTGGATGAAGGAGGGCAGGAAATGAACATTGTTACATTGTCTGAAGCTGGCTGATGAAGCAATGACACATGCATCTCTGTATACGGAAATACATAATAAATCATCTGATTATGTCCTGGGAGCACAAAGCAGTAATAAAGATTATAGAAGTAGTCTTAATTAGCATATTAACTTCGAAAATGAAGACGATAAAGACATGGGCTGTATTAAATACCCAAGCACATTGAGGTACATCAATTGTGAGACTCAAACAATTGGAAACAGGATTTTGAATATAAATAAAGTTTGATATTGTTCCTTGACAAATATAAAATGCATTTAGAATCAATGATAATTTCAGATGTGTGCATTTTGAACACAATGCCAATTTGTCACATATCTACATTGTAATGAAATAACACATTCAACACCCTGTAGTCAAGGTAAAAACAAATTACAGAAACAGGATGAGAATTGAGCTGCTTGTTTGTCTTCTGCCTCTTAATATCTTGGCACACCTGTACAATGTATTAAAACAAATTCTCAATAACAGCAGCAAAGAACAACACTAGATAGATAGTTATAAAGCCTACTAAAGACATGCATTCTGGGTATAAAAGTTGTGTGTGTGTCATTTGTTGCAATAATAACAGAATCTACTTTCATTATTGTTTGATTGACACTTTACTGATTTGGAATCTAGAATGCTGCTCAGAGCATGGTTCAACTATTAGACTTTTAGAATTTTAGAAAGCAAATCGAATTCGAGAAGAAAGAAATCCGGAATCCCTATCACAAGTGCACTTTTTTATTGTTATTTTTTCGCCTCCAGTGAGTCTTCTTTCCTTTCTGGCGTCTTGTGGTTTCTGGAAGATGCTCATCCGTGGTCTCCGCCTTTGTTGCGCTGGAGAGGGGGGTAATTAGGCTGAAAGGACACCGCTGAAGGGACTCGCGTGGCTCTGCTCACGGGCCTCCGCCGCTGATTGGCCACTTCCCCGGCGCTAATGATCCAGGCACACTCCAGGCAGGCAGATAAGATAAAAAAAAGAGAAAGCCAATGCCAAAGGGGGCACACTCTGCCTTGCTCATCAAATCCCTATTGTCTCGGAGTCCTATATAACGGGCACACGGGGAGTCGTGTGCCAGACGCACAGCCCTTCCTCAGAGGGCACTCCACAACAACGGCCAGTCCTGCTTTTTGAAGTGCAAGACACAAGAGCAGCCAAGGACAGGGGCAGACCTTTTCTGCAGAGGCATATTCATCAGTTCTCCAACCTCCATCTCTTACAGGTAGGCGTGCTGTTTATGTTTTTTTCCTGATATGCATGACAGCCATCCTATACTATTTGGAATACAGTTTGGGCATGTAAAATGACTTCATTATTTGTATAAAGAGCTGGAAAAGTACTTTGTGCATGAATACATTTGAGGAATTTCCCAATCTGGGGATTGAATTGCAACTTTGAACCAATGCCTTAATCAATGTGTTTGTTGGTTGATTACAGGATGTCACCCAAAACAAACTGCTCTCCACCTGGAACACGGGAGTTTTACTTTGGGATGCCCAAAGATGAAGCTACATTATTAAAATTTGAATCTCCAAGCTCGTCGTCCACCTCCACCTCCGCGTCCAAGTCCATCCCAGACGACCTGACAGAAAGCTTCCAGTCAGGGGACGACCCAGAGGAGACGGGGGACTCCTTGCTTAGCCCACCCCGGGGAACCCAGGAGAAAAGGCAGAAAACCAAGAGAGGGCGATCCAAAGCAAAACCAGAGGGCTTGGTGACAAAACAGAGGAAGAACCGCAGGGTGAAGGCGAATGACAGAGAGAGAAACCGCATGCATAATCTCAACTCCGCCTTGGACGCCTTGAGAAGCGTCCTTCCCACTTTCCCCGATGATGCCAAACTCACCAAAATCGAAACCCTGAGGTTCGCTCATAACTACATCTGGGCCCTAACCGAGACACTGAGGATGGCAGACCAAGGTCGGGTGATCCCAGGCCAGCAGGAGGACAGAGAGGGCTTCTTCCCAATCCCAAGCTCGTGTATGGTGGAGCTAGCCAGCCCGACCAGTGTCTGCTCCTCGGAGTGGGACTCGTCGGCATACTCGCCCTCCTCCCACGACCCCGGGGAGCACAGCCCGGACAGTGCGGTGGAAGAGGCGTTTCCTTGCTATACGAGTCACCTCAGTTGTATCACCAGCATGCACAACAGCCAGACTAAGCACAGCACTTCATTTCCAGCATACATTTAAAAGGAAATCCTGCGACATCCTCTCCTTATAATGGTACCTTCAGTCAATGCTGGAGTCACGACTATATAGCTATACAGACCAGTGTGAACAAGAACAACAACAAACAATATAACTGGTGTACTTGGACTTTTATATATATATGAGTACCGTTAGAAAAAATTAGGAGTGGTATTTGTGTAACAGACTTACTTACATAAAGATTTTCCTTTCCTTTGCCCTTTGCCTTAAACTCTGAAGCTGTAGTCTTCTTACTAAATGCACTTTTGTATGGGTTTGTTTTAATAGCGGGACTATGACAACATTTTTTTTTAAATAATAATCTATCCTTTATAAAAAGAAAATGTAAATATGTTTTAAAGCTTTTATACCGAACGACACTAAAATGTGAAATGTCTTTTGCGGCGTCTTGTGAGACTCTATAGATGTAGAGTGACAGCTAAGAAATCACGATTCTCTTAATTCCGAGATTGTTTGTTTGTTTTGGGTTTTTGTTTGTACTGAAAAGGGGTAATTTATGTAAATCAATTTTTATATTTATTTAAAAAATATATATTTTGTCTAAATGATCATTATTCTGGTATCATTGATAATTCTGTGAATGCAAACTGCTGACAATAAACCATTGTGAGAAATAACATTTGCCTGTTTTCGAAGTCTCAGATATACAATTCGTTGTGTGTGTGTGTGTGTGTGAGAGAGAGAGAGAGAGAGATACGCAATCAGCGTAGAGTACAGATATTGAGTTGTTCAGTTTTAGTATTGAAATATGAAGCAAAACATAGTTACTTTAAAACCCCAATATTACAAACACACAAATAAATCAATACATAAAATATTGAAATGTTTCCAAAGTCATGTCCTGTCAGTCCGGTACATTCCACTATACTTTTCCTTGCAATCAAAAAAGCAAGTGGGGAAAGCAAAAAAAAAAAAAAAAAAAAAAAGTTTGAGCTCTTTTGTCAGAGTAGAAATCCTTAGCTCCTTTTAGCAACTTGTTCACAAAGGGGCCCTTGAGAGAAGGGTCTATTGTGATGCTAACTATTGTCAGATGAATGAAATCATTGGAGGGTAAGGAAACTTGTAAGGCAAAGTGACGGCATGAAATAAAGGCTTTTTTCCCCTAAGTCAATGGTTATCAGTAAAATAAGAAGAAAGACTGGGAAAGCAAACAAGACCAGAAAGACTCTTCGAAAAACTTTTCCCACCTTGGAGTAGCTTTTGAATGGAATGGAAATAACAATAATACATATCAGTCAGGGAATTGGAGCATTTGTGTAACGGAAGCGAGGGGAATATTACCGAAATGTAATTTGTATTGTGTTGTAATATTGTATCTGTATAAAAAACAGTGAAGATTGAAATACCAACTCGGGGTCATACATTTGTGAACTTCAATTTATATCCTATTCAGGACCTATCAAACCCCTCGCAGATCCATTGTCAAGCATGAACGTATAGATTGAATGAAAGATAAAAAAAAAAACAATTAGTTTGGAAATTAAGATTGATTATGTTATTTGCAGCAGTTACCAACAGTTAAAATGTAATTGTATTTCCGTATATTATACATGCATATAAAGAAGTGCTCCATTTACGTGAATTCCTAGAACAGAAGTTTCATGAACTGCAGATGTACAAATTTGGCTTAATCGCTTCAGTACATGTAATGCAAATGCTGTCTTTTCGATGTGAAAATAAAATAAAATAATACATAAAATAGTATTAAACCTCTTCAACGTGCTGCATAAAATCCATGCAGACCTGCAACAAGGTGCTATTTCCAACAACACAACGCATTACTACAAAAGCTTTCCTGCAGTTCCAAGTTTTTAAGGATTGCATTAAACAGAGAGCGATGTAACGATGAGGTTTAGGATTAGTTAAGAGAAAGTTCATCTGAAGGGTAACACAGAGCCAGATTGGAGGGCTCTACTGCACCCCCGCCTTCTCCCTAGATGTGTAAAAAAGGTCTTTATGGTCACATTGTTTCTTCATTTACACGAACCCCCAGGTCTTTGTGGCTCCGGGCTGTGTGGTGCTGAATGGATAGCTCCTCCAGCGGGCTGGAATCACTCGCCTCTGTTTCGGCGAGACTTCCTTTCAAAGGCAGGGTCTCATACTGGGAGTCTGCCAGCCCTCTGTCAGCCACCCTGGTTTCGCACTATGGCCAAACAAATCACCATTTACACGGTAAATAACCTCTCCAAAACAACACGAGAATAGGCACTTGAGGGGCGTGAAAACGTGTTCTAAAGAGCGAAATGCCCATCAGGCGTGCGAGTCTTAGCTCCTCTGCTTCTGCTGTAGTATTTATGACCCTGGGATGCAAATGCGAGGCACATATTTCCTTGACTGTGCTCACATGGTTTCAGATCGGACACAGCGAGTTTGGAGAGGTCAGGTGAGATATAGATACAGCACAAGTGCGTTCTCTATCTGATGCAAACCTAGAACCAAGTAACCGGATTGATACCAGTTAGAATATAAACACCTGTTCAGCAACAAGGCCCAAGAGAAGATAATCCAGATCACTGCTCTCAGTCTTCCCATCGGCCCTAGGGGGTTTGTCACGTGTGGGCAAAGTGTTTGGGTGTGTTTGCTACAACAGAAAAAAAATAATAATACAAAAAATAATAATAAAAAAACATATATATATATATATATATATATATATATATATATATATTGAAATGCAATACATAAGAATATTGTCTATGACGCAAAGTATTATTATTATTATTATTATTATTATTATTATTATTATTATTATTTCAAACTCAGTGTGCTTCAAGACATAATATAATTTTAACTGGAACACTGGAACTTGTACTTCTATACATACATACATTCACACATAAAATTATTTATTATTATTAATAATATATACAATGTGGTCAATACAAAATGGGTTTCCAGGTTGATTTTAAACTTACATAAATTATGCTGGATATAATGAATACGCAAAATAAGTTTACTATGCACAAGCTTTTCACCATGGTAACTTTCAAAAGTATTTATCATTTTCATTTGTGAGCAATTTGGTTGTTTTACTTGATCAAGATTTTTTGTTTTAGACTTTTTGTTTTCTAAATGAAATCCATGAAAAATACAAATATTTCCCTCTGAGATGTACAGCACAGACTCATCTCTTTGTCCTCCTGCCACACCCAGACAACCTGGCACAGGTTGTCAATTTCATTTCAGACCAAGGGGTGATGAATTAAAAAATTATTGGTTGACTTGAATAATCTATGTCTCTTCTCTGCTGAATAAAGTTGTGTGCTGATTCAACCAATTCCATTAGGATTCAGATTATTATTATTTTCTTTACAGAAATGTGTGAGGAGGAATGTGTTTTTGTCAAACAACTGTATTTTTAATTTGCCATACAAGGTTTAGATTGATTATAAGGCTATTGCAGTACAAATTTAAGGACATGCTGGTTGTTTAGTAAAGGGCTTATCCAAAAAATAAAATAATCAAATTGGTAATAAAGCATCAATATCTAGGAGATAATACATACACAAAGTTACAGAAAAAGGAAACCGTACATGATAAGAAAATCAGGACAGATATTTTGATGATAAAAGTCTTTGATTAAATGATGACATTGTCACTTGAAAAGATTAATCGATAATTATTTTTCTCCCTATTTATGTATATATATTCAATATGTTTTGTGTTTTTAACGAAACCTGTTGAAGCTCACAGCTTCATTGGTAATGGCAGGTATGTCTGGGTAATTAGGCTGAAGAGCTGTGTGACATGCATGTTTGCTTCTCTGAGAATGTTTCATCTCAGATATTACAGACACAATGAAGATAACACTCTTTGAGGACACACCACATCTGTCTCTTACATGGCCATGTAGACCGGAGAATAATATTTAACAGGAAACTGAAGGGGGGAGAAATTAAGTGACCAAAGCATCATGACGCTTAATTGATTTATGGACCGAGATCAATAAGCACATTTGCCATCAAAGAGATAAAGGTTACAGTAGCTTCATTAAGACCTCAGGTAGGCGATGGGGTCCCCTTGCCGTTAGTAAATGAATAATCCTGATTGTGTGGGTCCTGGCGATTGCACCAGATAATCAGGAAGATTAGCGCAGCAGATGTATCTGCTTTGCGCCATGTTTCCTTGCATTCTGTTGAGATGCTTTATCAGAAAGACTTCTGGAAACACATCATCCATCATCAGGAGATTAACAGACTGCTATCAGGGTCAAAGCTATAAATGTTTCTAATATCTAACTTGACTTGTGCTCAAAACAAAACAGAAACAATGCATCAGAAAATAATATAGACCACTATTCCAACACTTCTAATTGAGGGCCTATTATAATTATTGAATACGATTATGAATAATAATAATAATAATAATAATAATAATAATAATAATAATAATAATAATAATAATAATAATAAGCATTGAACCCAGGATACTGTTTCAGTCCTCAGCATCCAAATAAACAGTAGCTTTCTTCTTAAATGTGAATGTTCTGCTAAAATGGCTTCTGAAATGTTGTTTTCCTTGCCTCTGAGTACACCAAATTACACATAGTGCTTTTTATTTGTCTAGTAAACAACGGGATGCTTATTGTCTTTCCTACCATTCCTGAGTGGTGTTAGAAGAGTGTATGGCAGCTGTCTGCTTGTATCAGTAGCTCCTGCAGGGATTATCTTCACTGATAACACTCATTCCATCAGAGATTGTCACCCTCCTGGCCTGGTCCCCACTAAAAGCAGAGCTCTCGTTTAAAACAAATTAGGCACACTGTGATGACCTGAGCAACGAGGAGTAAACAACAACTGGAGTTCAGAAGGCTATTCACTGTGGGGCTGCACCTGCTTCTTTGATTTCTCTGGACAACCTGGTGAGGAAACATGTCCAAAAGTAAATGTTTTACAGGGGTGATAAAATGCAATCTTCATTGTCATCACTTGCATTTTTCCATTACTCTTGTTATTGTGTTCACATTTTGTTAGATCTCCACTTTGTATCAGTGTATTTCTCTTGCTCAACAAAAACACATTCCTCCTCACACAGTGCACCATACAGAAGAAAAATACAACAATTTATTTAATATGTTTAATTGAAACCAGGGATCCCAAAGCACTTGAAAACCATACTTCATATTTAACAGGGTGGGGGGCTTGGGAAAAAGAAAATAAATAAAAACTTTAACCTTAAGTAAGGTGGAGGAACTTTAGGCAGACCATTAACCTGTTTTTGATTTAGCCTTTCGATTGGGGTTGACAGTGGTTCACACAGTGCTGAGTGCTGAGAGTGTGATTAGGAACTAGGGTTTTGGTTTTGGTACTACTTATTCAGTAAGCCACCTGTTGGTAAACAAAATCAATTTCAAACAGCTACATGATTTTCCCACTATTGATCAAACTCAGCCTTTGTTTGTTTCTGAGGTCAGACATGATCAGATTTAAAAATCGGAGAGAAAAGTATGTACCAGTTCAGAAATCAAGCAATGCAAACATATTGATAATGTAATGATTTCCATACATCTCCCTGTCTCTATAAATACTATATAAATACATATTAGAGTCATACATTCTAATTCTAAGGGCAATTATCAATATCAAAACATTTCCTTTTTTACTTTGATTTGATATTTTTTTTAAACGGGACAAGCAATACATGTGTTTTTTTTCTTTAAAAAAATCTTTTTTCAGAGGTAGTGATGTTTTCAGTTTGGTAAAATCACATTCCAAAAACATTAAAATAAAAAAGTATATATATATATATATATATATAATTTCCATTTGTAAAAAAGGGGGGTGTAGAATAATCATTCAAGAACTAGTGCCCTTTTCATGCTTAACTGATCTGACCTAGCAGGCTTTTAATTTGACTATTTATTCTCTCTCTGTCTACACAGTTAAATACCCAATTTAGTTTTGTTCCTGGTTGAAAGAGTGACCTTGTGGGTTTGTAAATTATTTAACTCTGTAAATTTAGTTCGTAAACATGTCAAGAAAGACCCCTACTCTTGCCCCCTACCCCCAACATTACCACCACCACTACCTTCAGCACACACAGTGTAGCAGATGGCGCTCCATAGCAGCTAATTTGTCTCTGTGTTAAAATTTCTATTAAATAAAAAAGAGGAAAAAAAGATTCAAAGTGAAGAAGTGCTGCAGCAGCACCCCCCTCTTCGCCTGGCCCCAGTCCAGCCATCTGTTGTGGCCAAACAAGGCTATTGATCAACTGGTGTACAATACCCTAGCTGGCCCTACTTATTTCAAGGCCATTGTGACTTACCTTTATTGGACACTGAGGGAGAGCGCTGGCTGGCATACTGAGGGCCTTGATTTAGACCTGTTTGGCTTTCTCAAGGGTTAACCCAAACAACAGTGTCTGGACCCTGCAGCCACACTGCGGACATCATTAGCTCTCACATTGGTAGGTTTCAGCCATACTTCAACCTGTCAGGGCTGCACAGACGATTTGCATTACCCGTGCCAAACGTTTGTGCGGAGTGAAAGGGTAACGCCGGGGCTTAAAATTCTGTGCAGGAACATGACAATCCTTCAAGGTCAGCTCAGCTTTATGCAGACAGCTTCGCGTTCATCAGCCAGGGTTGTGCATTTTAAAAAGGGCATCTTGAAGAGTTTACGGGCATGTGGTGCAAGATGCAGAGCAAACAAAGCCGAAGTCAAAGGATTTTTAAACAATAGGAAAACAGTAAATATCAGTAGGTCCAAAATAAATAGTGGTTCTATAATCCCCTCCAACAAAAAAGCGGTGGGGGGAAGTGGTAATACAGCCGATGTGTAGAATGCAATGGTGGATAAAATGTTTACAATAGATTAATTTTAAGTCAGATAGTGTGGAGTTGCATGACAAGCCAAAAAGTATATAGTGAGAACATCCCCATTCATAGGTGTCCTGTTAAAGCTGTCAATCATTTAATTATCATTTTGGCAGCATCGTCTAGTACATCTCTGCCCAAACAGAAAAACGAAGGGAAAAGATGTCTACTGAATGGATTTAAAAAGTGACAATACTTGGATTCTGTCAAAGTAATCTTTGGATTGTCAACCAGGTGTTGAGAATATGGAGGTATTCATATAGTCCTATAGGCAACTCTCAAGGGAGAGAGTGAGTTCATTGATGAATCCGGTTGTATGCAAATGCAAACAGGAAGCTGGTACTAAGCTGAGCTTCAGACTGGAGCATGACAAAGGTCACTATTTTCTATGCTAATTTCAGTTTAATGAATGGATCTTTACTTATAGACAAGGGATATGGAATCTATGTGATTTCTCTGAGTGAAAAGTTTGCAGAAAGCCATGCAATAAATCAATGTTTAAAAACCACTATGTATAGGGTATATTTGAGCTATTATTGTTATTAATAAATAGTATTATGGTCTATTTGCTCTTGAGCACTAGCTAGTAAAGCAGAAGGGTAAACACTGGGATTTTTCACACCAAAAGGGGCATGGGAGATTAGCATGTCTTCCAATGACTAAGTAGACATTGTACAATCTATATGCAGAGCTTTTGTATCATCTGTAATATATACCAAGGATAAACCTCTTGTTTAAATAATACAATTTGAGAATGAGGCTGTACTTTTATGTACAACCCATAATGTTTTTATTTCTGTTAATATTAAAGATAAAAAAATTATATGAATTCATTGCTCATTAATTGGGATTGACATGGCACACATGGTTTGGTCCTTTTTCTGTTGTTGCCAGAAAGGAGTACTCTTTAGGTCTGACTCAGTGGTGTTGACTACATCTAACAAACACTCAGTAATCAGTTGGCCAGCATTGTCAACTGCCCTTTTCTCCTGGCTGAGCTGCAGAATGGTTAAGTAGGAAGGGGAGGAGCCTCCCAGAAATCATGGTCAGTGAATGAAGCACTAAAAAAAAGAGAAAGAAATAGGAACATTATTAACTGGTGGGATAAGGACGGAGTCTGGTCCAGAGAATGGTAAACTTTTGTCCCAGAGAATTCCTGGAGGCACCATGAATAGGTAATTAGCATAGCTGCACCAGTCTAGCTTCACTTTGGGTGCTTGTGGACACCATCAGGTGCTGGGTAAAGAATGGCTTGTTCTTTCTTTAAGACTTGCCTCTTAAGGGCACAATTTGAAGCCAAAATGAGCCTTCAAGTCCAATGAGGTCCTCTTGTGTGCTCAGAGCCTGAATGCTTCCCTTCTCTCATTGAAACACTGAGCAGCCATGCAACCTTATTCAGGTCTTGCCAAAAACCCTTCTGCTCCAGTGACCCAACAACTGCATTTAGGTCGTTGCTGTCATTTATACAACATTTACTTACCTCAAACGTCTTAAATAAAGAATCTAATCATGGTATAGGTTGCACTACCTAACAAATGAATAGGTCTTTTCAGGGAATTTGGAGAACAGATGATATAGATTATACATGATTATATTGGACATCATTTTAGATTTTTAAACTGCAGTTTGGTTAATCTAATCCTCATGCATTCAGCATTCATAATATCCCTGAAGTATGTATATACGTTTAAACATAGTGTGTTTACAAACTGCATTTGCACAATTTCATTTTTGATGCATCAGTGTCTGCAATACAACACAACCACTGAAGTTGTAAAGGTTGGTCAACACAAAATACACAATCTAACTTTTGACAATTTGTCAGATAGTGCCAGGCATAATCCTGTGTGTCCAAACCACAAATACAATATGCCTTCTTAATATAGATAGTAATTCTGATATCATTTTGAATTTGACCCACAGCAAAACGTGATTGTACTACTCCATAACTGTGGTAACATAGCCATCAACATACACCTCAGTAATTTCATTCATGATAATAATGTGTGTAAAAGATCCCCCTTTCTCCTTTAAAAATATCTATGTATTTATTTTGACTTCTGTTGTAAAATGATGAGAGACAAAGGGACTTTTGAAAGTGTACAATAGTATTGGCAGGTGTTTTGGAAGCCTTCTTTTAGTTGCTCCGAAAGTGTGCCTTAGACCTGACCTGAACACCTTTTGTAATTTCAGTCATATTATGGCACTTTTCAGGTCTTCTATTTGTATAGAGCTGCTTTGTGCACAGAGAAACCTCCTGCTTGGTAAATAATTACAACTCTCCATTAATCTATTTAATGTGTGCTTGTAAATATAATTAGAGTGATTCAGATGTCTTTAGAGTTTGATTTTAAATGGTTTTGTAGTGGTGTAACTGTTCAGTGTAAAAAAAGGCAAGATTAATTTATACTTATGAAGTAATACAAATGTAAGTTGGTTGCAATTATATCTATGTATGTATGTATAATAGAAAGAACAACCAAAATGTGCTGGAGATACATGTGTCTTGGGAATACAGCCTGTCATCACGCCATGGATCAAAGGGAGAAACGCGAACACCCAATGTGGCGTGATAGTACCTCCCCCGATACAAGGCATGTCAATGGACTTTACAACCTATTGCCTCCATAGGTCACTAATGCCAGACTGTTATCAGCATAAATGGAGGGCATAACCCCGAATTGATAGGTCAAAGATCCCTGACATTCTTTATGCCCAGCTAATTGGCTTGTGCATGGTGCCAACCTAAAGCTGTTTGTTACAGGTTATTAAATTTCCCCAGATCTATAACCTTCAACGCCCTCAAGAATATTGTTCTTTTACTACTAGTACACAGATGATCTGGAGTATTCTGAGGTGCTTCTTTCACACATGAATAGTTTTGCCGGGATCACATGTCACATTGCACAATCAATCTACCTGCATCTGTATTCCAGTCCATGGACAAATGCCATAAAGTATTTAGATGCACTTGTTAGACAGTCAAATTAAGTTTTAAATGATGAAGACATTCAATTGTATCCTCTTCTGTTTAATTTAATAAATCGATGGATAAATATCACAAATGGTGACTTGATAGCAATTTTACATGGTGCTGACATACTCCTAAGAATATGTATCGAAATCTATTATCTATTATTTTTCCCCGTATTAATTAGTATTTTTCATATTGATTGATATTTGAAGATCTTTGTTGTTCTATCCCAACTAAAAATGTCTTTTAAACAGGGAGAAGCTAAAACAAAACATAATTGACACGTTTACTAAGGAGTTACATGAATTGATCAAAATTGACAAGTCTTTTCTTGCAGGTGAATGAAGTGAAACATTACTTTTACTAATTTCTTTGGATTAAAATCTCAGGTTGAAAACAGGAAATGCTGTGGGGTGAGTGTGGTCCACATTCAAATCATAGTAACTTTAAATTCAACATCTTTGAAAAGTTGTGTTTTTTTAGCCAGTATTTCCATCAGCATGGCAGTGTAGGGGTTAATTGTGGTCTAGCAGGAAGGGAAGGCAGTTTCTACAGCTTTTAGGGTACGCCCCCAAATAATGAAGGGGCTATGAAATAGTATTTTGTTTGAAAGGTTTCTGTCTTATCGACTCCAGCCCCAGATTCCTTCACCATCGAACGGGGGAGGTGGGGACAGGAGAATTGTGCCTTGATTGGCAGAGCTTCCCCTTCTGCCCTTTGACCTCTGAAGTGGCCCGTTTTGGATCACAGATCATCCATCACCGCTCGCTGTGAATGGGAGACCCCCCTGCTCCATTCTTTGCAAAAGGCAGCTCAATTAGTTCTCCCGTACATCGGCTTAAAGGGACAAAACAATAATTCATAATGTCTGGGTCTTGCTCGCCTCTCCCCTGGTGTGACGGCTTTGAAGTGGCGATTTGCTCACCATAGGAGGCTGCAAACAAATGCAAATGTACCTGTAGAAAGTTTTTTTTCGGGAGAAATCCTAAAGTCGATAGAATTGGGCAGTGGATGGCTGAACGGGCAGCTTGAATGGTGAGGAAAAGGACCTAATTAGTTTAAGAGAGAATAATAGAATCAGCTGCAGTCTTCACTGTCTTGTGTTCTGCCTTTTTTCTCTCTTTTGCTGCTTCTTCTAGGGTGGTTTGGCTTCTTCTTTCCTTACAGGGAGCCCCCCTTTGTTTGTCGGGCTCACTCTTTTTTTACCATCTCTGTATAGTTAGGGGATGTTGGGGATCTGAAATAATAGGTACTGAATTGCTAATCTGAAAGATTTCAGTATGCTTTGCGAAGGGTGGTGCTACATTTTTTTTCACCCCCCCAAAAAAAATCACTCCCTCACTTTGAGACCAAGGCATTCCTCCCCCAATAGAAAAACGAGACTGAAACAAATGTAAAAGTAACCCTTTTGTTTCATGTTGGCAAATGAGCAGCCTATACACAATGTACAATAGAAAGTAAAGGCGGTAACACATTTATAACTGATAACCACTGAATGTCTGTTTATAATCTTAAAGTAATGTGAAGATTGCAGCTTTGAAAAATTAGAAAAAAAAAACAAGCATACTTTGATAAGAAAAGCTGAAAATACTTGCAATATTGTTCTAATAATAATAAATAATCACATAATTGCATGTAAACACATTTTCACTTTATGGAATAAAAAAATATAAAATAAGATAGTTCATTCCAATTTAACCTGTTCTGAAGTTGTCTTTTTATGTGAGTTCAAAATATATTTCTGTCAACTATTTTATGATGCCACGTGGAAATGTATGAACACATTACATTTAACAAACAAATGTATTGTTTGCCACGGAAAATATCAGACATACAGTGCCTATCGAAAGTCTACATCCCTTTTCATTTTTTTTTTTTTTTTTTGGCGTATAGCCTGGAATTAAAATGCATTAAAACCATCAAAATATTCTAGAAATGTATAGAAAATGTATTAAAAATAAAAATTCAAATAGTTGGTTGGATGAGTGTCCACCCCCCTAAATTAGCTCCTACTATGTTAAATTGTAGTGATTCACATGATTTCAGGATACATTCAGCAGTTCCTTTAGGTTCCCTCTGCTGGGTGGTGCATTTCACAGGAAAGACTCAACCATGAGCACCAAGGAGCTTTCAGAAAATCTCAGGGATAAAGTTATAGCAAGGTACAGATCAAGGGATGGGTTTAAACAAATATAAAATTCCTTAAATATCCCTTATAGCACACTCAAGACAAATATTATTGTGAAGCATGGTAGTGGCCAGCATCATGTTATGGGGATATTTCCCATCAGCAGGGACTAGGGCACTAGGGATAGAAGGGTAAATGAATGGAGCCAAGTATAGAAAAGTCCTTGAGGAAAACCTGCTTCCCTATGCAAGAAAGCTTTAATGGATGGGATGGAAGTTAATCTTTCAGCATGACAATGACCCAGAGCACACAGCCAAAGCTACACTGGAGTGGCCTAGAACCAAAAAGGTAAATGTCCTTGAGTGGCCCAGTCAGAGCCCCGACCTAAATCCAATCAAAACTTTGTGGCTAACTTGAAGACTGCTGTCCATAAACGGTCCTCAAGGAACTTGACAGAGTTTGAGCAGTTTTATAAGGAAGAATGACCAAATATTGCCATATTTAGATGTGCAAAACAAAAAAGGCTTATACAATTATGATATTTCAGTTTTGTATTTTTTCCCCTTAACAGTGTGGAGTATGGTGTGTAGATGAGTGAAAAAAAATCCTAATTTAAATGCATGAAACTCTGAGACACTGACACAAAAAAATCTGAAGTTAAATGGGTTGTAGACTATCACTAGGCACTGTATGTAAGTGCACAGTACTGCACATACTTGTCAATGTACACTCACCTAAAGGATTATTAGGAACACCATACTAATACTGTGTTTGACCCCCTTTCGCCTTCAGAACTGCCTTAATTCTACGTGGCATTGATTCAACAAGGTGCTGAAAGCATTCTTTAGAAATGTTGGCCCATATTGATAGGATAGCATCTTGCAGTTGATGGAGATTTGTGGGATGCACATCCAGGGCACGAAGCTCCCGTTCCACCACATCCCAAAGATGCTCTATTGGGTTGAGATCTGGTGACTGTGGGGGCCAGTTTAGTACAGTGAACTCATTGTCATGTTCAAGAAACCAGTTTGAAATGATTCGACCTTTGTGACATGGTGCATTATCCTGCTGGAAGTAGCCATCAGAGGATGGGTACATGGTGGTCATAAAGGGATGGACATGGTCAGAAACAATGCTCAGGTAGGCCGTGGCATTTAAACGATGCCCAATTGGCACTAAGGGGCCTAAAGTGTGCCAAGAAAACATCCCCCACACCATTACACCACCACCACCAGCCTGCACAGTGGTAACAAGGCATGATGGATCCATGTTCTCATTCTGTTTACGCCACATTCTGACTCTACCATCTGAATGTCTCAACAGACATCGAGACTCATCAGACCAGGCAACATTTTTCCAGTCTTCAACTGTCCAATTTTGGTGAGCTTGTGCAAATTGTAGCCTCTTTTTCCTATTTGTAGTGGAGATGAGTGGTACCCGGTGGGGTCTTCTGCTGTTGTAGCCCATCCGCCTCAAGGTTGTACGTGTTGTGGCTTCACAAATGCTTTGCTGCATACCTCGGTTGTAACGAGTGGTTATTTCAGTCAAAGTTGCTCTTCTATCAGCTTGAATCAGTCGGCCCATTCTCCTCTGACCTCTAGCATCAACAAGGCATTTTCGCCCACAGGACTGCCGCATACTGGATGTTTTTCCCTTTTCACACCATTCTTTGTAAACCCTAGAAATGGTTGTGCGTGAAAATCCCAGTAACTGAGCAGATTGTAAAATACTCGGACCGGCCCGTCTGGCACCAACAATCATGCCACGCTCAAAATTGCTTAAATCACCTTTCTTTCCCATTCAGACATTCAGTTTGGAGTTCAGGAGATTGTCTTGACCAGGACCACACCCCTCAATGCATTGAAGCAACTGCCATGTGATTGGTTGGTTAGATAATTGCATTAATGAGAAATTGAACAGGTGTTCCTTATAATCCTTTAGGTGAGTGTATATGCATATATTGATTTAGTTTATTTTAGTTATTCACTTTTTTGCAGATATTTAAAGCTATTTATCGCAACAATTATTTTCCAAAACTAGGTTCTTCCAAGACGGAAATTATTTTATATGTTTAAATGAATGAACACTTATTTAATTGATATTAAGATATTTTGAAATCTGTGATTAATCCATTCCAAACATCTTCTCGACATAATTCAAAAATGGTCTTGTTGACCATTCAATAATATAAAATAAGCTTTAAAGATGACAGGTTGTAAGCAGAAAATATTCAAGGTCTCCTTCAACACAGGCACTACCAAGACCCCAGTAAGTGTTTTCAATAAGGCAATTCTGTTTGGCTGAATGCTACGCTTGGCTGCACAGACTGCAGTATACAGAAGAACCATAAAGAGGCTTCTTCTCCCAGCTTCTCAAACACACAAAGGAATGTGCATAATCTGTATTCCAACTTCAGCTGTTGTTTTTTGTTGTAAAATATAGTAGCATTTCTAGTGATAAAAGCTAGTGAAAGAATCCAGGACTACTGAAGGAGAGAAAAATTATGCATTGTGTTTGAAGTTCCTTTACAAGAATATATGTAAATATATATAAATAGGACAAACCCGAGAATTTACAAAAATATTAAAAAGGTGTGATTTTAATGTTCCGTTATGTTTCATTTTCTGCGTCATTCATTGGATGTTTTTTATTAGATAACACCCATTAGAAGAAAATAAATAAATAGTTTATGATATTGGCTGAAGAAATCTCATCTGACGGTTTTAAAACATTCTTTTCCTCCTCGAGAGTTACCTATTTATAATATTATTTATGGTTTACTATGATTAGCCCGGTATTTTGATGACTTTAGTGGCATAACTTCCATTGACTTTATACTAAATTCAGTCACGTGAGAGTCATGTTATCCCTCGATGAGGTTTAGAAAGTAAATCTCCTTTGGGCAACCCCAGCGCCTAGCGCCCCAGCGCCCCAGCGCCTAGCGCCAGTGTCCCTGGTGTCTGAGTGTGACGATTCACTCTCGCGAGCAGCACAAAAGAAACATGTTGATTAGTCACACGCAGGAGTCCTGTTGCTGGGTAGGAATGGACTGTTCCCCAGTGACACAATAGGGGAAGTGGTTGGCGACTACCATTGTCCCCAACTCTCTATAGAGGTTTCGGAGACCTTTTTCCACAGGGCCCTGTGTCTGGAGATAATGGCCTGGGCCAAACGGTATTTCTCCACACATTTCAGAATTTTTCAACGTCAGTGAGGGCAGAAATACAATTAACATTCTTCCTTACATTCAAGTAGGTTGCAGATTATTTTACTTGTATTTAATTTTGTAATTGCATTTCTTCTTCGACAGTCTCCCACTGTCTGTAAATCTGTAAATCTGTAAATAAACTGACCCCACAGCTAGGACCCTTTTCACAGAAAAGATCACAGCTTATTTGTAATATTCACAGAGCAAACAACATTTTAGGTAGGAGTAACACAGCAGGCAGGTATCCAGCAAGCCACAGGGGTCATTATTCACAAAAAGATGAGGAAAACCCATTTGACCTTGGACTCATCCTAGCACTGCATCTCAATCACTGTGTGCTGCCCATTGAGGAACCCTGGTAGTAATTGTATAAGAGTTTTTCTTTAAAGCGCTACCTGTATCTACTACGATAATATATGGACTTGCACATTTTGAAATTCGAAATATCAGCATGAACATGATGATTCAATCTGCATGATCTTTGTTGTCACCTTTGGGCTTGGGGGGCAGTGGTCATGCTGATTTCAGTATAGCATTGTAAAAGTAGCATCTGATTGTTTATGTCGAGTCCTAATAGTGCCTTTTTGAAACCCCTGCAGGTGTGATCCCAAGGATCTTGGCTGCATTTGTGGGCCATAGACTGCTAACTAGCTACTATAGCGGTACACAGATCACTTTGAACTCAATGTCTATGAAACTCTGCAAGTGTCCTTTTGGTTTTGCCTTGTTAGTTTAAGCCCATGCAACTAACTTACTTTCACCCTCCAAGTGGTATATATAACAGTAAATGGCTGTGTTTTTTCTTAAGAGGAAGGTAGTAGAAGACTATTACAAAAAAATGGTGCAAAACTACCTGCATCCCAACTGGATGAAGTTTTTTTTTCCCTGATTGCCAAATAAGCTTTTTTTTTTTTTTTTTAATACTACAGCAGTCCAATTACAGATCTCTTTTGAGATAACATAAAGGTTGTTTTTTCTCTTTTTTCTGTTTTTGTTTTGTTTTGCTTGAGCAAGTTTCTAAAACTTCATTTTGAAGAAAATTGTGAATTATCTTTGATTTCTAAGAAAGTTCCCCAACTTTCAAAACAAACTTCAGCAAAGGTTTACTTCAATAAGACCTTACTGTTAAGAAAAACACCAACACTGCTTTCAGTGGACTTTATCTATCCATGATAAATGCAAAAAAAAAAAAAAAAAATGCAGCTGTATTCTCCCCACCCCCGTTTCTCCTTTTGATTTCAATGGGGCTGACACTTTAAACTTTGACTCATTGCTGTTAGGACAGTTCAAAACATATCCCTCTTTCTAAACCCAGGATTTATTTAAATGTGCATTATCATAATTGAATTTATTTAGTCTAAATATAATTATCTCTTCAATGCCTTCTTAAGGTACAGGTTTTGTGTGCAGCTGGTTCTAAGAGTGCACCTTCAAGAAAAAGCCTCCTCTGGGTTTCAAAGGATTTTATAAGTTGAGCACATAGTGATTTGATACTATCCAGGCAGAGTTAACCTAATTGTATATTTTAAGGATTTGACCTTCAATATTTGAGTCTTTCATTACTGCCCTGGTTATCTTAACTTCTTTTCTTACTGTTGCTTTGGTTTAAGCTAATTTAAAAAGGTAACAAACGTCTCAGAAAGTAACCTTTTCAAAGATACTTTTATTCTGTTAATACATCCCGAGATTTAAAGTTTCCAACTTTGTGTTGCCTGAAAAAATGCTAGTCGGTATTAACTTTAACTTTCAGTAAATGGGAAATTACTGTAAACATTAACTGAAATATCCAGTTTTCTGTAACAAGAAAGTAACTAAAGCCTGTTTTAGGGATTTTAAACAAGGCTATATTATTCCAAGACTGGTACTGCAACCTGATGATTTAATCTGGATAGTTTTTTAAATTATTCAGTTATTATTATTAGTAGTAGTGTGTTTTCATTGGTGATACCTTAAGTTCTACACTACCTAACCAAAAGTAATGGGTCTCCTGTCACATGTGTTCAGACTGCTATTTAAAGCAGGTAAGCAGGTACCTATGGATTCTGTGTGTGTGCGATTAAGAGGTGGCTCCATGCCACCAGGCTACGATTACCCAGGAATGGTTCTGGGAATATGACAGTGAATTCGGCCTACTCTGGTGTCCTCCCCAGTCACCAGATCTCAATCCAGTCAAGCATCTGTGAGATTAGATGGAACGAGCTATTGGAGTAGAGATTCAGCACCAGCCCACCCGACACAACTGTGGGAAGCATTGAAGTGCTTGGGTCATTGCACATGGGCCAGCATCCCTGTGGGGCAAATTTGTCCATATTCGTCCATACTCCAACAAATTCAGACTATTCTGAGAGCAAAAGGGGTTGGTGTTCCTAATAACTTTGCCACTATTTTTCAATATTGCCATTTCCTTTGAATAATACACATTTAGTCACATTTTACAGATTAGCACTAATTTCATTGGATACATTTATTTTAATTGTACAATTTAATTAAAGGTTTTCAAAAAAAAGGTGAACTATTTACTGAAGTTGTGATGGTAAAATTGTTAAGCTCCATTTGTTTGTTTTTTCCAGGACAGTTTAATATGGATTGTTTCTTTTCTCCCAGTGTGCACTTTTTATCCAGAAGGTCCTGTATGAGAGAAAGCATCGGGTGTAAAACTTGATGCATTTTTTAACCATATTATTTCTCTTTTCTTAGCTTTTTACATGAAACCAGACAGGAGAGAATAGTGAATGGCCTCTAACGAACCACAAAAAAAAAAAAGGAACTGGAGACGTAATTGAATTTCTTCCCTTGTTAGTTCGCAATGAAAATGTCATCATATATCGGCCAGGTCTATTCAGCTCCAATTAAATCAAAATCGTTTCTTTGGAGAAGCGTGAAACTATTCACACTCCTCAGATTGATTGTGGGACAGCTGCACAGAGCCACTGCCCGAGACGCAGAGAGACACACACAGACAGGCCGCGCAGGGCCCTGAATTACTGTAGATTAACTGCAGAGGGTTTCACTTTGACAGGCCTAGCGCTTTCAGACTGGGCTATCAACCAAGAGACCTGAACTTAGCCTCTGCAAACTGCGTGTTTTTTTTTCTTTTTTGAGAATAGAAAAGAATAAAAAAAAGACCTCCCTTTATAAACACGATAATGATGTAAAACTGTGGGTCACATATCAAGATTTGTCCTGTGCAACCATAGTATTCTTACTTCCAGGGGACAAAAAGTGTTTATTTATACAGATTGGTCTTCACTGATTTAAATGGAAAAGGGGCTTTGAAAGTTTTTTTTTTTAAACAACTGTTTTTGTATCACTATTTTATGGAGCTACAAAACAGCTGCATGACAAAGTTATGTTAATCAGTTTGAAACAGATGTTGTACACTGAATTAGATCTCAGCTATACATAAACATAAAGCATGCATTTTATCTTGTCTGCACATATTCAGGATTAGTAGCACAGCAGAGTTAACCACGTAAAAACCAATACAAAATTATGCTAACTTATTACTGAAACCCTTTTTTTTTCCTTTCTTTGTTCTTTTAAAGGAATGCTAGTGGAATTGAGGGATTGCAAAATTGTTGAAAAACAGAAAAACCTCCATGAACTACAATAGCTTTGTGTCACAGCTCTGCATGTGAACCTCTGACCTGCACACTACCAAGCATTCAGAGCAGCCCATCCCCAAATGGGATTTTTCCATATTAGATTTTGTTTAGTTTGTTTTTGTTCTGGTGGAAAATAAGTTTATTTGTAATAGCAATATGGGGTTTAAATATCACTCTTTTTAGGAATATGTCAGTCATCCTTCAACATGTTGGTAATTAATGTATGTATATAGCATGTATTTAATCTTTGTTGTTAGAACAAATATATGTTCTGTTCATATGACACACACTCAAAAAAACAAAACCTCTACATATATACGCTGAATACGATGGAAGTTTCCTTTATTTAACTTCCCAGCAGGTATGTGACATAAAACATAAGGTGCATTTTCCCCTACTGCCTCACAAAAGTGCCTGCATACTGTGCTGTATAGGGACCACCCACTCACAACGTGAGGAGGCAATTCAGATTCTTTACCCATCAATCCACGCTCTCTTGTCTGCAGGCTGCCAACATTGTTCATCGATAGTGTGGTGCACTACTGTCCACTTGAGGGTGAAGCGGTGGCCATATAACTAACTTCACTGAAATGAACCATATCTAAACCTCCAGTGCTAGCACACTTGAACCAGTCCTGCAGAATTCTCCCCACAGCAAAACTTTTTTCCTACCCTGATGTCTACACACTGCAAGAGGAGATGGTTTGTAACTGAATAACCCTTATGTAACACAAACATGAATTCCTTATATGTGAAACTGGTGAGGCAACAAGTATGATCTTGTCAACTCTTCATACAATCAATAGAAAGAGAGAAATATGTTCACAGCCCTCAAATTCCAAACAGTCTTCACAGGAATATAATTTGCATTTCCTTCTGTATGCAGAGGTGGCAAGTTATTTTAGTGACATCCCTACACCACCGTTTTATGGCTTAAAACAAAGCCTTTATGTCTAAAACTGGTTCAGACAGTGCTTCAGAAATGTATTCCTAACTGTGTGAGAGGAAGCTGTCAAACAGGGGCCTGCCACCCTGGTTTCAGTGTCACCCAGGCCTCAACAGGACGCCCATTATTTACCAACCTGTTAATATCCCTCTCTCTCTCACCTGAGAAGCCAAGCTGAAAATTTTAAGTGACACTTCAACATCCCACGAGATAAGGTGCAGTGTTAAACACAGGCTGAGCGCTCAATGGCTTTCTCTGTGTGTGTCCAAGCACCGGGGGGCTGAAATGCTCTTATTAGCTCACCACCCTGGACAAGCCACGGCAACAAGTTACTAACAGGATTAGCCCTGTTTTCAGGACCTGAATAGAAACCTCCAGTGCTGAGAAGCAATGTCTGTCAGAGCCAATTCACAGACATCTCGGGTCATTCATCAGAGACCTGCATTTAGTTCAGTGGACTCTGCGCCAATGTCCGGTGAGCAGCATGTATTGGTAAAGGAAAAGCCAAAAGCTAAATATGAAAAATAAGTTGGATGACCTGTATTTGTAATAGATAATGGCAGACATATTTCAGTTGCTGGTTACTTTAACTTTAGTTCTTGTTTAAACTGGTCAGAAAATGTCTGTGCCAGCAATGTTACAAACTAGCTTACTTTGGTATTCCAAAATAAAAACAACCTCTCATGTACATAGTATGCCAAGAAATATACTTATTTAAACTCAGAGTAAAACCCTGACAAAATAATATGGTTTGACATTAAATAAATATTTCAAATTGGTAGAAATAATCAAAAACATGACTAGGGAGGACTATCTTAGTTCAGGGATAGAATACAACGGGAGTTCATACATATTTTTGCTTAGATTTACAGTGCTGGTTTATAACAGAAATGTATAGACACAAAATATGGATTTTTAATTGATTTATATACTTGTTTGCATTATTAAGAGCTTCACCATTGTGTAGTGTTGCTATTATACAGAAAACTGAATGTAGATGTGCTAATATAAGCAGTGAAAGTTAGCCAGGACTATTCCAGGAACCTGGGTTTATTGATTTCACTCCCACAATGCTTCAATTCCCTGACCGCAGAATCCTGACTATTTGGTGTTTGTACACAAGGTATCTTCAACTCTATCAGTTACCTCTTCACCCACTCCCACCCAGACCCAGCATAAAAAAAGGATGCACGGACGAAGAGGGGGAGAATGCTGCTCGTGTGAAGAAAAAGAAGGGGAAATATATTAACACATGGATTAACCCCTGTGCTTTGTGGAGCTAAAATAAAGCCTGTAATTACTATCGCTTAGTTACATAGAAGATATTATAATAGGAATACAAAAATAAAATTCACAAAGACTTCATTCCAAAAAAACCTCACTGTACAATGAATGTGTCTGGTAAATGTGCAGCAAATAGCCTAGGTCGACATTTACAAAGCCTGTTTGTCCAAGTATTTGCTAAGCAGCAAGCACCCAGCATAAATGAATAATGCAAGGTGTGCCCAGCAACCAAGGACTAGTGAGCGCTGAAGGGATTGTAGAATCAAATCCCAGATTAGCCATTGATGTGAGGAGTGACCCTGAGGTCAAACTGCATTCATTTTCACTTGGCCAGTCCAGCAAGGCCTCTGCTGGCCATCTCTGCTGCTTCAGATCTACAGGTAGATGCGAGTTTTAAACCAAATCCAAACACACCTGATATGCAGTCCGTAAATGTGTTTTTATATGAAAGAAAGTTTAAAAAAAAGCTATCTCTTGTAGGATAAGTAAAGACGAGCTGGCCAGACACTTCAAAATGGTATCTTTGTGTTTTGTTTGTAGACTTGTTTTGGACCCCAGCCATTGGGATTTAATGAGAATTTAATCCTGGTCCATTGAGGAGGCCTTGGATAAGCCTTGCACCCCAACAGATGGGGTCCCGGCACGCTCCTGTGGTAATTTGTAAGTGACATCTGTACGGAGGGGGGTGCGCCGGTGGTCCCGGCTATTGAGACGGACTTGGAGATTTGTTCTCCCTCTCATAAAATTAAAAAAGGGGGATGAATGGAGCACTTATTACCCAAGGGCTTAAGATGGGGGGGAAATAATGGAATATAAATCCAAACAGTTCTTGAATGGGGCGAGATGGGGAGTGAGCATACAAAAAGAGATTGCAGTTGAGGCTGAAACCCGCTAAAGCCACTGATTATCCTCCTTTTCCTGCCAACGTTACAATGCCCATAGAAGTGGTGCCATAAAAAAAAGCTGACCCTAAACAACCCTCCCTAAATCCACACAAGAAAACTGATTATTAAATACCAGGATGCATACTCAGTTCTTCTGCAAAAGAAAAGAAAAAAGTCCTCCTGTGTAATATTAAAATAATTCTAGATTTTTCCTTCAGGTCCTTTAATTAAGAACTTCACAAGATGGTGGAAGAGGGCTGTTACTTTTTTCTATCATACAATATTGTAATTAGACCAGCAAAGCGCCTCTATTCAGCTGCAAAGCCATGGCCAAGGGCAAGGGAAGTCTGAGCACACGGCATTATAGCAGGAAACGACTGCAGTCACTGGATCTGTTTTCATTACTTCTTTTCTTTTTCAAGCAAGGCGTTGATTTCATGTGCTGGTGGTTCATATACTCAGGCATGTACAAACATTTGCACATCCCTTGCAATGAAAGCAAAGACATGGCGCCAGTGGTGAACGATCAGGGCAATGCCCAATAAAACCTCACCAGTTGTGAAAAAGAAGTCGAACTATATTCAGGTCTGGAAAAGTTGGGACTACATTGGTCTTTGACTGAAAAACCTTGAAGTACCAAGTGTTTCAATGCTGCTAATATGCATGAAGGTGGCATAAAAGTGTTTTTTGAATTGACTTTTATCTTTTTACAAAAAGCAACTAATGTGACAAAACTCTCAGCTAATTATGTCCCATGTTTCTGTAAAATGGTGTCCATCGATTTTCTTGGACGTGTACCATGACATATTTAGTAGTATATTAAGTATTAGATATGATCTTTACATTTTTATCCACAAATTGAGTAAAGTTATTTTATTGTGCAAGCAAACCAAACCAAAATTCACAAAAGCATGATCTGAAGTCACAAGGGGCTGGAGGTGTGGATATTGACTGTAATCTCACTGAAGATAAACGATTACAAATACACCTCTACCCTATGGCAAGCCAATTTATCATTTTGAGATATCTTCAAATGCATTTCAAGATATCTTGAAACATTTAAAGATATTTTTAAATGATGTACTGATATCTTTAAATTAATTTGAGATCTCATTTAAATATATCTTTAATTTCAAGATATCTCCAATTAATTTCTAGACATCTGAAATACATCTGTAAATAACTGTCTATTTCGAGATATCTACAAATGATTTTCAGATATCTGTAAATAACTTCCTGTTCATTTTGAGATATCTGCAAATAATTTCACGATATCTGTAAATTACTTCCTGTATGTTGGCTGAGATTATCACTTCCTGTTTACTCATTCAGTTACATAGAAATTAATGAACAAGTCAAAAGGAAGTGATAATCCAAGACTACGTACAGGAAATAATTTGCACATATCTTTTAAAATCAATCAATCAATCAATCAATCAATTTTTATTTGCCACAGAGCACTTTACAGACTGGTAAACATACAACAAACGTACAGCAAAATAAAATACATAAATACAATAAAATCAAATATAGACCTGTAAACATTTCACATGATCTAGAATAAAGTGAGTGAACATTTAAGTAAAATAACCATTTAGGCACGGAGGAGAGAAAAACAAAAAACTCCTATGGATGACATGTAGGAGAAAATGAATCTCTGGGGGTCCACGGCTTAGGGCCTAGGCCTAATGGTTGATTTACAGATATGTCTAAATGAACAGGAAGTTATTTGCAGATATCTTGAAATGATTTACAGATCTTGAAATGTATTTCAGATATCTTTAAAGTAATTCCAGATATCTTCAGAACATTTAAAGATATATTAAATACATTGAGACCTCTAATTCATTTCAAGATATGTTTAAATATTTAAAGATATCCGTAAATATTTAAAGATATCTTGAAATGCATTTGGAGATATCTCTAAATGATAAATTCATGGCAAGCCAAGTTCTCATTTAGAGATATTGAAAGCCAAAGTTATCATTTAGAGATATCTTCATTTGCATTTAAAGATATCTTTAACTGTTTAAAGATATCTGTAAATGTTTAAATATATATTTAAATGAATTAGATATCTATAAATTCATTTCAGATATCTTTAAATGTTTTGAAAATATCTTTAAAATGTAAAGCTTTCTGAAATACATTTATTGATATCTGCAAATCATGTGAAGATGTAACTTCTTGTTCATTTAGGAATATCTTTATTGACTTCCTGTTTATTTAGAGATATCTCTAAATCATTTTGAGATATCTGCAAATCACTTCCTGTATGTAGCCCAAAGTTCTAAATTCTATCTTTGCTCTTTCACAGAACTGTAGCTTAACTTGAGAGAAGACAAACGTTCATATTTTGTAACAAATGTCTCATGAAAAGCTGTTGGGAGACTTTCAGGTTCAGGTTGGTATACACACAAATAATCTATGAATTATCTAATTATCATCAACTATGGATTACTCTAGGAATATGAGAGCTGCAGAGCATTGAGGTGATAAAATTGGTGGTGAAAAAATGTAATTTATGTTTTGTAATAGGCTAATTATGAACATGTTGTGGTGATGTTTCTTATTCAGCAGCAATGGATAGTTGTCCCTTGCTGTAGCAGGCAGGCACATTTAACCCCTTCCATCCCTAAATATAGAGGTCATAGATTGGGGTTGGGTTAACACAGGATGCAATTACCCCATGCCCTCTCCATTGGCTACTCCACCATCACCATCATCACTTATCTCGGATTTCCCCAGCCAAGTGTAGGCCTACGGTGTGTGATGGGGTTTCGGGCCTGCTCCCTCGACTGGTTAAGGAGTGTTGCACTGGGCGAAATCCTGCGAAGGACCTCTTCACTTAATTGGAATAATCCCCTGTAGTGTCATGTGAGAACAGCGCTTGTCCGGAGTATATGGTAATTAATTGTAAATCTTAGCCTCTCATAAAAGGAAAAAAGAAAAGGAAAAAAGAAAAGAAAAAACACGCTTAAGGAGGGTTTTTTATTTCTTTCTTTCTTTTCTTTTCTCTGGCGGAGGGGGGAGTGGTGAAAAGTACATCCAGCACAGAGCCTCGCTGCCGTTTGTTGAAAGGAGTTTGCAAGCATTAGATTGCTATTAACCACAATGGGGGGCATTGTGCGGAGTGGGAGGCAGCATTCAAAGAGTCCCTAATCCAATAAGAGAATCAGCTCTACACACTGAGGGGATTAAGGCAACGCGTCGTCTCTAAGCAGTCTCTCACACGTATACACAGATTCTGTGAAGTTTTTTTTCCTTTTTATATTATTTTCTTTTTTTGTTACCAAGTGTGGCATACTATAGATATGTTTTTTTTGGTCTGTCTATCAGGGACAGGCCTAGTGTAGTCCGACTGTTTCTCTATGGTATGCATTGCCAGCCATGTTTTGCTGGGAGTCAAATTAGCAGTATTGAGTAGAGAGTGATAAAGTGATCCAGAGGAGGTAAAGTAGGAAATTAAAAAGACTGCAATGCGCACCAACAGACCTGTTCTTTTGCTTGGATTTCTGTTCAGGTTAATTCAGCATCCAAGTCTCTTCATTGTAAGACTGTGATGAAATCTCAGCGTATCACTTAGCAAACCCTGCATCTGAGCTGTAAAACACCAAGGGCTGCTTTCACAGATGCAAACTAGCACTAGTCATGGACTACCATTGGTAATTCAGGTACAGCAGCCCTAGTCTAATGCTAATAGGTCTGTGAAAACAGCTATGAATGTGCTACAACTACCTGCCTTGGGCAAACATTTCAGTTTATAAAGTGTTGCACAGAACATATGCTAGTCTATATACAGGATGTTGGAAGTTGTACTGCCATTGGAAAACTAGATTTATTAAATAAATAATAAAAATACCAACAAACGGTCTAACCTGACCATTCTAAACCTGCCCTAAACAGAACATTTCCCTATGATCTTTTTTCTTTTCTATAACAGGATACACATATTTTACCACAGAAATATGCTTTCTCTCAATATATTTGCTAGGATTTGCACAAAGGAACAAAAAGGACTCAAACTCAAATTGGTTGGACAATATCATCTTATGTAAAATGGCTTCTGTAGATCACACGTGTAATTCAAACAGGAGGCATACTTGTGTAAATCATCATATTTTTAATAGAGTAATTTCATACACAAATACTTGATTCACTGAAAAGGTGTTTTTTTTTGTTTTGTTTTTCCAATTCAGGGATAAAGTCAAACTGTGCTATAAGCTGTAAAGCATGCAAAATGTAAGACATATTTGAGATGTTGTCACAGGGGATAGGGTAATGAAAGACCATGTTAAGAGCCATGACACAAACAGGACATAACTGCATCCCTCATCATCATCCCAAATTTGTCATTTAACGTGTTTCATACAAGCAACTAGTTTATCACATTTTAACATGGTAAAAACTGGCATCTACATGTTTCACTCTACACCACTGAACTTTATATAAAAAAAAAAAGTCAAAATGTTATTTAAAATAATAAATACACCAATAATAAGCACATATAATTCCATTAAGACCGTTGATAATACAACATGCATATTGTATATTGGCCTTTCATTCATTTGAAAGAAGCACAAACTGTACCTGAAGTTATGCTACATACAATTTTGCTGTCATTGTTTGTAACTTTAAATTCATACAAAAGCCATATTAATTTTACATTGTCTCCATTCAGAACATCTAGGCCTACTTGTATAGAGTTATTAAATTAATTCTTAGTCTGATACGAGTATTTCTTCAAGAAAAGGGTACACCTGTTTTCCAGTTTATATAGGCTATAAAACGCATTCAAATACTTTTCTAAAAAGAAATTTTCCATCATGTGCTCCAATTATGTTAAATATTTTAGGATGATTTTCTGCAATATAATTTGTATTTATTATTTACAATTAAAATAAATAATAATCATCATCATCACTCAAGGTCAGTAACTTCAGAATTATGATACCAAATACAGTAGATTGCTATATTAGGTCATTACAAAAAAAGCATTCTAGGCACTAGATTAAATGTGCATTGGTTACTACAATACTTTGAAATGCAATCTGATTATTGACTTGCACCTGAGATAAAAACCTGAGACATTCCCGTAAATCTGAAAAAAAATCATCATCTTCATTTAAAATAATATTGACTTCATTACATGGTCCCAATTAAGGACAGTGCCAGAGAATGCTTTTATGCAGAAGTAAATCAATAATGAACTCAATGCCTCAGATAATATCTTGTACTTATCCATATTTGAAAGAACTGGAGAAAAAAAAAGAATTTAACTGAAATTATAATAAATCCTGTGATCATTAAACTATGTACAATAAACTCTCAGTGAAAAACTGAAATCATTGAAATTGACATTGTGATTAGAAGAAAAAGTTGCATCTCTTTATTTTTCCACACATAGGTCCAAGAGACTCATGACACACTGCCCCTTGATCTTTCCTTTGAGTTTCCAGGATTAAACTTTTAAACAGACTTTATAAAAAGCACCAAACAGATATATTGGATGAATAGAGTAACGTGTCTCTGCCTCAGTGCATGTTTAGTTACTATGGTGCTCACCAGAGTAAAACAGCCTGTGGGAAGCATAAGGCGTAGTCACACTCCCATATCGTACAAAAATCCTCCTAAGACACCGTTTGGCAGCTCAATGAAAACTGCCCGTTAAGGCTTTTGAATATACCCTCGGAGTCTTTCCTGTAAATGGCACAGTTACATTCGTAGAACTTCATGTCACAATTTCAGTTTTGATAAATTTGCTTTGCTACACAGGAGACCCATTGAATATCAAAACATGCCTTTGCCAGATTGAAGGTGCCTTCTCAAACAGTGTGTCAGTCAAATCATGTTTTAGCCCAGATTAAGATCACAAAAGCAGTTTCCAATCTGAGCCGCAGGGCGGCAAAAACCGGGCTCAGCGCTGGCTGCGCGTCATCACCACGTAGACCAGCCCCAGCAGCAGGATTCCCCGGAGCCCCACCACAGCGATGACCAGCAGGATCATCACGGACATCAGGGGCTCGATGACCTGGGCACCCATGTTCCAGCGTGGGAAGCCGAGGTTCACCAGCAACTGGTTCATATCTGCGAAGGCTGACCTCCCAGGAGCCCTGGGGGCAGCGGGGCCATTTTGTGCAGGAGCTCCTCCCGCAGTGTGGCGCACGAATCCCTGAGGAGTTCAATAAGCACACCTTACCTTCAAGAGCGCCAGGGTCTTGGCAGAAATAGAGGAGTTCACATACAGTAACCTACATGTTCCTGGCATGTAGGTTCTTTCACTATGGACAGAACTTATATATTCTTTCCATATGAAATAATTTAGTTTAACCAGAAGCCTTAAAAACACAAGAAAATGAAAATGCAGAAGGGTAGTTGTAGCGCAAACCATATAATCAATTACCCCACCCCAGTAAACTTTCCCCCCTGCCAAATTGCTTGTTTTACACTGGCAGGGTTAGCGTATTTTTTGAGTCAAGCAAGGTTTCATTTCAGAGAAGTCCAGAAAGTGCATAGCACCATCTTGTGGCCACATTTATGTATGTCTTAAACACATATTACACATATGAAGACAATGGCACAGCATTGCAGAGGCTTAATACTATTATGTCATATACAGCTCTGTAAAAAATTAAGAGACCACTCCAAGGTCAGAAATCAATGTTAAGTAGTCTCAATTTTTTCCAGAGCTATATATATGTATGCTTAATACTGTTATGTCTTATATATAAACACACACTATTTAAATAAACAGTCAATGGCACATTCAGCATAATAAAACATAAAGAAAATGTAATCGATGAATGATTATAATTAGATTTACTTAAGTTGTAAGCAGCATAGTAATCAATTGCCCGGTATATGCCTGGCCTATGTCTTATTACTCTTTCTGTAATAGTACAGTCTTGTAATGTCTTCTTTCAATGTTTTTCTTTATGCTTTTATTACAATGTAAGAAAGTAAAGATCACAAGAAATTATGTTTCAGCACAGAACCACGGTGGAGTGCCTTAATGGCTGCATCTTAGGCTGCCATAGGATGGGTGACAAGGGAATGCGATTATACTGGAATGAATATTCATGTTTATTATGTATAAAATGTACCTGACAACTTTATCCTGGGTGACTTGCAAGGCTTACAAAAAGCATAACATAAAAAATACAACACTACAGCAAGTGCAGTTGTGTGATCTGCTGTGGGATGGAAATATGCGAGATCCCTTGCTCGGGACACATGCATCTTGTTCCTGACCCGAGCATGCTTACCCGACGAGGCACATTATTGAGTTCCTCCCGGCGGTTGGGGGGCTTGCGGACCCGGGGGTCGTCGTCCTGCACAATCTCTCCGTTCGCCAAAATACGGACCATCCTCAGGCTCGGGTTAATGCCCAGTCAGCAGTGAATCACACAACACCGGCACTATTACAGCATCAGAAAAACACTCAGTTACAAGTAGTAATAGAATACAAATCAGGACATATGATCATTAGTGGGTGTCACGGTGGTCGCGTCCCTTGTAGCGCAGACGCTCGCAGACCTGCACAACTCCGCCGCTCCCATTGGTGGAGCAGCGCATACCCGTGCAGAACTGCGCATCTGAGCGCCACCTGACACGTTAATAGTTTGAAAACAATCCATTAGGTTTAACCTGGGTGTGATGGATAACTGGTGGTGTTTATGATCCTACTGCATTTACATGTATTATTTTATTTGATGTTGTGTTGTGTTGTTTGTTTTTCCACCAATTTACCTTTGCATAGGCAAGATTTATTTATTCTCAGGGATCAAAATACCATTGTACAAAAAACAAACGTAGCATGTGTGGCATTGGTAGGTTTCCAGGTAAACAGAATAAAAAAAAATATATATATATATATATATATATATATATATATATATATATATATATATATATATATATATATTTCATGCTATATATTGCATATTCATGCAAGTCACTACTGCATCATCATCATCATCATCATCATCAAAAACCGTGGAGCCTAATTATATCTGGACACGGGCGAATGGTGTGGTCAAAAACACGGAAAACAACAACACAACAAAGTTAAAAGAGTGGAACAAAAGCTGTGTCTGCCTCTGAGATGTTACCTAGCTTTACGGGACACTACCACGCCATTGAATAAACATGTAATACTTCAAACAAAACGTGGATATGTATGTATACACGGCTTCATACCTCGGCTCTACCGATACCCGTCTTTCTTTTCTTGCGAATCCCACGTCACCTCTCTTTACGACACTCCCCACCGCTTTACAGCACCCGCAAGTCACATGGTCATTGTGTTTTGAATGGGAGGCAAGTTGCGTGTAGTGAGTGAAATGTATAGATAAATAATGTATTATAAATGCATTCAGTAATATATGCAACTTTGTTTCCGTTTATCTAGAACAGGGACCGGAGTTTAGGAGAATCACGTTAAGGTTGTTTGCGCAAAGATCAACTACTTAAATCTCGGATGTACAAGAAAGTAAATGAAAGTTGACTACGTTTAAGATACGTACAACTGCAAGGCAAAGTTGGCTGCAAAATAAAGATATTGTACCCAATACAACTCAAATAAACTTAAATAAAGGTACACAATACTATAGCAACCTTCCTCCAGTAAGTGTGGACTTGTTTCGTGTCCCTAACATTTACAAATTCTAGGAAGATGCATCGTAACCTTATTTTTAATGTATTGGTTATTAGTTTATTGAATGTGTTAAGTTTAGTTGCTCATTAATATTGTGATTATTCATTTAACAATGACATTTTGGGGGGCACAACTAAAGGTATAACTATTATTATAACTAATAGTATAACTATTGTGGAAATTATTTTACAGGCCTGTTCAATGTATAAGTACATTCCCTTGTGTAGTACAATATTAGTGAAAATGAATAAGAAGATGAAAAATAATATATTGGTTTTAGTAATAGTGACTTATTGTATAGGTGCACAATAAGGCACACTAGAGGGACCTAATGCTTTCATCTTGTGCAATAGTTAGCACAATTAAATGTTTGTATTCATATGTGGTAATCTGTTTTTCCTTGAGATCTCTTTTTTAAAAATCTCTTTTTCTATAGATACATAACTGAATGTATTGTTACATATATTCACTGTAGTACAAAAATGTAACTGGATGCATTGTACTATATATATATATATATACAGTGAGGGAAAAAAGTATTTGATCCCCTGCTGATTTTGTACATTTGCCCACTGACAAAGAAATGATCAGGCTATAATTTTAATGGTAGGTGTATTTTAACAGTGAGAGACAGAATAACAATAAAAAAATCCAGAAAAACGCATTTCAAAAAAGTTATACATTGATTTGCATGTTAATGAGGGAAATAAGTATTTGATCGCCTATCAATCGGCAAGATTTCTGGCTCCCAGGTGTCTTTTATACAGGTAACAAGCTGAGATTAGGAGCACTCTCTTAAAGGAAGTGCTCCTAATCTCAGCTCGTTACCTGTATAAAAGACACCTGTCCACAGAAGCAATCAATCAATCAGATTCCAAACTCTCCACCATGGCCAAGACCAAAGAGCTGTCCAAGGATGTCAGGGACAAGATTGTAGACCTACACAAGGCTGGAATGGGCTACAAGACCATCGCCAAGCAGCTTGGTGAGAAGGTGACAACAGTTGGTGCGATTATTCGCAAATGGAAGAAACACAAAATAACTGTCAGTCTCCCTCGGTCTGGGGCTCCATGCAAGATCTCACCTCGTGGAGTTTCAATGATCATGAGAACGGTGAGGAATCAGCCCAGAACTACACGGGAGGATCTTGTTAATGATCTCAAGGCAGCTGGGACCATAGTCACCAAGAAAACAATTTGTAACACACTACACCGTGAAGGAATGAAATCCTGCAGCGCCCGCAAGGCCCCCCTGCTCAAGAAAGCACATGTACAGGCCCGTCTGAAGTTTGCCAATGAACATCTGAATGATTCAGAGGAGTGTTGTGGTCAGATGAGACCAAAATCGAGCTCTTTGGCATCAACTCAACTCGCCGTGTTTGGAGGAGGAGGAATGACCCCAAGAACACCATCCCCACCGTCAAACATGGAGGTGGAAACATTATGCTTTGGGGGTGTTTTTCTGCTAAGGGGACAGGACAACAGCACCGCATCAAAGGGACGATGGACGGAGCCATGTACCGTCAAATCTTGGGTGAGAACCTCCTTCCCTCAGCCAGGGCATTGAAAATGGGTCGTGGATGGGTATTCCAGCATGACAATGACCCAAAACACACAGCCAAGGCAACAAAGGAGTGGCTCAAGAAGAAGCACATTAAGGTCCTGGAGTGGCCTAGCCAGCCTCCAGACCTTAATCCCATAGAAAATCTGTGGAGGGAGCTGAAGGTTCGAGTTGCCAAACGTCGGCCTCGAAACCTTAATGACTTGGAGAGGATCTGCAAAGAGGAGTGGGACAAAATCCCTCCTGAGATGTGTGCAAACCTGGTGGCCAACTACAAGAAACGTCTGACCTCTGTGATTGCCAACAAGGGTTTTGCCACCAAGTACTAAGTCGAAGGGGTCAAATACTTATTTCCCTCATTAACATGCAAATCAATGTATAACTTTTTTGAAATGCGTTTTTCTGGATTGTTTTGTTGTTATTCTGTCTCTCACTGTTAAAATACACCTACCATTAAAATTATAGACTGATCATTTCTTTGTCAGTGGGCAAACGTACAAAATCAGCAGGGGATCAAATATTTTTTTCCCTCACTGTATGTGTGTGTGTGTGTGTGTGTGTGTGTGTGTGTGTGTGTATATATATATATATATATATATATATATATATATATATATATATATTATATAAACACACATACACACACACACACACATATATATATATATATATATATATATATATATATATATAGGTTTTGCTAGGACAAATCAAAGGACAGATCCTCCAGGACCATAGTTGAAATACAAAATATCCCAAATATGAATATGCCAAGTAATGTGAAAATGATATATTGCTCAGAACAGTTTTCCAACTGCAAGTTTCAGACATTGTTTTGTTCAAATGTCTGTGAGATTGTTATATTCCAGTTTACAAACAGTATAAGGAAGTATACATAAAACATCTTTAAACACGTGCAGGTATTTACAGGCTGTTAAATAATTATTTGGGTGAGTCGCAGTAAACACAGCATCATTCTTTATATCAACACAGGTGGTCTGCACTTCAGGTCAGTCAAGCACCAATCACTCACAAATGCATGTAGCGTATGTTAAAAAAACATGTACCTTGTGTACATCTGTAGGTGTTTAAGTATAGATTTTCAAATTTCTTTGAAGTATTCAATATATTTCAGTTTTGTTTTGTAAACTTCAAAGTGATTATTTTTAGATAGTTATCTTTTAAAATATAATTATATCATGTCAATCAAAATGTTTGATTAAACATTTTCAAACTGAGAGCTTAGTCAGAAAAAATACAATAAAAAATGTGAGCGTTTGGGAGACAGTTACTTTACCAGTGAGTGCCACAATGGTAAGTACTTTTCTATTCCAAAGCTGAATCTTTTGTAATGCAAGATAATAGAAAAAATATCACTGTGTGAAAAGGAGTGAGTAGGAGATTTGTGTGGCATTATCCCAGCCAAACAATGCCCTGCGCCAGGGACAATAATAAAGCTGGGTGAGGTGTGTGGAATCACTTCTAGCAGGGAAGGACAGGGAAATACGGCTCTGAGCCTGTGTGTGCGTGTCAAAGGCATAGTGCAGTGCATCCTGATACAGACAGTACAGAACACCACAGCTGAGAAAGTAGAGCCCATACTGGGATCTCTGGAGACCTGTCTTCCAATACGAGTCCTTGAGGGGAAGCAACTCCACAGGGTCTAATCGGATCATAACCAGTTCGTCCTCCAAAATAGCTCCAAAGTGGGTGGAAGGGTAGGCTGCCCAGAGTCCAGCTTCATCTGCACCCAGAGTGACATCATTATGACCCTGCCAGTCCACACCGGACCCCGACCTTGTGGGGATGGAGAGGTCATGCAGTTGAGTCCAAGCAGCCAGAGCTCGCTGGGCCAGGCTGTAGCGGATCAGGGTTTGAGTGAATGCCTTGAGGTAGTAGAAGGAGCCATTGTAGACAGTGTGTCCTGTACCCGAGTAGCTGCATGGTAACGAATGATGTGGGGAGGAGGGATTGTCTTGGAGAAAAGAAGAGATTAAACATAATTAGTTTCCTCCACCACTCATTTGTGTTTATTAGTGTTTGTTTAAAGTAATACTATTAAAGCCATAACTCTTGTCACCTTGTCTCAGAGCTTTGAGGTCCTTGAACTCCAAGAGGATGCTGCCAAAAATCCTATCTGCCACATAGATGGTCCCATCTGGGAATATAGGGTCACTAAACCAAGCTCCTTCCTTGCTCCCAAAATGAGCCACAATCTGGGGGAACTCCACTGAAATCAACGTTCCTGAGCAGTTATTCTTATGCACTGAAATAGATAAGAGAAACACAAAGGGAGATAATTACATATACAATGGATTAATTAATAAACAAAACCATTTTTTTACATTAATACATTTTAAGGTCTATACAAACAGGGCAATAAATTAGTTAATATCTCACCTCCATTGGAAAACTCCTGCTGGACCAAAGGTGGACTTTTGTTGTATGCTGTTGTCTTTACCCTATCGTACGGAGTTGGGAAGGGGGTAGTGAAACTCTCCACATGTTTCACTCCATGGATGGAAATATCTTGTATGTGCTCCCCCTGTTTCAGTGAAATAAAATATATTCAAATATAGCCTTCAAACAGAGGATGGATATGGAAACACAACATAAATACATGTAAAATGTACATAGGTGGACTTAATATACTCCAACCTTCATGAGAGACATCTTATCCATAGTGTTTTTACTTAATTCGATAAAGAACCAGTGTTCAGAGACTGTTTGTGATTGATTTCGATGTTTTTGGATTGTCTTTGTTGTATCAAGTGTTTTCCTTTTGAGACTTCTCTCACCTTCTGGTTGCCATGATGCATACTGTGGGACTCCTGACTCACATTGGTGAGTTGGTTAGGATGTGTCATGGTAGCATTGACGATTTGGCTGTGATGAGTCTCTGTGCTTGGATTGGTATTGTTGTCTACCAGAGGTAAAGAGTTCTGGTGACTAATTACATTGTTGTGCACGTCCCCAGTGTGGTCAGTGATATCTTTACTCGGCTGTGTTGCAACAGTGTGCCTCAGATGGCCATTGAGTTTGTAGACCTCGCGAGACAGGGACCTAATTGCCTCGCTGAAATTCTGGTAGAGCAGTGCATTGTGAAGGAGAGAGCCTTGCAGCTTCTTCAACAGCGACTTGTCCACTACCTCGTTGGTCTGGAGAACCTTAGAGAGAAAAACACTAAAGCTTTATGGAGAAAGGGCTCTCAAAAAAGTGTATGTCAATCACACACAGATACACAAAGGCAAGCAGAACCACAAAGCAGGAGAGGCAAACCCATTCAAATAGATACATATACTGTTAATTGGCAATACCTGATCCAGTGTCTTGATATGGGTGATCACTCTGTTAGTGTTGGAACTAAGTCGCCGGATATCTGAGTTTTCCAGAGCCTGCTGAAGAATCTTCACTGTGGATTGAATCTGTTACAGGTATACAGGAGAAGATGAGAAATAGAGCACTTGATAATGACCAATTTATATCTCGGGTTAAAATAATAATACACATTACAATTAACCATTTACTATTACAGAGCTGTTAAATCTGCTGCCTGTTTTTCAGCTTATGTTTTGCTGCATTGATGCAACTTCATAAGACCAACTATGGTAATCAGTAGTAGATATTGCTTTAACTGATGTTGCTCTAAACAAATGGGGCTTGTATGTTGATTATTTCTGACGTATCTTACACACAACTTATAACTCCGTCTCTGTAAAGGGGTTTCAATTTAAGAATTATACACTTGCTTAGAAACAACAGGGATAGTTTATATTGATGTATACCTTGGTGATGTCTGGGATTTTGTTTCGCAGCCTGTCCAACTTCAGTTCATTCTCACAGGGGCTGTAGCCTGTGATCTCACAGTGACACTTGCACTTTGAACCCCAAGAGGGCAGCGGCTGTATCAGAGAGGGGTTGTGTTTCCATTCGCCCTGCTCAGTACCCAGCATGCACTGCTCCAAGGATGGCCGCCTCAGTAAACATCTACAACCACACTGGCCCTCATTGGTACCATGGGGTTTGGATTTCAGTGCAGACTAGAGCACAGAGAAATAAAGATGTATAGCAATTAAACACATTATTATAATTATTACTAAACTTTTATATATCTTTTTACATACTTATTTAATAACCACCCAAAAATATGCAACACTTGCTCAGTCATAAATGTAAAATAAAACTGATATATTGCATTTTAATAGATGACACATTTCAGCTGAGTGCTTGTTCTTCATAAGTCATTATCTTAATGTCTGCTTCTTAATTTGATCATTTTTCTATAAATGTCCTTACCGGTTTAGCAGTAGAGGTGTCTAGTGTCAGAGCCAGCAGTGAGAGTGTTGCCACACACAGGGATACTTGCATTGTCACTTGCCGAGATCAAGGAGCAGCAAAACTCTAGGAGCTTGTTCACCAAAATAAAAATAGTCCAGAACCTTCTTCCTTTCCCAGATTTATCCAATCAAAGTGGTCCACTTGGCACGTTTTTTCATGTAAAGCTTTCAATTAGAGAGAAGCCCACAGTGTGTTGATTGATTACAACTGAATATATAAATACATGTAGTCCTTTCAGTAGATGCCTTGACAAAAATCTCTTCAGTGTCATAAATCTTACAGCCTTGCTGGTATTAGTAATTAAATATCAGAAATTTAAAATAATATTACACATGGGAAGCAAAAGTACAGTAAAAAAATAAATAAATAAAATGTCCCATTTAAAATTGTGTTGCTTTCAGTCTGACTCACAAAGAAAAGTAGCTATTCCAGGAACAGGTCTCTGTCGTAAACATTTCTTCTGTAAAATATGTCATCTACAGTCTTTTAGCCAAGACATTGGTTAATCATCTGCACCCAAACAAAGCATGCCAATTATCACAATTAAATGTAATTAAGCTCTTTGTGTATCAGAAAACCACATTTTTGATGTAATTACCTACAGTGATGATCAGAAATTAGAAACAATATTAGGGAAAAGATTTGTAATTACAAGTCTTCTTTGCAGGTGATGACATGCTTTCCACTTACATCTTAATGCTTAAACAATAACATATTAAATAACAACAGACCAATTACTGTGAGCTTTGGAAATGTGATATGCCTCTGTAGGCAAGAGTTTTATGTTTTGTTGTTGTACCCCCGAAATGTCTGAATTCAGTGTCTAAGCAAATTTTGGTAATGTGAAAATCCAAAGCAATATTTACACATTTATTCAATCAGTTTTTGGTTGTACTGTGATAATAATCTAAACAATGTTTTATCAGAAGTACACTTTAAATATGAAAGTATGTTTTAAAACATGTAGGCTACAGAAACAAATGAAACAAAATAAAAGTTTTTTTTTTACATTATTTTTAAAATGCAGCAGCCAGAAATAATTCATTAATACTACAAATATTAAATTTCACATACCCCTTCACAGGCAAACATATAAGACATTTACAATCTCAAAGTTAGAAAAAAAGCAATCCAAATGCTCCCAGTCTTCATTTCCAAATATACAACTGCTACTGTAGTTTAAGACATCACCCAGGTGCAAAAAACAGGTGATATGGGATATTTCTGAGACATTGTTCCTTCCCGACTCTAAATGTTGTGGTCGTATATATCCAGGGAATAAAACACAGATTTTTCACAGACGGTCTTAAAGTTTATGATGCCTGCTACCAGATTTAATCACTTAGTATCTGTTAGTGAAAATGAGTCACAGAGGAAACGAGACAGCCTCCCATTTGAAGACATTTGAGAACCCCCTCCTACACACACACACACACAGATGCAGACACACTTTTAGTCACACTTACACAGCAACAAAGTTACACATAATAGCATGAGTAAAACACTTAACACTCATACAATTACAGAACGCCTATCGTGACCATTTTACTCACGCAGTCTCTAGACCCATTGTTTTTTAAGGACCTCAACAAGCTGCTACTTGGGAGATCTTAATGAATCAACATCATATCATGGTTAGGTCATTTGCATACATTTCCCTGACAAGGCAATCAGATATATTACTATTCTCAGTTTTAATATCGGTTTGCATGTCATGTCAGTTGTTCTGTTGCTTGAACTATTTGGGTTGAGGTTGTCAGCTCATCAGAGGAATGAGGTGAATAATTCAATCATATTTCCTATATTGTCCTATATCACTTTTAAAAAGATCACTTCATTAAAAACATTTGTCTAATCCTGCTATTCTAGAATGAATGGGAATTCTAGAATCTAGGGATACATATTTTCATCCATTAGAAACAAAAAGGACCAGGTAAAATAATAACACTGAATTCCAGCCACTCTCGTAACGTTGTGCAATGGTAAACATCTGACAGTGGTGTCATTGTCAGATTCTTTACATAAGTGGTTCACTGGTAATAACACAGGAAGTTCAATGCACTGAACTGATGGAAAGATAACAATATAGACCGGGTCAAAATGAGAGAAGACCTTTGGGTCAGCCTTGATCAGCTAGCTATTAGTTACTGAATAGTAATATCCACTATTTCAATTCTCCTGGAGAAATTAACTGAAAATTCAAACTTGCTTCTTTGACTGATCAAAAAGCAATTCAGTTTTGAAAACTTGCATCTGTGCATCAGTGGACATCGTGCATCAGACACAAGACTCACCATTTTGAATGTGATCCTCTCAATTCACTTTTTCCAAAGAAGTGTATAAGTGTACTAAAGAGATTTGTTATATCTCTTCTTAAAATGTTCCTGGTGGGGGCACAAGGACAAGAATGTACACAGACATGTTAAGAGCTATAAACAGTTTAATGGAAATACAATAAGACTCTCAGATTATATTTGAACAGGTTAAAAAGCAGGCATCCCAGACAGACACAAAAGGAATAGAAAAAGCTAGAGGCATTAGGTACAGAAGATTGTATCTTTCCTTTATATTATTTTTGTATTCACTTAAAAGAGGCCTGTAATTTTAGCCTCCCCATAACAACCACGAAAGACAGCAACCAAATATTTACATAGCTTCCAAAACCACAGATTGGATCTCTAGAAAACCATAAAAACCCTAAGCATGCACACAAACAGAGGTTAGGGGAAAAAAAAAAAGAGAAGCATCACAAAAGCTGATCTGAGAGGAAGATAGCTCATCATTTTGTTGAAGAATTCGTGTAAGATGAGGGATGAGGGTGGGGTTTAAGTGGACATTTTCAGAATAGGTGCTTTCTGCAAAATGGCAGGTAAAATTAAAAGTGGTCAATACTGAATATTTACTGACAACTGTAAGACGTATTATTAATATTATCATTTTCAGGATCATACATCAATCACATGACCCTGCAATGCCAGTAAAAGCTGATAAACCTTTCACTGTTCGTTGTTTAGTAAGTCTTCCTTAGATGACATCACTACCTAAGCAGTGCAGGCTTAGTTTACAATTACAAAAGTAAGGACTGAATGAATATCCTTTCATTAAAAAGTACAACATACATATATGCCAATAACCATTGATAAAAAAAAAAGATAAATCTTGTACCGGTGAGAATAATTAATGTATGGGAATCATTTTCAGAATATGTCCGTTATAAAAAAATGATAGGATTGCCAGAACCTGGGCATTAAGTAGTCCATGATGACTTATCCATGATTTTATTCATAACTTTAGCTTTTACCTTATGTAAAATTAACAGGAGGCAACACCTCAGATTGTGAAACACTGAAGGAGCTGTTGTTTCTTTCGTGTGGAGGGTAGACAGTCACCCAGGTATATGGACTCAGCTGACATCATCTTTTTGATCTTCGATTGCGTGAGTGACTTTGGACTATTTTATTTGTAGTGTTTTTGAAGCTAAAGATCAGTAACCGCATTGGAAATGTCTCTCTATAATTTCTGATTTAATGAATAGAAAGTTGCTGGCATGACTCTATAATAAAGCAATGAAAACATGCAACATAAAATTAGAAGTATGTGTCTATGTTTATTAAATACACCAAAACTCCATAACAGTAAATCAGTACTGGCAGTTGGCACCATGATTAAAAAAAAAAAAAAGAATTATCTCAATTGCTATATATATATTTAACCCTATAAATGCTACTCATAGAAGCATATGCCAAGGACTCCCATTTTTTTGAATGACATGAACATTAAACAACTTAATAGCCTAATTTTTCTAGAATGCCTCTTTAGTCCAATACACAGGGAAGTAACCGCATTAATAATTGCCTCTCTTCACCTATAACCTCATCCCTTGCTATAAAAGCAGCACTTATATAAAGGATTTCCTAAAGGCGATGTTTATATGACGAATGCCAAAAAATACAGACGTCCATGGAAACAAAACTGAGGAACATCTGTGTCATTTCAAGGTTACAGCACCACAATAGCCAATTTGTGTGTGGTGTTATATAGGGAAATGCGATATCAAGTGCTTTACCAAAACGACCCCAAGGAAAAACTCATCCTCTTGCATTCCGTCTTACTTGTATAACCAGCAAGTTCAGACAGGATCCGGGGTGAATGTGTAGGGGGTGGTGACAAGGAAAGGAGACTCTAATCCTTTAGACTGAAGGGACAAAAAGGCAGTAAAGACTGGAAGCATTTGGGCATTTCTGCAAAACAATGGGAGATGGATTTTATAATCCTTCAAATTACCAAGTCATCAGACTCACAGAAAACCTAATCGACTGATCTTGAAATGAAAATCCCAATGTTTCAAGTCCCGTCAAGTTAGAGGCAATTTGTCAGCTTGTCACACTAAATTCTAATCAAACTCAAGCTTTTCAGTAAACCTCAAAAAAGGTTTGACTATTATTTATATGAAACACATCACAATGATTTCATTTCTATATGCTTTGTAAGCAAATTTAGATTCAGATGGGAGTCAAATGGCCTGTCTGCTCATGAAGGAGTTACATCTGAGCAAGATTAATGCTGAAAGCAAATCCCCCAACAGTTATACATCTAAAATATCAGTTCCTTCTCATACCTGCAGAAATGTCAGACCTGTGTGAGGTGAAGTGCGTTCAACGTCACAATGAAACCTGATTTATTACAAACAACTGCAAAACTGATTCAAACAGGAGACAGGAAAGGTATGAAGAGCTCAGACCCCCCTCCCTTTCTGTTTTGGAAAGGATGAATGACAGTGAACCTTGGTTTATGTAAATATATATATACAAAAGTGTTTCTAGGCAAGAGTATGCATGTACTCACTGAGAGAACTCTTAATCTCGTACCTGTGATTTGAATGTATTTATTTCGGCAGTATAATTTTTAGGCTTTGTCTGTGTTTCTATCAGAAATATTAAATGGAAAGCAAAGCAAAAAGAACAAATCACCAGTACAATTAATAAACAGTGCTGAATCTGCATCAACAAACGAAAAACAAAGAAAGATAAACTGGCTATATGTAGATGCTTAATAAATTGCAGCATTGCATCCATGTAGATTTTGGCAGATTCGTCAGGAGACACTAAATATGAGGTGGACTGTTTTTAGTCCTTGACAGGAAGATCTTCCAGGAGGCCTCAGTATTGGCTTTTCATATTCCAGCTCTGGTCCAGGAGAGCCACGTCCTTCCGTTGTTGTTTTTTTGGAGTCTTCACTGGCTACAGATCGTGTCAATCAGGTTAATGAAGTAAATGAGAGCACATCTGTAGCTGTACCAATAATGCAATGCTGTATTTTATTATGACCAAGTTTGTGGATTCCTACATTGGCTAAAAATTAAGATCTATATTAAGTCTACAGCGCCCTCTGGAGATTTATTTTCTAAATGCAGCCCTCTAAAATGTAGTGATTCAAAAAGGTCTATATAAATTAAGCCAGGGTTCACCAGGAATGTCAAGACACAACTGAAATGCACAAAACTTTACAAATGTAAGTCTTCTGATCTTTATGTGGAATAAACAGAGTATGAATTAAATATACATTTACCCAATTTAGCACAATCAATGGTGATCTGAAAACAAAGGACATATTTCTGTTTGAACTATTTCTCATCAAAGTCAGAATAATTTATGGCTTTACTTCACATTAATGTCAATATACATATTAAAAGGGTTCAGACAAGCATTTTCCACCAAAAGTATCAAAAAATATATTATTAAAAAGTGCAATCATAAATTTATCAAAAGTTCCGAAAATTATGTTCTTTACGAAAAATAAAGTGTTTAAATCCTCATTAAATTGACATTTCTAATGGTGGTTGTAAGGCACTCACAGCTATGCGTTTAGTACAATACTTCACACAATGTTGGTCTCCTCACAGTACATTCAGTGTTTGTTGAACCACTGAGATAATTTTCTTCTTGTGCTTTAAGAAACCACACCTGCAGTCGTTCAAAACAGAATCAGACAAACGGTATCAAACCATAAAAAATAAATACAAGCAAAATCAAAAAAATATTCTGTCATTTGGAACTGTTTTGCACGTACACACACACATATAAAATGCTTTCAATTACACAGTTGTTAGGAATGCAATGCAAATGTCAGGGCATGTTGGCAGATTGATAGTGAGACAATTCTTGATTAGCAGACATACTATAGTCAAGTACTGCAGTTCATAAACTAGAGAAAATTGATTAATTTACAGTATTGTTCTTTCAGTACAGATTGTTGGAAATATTTCAGCACTGATCTTATAACTGTAAATTCTGAGTCACCCTTGGATAAGGACGTTTGCCGAGAAATAAATAAGGAAATCCAGTCATTTTTGCTGATCTCACAGCCACTACAGTAAAACAAATAGTTGGAGCTGTTCTAGAACTATGTCCACCATAGTTTTAAAACTGCAACTACAGTACAGTTGTGTATGTAATCTCCTTGACTATGGAATTAAACAGTGTGTGGGTAGTTTTACCATTTTATTTCCCACTGGAATTCCAGACAGCCTGACGTCAAAATAAAAATCCCTTTAGTTAATGTATACAGATGTAGAAGATTTGGGAGCAAGGAGAGGTCTATGAAATGAATCATGGTTTAGGTGTATAGGAAGCCAAGTTATAACTGCATTTCAAGATATCTTTAAATATTCAAAGAAATCTGTAAACGTATTTAAGATATCTTTACATATTTAGAGATATCTTGAAATTAATTAGAGATATGTGCAATCTGCAAATATGACTTCCTGTATGTAGCCCAAGATTATCACTCCCGTTCACATGTTAATTTATTTCTATGTACCTGAAAGAGTAAACAGGAAGTGATAATCTCAGCATACAGGAAGTCATTTAAAGATATCTTGAAATTATTTGCAGATATCTCAAAATGTATTTAAATGTATTCAAGATATCTTTACATTGATTTTAGATATCTGTAAATGGAGATAAATGACATCTCAAATTAATTTAGATATATCTGTACATTATTTAAAGATATCTTGAAATGCAATTGAAGATATCTCTAAATGATAATTTGGCTTGCCATATAGGTGTGATGTACCCGAGCTGTACAGAGTGGCATTCTGTTTTAGTGTGAAGCCAGGGAGTAACATGCTTTTTAGTCTCGGGGGGGGTATTTGGGGAATCCAAGATTGATCTAGGCCCCTCGTCGCCTCTCACCCTGCAGCCTCTCCCAGTTTTCCCTCACGCTATCTCTTCACAACAGCTCTTGGCATGTCAGTCATTGGGATGTGGTCCCTAAAATACACAGAGGAAAAAGTTATTTAATAAATATCTTCATTGCAGAAGGGGCAAAGGAAACTAATGGTCACATTGCATTTTGAGTTGCCCAAATAAGAGATTAATGTGTATAAATGTTTATCCACATTCTTACACATTTACAAGCCAAACATTTGAAAGCATGATATATATACAGATTGGAGGGCACTAAACTGTGGTTTGTGGTATTTAACATACAAAAAGTGTGTTTATTTACCCCCCACGAGACTGAGATATGAGAGAGAGTTCAATGCTAGATGAAGGGTTGCACAACTTACTCATAGACGTCAGTGTATTTCATTCTCCTGTAGAACTTGGCCAGTTTGATGGACAGGATGATGCTGGGAAGGAGGAACGCCATACACCAGCCCAGACTGAACCAGAAGCCATTCTAACAGGGGTGAGAGAGAGAGAGCAGGGACTTACTGAGGGAAATGAGGGTGAGGGAGATATACAATTATAGAATAACCGTTTCAAATTAAGAGTGTGCATGCTTTTTGCTACTATTTTTATAATTGCTTTGTAAAAACACATATAGCGCATATGAACTGTCTCAAAACGTATAGTAACATTTATGTTTATAACTGTATACTTAAATAATTATATAAAAAATTGCTGAAAACTCCAGTTGTTATCTTCCCAGTAGGTATTAACTCCACTTCCTAAGAGTAACGATTGTGTGTGCTCTGTATTTAATTCATATCAAACATGGAAGTTAGTCCAGTTCCACAGAAGTAAACAGTGTTTAACACGAGAGCTGAGATAATACAATAGTAATCTGTTTGAATTCAGCTGTTTTACTGTTAAAAGGGAACAATGTGGACATACACGTATTCAGAAAAGGTAATTTTCTACTTTCTGAATATTTCAAGCTCCAGTGAGGTATTTTACAGGATTTACACAGTATTTTTAATAACAATAGGGACACCAACAGATGAAGGAGCAGTAACAGGTGGACCCAAGCATCAGCACCCAGTCAAGAGTGCTGTCCCCTCCTCACAGGAACGGAAGATCTCAGATGAAGATGGACACTCACCATGGTTTCCACCAGGTATGAACACATCACCACCTCAGCTGCATCCACCGCGTCGGCCACAGGTCTGCAGCGGCCCACGTCCTGAGTGATCTGTCACAGGACACAGAGGCAGCCCTCACTGAACTGGTGTTCATTCATTCTGCACAATTTTTCTCTGTACGAACACTACATTCCTTACTATAGTTTTACATTTGAATTATGTGCTACGAAACACAGTAGTTTATAAGTAGATCATGGTAAATATGAACCCACAAATTGTCAGCTGTAGACCCAGTAATAAAACTACTTGCCTTTTCAATTCCTGTCATATTGGGTGACTAAAAAGACACAGGTAATCTCTATAATAACTAATAAAACATGTTTGTTTTACATACACAAAATGCTTAACATGAGAACAATAATCTTACAGCTGTTTTTGCCCAGTCAGCATACGTCTCAAAGTATCTGATCTGACAGTTTAGGAATGCTTTACTTTCCTGGGGGAGGAATCGGAGAAAAATACCATGAGAATCACATAACCCTGCCGCCACCCACAGTTCAAACACTCATAAATAGTTGCTTTATGCCAGAGATGGGAACAATCTGAAAAATAACTCAAATAAGTTATGTTTTTCAAATATTCCCATGTCAACGTTTGCCATAGCAGCATTGTTGCAAGCACAAAGGACAGCTTTGATTGTTTTTTAATCCAAAAAGAAGTCTGTATTCTGGAAAAGACAGACAGCAGATCAAACAATTTCCTAGCATTAACAGATCAGGATACATATTATACAAGCATTAAATAACTTATTTCTATGAAAAGATATGTCTGTGAATTTTCGGATGTTTCTGAGCTAAACAAAAAATATGTGTCAGCTCTCTGATTCTATTTTCTCTATATGATTTGTTTGACAGAAAACCTTTCTACATGAAGCCTAAAGGGAGAGTAAAATTATCATAAAAAAAAAACAGTTGCTCAGGAGGCTAGAGGCATTAAACTGTTATTCACATTCACAAACTGATCTTCTTCAATCAAAGAATGAAAATGACTTCAAAAGCAGAGAAGCCACATCAAGCCCTCAGACCCTCGGTTTCTGTTGTTCTTGGATACATCTCTGAAATTCCTTACTGTTTTGATGACTCCCGAAGTGTTGGTATTTATAAATGTCTGAGCGTTATCCACTTCACTCACTACATTGTTCACCATTCCCTGAAAAACAGATCAAGAAAAACAAGAGAATAACATTAGCAGAAGACAACTAACAATGGCCAGTTCCACATTCGTACTACAGCAGAGGACGTCATAAAAATGTGATTTCAGACGTCAAATAAAACAAACAAGCGTAAAAAGCCCACAGTGGAAATATACCGAGTTCCCTTGCAGGTGGGCTTTGCTGTCTGCGCTGGACAGCTCCAACAAACATGAGACAGGCTGTGGCTTTAATGATCTGAAAAGGCAATTCAGACTAAAAGAGCTTTGAACAAGCCTGCCGTGGGATTAGTCTTGCATGCTGTGGATCCGTCACAAACTGAGCTGAGAGACTTACAGGAATCCCTGAAGAGAAGGCACTCAGATTCGTGACGATGCTGTTCAGATCAACCTAGGAAATAAAGAAACGGTTGAATTGCACTGTCATGCTACTGTCAGTATCACAATGAATTGAAATGCAGTGTTTTGTTATCTTGGCACTGTGTGAACTGCATGGATTAACCCCTGCTGTGGGCATGCCAGGCTTGCAATGTGAAAAACAGCAGATAGCTTTGACAACATGGCAAGCAGTGGGCCGAGGACACCAACTGGAGATTCCAAATAGGGCAGAAAAAAGAGGCAAAACAACTAAAGATATAAAATGATATGTATGGAAGACATGTTATGCAAAGCCCAAGTTTAGAAAGTGAGATGCAAGCAATGGTTTGTGTTTAACAGAAGCTGTACACACCAGGAGTGGCGTGATGTTTGTCTGGGTCCAGTTATTCAGACGCCTCATATCATATGCATTATTCTGCAGCTCACTCTTCACACCATGGTCATTCTGAGAGACACAGTAACACGCCTGTAATCATTAATCCAGTACACATCGCACTCTCCATCACACACACCACTCTCCACTGACACATACGATGACATCACCAACACCCAACACACAGGAGGTGTGGCTACTGCTACTACTAACATTAGTACTACTAGTACACTGCTGCTATTACTACTACTATCATTACTACTAGTAATAATATTATTAATATGAATCAGAATAATATTAATCACCCACCACAGTTGCTGCTAGCGCCTCCAAACTGTTTGCTTTGCTGTTCAGATCCGCTTGATAAAAATAGTTAATCTGCAACAAATAGGAGCAAAAAACAAAAACGTAACTTTTTTTTTTTAAATGACTCCAACATGTACATGGTTTGGATTTGTTGGGCTGATCTGGGGATCTTGCACAGCTGTGGACCTGACCTTCTGGGTGACGTTGGTGAAGTCGATATGCTTTGCCATGTTGGACATGTTCGTCAGCTGACTGCGGGCCGCGGCACCCAGCAGAGTGACTGGGGGCAGCGTGATGTTGTCCATGTCAAAGGCTGCCTCAATCTGCCCGGTGTACTGTGGAGAGATGGGGAGGGCAGGATGGTAAACAGTGGCACATTCATACGGCTGATGGGGACAATAAGTCATATTGACCAGAGCTCACAACCCCCCAGTAAGGCATAGGGCCCTGCATACAATTCTTCTCATACACAACTTATCAACAGCCTTACACATACTCAGAGAGGGCGGATCCCTGCTCTTACCGTACTGACATTCAGGAGGCTGTCCAGGTCGATCAGCTCACTCAGGTGCAGTGTCTTCCACAGAGACATGTTGTCATGACAGTCCCTGCAAACAGAGAAGTGACCCTTCAAACACAGAGCCCTGTCCTGTGAAGACCAGACCCCCAACCCTCAGTACAGTGAAACTTATCCAGCTTGCTCTCAACATATCCACAAATCCTGTTATTCAGTAGGTGTTTGGGACTACTCCATTTTGGTAGTGGTGGAAGATCAAAGAGGAAAGGTACAAAGCACCATCCACCCCATCTCGTAAAGAACAAAACTGATCAAGGTGCCCATTGGTCCGCAATTAGATGCACTCATGGTGGTCTTACTTGTACAGTTTTGTGAAGGTCAGGTTGCTCTTCACGCCCAAAATTGTAGACAACTGGAAGTTTGGGATGAGGCCTGGGGTATCGATCACCTGCACACACACAGAGCTCAGAGTGATTTCTTTAGATTCATGTGGGCTCTCAAACTCAGTTCCTGCAGGGGGGCAGTGTCTTCTCTCTGTCTTCGATATATCTGGACTGCTGAATTACTTAATAAATGTAGTTATTTGATCGATTAGACACTTAACATTGTGTTATGGTCTTTTAAAGGAATTGAGGTTGAGACGTCTGGTTAAACTAGGCTGGCTACAAGGAGAAGTACTAAACAATATCCTTTAAGTGTCAATGTCAATACATACAAGCCATACAGCAGTAATATAACATACCTTTTAGCACCAGGAAGACATGAAGCTTTTCATTTTTTATCAAACAATAATTTGGCATTACATATAGTATGCATTGGGAAGTAAATTAATGGCTTAATGCTACTGCACCCCAGCCTGGCTCCCCTAAAGCTGACGCTGTTACCTGCAGCAGCTCCTGGTTCCCCCAGGGCCGACACACCAGCGTGTAGATGTTCCCCCCAGCCAGGAACAGGATCAGCACCACCAGCATAAAGAGCCAGGAGAATAGGAAGCTGAAGCCAGCACCACTGCAAGACAGCAGACACACGCTAGACACAAATTCCCATCATGCTTTTCTCCCAGAGAGGCCAATTCCCCCCCGTGTCAGAACATCATTAATTGGTTGTTCACACAGCTAAGTCGTTGCTCTTATTTTCACTTTCGTATGAAATTCTAGGACAGTCGATAAGAGAAACAACATGGCAAATATAGCTGGGTTAACAGGCTAGACATATTGAATTATTATTATAAAATGTACTGTTGTGCCGTGTGTGTGTGTGTGTGTGTGTGTGTGTGTGTGTGTGTGTGTGTGTGTCCTCATGCCACCACCACTACCCGAACTCACACCATGAAGAACATGCCCCCGCAGTCCGCCATGCCCGATCTCTGAGTGGGGTCAGCTCTGCTCTTCAGTCCAATTGGGCCCAGCAGGAGGCCCAGGATATTACACACCACCACCAGCAGAACCACAGAGCTCAGAACCAAACCTGCGATCCACCTGGGGGCAGAGGGCAGCATCACACAGGAGAACAGGCATAACCAGAGCAGCCGCGGTGCTCGAAGGCTGTTAACACTTCAGATTATCTCAAACTGCATGTATACATTATTTACACATATTATGAGAATGAATTACGTTACTGGATAGTAACTGGTCTCTACTAGTGAGTATATGTATGCTACTAACACTAGGGCAGTTGTTCTCATACATCAACCCTCTGTAAGCCTGTTAGTAAGTGTTAATAGTTTGGTTGTTATACATTTATAAACTGATGATTGTCTTTATTGATTGCGAGAATGCATTTGATTTAATATATACACACTCAGTCATCAGGGCTCTAAGTAATCAAAACAGTGAGCAAACACATCAATCATATTAAATATATCTACAAATGCCACATCAACTATCCAACCCCATGAAGTCACAAAAAACACAAATAAACAAATAACAAATAGACACATAAATAATCCAGGAGACAATTTAAAAATCTTTATAGGTATGTTCAAGACTTAGGACAGGGAAGAAAAAGGAATCAAGATATATGGAGATTACTTGAACAACCTAAGATTTTCAGATTCAAAATGAAGAACTCTTGGATGCAAGTAACAAAACTGGACTCAAAGTGATTTCAGTAAGACCAAAGTTCATCCAAAGATAATTTAAGAAGTCAAGCATTATGTCTACCTTGGATATAAAATCAAAACAGATGGAGATCTTATGGAAGAAATCAAAAGAAGAGTGAACATAGATTGGAGTAAATTTGGAAGAAACGGCATGATACTGAAAGAAAATCTACCCATTTGCCTGAAATGAAAAGCATTTGATAAATACACACTACCAATGCCCACTTTTGGCTCTAAAACCTGGTCACTAAACGCTAAAAAATTATTCAGAAACTGGAAACAATGCAAAGAAGCATGGAATGATGCATGCCTGGGATAACAAGAAGAGACAGAAAAACAAATACGTGGATCAGAGAATAGACAAAAGTGTGGGACATCATTGAAAGAGTGATAATGTTACAATGGCAATGGACTGGTAACTACAGAATGGATGAAAGAAGACCTGGATGACCCCATAAAAGATGGGAAGATGTGCTGCTGTGACCTGGAAAAGAGATGCTGGCTTTACGGAAATACAAGTGGAAACATGTTGAGGAGGCCTTCATCCAGCAGTGGATAAAGAAATACACTGCACCTTACAGTTAATTAGATGACGGGATAAGGGAAGAGTACAATGGTCTAAATGTGCAAACATATTATGTGCAAATAATAATAATACTATTAAAAAGTGATTAAAAAGTACCTGTAGTTGTCAATTTTTAAAATATCTGGGAAATACTGGCCAGCTTCTTTCCTCACTTTCTGCAGATCTTCAGAGATGAAAGTCAGGTTGTGCAGGTCTATGTCTTTGGAAACCTGGGAGATTTGTTTCTCAATTTCCTGCAGCTGTTTCTTCGACTCTGTCATGGAATTCAAAACAGTCTCTTTAGCATCACAACTCCTAGCAAGAACCATTTACCCTAATTTGAAGCTTTCTCCACTATAGCAGTAACAGATGAGCAATTCATAAAGCCCTATCTGTCTGAGGGGCCTGTGCACAGTGTTTGATTTTATTCTCTCTGAATGAAAAGTGTTTAGTTTAATATCTCAAGGGATGTATTTAAGCCAACAATGTCAGTCTATCAGTTGCTCAATCAGTATTTTATTCTAGGGCATTTTATAAAACAAACCTACATTTGAAGATTGTAAACTCCATTTGAAGCAATAGCAAATATCTAGTTCTGGGTAGTGAAACATTTAGCTGCATTTGTACCCCCAAATGCCAGAGAGGCTGGAGTCACACTTCAGCCATTTCCAAGTGGCCCTGAGAGCAGGAGGTCTGGACTACACTCACCGTTTACCATGTCGTTGCTCTGCTCGGTCACTTTCTGTGGAATACTGTTCAAAAAGTCCTGGCCCTGTAATGGAAGATCTCACAGTCAGACAGGCAGGTCCACCGTGGTGATGGTCAGATATGGTGGAAGGTTCTTCCCATTGACTAGGGCTCAACTGGCCAAATTCACAGGTCAACCTGCTCTTCATATATATATATATATATATATATATATATATATATATATATATATATATATATATATATAATACAATTTCCACCGACCACCAAACCATCCCTCTGAAAGTTTAAATCTAAAAAATCGAGTTGAACTAAATGGCAGAACCTACACGTCTATATGAAAAATATATCAATCTAAACACCAGCTGAAGAATGACTTCACACAGCCTTGTCCTGACGCCCCCAGGAAATGACTTTAATCCCCCTTTCTTCCAGACAGACAGGACTCACAGTATTTGCTGCAGAGCTTAGGTTAGCCTGCTCCGCACTCTTCAACACCAACTGCAGCTCGTTTAGTTGGGAGATCTGTAAGGGAAGTCCATAGGGGAGTCAGTCACACATCATGAACAAACACAGCACAGGACAGACTGTCATACCAGTCTACATCAGCAGAGGGCAGCACAGTGCACACAAGGTTACAGATACGGATATTTGTCACCAGCGACACGAATGCCAGAGTCTCTATGAAGTCCCGATTAAGGAAACAGCACAGTGGCCAGCAGATCATATTCTCTGAGTTGTTTGTGTTTGTTTGTTGTTTCACATTACTATTTTATCGATATAGGATTTTATCCTTTGCCATTTTTCTGATAAATGTGTAGGGTTGGTGAGAAAGTGCGTGACGCTGCAGGCTCACCCCATTGAAGTCCAGGTCAAAAGTCAGGCCTTCCAGCTGTGACAAAAAATTGCTGCAGTTGGTGCAATTCACCTTCTGCAGCGTGCTGTTGATTTGGCCGATCAGGCTGGTGAAATTGTTCTGCAGCTCCACTTGCTTGGACTGGAGACTCTGCAGGGTGTGGTTCAGCCTTCCAACCTGGAAACTGGCACCGTTCAGCTCTGCAGGACAAGAGAGTCAGCTTTGTAGTGTCTGTCTCAGTCGGGTAGAGTAAAAGCCTGTAGTCCAGGCCAGGCTGTATCATAGCCACTGTGACCAGCTAATATTTGTTGTGGCAAAGTTGTAGTTTAGTTGTATTTTGATGTTGACAAATATGGCATGTGTCAGAAACCTATTACCCTGACCACATGGTTGTCGATAATGTTCACTGATAGCTCCACAGTAACACGGCCTACACATTTCATTTCAGGTCCTTTCCTGGAATTACAATACATGCCACTCAAAACCTGCAAGATTTTTTGGTTGTCACACTTACAGACTTGTCATGTAAATGTCAAGTTAAAGTGTTATTTTAAAATGTTTTGACAACATCCCCTAAGTGTATACAAATCCGTATTGCCACAACATTATTTGAATTCCCCAAGAGGGCCGTTCACACCGAGATTCCAGCACAAGCAGCAAAGCGAAAGCACAACACTGCTTCAGCCTGAGCTCAGGGTGAAGGATTTGATTCAATTGTATCCTTGATTCTCACAATGCTAGTCAGGTACCTTGGGAAATGTTGAGTACCGTATTCAGCGCCAGTTGGAAACTAGTGTTCAGGACTTGCTGCAACCGTCTGCCCAGTAGAGGGCCAATATCTAGAGAAGGAGGCGGAGGGGGTGAGAAAGCACAAGTCAGACCTCACAAAGACCCCTGTTTATGGAGACCACAAGGCACAGTACAAAGGTAAAGGACAACAAGCCATCAAAGTGAACATATAATAACTGAAGGACATTGGCCAGTTTATATTGACTGATCAGGACCCAACAGGCCCTCTTTCCCTCACCATCCAAGTTCTTCTGGACTGCGTTCACGGCAGAGGAGCTTTCATTCACCACTGTGTCGATTTGCTGAGAAGAACGGAAAAACGCAGTGGTGAAAGTGAATTGTACACTATGGATAAATCAAACCATTTTTGTTATATTTAAGATTGTAATACAGGCCACAAAATACTAAAACATTCACTTGCATTTCACTGGGTACTATCCCAGATAAATAATATCAGATGTCATTTGTTTTGCTGTCTGAAGGAGACGACTCTGTGTGGGTGCGATATTGAGGAGTCTGTGACCATTCTGTACGCTACACCTACATTTCTATTACTAGGAACCGTGGTTTGAATGGCTCAGCAGACCTGTTGATTAAGAAAAGGCGGTAATGCAGTGTAGGATAGCGGTTTGGTATCTTGGTAGCTCTTCCCTGTCATACCTGAGGGACCGTTGTGACGAATGTGTCCAAATTGTCCACTGTGTTATTGAACACCTCCGGGCTTTGATTGAAGTTCACTGTAAACTTTGCATTGCTTAAGAACATGCAAATATTCCCCACCCTGAAAAATAAAAACAGAGATAGTCTGTAATGCATGCATTCTTTTTGATAGTCTTCGAGTAGCCAACTTCAGGGATTCACAAAGACTGAAACTATGACTACAAACATTCCCTGGAAGATGCAAAAATATCATCTGGAAAAACATCACCTTAAAATCAGTTATGTACTGCAAAGTGGGAAGAGAGAGAGGGAAAGAGAGCTGGTGCCCATGTGGTGTGTCAGAGAAAGACAGGTCCTCACAGTAAGATGGCTGTGATCACCACAGTGGCCAGGTACAGGCATCGGCGCCTGCAGGGGATGCTCTTGGTCTGTTCTTGGTGCATCCTGCCACCGCAGTTTCCACAGCAGCGACAGCAGGCAAAGAAGTAGCCCACGACTGGGACGAGCACGATGAAGAGGACCCCGATCGCGGTACACACCAAAAATCCCACCTCATACTGCAGTATCTACGACACACAGATACCACTGTTACACTCTACCGTACTGCAGTGTAACACTGGACATCAGAGTTTTATAATATAGTGCCCTAACAATAAATGACTAGTATTATGCGAGAGACACAACACTAATCATTAAAATGAGCACACCCCAACACACACAAATTTGTCAGTGTCAGTGGCCCAATGACAATTTCATAATATCCCAATCACAAACCATTGGATTAGAATTACAATAGACCACAAGAAATTACCCAAAGGTTTACTTGAAGTCAAATATAAAATCTTTGTGTTGTCTTACCTTCAGTGTGGTCTCCTTGTGTGTGATTAAAGTGGTGTCTTTTATCACTTCCACCAGCAAGTCTGAAAAAACAGCAGAGAGGGTCAAATCCAGTTTTAAACTGAAAACCCCAATCTTGTCTGACTTCTGCTTTCCCAAGCATAAGTATCCGGCGACTAACACACTTTCCCAGCATTCGTGACCTTGCCTCCCTGCTCCCCCCCAAATAGGTCACCCTGTCCAACTCTCTGTCTCTCTGTCCAGATTTCAATGAAAAAATGAAAATGAAAGTCTGCTTCAATGTCAAATGACAAAAATCACAATTGAACAAATACAAAAATGAACATACATATTTATTTGGAAACACTGAAAGTATCAACTGTAATATTTATCATTATTTTGTCTACACTGAATCGGGTAAACAGTAGTAATGCCGTTTGTTATGGGACCTCTGATTTCGATGTGTTTGTTGTTATTAAAAGGACGAGCTCATGGAAAAGTTATTCATTTAAATAGAATATTACCATGTTACTGGCAGATATTGTTGAGGTATGGTACAATGAATACAGTTTTGTCGTCATCTAAAATTACTAACACATTTTTCTTTTGTTTTGCAGAATGTTGTTTTTTCTCATTTCTGCTGCAATGTGATCATGACTTGTTTGTCAAGCACTGTCAAATGCAGTTGACAGTTTGAAGAGTAAACGGGCAGACAGTCATTAATACGCACTGAAGCACAAGATAAATGTTATAAAAACTACACAGCTGGGTAGGATTGTTCCAGAGCTCTGAAACTCTCTGCTTAAAGAAATGCCTCCTATTTTCAGTCCTAAATGCCACAACCTTAGTTTCTATGTGTGCCTTCTCAGCCTGGATTCATGATCTCAGTTCAATACTAAAGAGATTCAGTTCCTTTACCCTGTGTGTGTAAGACAATCCTTTGGCCCCAGGGATTACCGTGGTTGTTTTTCTCCGAACCCTCTATTATGCTGTGGTGGCCGTCTTGTAGCATGATGTTAAGAGGGCACAGTTCTCTAAATGCTGGTGCACTGTACAACTTCTACACGGCACTTTTTCACTACATAAGCAGTCTTGTTTCTGTACTGCTTAGCCATATTCCTTAACCAGAATTGCACTGCAGTCTCTATACAGAACTAGGCCTGCTGAAAGCTGGGGGCTGCATAGTGCACCTCCGTAAAAGATTACTGTTTATGACACCTTTCTGCAGTACAGAGACAAAACACCTTAACCCAATTGCTCTGGCACTGTGACAGGAATAAATGACTGTCTCTGCTGTCGCCACCAGAGAATGAGAGGCTCCACAACAGCATGCAACACAACAGCACAAAAGGTACTGGAGAAAAGGAGGAAGGAGAGACAGGAGAGATACTGGGGACAAAGGCTGGGTGGTGGTGCTAAAATCTACTGCTGCTTTAAGGCTTGAGCTAACTGGGTTAACATCTATAGCTGTAACTGATACGCACTGTGCTTAACAACCACACAAAGGTTTCCAATGGGCTTTTTAACTATTAAAGTAGTTTGAGAATGAGTGAATGAGAAACATTTTCACAGAAAGCAGGCTGCTGTTCAATGCCAGTATGAAGCAAACTTCTCTACAATTCAATAGTGATTTCAGACTTATATAGGTCTGTGCACAGAAATAACACGTTCCCAGTTCAAAAACATATTACTCTTATCAATGATGGGAATACAGAGCCCGTTTCCTGGTCCACTTTACAGTAGTCAAGCGGAGCTACACCTTGGTTTGCAAACAGCTGAGTAAACAGTAGAGGTACAGGGGCAAATCAGTTCAACACTAGCAAAACACTGAATCAACAATGTGGAACAACACATAGAAACTCTAATAGAAACGTATCATCCGTTTTGCTGCCGAACTCAGGGTCGGGTTGGGCGGAGCCGACAGAGATCAAAGTTCTGTTATAGCGCAGGCAAAAATACCAAGTGCTGTTAATCCAGTTCTGTCGAACAGGTTGTGTCCTTAAATCTTATCGCCCTTCATCTGGTAAATGATTGACCTTAACTGTTAAGTGGAATGGTGACATTTAACCTTGTGCAAGGCAACTGAGAGAGTGGAAAGATTGCAATTTATTGAACAGGTACTGAAATATATAAATACACTTACGAACGGTTCCATACAGTGGGATCCAATGATGACACGCTGAGTTGCATTTGATTATTGTTGGTGGTGGAAATATGGTAACAAAAAGCAAGCCCTGTTCACAACAAATTATAAATGTATAAATGGTCCCTCGGTTCACGTAATAACAGGATATATCACACACACTTAAATAAGGAAAACATTCAGGTAATTCCCCGTTGATTCACTTGTGATTTATTTGGAAAGAGACAAGGAAGCTGGACTCACCTTTAGGAAAGGGGTTGGGTTGGACAGTCCCCAGAAAGGACTGGACAAAGCTGGAGAGGGGGCCCAGGCCAGAGTCATTGCTCGGGGCAGGCCAGTACACGGTATCCTTGAGGTTGTCCAGGGCCAGTTGTTTACTGGAGCAGGAGCTGGAGACCTGCTGACCATCACAGAAGCCCAGTACAGTCACCAGGGCCAGTCCCAGCAGGCTTGGGCTCCACAAACATACGGCCATGTCTCGCTGTAGGGCCACAGTCACGCCAACAAGAGTCACAGGCTCATCATGAAAGCACTAGCTCACGCCTGCTGAAAAAGAGATGTTTTCATGTCAAAATCTTTTAAGACCGAGCAGTGGTTTCCATGGCTTTTTCTTTCTCTTTTCTCAATCAGCTCAACGCTACCACTGTGTGCTTCCACGGGTGGGATGAGACAAACGCATCCTCCGAATTGCACGCTGTCAGAGCCATCTGCTGTGTGTCACGTTGTAAGCCCAGTTTGCCCTCAGCCCAGCTATGAAACCGAGTGGTGGATTTCTTTGAGCTGGAACTGCTAACCATCCGAACCCACAGGCGCCCGAGAAGCCACAGGGAGGTGCCAGGATGTGATAATCCCAAGAGTCCCCAGCTGACTTCGACCCACCCTGCCCTGTTGAAAATATACTGGTGGTGTTCAGCTTCCCTGGGAGCTCCTGAAAATGTATGTATTTAAATGTAATAAAATATTGCATTTACCAGTCCGATCTCTCCACTGAACTGCAAAGCCTTTGCTGAATCAGAGAGGAACCAAAAAGGCAAAATAATCAAAAAGAAATAAAGAAGAGGAAATCAATTTAAATCACAATGAAACCGGAATTCAGAACAGGTGTACGTGGTGGAAAGTGCAGTTTCTTGCTGGGATTTGAAGAACAAATGGTCTCTGTGCTTTATTACAATACTGTGTTTCTCGCTTCACAAAGTGATGTTTTGGCTGCAAATCATTTAGGAAACGCATTCATTTTAATTGCCTTCATTAATAACTCCATAGAACAGTCTGGACACAATAATCACATTGTAATTAATGTATTTATAGCAAACGACATATTTAAGAATACAACTTTCATCCAAGTCATTTTTTTTTTCACCTTGGACAAAGACAAATCAGGTCCTGTTTGGGCTTCAATGTTTTGATGAGTTAATATTTGTTTAATCACAAAACCAAAACTACAGCTCTAGAGACCACTGCATTTTTTTCTTAAATCAGCATCTCTACATGTATGGCAGCCATTCCATTCATTCATATTTTTATTTGGAATTTGGGAGAAATGTTGTCAGTAGTTTATAGAATCAAATAAAAATGTTAATTTTACCCAAACGCATACCTATAAATAGTAAAACCAGAGAAACTGATAAGTTTGCAGTGGTGTCTTAATTTTTTCCAGAGCTGTATAACCAGCCCATTCTGCCGTCAATACATTATGACAGGAGCTCTAGACCATTCACCATTCAGCTCATTCACCAACATCTAAACCAAGCCATAGCAGAACCTGAAGCAGTCTTTGGGCTTGACATTGTCCTTCGCTTTGAAAAATGAAAGATTCAATTCCTTTTAGTTTCACTTATGTACATTCCCTCGAGATCTTGGAATAATTCTCCTTCTTCACACTATGACCACTGAGATCTGTTCACTATTCCCTGTGCAGCTCATTCTACACTTTAACTGTTTTAATACAAATTCATAAACTGTCCTCTATTTGGCTTTGGTCAGAACAGTATCCTTTTGTGTCCCTTTCTTGGAAATGCACTCTGAGGGGGATATAGCTGATATTTTGGACCAGTAGCCACATATAAAAAAAGCAAAACTATGGAGACACACATTCTCCCAGGGTCACAGTGTGCTAGAGCTGTAGTTAACCACAGATAAAATGTGGTAACAACTATCTATTATAAAGACATGCATTCCTCTATGATGCACAGTCAAAACGTTGCACAGCCCCCATCACACATATCTAAGAGATTAATTATGTTATATGGTGAATTAGTGAGAACACATTCATTATTGTCACCCACTTCACACTGTGGAGTTGTTTATGTCTCTTGATTGTGTGTTCTGCGACAGTTCGCTGCAGTGTTCATCTGGTCACATGATCTTATTTGCACTCAATTAAGCATTTCCTATCTGATGTATTTTTCCAATTCAAGGGGATTTACGAAGTAACAATTCTTGAACCTACTGGGATAGGAACCCAAATGATCAGGAAACATTGGTCATTTTTCAACAGTGTTTTTGTATAATTGTATTATTTTCATTAAACCATAACCACAATGCTAAATTGAACTCACTAGTGAAATCTTTAAAATGTAACTTGAGCTTCATGCAGTTGAGGGTTTTCTGCAGTGTTTCCATTTACATATCAACATATCCACTAGAGCTACTAGGACATTTTGAGAAAGTTTAATCCCAATAAAAGGCACATTTTTTTGGGAACTCCTCCCGGGCATTTGAAGGGTCCATCATGAGGAAGATATTGTGCATTTTGTTTATTTGTGCAAAGGTGTTGAATAAAAATGCTTATCGGCAAGACCTGGACCCTCTGTGGTGATCTCAAAGGTTTTTCTATGCAAAACAATATCTGTGAATGGTGTAGCTTCAATCACCAATGCATTGCTTTAGCTTAGTTTAGATGCTTTGTAAATAGACTTAACATAAAACTTTACATAGCTGTGGTTGCTCAAGTGAGTGGATTGGCATGTGTAGAGTGGTTTGATGTATAACTGAGACCACTGAAAATGAGTGGTGACATCAGACCTCAGCTTAAAGCAAGATAAAAGCTTGGGCAACTAGGCGTACACTGATTAGGTGAGTTCTGTTTTGTCTGCTTTTTGTTTTAACAGGAGATATGAAAGAGCGGGGGGCGGGGGGGGGGTCTTCAAGGTAGTCTTTCGGCTATTTTTTGTGAGAGCCTATTTGTGCTGTATTTGGGAAGAAGTTAAAAAAAAAGCATGTGTGTTTTAAATTTGTATCTATAAACAGCCTGGCATACAAAGACTGTTTCAACTGCTGGAAGTATGGGACTGTTTTAATTATATTTGTTGTGTAAAATAAGATTGATCAGTTATTATGAATTGTAGTAATTACACATTATTTTATTATTTTCATGTATCCAGGATACTTATATGGTAGTAGTGGAAGTTGTGGTAGAAGGAGGAGGAGGAGGTGGTGGTTTGTGTAGAGTCTGTTTGATGTATTTAATGAAATGTATAGTACCGCACGATGACATTTTCTTTAATCATTACTAATATCAGAATACATAAGCTAAGCAATATCAAAACTATTGGTATTCAGCGCTGAGTAACCAGTGAGAACCTAGCTGTGGTATGTAAGCCCTCGGGTCCTTTTAAAGGAATTCTCAGTTTATAGAATCTTCCAGGAATCCTTTTCTGTTCCCCAAAACTCGCAGCATTTGAAACAGCTGGGAAGAGCAGCCTGCGAAAGCGTTTCAGCACTCGGTTTATCACGACAACACCAGTGCCACAGTGTGTGTGTGTGCAGGGGGAGAATCTGAAAGAACACGACACAGCCCTGTTCTCAGAGAAATATATCTATATAAAACTCTCTGACTCACTGAGCCCTGCTCCTAACGATCACACCACAAAACAATGACTGACACTACAGATCTGCAGTAAATCTGCCAGGAAAAACAACATATACGTAACACACAAATATAGATATAATATATATATATATAGATATATATAGATATATATCAACTCATTTTTTGTTTCCAGGTAGATAACCCAGAACCAAGCTTTGTATCCAAGCAAAGGAACAATCAATTCTTTACCTGTTCGATGAATGCAACCCCACAGAGAAGTAACAGAAGAGCCAAGAATGAGAATGCAAAAGTTCAGCTTTACTGATGTCAACAAGTGTGAGCCTCCCCAAGGAAACCTGAGAGCCCGTGGTGTGAAGTTTAGGTCTGGTCAACTGTTTAATACTACCTACTGTTAACAGACCTGGAGGGAGGGCGAGAGCAGAGAGAGAGAGAGAGAGAGAGAGAGAGAGGGAGGTGCTGGAGGGGGGAGTGAGGGAGGGATACAGCCTGGGAGTGAGAGAGGGAAAAGGTTGGGGGTAGGAGGCAGGAAGACTGTAATAAAAAATATGGTGAGTGAGCAAGGAGAGGGAACGGTAAAGAGACCGACACAGAGGAATCGTCATCATTTGATCTTGTGTCACCAAAAACACATGCGAGCTATTTTGGGCAATAACTGGGCGGTTAAAATAGAACAGCGTTTTTAAAAAATGTTTTAAAGCCACATTCCTCATTAATTTGAATTGCAAATCCACACACTTCTCCACAGCTTCAATGTGGAAATAACAGAAGACACAACAGCCATACTGCAAAAAAGTATTAGCGGAGTGTGAATGATACTTATCCTCCAGGGCACATTTATACTGTAGGTGATACAAATGTACAATGGTAGGTGTCATTCTGGGCATAACAGTAAATCTGAGTAGGTAAGAAATACTGTATAGGATCCATTGTTGGTTATCCATTTCAAAATGAATAAATATAAAAGCGGGTGTGTTTTATTCCTATGAAAATAATACTCCTTGTCACATAAAAGCTGAACTAGTTGAGACAACAGAACCCAGTCATCATCTGGGATAAGATGACTGCATTGTAATGTGTTTTTTCACAGTGAGTTCACAGGTTTCTGCTTACAGACGTGAGTTGCAATCAGCACCAAAATAGAACAAGCTGCACTTAAGCACATAAAGACAAAGGTGTTTGAGTTTTCACAGAAAGGTAAGTCGTGAAATAAATAAACAATTACCCCTGGCCAGTATCTTCAGCAAGGCCTGAACAAGACTGAGAAAGTAAGGGTGTCAGATTAAAGACTAAAATACTTTAACGTGGCTACTAGGGCAGTGGGTAAAAATGTATCATTATTTATTCATTGATTTATTAATAGATGCCCTTATCCAGGGCGACTTACAGTCAACACAAGAAACATTTGAAAGAATTACAGAAGTGCAGTAATACTATCAATACAAAATACAATTAGCACACATCCTGGTACAATGAGCTCCTAAGCGCAGACATACAACAGTTACGTCCCAGATATGTGCTAAACAGGATAAATATTTCTGTATGAGCATAAATAACTTTTAAACTGTCAAAATGTCTATCAAATACTGTTCCTTAAATATAAACATGTGATGTGGTTATCTTGTACACAATGAGGTAGTCAAGACAAAAAAAAAACCTGTTAAACCGAATTAAACAAAACAGACTGTTTTGCATGAAAACGTACACCCCAAGCCAGTGGTGTACATCTCCTCATCACCTGAACTTGTTAATGTGCTAGCTAGCTACTGTTAGATACAAATATCAGCGCAGAAGCAGAAGATTAGGTTGGTGCATTACAAGTACAGAATGACAGATGCATGTGAAAGCTTGCTTGTTTTACAAATACAAACACATACATACATTTTCCAAGATCAACTAAGAATTCTGATGCACTATGGGTAGAGTTGGGTAAAGTGTGAATTTCAACACTTTTGTGGGAAATGTTGGACACTTCAATAGAGTTCTTGGATGACAATTTGGTCAATAAATAGCTAGCCCAAAATTGAGTCCTAATCTCCCCCAAACACTTTGAGGGCAGCAGGTCTTGAAACGCATCCAGTAAAGCCAAATCAAAAATCGATCGATTAAATATTAGAAACAGGTTGAAACGAAACCCTCAAAAACCTACACTCCACAAAAATAGAATTTGGCCTTTCCTATTTCAACCCCACATTTCCTGTAGAGTTTTGAGTGGGCCGTCTGAATGTCAGAGCTGTACAATAGCCCCTCCACACCCCCACATACAATTGAATCATTCATGTCTGGGCAAACTGTTATATATTTAAATTATCACCAAATAACAGAAAGACTTATCTTAAAAAAAAGACTGATCTCAGTGGATTGTATATTCCCAATCACCCCCGCCTCCTCCCACACACATTGCCCCTTCCCCCGGCACTGAGGCAATCACAGCTGGAAGATCTCTTTAGCAGTGCTGGGAGTCCAGTGCTTTGTTCATCAGCGACATGAACTCTCCCATACTTCTGTAGTAGACTCTCAGCAAGCTGGGGTGAAGCGCCTCATGGACATCAAACAAAGACACACAGGACCTCACTGTCCAATCTCAGCTGTAGCCGTGTGACAGAGACGAGATGAACTGAAAAGAAAGCCTGCTTCTTCGGGGATTGTCATTACGTGACTGGGAAGAATACAGTGACCTTTCCTCAGGTATACCGTGTAAATCTGATATAAATCTAATGATACCGTGTAAAGGTGATCTGTAATTGTTAAATAACCTGTAATGATGATCCCCCAATGAAATCCACAGCAGTTAATTAACAGACTGTTAACAAAGGAGTTCCCCCAGGTTAGGGCGTAACTCTCTGAGGTGTTGAATGTTGCTCAGTTTCACTCAACATGTCATTGCACTGCCACAACTGGATCTGTGCATCTCCAGGAGGGACCAAGCAAAGCATGTGTTCTCTGAAATGCATGCCGTCAAACACATCCACTAGTTTACACAACCACCGTCTTCAGTCACAGAACACTTTTCACGAAGGGCAGGTACAAACCGATCGCATGATTGGTTTCCCATTTAAAAACACACCTGAAAAGAATAAGAGTGTCTGCTTAGTCTGCCGAAATGCCACCCTGGGTAAGGGTGCCTGCTAATAAATAATAATAATAATGATAATATTCAGTTAGCAAACCACTTAATTGGCAGTTTAAATTGAAACCTGCCCGTAACCCTCAGTGAAATGTGTGTTCCAAGTGTCATTTGTATGTCCTGTAATATAAGGTCCTGTAATATTATATCCTACTGGGTGTACGGCTCTTTGTCAAGTTGTAGCTCACACACATTATACTTATACAGTATTTATATAGTCAGACTCTGACTGCCTAGCAGAAAAATCTGCATTTTCTAGTTGGGTTACAGACAGTCAGTCCTGTATCTCAAATGTTTTGCAGGGGAATTATGCTGGTTATGTATCATTAAGTTGTTTTTATATGTATTTAAAATATATATATAAGTCAAAAGGTCCCCTGGTTTCAATTCTATAAAAATCTTTGACACTCTTCTTCTTTTCAAGTGTGCTTCTTCATAATCACTACTACTACTATTAGTAAATATTTGGCTACTACCTTTACCCCTTTCAAAAATGTAAACACTTACTCGGTGAAAGTTACATACCATGGAGTGATTTAGTAAACTAGGTGGAACCCCACAATGCAGTGTACAGTACAGTCTACAGCGAGAGCAGCACAAAAGACACAAGATTACAGTATGCTTGAACATAAGCCATTGATTAGCCCATCATTATTCAAACAAAGCCAGCGATCTGGTCTCCCGCAGAAGTCACAGGGCTGTCAGATCGAGCTCTTGAGGGGCCACAGTGTATGTAGTCTGACCAGTGGACATTTCTGGTCTCCTGCTTTTTGTTCGTAACATTTGTGTGCTGTCAAATCCTCCTCATCTGTACTCTTGACACATTATGCAAACTTCCTTATTCCTTATAAAGTTATTAAAATACATTCCAGCTTGTTAAGTAACTTGGCACTTGAACAGCAAATAAAAACCTTAACTCTACTAAGTGATGTGCATCTTAAGCTGGTGACAGTGTAAGAGTTGATCTGGCAGGTTTACAAGAGATTATTAAACAATAATCTTGTTTGCTTGGTTGCTGAAGATCCTGGCAGCAGCACACCTAAAGCACACAAATACCCAATCTACAAATACACTAGGCCAAATCAATCCAATGACTAACATCTTGTGACTATAATTAAAACTCATTTTAATAGATTGCTTTTTCAATGCTCAAACCTCCACTTTCCTGGTATACAAACTCATGATGACTCATTAACTTCAATTAAAATAGCCCATTGGACAATTTGATAGTAGGGTAAACAATCCTTATTCCTTTAATTAATTCAATTTTGACATTGGCCTAAGACAGATCCTTATCATTTCTCATTAGCACACTGGGAGTATGTTTTAATTATTTCTAGGGGTGCTAAAGCATTTCTGGCAGAATGGCAACAAAACAACGTAACTATTCCAGACATAGCCGTACAATATTCTCTGCACCTTCTGCTTCACTTCCTGTAAGCACTGTTTATTTTGCAAACTCTTCCCGATCTGTGATATGTTTGAACAACAATCATTACAATTGCCCTCTATGAAACAAGTGCCAACCTGAAACGTACCAGGTTTTGTTTCTTATTGGAGGTTGGCATTACTATCAAACAAATGCAGTATTTGTTATTTTGGAATTATTTTCGCTGGGGCCTGGAAGTGGTCCGACAGGCACATCGTAGGGGTGTCCCTTCGGGAGGAAGAGAAAGCTCAGGCATAACAAAAGTCCACCGCTTTAACTCCTTAGATGGGTTAATATACGTTTTCAGTGCTTGAGTTTGTAAAAGGTTTAACTTACCTTTAACTTACTTGCCCTGGGTGTGGTGGCACTGCGTATGAAAGGTACCAGGACATACCACCCCAATTAATGAGACTTTCAATAAAGACTGGGATGCATAATTTAGCAGCAAAGTCTCAATTAACAAAGCAAGACACCCCCCATGAATACAAACCTGGTGTTAATGACTGATGAAAAGGTGAACAAGACAGTAAAGACATATTGGAATAAACATTCACAAATTTTGGTTTGAAGAAAAGAAAGTGAATGTGTATTCATTATAAGGAAGGACAACCCCACTTCACAGGCATCCCAGTAGCTCCAAAGGAGATCACCACCAAACCCACGCTTCCATCCCATCTAGGCAAGCGTTCAGCTCCTCCTCCTCACCCCCAACCTGCCCGCCTATTGGCTCATTCGGTCCAGTGGGGGGGCTCCGATGGCCTTGTCCTCCTGGCCAGGTCATCGCTCCCTGAGTCATGGCTAAAATGAACAGTTTACCTTCTACAATGTTTACTGAGGATGTACTAACTCTTGTATTCAATGTCTTCTCTTAATACAGCATAAACATGCACACAGTGAGCAATGTTTTGTACATCCCCTTCCCCATCTCCAGCTTGTACATCCTACAAACACACACACACACACGCCAGGAAAGTATGGAAATAACTCAAATAAAAACCAACACTTACAGTAAAGTGAAAATTTGTCTTTATTGGTACCATACATGAATCATCAAATGGCACAAACTAGGCAAAAAAAATAAATTGTTAAACTGCCCCAAAGACAAGAGGCTCTACAGGGACAGCACTGGGTACACCACCATTCAGGTTCAGCTTCAACAGTAAAAAACTAATTATATTGAGGGGTTTCGTACCTGGAACTTGATGGGTGGAGCAAGGGCTTATACAGTTGAGTTACAAGAGATTGTGCCCATCTCGAAGGACTAGAATCTCCTAAACACAAACAACTTAAAACTCTTCGAAGACAAAACGTTTACAAAAAGGGTTCACTTGGGCCATGTGTTACCTCTGAAACCTACATGATCATGTTTTGGCATGAAGAGTGCCCTCAAGTGTCAATAACTGGTCAGGGCAAGCATGTATTCACCCACTGTCATCCTTTGCCTCCAAAAAAAAAAAAAAAAATCTAATTGGTTAAAGCCTTTTCCGACCTACCATCTTCCATTCATGTTTTTAAAAGTAACTCACAAATCAAACAGTCAAATATACAGTTCTGTTTTAAATATAGGACAATTTGATATTGGCAAAAGAATAAATAGTTGAGAATAAATTAGTTTGAAGATGGTTTTGATAATCTGGGATTCAAACGCACTCAAACAATTGAGTGTTTCCTCCCGATCTATACAAGGACTGACTAACCCAGGGAGGCACTTTGTTTCAGATAGGAGAAACATTGGATACAGGGAGGAATGTCAAGTGAAGTGAAAATGGTTAAAAGACTGAATATTAAAAAAACAAATCTACAGTAATGTACACAAAAAATGTAGACTGGGCCAAAGTTGGTTTTGATCCAAGTTGAATGGTGATTGTACCCTTATTTCAATCTCATACATGTCCAAAAAAGAGGTTTTAGGATTTATTTTTTTAATTATTACATTAGATAGGGATGGCTTTAGGGTGCTCTATAGGGAAGAATACATTTAATTACAGTTATACAGAACTTTGCTACTACCTTAAATATACAAGCACAAATACACAAAAAACATCAGGGGAAAGAAAAAATAAATTCACACAAGCTTATTTTGTCCTTTTAAAAAAAAAAATACAACCAATATATTTTGGGTCAGGGATTTAAAGGATCTTGCAAGTAGCTCCTTGGTCTGTAGCTTTCAATATCGGTTAAAAAATAATATTCTTGGGAAATAAAAGCCAGTATAAAACGTGTCTTTGAAAACGCTGTCAAATACTTAAAAGAATTTCCGAAGGAACAACTACTCTCTTAACTGTTTGACCAAGAACCAGCTGAGGTACTGGGCAACAGTGACAAAGGAAAATAAGCTTTTAAAAAAGAACAAACCCTGATGGTGGTTTTAATTTGAAGTGGTGTCTAATTATTGTGGTAGTCTGGTTTTGTTCGGATTCATCTCTTGGCTGGACCGAGCGGGGAAGTGCGATCGGCAGCTGGTATGGGCTGCTGTGTGGGTTCATACTTTCAAATCAGATTTTTCTCAAGCCTGAAAACTTGTATACTTGCATCCCAGAGTATGATTTCTGACATGGCTGTATCTCAAGCAACTGCATGTTATCATGAGTTGGCAGCAATTCCACTAGAAGAATATACAACCCAACTTAGGCCAGCTAGGACTCATCTTGCCCCATTACAGATCATTAAAAGCCCATTAGCCAAGAGGTTTCATAAGATGGGTGAGAAATGTAACCCCAGGTTCGAGAGGGATGAAAAAGAGGAACACAAAGTTCTCTTGCCTATGGTGTCTCTCACAGGCAGTCTAGTTGGGTCTAACTTTCCATGATACATGCAGCAATTTGAGGGAAATTACACTAAAGAGGGGTGTCCAATTATTAAAATCAAAGAAACAAGCAAACATCTCTCAATCACTTTCTATCCATAAAAGTTTGCTAAGAGTCCTTATGAATAAAAATCTGGATTTACTCCACATTGGAATTCAGGCAGAGATCTTTAGTGTAGTTTACACCAACTGCTGCACTAATCAGAGACCATTTCATTCCTCAAACTACAGATAAATCATAGAAAACTTTTGAATCAGGAATTAGTTATTTCCCCTCCCCTTGTTACAAGAATCACACTTTTAGTTTTTAATCGGGAAGTTAAACAAAACAGAAAACCGTAAAAAGAACAAAATACACCACAGTTGGGTTGAAAAACAGCTTGAATATACAGTGGGAAATGTCATGAAAATTAGGGGTATTTATGTTTGATTGTTTATTGGTTTGTTTCTTCTTTATAATGTAAAAACAAACAATACAAATAAAGATGAGTAAAGAGTCATTTCTGCACAGCGTGTGAGGAAAGTAAAAGTTTGGGATTGTGATTAGTATTACCAAGGCGTGCACAACCAAACCCCAGTACCTCAATGCTTTACTGTTTGTGTGTATTTTTAAGATTTAATGCAGCGGTTCTCAACTCCGGTCCTCAAGCTCCGGGACAGTACAGGTTTTTGTTCCAACCAGGTCCTACAAAAAAAATAATTTAATTTTTAAAAAATGAGCGTCTGATTCTCGCCTGAAGTGCACACAGTCATGTCATTGAGTTCAGATACAGCACTCTCAGGGCCAGGGGAGCGTCCTGCCCCGAGAGCGAGACACACCCCCCGCGTTGCTGGCCGAGACGCGCGCTTCGACCCGAGGTTGGAACAAGAACCTGCTGCTGGCGGACGGAGCTGGCACGTGTGGTTGAGCTGTGAGGGCACCAACCGGGCTGGACCCAGTTCTGTGAGGGCGCTCTTGTAAACCAGATGGAGGTTTAAGGATTTAAAACAATCACAATCATACAGACTTAACGTGTTTTTGTTGTTGCCGTTGCATTATGGGAGAGTAAAGATCCTAGGTCAAACGTGGACCAATTCGGCTAAAAGAGCACATTTGCGGACTGTTGTGCACATACTGAACAGTGTCCTAACTGGAGCCGATCCCTCACAGCTCAGCCCGTGCCAGCGGACTCATGGGAGGAGTTGAGTGCCACCCTGTAGAGCGTGATTCTGTAGGTAGATGAGTGTGTTGAGTCGTCCCTACGCCCCTGGGTGTCAATCCCTTTTCCTTCCTCCAACCCCCTCCCTCCCTTTGCCCCATCTCCTGCCCCTCCCGGATCCTCTTTTTTTTTTTCGTTTGTTTGTTTTACTGGGACGCCTGCGAAGTGGGGTTGTCGTTCTTGCTCTCCTGGCTGGAGGGGGCTTTGCTGTTCCAGGGGCTGTTGGCGCCCAACGCCGGGGAGTTGTTGAAACTGTCCTCGTCGTCAATGCCATTGGCCGCGTCAAACTGCGTGTTCTCCAGGCGGGTGATGAGCCGTTCATCTTCGTCCCCGAACTCCCCTCCCATCAGAGTGGGCTCTCCCACCACCATCACGTCCTGCAGGGGGGGACAGGAAGGGGCGCAAACATTATCCCCGCAACAGGGGGAGGAGGGCGGTGGCCACGCAACAGAGTGGGAAGGGTGAGTGGGGGCTGAACTGAACTGGGGTCCCTCTGCTAGGTCGGAGAAAGTTATCTTGCTATGCATGATCTGGTTCGCTTGACACAGAGGCACGCAATCCTTTGAGGCTTACCTCGTCCACCATGGAAGTTTGGTGTGTAATATACCACTTCCACCTATTTACGCTCCAAAAGGATTTTGTTTAGTTATGGCAAAAATAAAAGGTTATACAAATGCACACAAAAGAAGAACGGGTGGGCAGAGAAGAGCTTCGACCAAATAGTGCTCTGTGAGAAAAGGAGGGTCCGATACAGAGCGTCTCAGAGTGCACCTCAACAACGCCGGGAGAGCCCAGGTTCTCTGCTGGACTGAGTAGGACGCATTGAGACTTGTGGACCAAGACCATTACTCAGTACACTGAGAAGCAGGCACTTGTTTTTGGAGAGGACTTGCACAGGTAAGGAAACTGCTGGATTAATAGGTAGCAAGGGCTGAGCAGTTTTAAAGAAATCAGCAGTGAGGAAGATCCATTCCCACTCATTCCCTTAGGTTACCTCCTTCTCACTCACTCAGTCCCCTTATAAGTAGTCAAGGCCTTCAGTTACCTTTCAATATCCTCAAAGAGCTCCTTTCCTGCGATGATCAGGATCCTTAACTTCTGCGACTGTCACGCTACATTTTGACAATATTTACCCTCTGCAGGAGAATACTGGACTCTTATATCAATATACAAATGTATATGAAGGGAAATCATTGAATATCTAGGTTTTTTTTTTTATATCCTGGGATTCCTGCGGTCTCCAGAAATACAGCCGAGTAGCTTTCATCTTGAGATCGCATAGTAAACGGCCTTGTCTAAAAAGGACTTCTAAAACACCCAGGGAGACTAAAAGACCATGGAAAAAAAAGAAATTGCTTAGAATCCATGAGAAATATAATTTTAAAAAAAAGTGCTGCTACTTTTAAAAGCAAATTAAGCTCAAAACGCACAGAATTAGGCGAATCATCATGGAGAACTTTTGCTCATCACAGAATTCCCAGCAGTCCTCTGGCAGTGTGAGGTCAGGTGTTGTCAATACTACTGAACAGGGGGTGAATATTTAAATGTAATTTTTAAATACATTAGAAGTGGCAATTACCATTTGCTTGGCTATAATGGGAGCTGCTGATGTAATCTGTATGAGTGAGCAGAAGAGAGTCGCTGAAGTGGTCGTGATCCCTCCCCCCCACCCCTTCGGTAGCAGATAAGGTAATGAAATCAGATGCTTACAGGTACCTGGCTGGAGAGAGCAAAGCTGCTGGCTGGGCTCTTCTTTTTGCTGTTGCTGTTGCTGTTGGCCCCCCCTCCCGAGCTCATGGTGCTGCCTCCTGACATCTTCCTTTTCCTGCGCTTGCTGGGCTGCTGTCGGGCCGGCTCCGCTGGGGGACAGGGAGAGGGACCAGAGTCAGATTCCTGCACAGTGGTAGTCACCTATTTTCAACTGGTGGCCACAGTGCAGCACATGTAAACCAGGTCACTGGGGTTAAAATGCATGCCTCCATTTCAATAACACTATGAGCCGAGTCATGGATAATGGGTTATTTAGGCTCTTACACTCACTCTTCGCTTTTCATCCTGCCAAAAACACAAAGATGCCTTCACAATCCAACAAAAGGCACTGGAATGCAGATGAAGGATTCATTTTGTACACATTTCGCTTCATAATAAAACAAAAAACTAGTGAAAAACCTGGATTCCCTCAATGATCCATGAAATCACAAAGCTTGCAAATTGAGCTACACACACGGGAGATGTTATTTATAATAAAAAAACAAAAATGCATCCTTCATATTCTCAAAACTGCGGCAAGGGGGAAATTATGTTTTGGCATGGCACCAAGAAGGGGTTAATTTACTCTTGGTGCAAAACAATTTATAAAAACATTACTTTACGTTTGAATTGAAGTTATAATTACAAAACACATATCCTTCACATACTTTTGAAGTTACAGAGGGAGTACATCTTTTACTCCACATGAGAATATGCTATGGGCAGGTTAATGAGCTACTCATGAGGCGACCGAAATCAAAGCGCATCTCTCTGTGCACACAGCTTATGTCTGAAGTTTGGTCACTTCCATCGCATGCTTTGGCTCAACTTGAAGGCAGCAGCGAAAAATGGGAGACCTCCGCATGTGCAATAAGAGGGTAGGGGCATCCCAGCTTCCCCCCCCCACAAGTTCAGGACCAGCTCTCACCTGGGGGGGCCACCATTCTCTGCCACTTCTGAAACAGACAGGTCTTGAGGCAGTCTCGTGGACTCAAGCTGTAGGTCTTATGTCTGGACATCAGCTCCTGCATGGGCTCTAAAATAACACACAGCTGGAAGACATTGGAAATACATTAATTTTCATGAATTTTCATTACACTTACATTTTTAAACCCTATGGATTAATTAAAAACAGTTTAGAATTAATTGTCATTACAATGCAAAACAGCATTAATGTAATAGGAGAGAGATTCAGGTCTGTGACTCTGGGGTCTTAATACACTTGATTCCGACTCCTACTAAATCGGTCATTGATTTCCTTTAAAACAACTTAAACACGCAGAAAATATCTGGAGTGGCACAAATCGAAAACATTCCTGCGAAAAGTTCTCAGCCTCAGTTCTCTATTTGAATATGGAAATGCGAGCCCACAGGGAAGCCGACTCAATTCATTAAATTGGTGCCCCTGATTAGTCACATTTCAGTTCTGAATTAAGTCAAAGCCATCAGACAGCACTCACTCGGAGGTAGTTGAGTGTGGAGTTGGAGAGGCCGCATCTCGTGATGTTTTTTGATAGCTGATCCAACATCTGGGGGTCTTGAGCCTGCGAAACAGAAGGAGCCATCAACAAAACTGGTGTAAACATTGTGTTACACACCTGCACAACCGGTGTGCCGATTTCATTAAATGTCTTTGTAGGTTAAATAGATGAATGCACCCTCAAACAGTTTAAAAAAGCATTTTTCTATTTTGCTTTAATGTTGCTGGAGCTCAACTACCAAAAGCCAGCATTTCCTCTTCAAACAAACCCAAACAGATAAAGATATGGAAAACTAAATGTGGACAGTCGATAATATTCAAATGGAGCTTAACAGGTAGTCAGACGACAAATCTATTAAAAGGGAAGAACTAAATTGACTAAATTGTATTACAAGTAAGGCGATCTTGACCATCACCCTGTCCTGTTCCCCAACATCATGCCAGGGCACTAGGTCTACTCACATGCATGGCCAGGATGCTGCGGGGGATGAGCTCACGGTGCTGTCGGATGCTGAAGTGCCACGTCTTTATCCTCATCATGTCATCAAACATGAACTCCAGGTACAGACGGCCCTCCACACACACCTTGAGGAGAGGAGAGGAGAGGAACAGAGGATTCAGGCCTCACTGTCAGTTTGTTGTATAAATTAAAACCCTGTCGGTGGGAAGGATTGTGCAAAGAGGGAGTGTAAGCAGCCGCAGTCTACCTGTGTGAACATGGGCTTCCCATTCTGCGTGACCATAGTGCACTGGTCACAGTCCAGGGACACAAAGTTATTGTGAAAGGATTCCTTGGGGTGCTTTAGGACGTAGTAAAGCTCTGTGGCGCCGCCTTCAAAGATGCTGCGGAAGTAACGAGGAATCAATGTCCGCCCAATCGCTGTGGAAACAGAATTCGGATCTGTTAATAATGGCTTGAGAAACCAAGGGAGGCTTTCCGAATTAAGATCACGTGTATCGAGACGGCAGAAAAACTTCTTACTGTATCGCTTGGGTCCGTCCTCCAGACAGAAGGTGATGGTCAACATGGCGTCATCTTCGAAGAATTCCGTGGTGAAAGCATCCCACCACAGATTGTCGCACTCCTAGGGGAGGGAAGGAGATGGACTGAAGGGCCAGTGTAGAAGCCCATAACAGGGGAACTCAGCTGATATAGTGTCTCCACTAATAGATTTTGGCATCCATGGTTCGGTACTTTTAAACCACTGACCAGGACTAAAGAAAACCTAGCTACGAATTAATATAAGGGTCACATAGAGTTAAGGAACATGGTTCGTGTAGGGTTTCAGTTAAACAATTCTTAACAATACTAAACCTTTTTTAGTTTACTTTTCAAGGTCAGAGGTGTGTGTGTGAGTAATACTGCATTTCAGGGCTGAATCCAGATAGATGAATTCACTCTTAATAACAATATATTTATAGACAGAACAGCATTGAATCACAATCAAGTTCTGCCACAGTGAATCGCATGTCATCTACAAGTACCTGTAATTTAAGTCAATGACACAGGTTTTTCCTTTAGAAAAATATAAGATATCAATACATCTCTTATTAAAGTCTACTTTACTTTCCATACAAGGTAATCTAAGGATCTTGAAGCATGCACTATACACTACAGTATAAATACTATACACTGCATGTCCACTTTAATTGATTAATTTCAACTGCATATTCCGTTTCACTTCTGCGCTGTTATGTCGAGTCCTACTGATACACAACTTTAATTAAACTAGGACAACACTACAGCAATGAATAATGGGAAGTGCCTTTACCTCTGTCCAGTTCTGTAGCCGCTTATTGAGCTCAAATATCCTGTAGTCTGTCTGGTTCCCGTACGGCGTGTGCCTCCTGTAACGAGACAGAGCAGTTCATACATGATCCTAAAACAGGACACTTCATGGTTCTATAATGATTGTGCATTCTGCAAAAAATCCTGATTGCTTAAAAATATGAAATATGAAAACCTTACACTTGCTACAAAGGCTAAAATGGTATGGGGTTTGATAGAATAATAGGGTTTATATTGCTGAGTTAAATACAGTTTGATTGTATTCATAATGATTTCAATAATAACGCAAACCAGCACAACTGGTGGATTTGCATATTCTTTAACCTACACTGATTTGATTATAGAAACAAATTACTGAATTTTATTCAATTTGTTTAAAAATAACACATTCAAACATAAAAGCATTTAATTTTGCAGAGTGTAGAAGCATGTGGGTGTAGTTTAGTGCCTTAGTACCAAAGAGTAAACTGTCTTTCTGTGAAATGCTGATCCATAGTTTTTAGATTTTCAATAAAAGCTGCATGGTCCACCACTGGTTAACTCATTCGAATTGAATCAGCAGAACAAAGAATGAGAAAAGGCCTTAAAAGGAGCATCTTGCCTTTATACCTGTAGGCTTCTAGTGAAAACTGGGTCTGAGTCAATGGCTGCACTGATACCATTGCAGGTGTCAACCCAAACATAAAAAGCATATATTAAGTGAACTGGGCAACGTGTTCCTGGCAGAGCGAGTGTGGGGAGGAAGACAGGCCATCTTACCCTATTCCAGGCTCCAGATACGTAGGGGGGTACATAGGAGTCGGACTGCAGAGAGAAAAATAACGGTCAGGGATGTGGCATAATGAGCAGCTTTGATCTGAGGGCAGGGGGTCTATTACCACCACTCTGAGGGGCCTTGAACTCGCTCTGCAGTGCCAATACAAACAGCACATATGGTAGCACCCCTTTGCCCCTGTGATACATTTCCTAGTATCTGGGACAGTTTCCCCTTCTGCTTTATCTCAAAAGTACACCAAAGACAGCAAAGCAAGGCTTGCAACGCGTTTCCTTCGCTTTTATCTCATCTGAAGGCAACACCACTGCTGATTCATTCATCTCAGAGCTGGTTTCCTTTTGTTTTATCTCAGCGGCAGAACAACAAACTGCCAAACCACTAGTTTCCTTCAGCGAGACCTGGCCTGGAGGCTCTTGTGCCACAGAGAGCTTTATCCCAAACATTGGGCTTCATTCCTGAAAAAACTGCACTTCTAGATGGTCTCCTTTGTTTACCATACATTGCGTTGGAGAACTCAAATCTTATTTTATTAATTGGTTATTAAGTGTGCTTTGTCAGATTAACAGATTTCAACAGCAGGTTTTTCAGATGAACAGCTACATTATTTGTTTGGATTGTAGCGTTAGAATTTAAGTCTGCTGGATAACTTGATCTATACTTTCTCCTCACACTCCCACTTTGGAGAGCGGTCACCCAGTGTGAATGCACCGACACGGCCATGGAGGCCGAGAGTACCTACCCCACGTCTCTGTCCAGCATGGTGCCTGGGTGGAAAGGGGGAAAGGCGCTACCGTTTGGGGGCTCCTTTGGAGAGTACAGCTTGAATGACTTAGAGGAACAGCCTGGAGAAAGAGGAAAAATAAGTAGCATTAACATTACTTTCAATGGTTTGGCTTGACCAGAATCACAAGCGAAAAAAACAAACCACACACACACACACACAGTCCATTGTCTAGGCTTCTAGTGCCTAGCTGGACAGGTCAGCATTTCTGAACTTTGATAATTGCATTGCTGTAAAAAGCTGCACTTCCAGAGACAAGGGCAATTAATAACAATCATTCCAAAATAAACAATTTTACAACTAGCTTTTAATACACATAGCCTAAGAGACAATCTTATCAAAGGAAAGTAGACGATCGCCAGAAAACTGTAGGCCTAGATATTAAAAATGCAACATTTCTTCTTGCACAGTTCAGTTTTTCTAAAAGATATCAGCATGGACAAAGCTTTAGAAATGCAATCTGCATATAACCCCATGTTCTATTTGTCAGTGCTTTGAAGAATTTCTCTTTTACCCAGAACACAGGTGTTACGCTGTGAAAAATACTACAAGACAGTGCTGAGCCGCATGAGCAGTGGGCAGGGCTATAGGCTGCCCTCATTCCAGTCTGATGCACACCCATGTCAGAGCACATCGCCAGCAGAAAGAAACAAATACCCACAGTGGAGAAAGTCGTGTGGTGCCATCTCCAAATTATAAGGATGACCAAAGACTTGGGGGACTGTGCCCTGGTCATTTCAGAGACTACCTGAATGTGCTGTTCTGGAAAGTAACGAAGGCATCATAAGAACTGACCATGATAGATTTAGATTCATCCTGTAAACACTTCCAACAAAACGCTCACTTTAACTTTCTCACTGAATCACACAAACCTCAGTAGGCACGGCTCATTACAATGCAGAGCTGAAATATTATTTCCAGTGCTTTGATTAGCTTCATATTTGAATTCTTTTACATACTAATGCCCACAATTATTATTTTTTTCCCCATGAACAAAATTAACATTATGAAGAGGTTTCTCTTCAATTAAGTTATTCAAATCAAACCCCTTCCCCCAACACTACCACCCAGCCCTTCCATTTACAATGGGAACCAACAAGTGGACTGGGAGAACTGGTGTCCTGTATACACCCATGGCAGACAGATGCTCTTTTCAACCACAGAAATCACTTATGTATTTTATTGCCCCCATGAGTACAGATCTCTGCTGCACCGCTCTGAGCACATGGTGTAAGGCTGCTTTGTGGGCGTCACTTTTGTGCTTTCCAAAGAACCCAGTCAATCCCTGCCCCCGTTCAACCACTCTACAGCACTTATTCATCCGAGTGCCTCAGCCACTGTGCTCGAGCATCAGTCACTTTGCAAAAGGGCTGCTGAATCTGAGCTAGCAGGGGAGACTATAGTGTATATCATATACTGGCTATATATTAAGCCTGGAATATTGGAATAAGCCTGATATAAACAAACAGAGGGAGATGCAGGTTATGATGTAGCAAAGCAAAAAGACTACAGAAAATCACTGATCAGTACAAACACCAGCAGACACAAGGTTTACATGTGAACATTTATTTTTAAGGGCGCTCAACTGATCTTGTTATTAGCATCCAATACCCAAGCCCTCCTGACCCACAGTGCAAAAATCACATGAACTAGTCATAGCCCACAGACCAAAAGCTCGGATGCAGCAGAGACAGGCGCCAACATGCAAATTTCCCAAATGGAAATTGCAGTTGAATAAGAATGTGCTTAGAACCTCATTTTCCTATGCAGTGCAAATATACTCCATGCACACAGAATCAGGCACTCAAAATTAAACATGCAAGTAGTTGCATGTGTAATATACACAAACAGGACTCACTCAAACTGGCTTGGAAAATAACATGAGATGGAGATCTTTAGGACAGACAGTGAAGCGGTGTATTTCTGTTATTTATATTCCACACCATAGAAATGAACTGTCAATGCTTGCTTATTAGTGGAAAGATGAGTTTACAAACAGCAGAAAGCTAATGAGGCTCTCCCATCATGGGCTACACTTCATAAAAGATTCATAACAGCTTTGTCATTAAATATGCGGTCTACAGACACACCAGTCCATCAAATGGCAGCCTGTGTGAGGAAGCTGCCTCCCTACAGCTTTTGCGATTCACAAACAGACACTAATACAGTCGCTGACACGCTTAGCAAATTAGCGCTTTAATATTATACTTTTGCTTCAAGTCATCAGCTCAGTTATGTTACGGAAAGCTGGACTTCATGTTAACACATTGCCCCAGCACTTTCCAAAGCAGTTTACATTGATTAACCTCACCCTTTACTTGCAGGTTTAACTTTTTGTGCCTAAAACCACAGCTAGTGGGATGGATTAAGCAGATTTCATTTCTCAAATTCTTCTTTTGTGCACAGTGTATAATGTATACCAGTAAGTGTCAACTATAAAAATTACCCTAAAGAAGTGATGTCTATTGATCTGTTGATCCCAATTGCTACAAAACATCTTACAGAATCACAGGGGCTGTAAACAAATTTCCACTGCTTTGTTTCCTTGCTTTAATGGTGCAGAGGAAAGAAAACCCAACTGTGATGCTGTAAGGAATTGCCTAGCAGCAGGGAAAACAAGAAGTCAGACTTCTGAAGATTGCTAGTGCACCGCAACCTGCTCCAGCCCAGGTCTGAACATAGCTTTTTATACACAGCCCATAAACACTCAGGTTTGTGCTTTTACATAACTTATAACAAAGCAGTTATTTTTTTGTGCCTGCAAATGCAAACACATATTGAAACCAAAGAACTGCTTAGTTCTTGGATCTCATTAGAAGCAGTTACAGAGGTTCACTTTTAACTTTAGGTAAGAGAACAGAAGCACAAGCAGAGCATGTTTTGAAAAACTACAAAGGAAGAAACTGACAAAGCATTCCCCTGTACAAATATAAATACTTATAATAAGCAGTTTCACAAGACTATGCATGATATTTATTTTGCTTTTCTAACCACCTGGTCCCAATTTATAATTCTAGGAAGCAGATATTGCACTCTATAACCAATGACAGACCAGTACAACCATATTAATACAAAAACACCATTCCCAAATCCAAACAAATAGAAAATGGTTATAAACAATACAGTAAGTTACAAATACACCTGTTTATACAGATGTACTCTACCAACGGTTTTTAATAAGCATTAACACCTATTCACAGGAAACTATATTGGAAGTATCAAGTACTGGAACTATATCCTGGCTAAATCTTTGTTTCTCTCCCCTAGTGCCACGGTCTCCCTCAATAATAAATAAGGCAGAAACAGTAACACAACGAAAAGCAAAGCCTACACACAAATCAGTGCAAGACTCCCATTTCTTAAACTCATTTCCCGTAAATGGCGACAGAGCAATAATTAGTCGACAACAACCACAATGCTTACATCAGATATACATTTAACCATGCAACTACTTACAACTGCATGTGCCACTATAATGACAAGAATGCATGCCATTACTAACTAATAATAATGTTACAACACCTATAAACAAGGACTACATCCTGTCAAAGTTTTAATTGGATTGAATTGGCGAGCTCGATCTTCCCGCAGACCCATCTCTCTAGGCCATTACCAGATGCTTGGGGCTTTTGTGACGAAAACAAAACATTTCCTTTACAATGCACTTTCGCTTTGATGTTAACGCTCGTCTTGTAACGCATTTCTGTGCATTTCTAACACCAAAACAGTGTGTGTGGGGGAAGTAAAAACAGCAATAGATGCCTTTCACTTGGCACCGGCGGGTGGAGTTAGGAGAGCCCCGGTTAGGCCCCGCCGAGACCTCTCCTCTCGCCGTGCAGCCAGTAGGGACACGTTTAGCCCTCGCCGGATTAAATCCACACGCGTTTCCCAATGGCTAACAATCCCGCACACGAAAAGAAATTCAAAAAGACCCACAACAGCCCCGCAATGTGCAAACGTACCGTACCTGCAAGAAACTCCTATTTGGAAATGGATGTTTACACAAATCCACAGTGATACCTTGCTGCCCCGTTTCCTTTTCGCGCAGCGGGGTTGCGTTAGATTAAATGTCCTTCTTTAGAGAGAGAGTGAGAGAGAGAAAGAAAAAAAGAAAAAAAACAAAAACGAAAACATTTAGGAAAATAAAACGGGGGGGGGAGGGGGCACCGAGAGACGTTGTATCGTCCGTAATGGCAGGGCTCTGTATTAGGCCTGGCACAGTGGAAGAAGCCTGATGAAGACGGAGGTAAGCAGCCTGAACAGCCCTTTGTTCCTGCACAGACATGAACAATAGCTGTAGGCCCTCCTCTTTCTCTATGGCTTCCCCCTACTCTCTCTCTCTCTCTCTCTCTCTCTCTCTCTCTCTCAGCACTAACCCCACCGATCTCCCTCCTCTCAGAATGAGGCCCGCCGACCGCCCTTCCCACACCCTCCCTCTGCTGCTCTGCCACTGGACCCGCTTTCTGCAAGGCGCTTTTCCCACTCCGCCACTATACAGCGCACACCCCGGGATTGCATAACTAATGTCATATAAACAACACGGGCATTGCAATACTGTTCGGTGTTGTCCCGGGGCGGTCAAATTTGTATAGATCAGTAAGGTACAGTAAAAGGCTTGCTAAACAATAATATTTAGTGAGACTCCAAATTAGACCATTAGATTGCACATGCAGGATGACTCAATAACGGTTTCAAAATAGATTACAGGTCTTAATTTGTCCTGTGCACAAATGATCGCATCCATATTTATGCAAAACACACACACGGAAGTTATCCATTTGAATGCATGCGATTGTAGCAACCGTGCAAAGTGGGTCACGATGCATTTATAATCCCCATTAAAGAAGTGCCCATGTGGACAAGGCAAGGGCTTTTGTTATACCTAGTGAGATGCATAAAGTAGTTTCTCATTACAATCAAACTGACCCTATACTGCTAATGTAAATGCACAACTATACTATGAACAATCATCAAAAAAAGGGGGCATATGAAGTGGCTTCTGCAAATGCGTGTACTTTCTGTATGTCAACATCTGTCAGCGAGTCGTGCAGCCTCCATTGCCCGGATAAAAGAGAGGGGCGGCCCTAGTCGGTGCACTACGGTAAGCGCCACCACAGGCTCCTCCCCCGGGGCCCCAGGAGCCGCTTCCCCCAGGAGAGCGCCGCTGTTCCGATCATGTAGCGCACCCCCTGCGCTGCCAGCCGAGCAATGCTGCGCAGCTCTCAGGGCCGGAGAGCATAAATACACACTACGGGGTTGGGGGGAGTAGCTACTATTAGTCTGAGAGGCAGATGCATGAATGCAGAGGACTAAATGTCTCGTCAGCAAATACAAGATAGAATTGAAAAAACATAGCAGCCCTTAAAAAAGCTCTGGCCTAAAAGAGAAATACAACTTATTCAAAACGAGGCTACTTGCATGTTTTAAACTGTATTGCTCTCCAGTGTTATGCGACATATTTTACAGGCCAATTAAGTAATACTGCATAAGTTTTCATTTTCTAAAGCGCCTTTTCAGGGAATGGACAGCTGCTCAAGCCTGAGGTAGAATAAATACAACTGAAATAAGTAAAAACAAACGGAATGCAATAAGAGTATTTTATAAAGGATGTAAATGAAATATTCAGTTGAAGTTATTTGGTGTAGCATTCTACTCCTTGCTGCTGTAGAAGTACTCTCTCCACACAGCTATACTTTCAATCTCCACTTCAGCATTTCTTAATTTCCAGAAAATCTTCCACATATGGATCAACTTTAGATTCCAAAAAAACAACTTAGATCTTTTCCAATTCCCTTTACCTCAGTGCTACTTTTTGAGCTCCTGTGCAAGGGACATGTGCACTTGGGACGGTTGTAGGGTAAGAACGTTTTCAAGACCTTCTTAATACAGTCCAAAAACTCCTTCCAATCCCAAACCCTTTGTAAGTTAAAAGCAGTACATTTACGATTATGTAAACCAGTTGAGTGCAGTACCTCTGAACGATGTTAACAGAGCGGGATTGAGCAAGTTCCTCTATAGATTGTAAGATTAAGAGTGTTTTTTCTTTTTAAAAGATGCATATTCACAGATTACCACCGCACAGGGCGACTTTTCAAGACCAATTTACTCTCACGTTTTCGAAAGTCTTCAAAAACATTCAAAGGCAAAGTGACCTCGGCTGAATTCAAAACCGTAATGGAGAACTGGACAAATGGTCAGACCCCTATATAGAATATGTTCTAACCAACAGGAATTACAAAGGCATACTTCCCCACTGACCGAGTTGTTCAGAAAGCTGCCGCCACAACAGACACCCTTTAAGTCGGTAAAAGGCAAATAAGATGGCGTTTCAAGATTATAGTGTCCATTCTGTCTTCCCAAGATTCCTCTCGACTGAGACACTGAAGTCACCAGGAGAGTTGTGTGACAGATTTGGCTGACTTGCCTGCGGTGCAAATCTCTTTATCAAGCTGGTAGGGACCTCCACTTCCTTTGCTGCGGGGACATGCCTGCCTGCCTGCCTGCTTGAAACACCTAACTGTGGATTAGAGACTGTGCATTTTCTGAAACCTAAATCTCAGCTGTCACCGCAGCTTCTTATGTGCTGGTGTTTTATTTATGAGGAAGACCCTGGAAGCCCTCTTGGGAAGTGTTTTCTTCTAGGGAGAGACTGTTCTATACATCTTTCCCCACACAGGCAACCATGCATTTAAAACACCCCCATATCCCCATACACTCTCATGGAAATCACTTAGGCGAAAACAGAGCTCAATTCACTTCCTCCTCGGAATGCAGGCAGTCATCAAGTTGGTCTTATTTAAGCTTTATGGACCACAAAGAAATAGCACTTGTTAACCTAACATAGCGAGATATGACATTATGCTCTTTGCTTGGAAAGTGCAGTTTAATGGCTGCACAGTACAAGCTTAAATTATTAATATTTGGGAATGCATTAGTTTAGCAAATTCCTGTGCCTATACTGAAATATACAACTGTAAATGTTGCAATGTTAATAGCACTTTCACTACAAAACACCATGTAGCCCAATGTGTTACATAGTACTATACATGCTTAAAAAGTACACCAGTACTAGATATTGTGTAAGGAACTATTTTCAAGGCCTAGGATGGCATTTGTAAACAAATGCATATGTGAAAACAGAATTAAAATCAAATATAAATGAAAGAAAACAAATAGAAAATATAATTTGAAGAAAATAAATGAAATCCAGTAGAAGAGAGTTTATAGCTCCTGGGGAAAAGAGGAATAAGTACAAAAGTGTGCATATGTTGTATAAGTCTTCTGACACACATCTGAATTTGAAACAAAAACACAAAATCACCTCCCAGCTACTTCGAACAACCTGAATGATCAACACCAGTGTGTTATAAAGATCCATTTCCTACCTGCCATTTCATACTGGTCAGCCATGGTGCAGTGCTAGAGGTGGCAGCCTGGCAGTATGTTGCTCTGTATAAAATGGGGTGTCCCAAGAGTGGGGAGAGATATCTCCACGCCACAGGCTGCAGAAGAGGGAGGGTGTGGCGGCTGGGGGACACGCTCTACAGATTGAACGCCCTGGGCTTACTCAACAGGAAGCCACTGAGCAACTCTGCAAGAGCCCCGATAGCAGCCCCTCGCTATGACTCCTACTGGGTGTGGCTCTGCTGTTTTTCCTCTGATGATGCTACATTTCTGCAGCATGTAGAGAACTTCAGTGTTCTCTCCCAAAACAACGTCCTCTCCAATCATCTCTCTTATCATGGGCAACGTTTTAATAATTGATCAATAACTAACACACACTACTAGTCTGTGGGAATTGGCCATTTAGGTGAACCTGTACAAATAGCTAAAATTTGGAGACCAGTGGAGCAGTATAAAGCCCCGAAATACAAATATTGCTGGTTCCAATTTAGGCATTGTGGCAGCAATCTGCGAGAAGCGGATGCACACTTTACTCCATGAATTTGGCACCTTGGCCATGCCATGTACAATCGGCACCCACCAACACTAGAAAGTCAAGGTTTATTCGGTGTTGAGGTAATAGAAGGGGCATATATTATAGCATCCCAAAATAAATAATAAACTTTTTAGGTCTCATTGTTATTGAACATTATTGTTCTTCAAATGCAGTCATCCAAGGTTTTGACATCTGCCATTATTTGGGAAGTTGTCAATTTGAAAGTAAAGATGCATAAAACCATAATCTTTGGTTCCCGTGCATGTTTCCCTGTCAGTGGATAAAGAGTTCAATTAACTAATTAAGCGCTCAAGCTGGAAAGAAAATCAGAAATGCTCCGACTCTCAAGGAGTGAATGTGAGGAACACGGCAGTACTTCATCATCAAAACAACCACATGCATCGGAGGACAAAATGAATTGGAAATAAATAAAATTGTTTGGAAACTGGCACTGCAATGTGAGGGAGTGGCCAAACAGGCTCCTCCCAGCTCCCCACCAACAAGAGCGACTGCACATCTTACACCACATCTCAACTGATCTCCCTCAGGTCACGGAGGAGCCATAGAAATGAGTGCTGAGCAGCTATCACAAAAGCCCGACCCCCATCTCCCTCCCTTCCTCTCTCACTGTCTCTGTGTGCTTTAAGAGGGGAGGAGGGGGAGAGTTGCAGCTCCATGGCAGTTTCAGGGTCACAGATCAGCAAACACAACCACTCTGCTCTAATAGCAGCTAATTCTGGGCTGGCTGCGTGTCACATGTGAGGCACATGTGATAGGTCATGTTTCACTGAACATTCCCCAATAATTGCCTGGAATATATATATATATATATACACACATACATAATAGCATCCCCACCTGCTGGTTTCTAGAATTAACAGGTTTTCTTTTCTTTCATCTCCATGGCAGATTTTGCCAAGATGCAGCAGCTTGTTGGAAGGTGGATGACTGGGCAAGACACAGTGAAGGTTACATAACACTGAGCCTTAATTAACATGTGCCATCTAGGGCTCTGTGGTTGTGTCTAAAGCTGTGCACTTATGCACATTTTAATAAAGCTGGACTTGCCGACTGGCATTTTTAGTAATTGTATGGCATTTTAAGGCTCCATCTTTCATAACATGGTGCATTTGACCATAGGACTTGGGAAAAAAAAAAAAAATCACAAAATCATGAATGTAGTTCACAGTTTGCTGAAATTGTCAAGTCACAAAATACATGTTAACATCTTCCGTGGTGCCATAAGGAGGTATAATGGTTCAGTGGGAATGTAGATTTCTATGTAGATGCTTGTAGGTTTTACTTTTTTCTTCAGTGCAATGAGCTAATAAGCGCATACATAAAACAGTTAAGTCCGAGGTATGTGCTAAGGGGAGGGGATGGCCTGGGAGAAGTGGCAGTAACACAACAGAAGGGCTAATAATGCATAACTACACTGCAGCATAAGGAATCCCTTCATATACAGGTGTGAGACTCCCACCACCACCCTTTACTGCTTCTCAGCTCTACCACCAGGTCGCTATACACTCACCTAAAGGATTATTAGGAACACCATACTAATACTGTGTTTGACCCCCTTTCGCCTTCAGAACTGCCTTAATTCTACATGGCATTGATTCAACAAGGTGCTGAAAGCATTCTTTAGAAATGTTGGCCCATATTGATAGGAGAGCATCTTGCAGTTGGAGATTTGTGGGATGCACATCCAGGGCACGAAGCTCCCGTTCCACCACATCCCAAAGATGCTCTATTGGGTTGAGATCTGGTGACTGTGGGGGCCAGTTTAGTACAGTGAACTCATTGTCATGTTCAAGAAACCAATTTGAAATGATTCCACCTTTGTGACATGGTGCATTATCCTGCTGGAAGTAGCCATCAGAGGATGGGTACATGGTGGTCATAAAGGGATGGACATGGTCAGAAACAATGCTCAGGTAGGCCGTGGCATTTAAACGATGCCCAATTGGCACTAAGGGGCCTAAAGTGTGCCAAGAAAACATCCCCCACACCATTACACCACCACCACCAGCCTGCACAGTGGTAACAAGGCATGATGGATCCATGTTCTCATTCTGTTTACGCCAAATTCTGACTCTACCATCTGAATGTCTCAACAGACATCGAGACTCATCAGACCAGGCAACATTTTTCCAGTCTTCAACTGTCCAATTTTGGTGAGCTTGTGCAAATTGTAGCCTCTTTTTCCTATTTGTAGTGGAGATGAGTGGTACCCGGTGGGGTCTTCTGCTGTTGTAGCCCATCCGCCTCAAGGTTGTACGTGTTGTGGCTTCACAAATGCTTTGCTGCATACCTCGGTTGTAACGAGTGGTTATTTCAGTCAAAGTTGCTCTTCTATCAGCTTCAATCAGTCGGCCCATTCTCCTCTGACCTCTAGCATCAACAAGGCATTTTCGCCCACAGGACTGCCGCATACTGGATGTTTTTCCCTTTTCACACCATTCTTTGTAAACGCTAGAAATGGTTGTGCGTGAAAATCCCAGTAACTGAGCAGATTGTGAAATACTCAGACCGGCCCGTCTGGCACCAACAACCATGCCACGCTCAAAATTGCTTAAATCACCTTTCTTTCCCATTCAGACATTCAGTTTGGAGTTCAGGAGATTGTCTTGACCAGGACCACACCCCTAAATGCATTGAAGCAACTGCCATGTGATTGGTTGGTTAGATAATTGCATTAATGAGAAATTGAACAGGTGTTCCTAATAATCCTTTAGGTGAGTGTACAACTCCTGTGCCTCCCTCACTCCAGGTCTCCGGCTGGTAAACAGTGGTCCTCCCGGTGTGCTAGGTCCGGCTGCCCCTACAGGCCTTTGGTTTGGCTGCAGTGCCGGGGTTTTCATCATCGCACACAAAACGCATCCAGCCGGCGTCATATTAAGCGTCAAACGCATTTTGAGCTCGGCGCTACTGTGAGTGAAGCGGAGCGTTGCTTTTCTCATCGCTTACATTCACCGGTGACCGCAGGGGCCCCGGCGACACACATGATCAATTAAAACGCATGCAAACAAAAGACAAGTTTGTCATTAATGTACCGATGCATTTTCCGCATCTCCCTTACTGTCCTAACGCATACTGCAATGGTCATAATCATGACTGATGATAATTATAATCAAGTGTATTCATATGCCACTATATATAATAATTGGTACAGTTACAAATATACTCTATTTTAAATCACACAGGGTGCCACGTCTAAACGTGAAGACACCGAGTTGTCAACAGTTAACACAGCAGCCTCATCATCCAGGGCTTGACGTCATGTGCGCGAAATCGAGCTGAAACTGACGCGCTAAACGCACTGCTAACTGCGCCACAGAAGAGCGGATTTGGCGCCGACCTGTGGGGATAGAGGATAATACAGTTCATTTATTTTAATGGATACATTTCTTGTTTTTATGTAATCTGCGACGCGTCTAAGCTCGGCCTGATGGAACAGCTTTACATAAAAGGCAAGGGAGGAAAAACGACAATAGCAATAACACTAAGACATTAATTTAAGCAAGTGGAGTACATATACAGATAATTGAGGGAGCACTTCAAATATGTATTTGTATATATTTGTATATATAAAATAAAGTGTTGTGTTGCCCTAGCCAGCAGTTACAGACCGGGGCTCTGCGCAGCTGGCAGGGCCATCACTGTCCTATGGCAGGTGGCTGCTGTTGGGTTGAATATCCGTTACATTTGGACAGCAGCCTCTGTCCCAATAACAGTATTTTAGCTTTCAACGGAAAACGGAGAGAGCAGCTACTGAAGTCTAAAAGGCTCTTCTCCTTTAGGGGGGAGATTACGTTTTCATGAGAGCCGTGTAGAAGGCATCCATTTATGCCAATGTCTGCGTACACTGCCCGTCACAATTATGGAGCCATCCGAAATACATACCAGTATAAAACTGCCTCAATGCAAAATGACACTCTTTCAACCACAATGTTACACTCTCAGTTTGTAACTATGGGTTATAATGTATACACAAGATACATAACACTCTTGCAGATATATTGCATCATACAAACCACATTAAAAACTTCAACGGTTAAAACCTACCCAGTAATGACAGATGTCAAAAGCCAACGTGTAAACTCTTCCAAGGTTACAAGATGCATTCTCTCACAACTTCCTGGATAGTGGAAAAACTACAAAAAACGGATTCGTCTTCTCCACAGCAATGCAAGTCATTAGTATCAAGTCAACGAACAAGATGACAATACGACAAGATGTCAAGATGTAGGGGAGACTGTGAAAGTAAACAATTCCACAATCAAAAAGGGGGGAAAGCAGCAATCTGCATCGATCACATTGGTCACAGTGCATTCCAACACGGACATTGCTTGAATCATGCCCCTCAACTATGCTGGTTTGTATGAATGATAAGGAAACAGTAATGTATCCTACAGTGTCTGTTCACAAGGTAAATACTAGCTCTCTTACTCCAGTACAATCTGCACAAAGTAACTGGTTTAGTAATAACAAGGGCCGTTTAAAAACAAATGCCATCACAAAAGTCCAGCCTGAGGTTACTGTGCCATATGCAAAAAAAAATACAATGATCATAATTATTGCTTATTTGCATTTTGTCCAAACTGAAAATATTCACTTTTGTAGGTACCCAAACAAAATGACAACTTTTGTAGTTTTGCAAACTATTTTAAGATATCTGGAAATAGTTTAAAGATATCTTGAGATAAAGTTCCAGCTATCTTAAAATGTTCTTTTAAACAAGATATCTTGAAGATATTTAATCAATACATCTCAAATTCATTTAGATGCATGTCAAAATATCACTGTTTATGCAAGATCTCAAAATATTGGAAGACATCTTTAATTCATTTACCAATATCTATTATTTAAAGATATCTTGAAATTAATTTGCAGATCTCTAAATGATAATTGGTTTGACATACACCAGTCCATACTGAAGACAATGTCTGCAGCAAATACAGAAAATGCATGTGTAGGCGCTTCTTAACTATAAATCCACCAACTCACATATTAACACTTATTTTCAAGAGCATGATTTGTTCCGTGTGTCACGTAACGGCTTCAGAGCTGAACAATAAAGAACAGAGCATTGTTTTTTGGTGCATCTGACTATCCCTTGCATCTCTCATGTTCCAAACTTTCTAAAACAGGAGGGTATAGGGAAAATAGTTTTGAGAGAAACGAAGGGTGGTAAAGTAGCAGTTTGTATTACATGTGTACAACCTAGCTTGTTCGAGCAGCCGCTGTGCTATGGTTTTGATTAGAGCCTGGGCCTCTTGGGAGCAATGTGGTTTTGAGGGTGGAAACGCAGTGTGGTTGACTAGCCTTCTTCACCTCAGCAATTCCCATGTTGCATGTGTGTGTGGCCAGGGCAGACACTGATCTTGACCCCAATACATTGACTCCAGCCCAGGTCAAAGCCATCATATATAGCTTCAGGTTAGGAAAGGGAGAGACGATTTGGCCATGAGGATGAGGCCATCACTAGTGGAATGAGTCGAGAAGCTGCTGTGAAGGCGGTGTTTGGGTTGGAGGCAAAGTGATGAACGGTGGGAAAGTATGTGTGTCGCTGGATACTTATTCTTGGGAAGACAGAAGCCAGGCGCGAAATTGGGGTTGTCCTTCTCCCGAACCTCAGTTTAAAATGCCATTTACCACTGAAACCGGTGTTGCAGTGTAGGTTAATGGTAGGTTGAAACCATAACCATGACCCCAGTTCAACAGATGTCAAAAACAAGGCAAAAAATTATAGTCAGAAAAAATGAATCGGTTAGACATCAGGGCTGGCACACCCCTTGTAAAGCTGCTTCTAGTCCCGAGATGCTCAGATTAGACTTCATATAGAAAAATAAATCAATCTGTGCCAGCTGATTGGGCAAAGAGGCTCCCCTGCCAGCAGGCACACCCCAGCCATTGTGCAACACTAAACAGCCTGCCTTTTGTTTGGTTGCCATTTTAGTGCTTTAAGTAATTTTCCTCTAATGAACGGAGCCACGTGACTTTCTGCATGAAGTAGCACAGTTCCTTTGGATACTGTACATGTGTGTGTGTGAGAGAGAGAGAGAGAGAGTGTGAGTGAGTGAGTGAAAGGGAGGCAGAGAGGGGGTACAGCACAGGCAATCTGTTTCTGCAGCTTTGTTGTTTTGGGATGTTTTATTTTAGGAGAGAGGAACAACTTGCTTTTTTCCTCCCTGATATTTATACACTACACAAACAAGACCAGGCATGTAGCAATTCAATTTAATCTAGAATGCATAGCTGTAAGAACAGGCGGCCCTGTTGTATGTAACTACGAATGCCACACTGGCACTTACAACACACGCACACCATGAGTCATAACATGTGCCCATGTAAACATGCATGTGGTTTACCCAGGCAGGCCTTCATAAGCCCAGTGAAATGCACACAAGATGACACACTTGCATGCAAACCACCAACACAGCTCAGGAATGTAAACCAACCTGACTCCCCATATGAACGACTCTGCTTTTTACATTACAGAATTATATGGAACTCCAAAACGTATACAAGCCTGGCATAGTCTAACGTGCTGAACAATCAAATTGGCATTGCCCAGAGTGCCAGAATAAATATCTTCCCTCTACCCATATGACAAAAGCGAGACAAGATATTGTGGTGTTGAGCCTGCTCCTTTTTGTGCTTGGTGTTGTGTCCCACCCATATGATGGCCCTGGAGACAGCTCATCTTGATACTGTGCTCTACAACAGAGTGGATTGCGTTAAACATGACAAGCAATTTGGAAAATCATTTTTTTTGTTGGTGTGCAAAATACTGCTATCCAGATATTCCTGTTTGAGTCCAATAGAAAAGAGCAAGGAGGAACAAACACACACACACACACATATATACACACACTTAAAACAGAACTGGGTCAGGCAGTAAAGAGGCAGCTACATCACTGCTTGTGCGCTCTGTCTGCTTAAAAAGAAAAAAAAAGAAAAAGAAGAAAAGAAACAAGAATAATCAAACAGGACACACGTCGGTGGAAAATTCCATGACCAGGCTCATAAAAAATGTACTCTTGTGAACATAATCTGCTTGATTTTAAACAAATGTTATGCACCAAATGTTGGTCTGTTTATCAGTCAAGCTGCCAGAAAGGCTTTCAAGGCAGAGACTCACAGCGAGATACAAATCTAAAAAAAAGAGGGGCAGCGCTTTCCAAAATTGAACAATTTCTCTCAGATGCCACAAGCCTGGTTAAAACCAGTCCAAACTTGTATCTTTCTAGAAGATCCTTGTCTTACTTGAAATATCGCCCCCCCCACACACACTTTTCCTGCAAATAAACCTTAGAAAAAAGGGACACATATTATTACGTGAACGTTAATGGGCTGAAATGTCAGTTTTTTTGTTCAGTGAATTCAATCAAATGAACCCACTCCACCAGGTTTCTCTGAAATTCAGTAGGTTGTATTAATGGAAGCTGGGAGGCTGGTGGGTCTTGTGAATATTTATACAGAGGTACTACTGGAGGAACGACATCAAACAAGGATTGTTTTTTTTCCCCATCTCTTCGGTATATGACATCTGTCACGTCCCCCAAACATCTGCCTGAATCCTGTACCAGTGCAGATTTATACAGTAGTAAAACTCACAGGCAGCTTGTATTACAGCCCTGCATTTAACACAAGATTATTTTCCCTAGTTGTCCATAGTTGCTCCTAGCTCTAGCAATTAGAGGAAACAAATGCCGTTTCCTCACTGAATAAAACAGCCCTGTCTGGTTTGCAAATTCAAACTGACCATATCTTGGTCCATCACATCTACCCTCCTACACAATCTCAGCACTGCCCCGCCCTGTACAGCCCAGCATGCAGACACCCTACCCTGTTACAATCTGGAAACCACAGTGGCACAATACAGAGCACCCTCCAACACCCATGTATGTGGTTGCCTGGCCTTATTCGTCATGACATTCACACCAGGGGTGCAGATCAGCCCAACCAAGGCCGTGCCCTCCTCCTGGAGCTCCTTAGAAACACAGATATCACGTTATCCTGATTAAATTGAATACGGCCATTAAAGCGAGACAGAGCACTCCAGATTGAATTTGCTGCCTCTGAGGTCCCCAGTGCAGGAGCTGGGTATTAAATTTGTTGTCCCCTCAGATCTCCAGTCGTGTGTAATTTGTATTGAATTTCCCACACTGGATAAGAGGACCTCAGCACTGAGCCAGTGTAACTCCACAAAGCCTAACAGACATTAGAGATGATGACGATGATTAGGACCATCAATCTTATGATTACTGTGCATGAGACCGCCTGAACTGGGCCCCGGTATCTTCATGTATTAGAATCAAATAGACGTAGAAATACTGACTATGCAAAATTGAGTCTGCCGAAAAAATAGCGTTGGAGGACACTGTCTGAACATCAGTTCTCATTCAGAGGTGACCCAAAGCTGTACTGCTAGCATGAAGCTAAAATGCAATATGGCCTTTCTGAAATTAAACGGTTTTGTGTCACAGGGACATTTTGCACAGTCACCAGGCTCCTGCCCTGTACACACTTGTTGACATTTGCAAGCCAATCATAAATATATCATTCCAATACCTTTTTGATGACAATAGTCAGCTTACATTATGGATGAGAAGTCTAAGGCACTTTGATAAATAGTCTCACCAGTTCTGCTACAGGGAACTGTGCGAATTTGACCTTTCTCATGTCAAGTATTTTGTATTTGAGGATGCAGACTCTCCGAACAGGATTGTGCAAGTCTGTGCGTTCATATTAGTAAGCATCCTCTGCCTGCTTCCAAGATTACATGTGATTACATACATGCGTGTGTTTGTAGATGTTATAAAAGCACTGGCCACTTTTTCCGGTTAGTGGTTTTCCCCCCACCGATAAAAGCTCTTTCTGTCCCCCCTGCTCTGCCCTGGCCTCCTCTGACCTGCCCCAAACTCGATCCTGCCCTTGCCTGTTCCATCTCATCCTGACCCTCCATCGAAAACAAACCTGGCAAATCAAGCAACAGATGATCCCCAAAGAACAAAATCCAAACAGAAACCAACCTTTTTGCGTTCACACTAACGGCCTCACTGGCAGATTATCAAAATATAGCAGAAAACAGGCAGAAAACACAGGAAAAGAAAGAGTCCTTCTTCAGCATTGCCTGTGAGTGGAGCTGTTGTCTTAAACTCTAGCCCCCCCCCCCCCCAGCAGTGGTAAAGGGGGCAAATTAGCCTGGGTCCTCCTGTCCCTCATTCTGCCCCCGAGGGTAACAGTTCTGCCCTACCCCCTACCTTCCATAGCCCTCGCTCACATTACTTTCATTTCCCTCTTTTATATCGCAGCCATAAAACTCCAAAAGTCAACAACAAGAACAACAGCAACAATAACAACCAAACTCAACTTTCCCCTACAGTGGTCAGCACAGGAAAAGAAAACACACAAGCAGAAAAACACTATTCCTCCCCCCTTTCTTGCTGAAGTTTCCATCGGATCTGGTTTGTCTTTTTATATATACACATGCGTATGTCAATCTGATGGCAAAGAATACAACACTGCGCACAAGAAACTAACCCTCCCCACACACACACAAAAATCATAAATTGTGCATACCCCCCACCAGGAAAAAAAGCATAGATCTTTTCCTCTGCAATTACTTTCAAAACCCAACAGGCCCTCAAGTCCCATTCCACACGCTCTGTAATGGAGATAATTGACTGCACATTTGAATTAAACAGGAGGAGAGAAAAACAGAGTCCCTCCACTACCACCACCACCACCCCGAAACAAAATGTTTGACAAAAAAATCCAGGCACTTACCGGGGCAAGCGCAACCTACGGACATCTTCTCACATGTTTGGCCTTGCTTGGAACAGAATGGTTGTGTGTCCTCCACACGTAGCTAGCATGGATTTTTCTCACTGAGGACCAAGAAAAACAAGAGTGAGTGTGTGTGTGTGTGTGTGTGCCTGTGTGGGTGTGGGGGGGGGAGAGAGGGGTGGAGGAGGTGGTGGTTGAAAGGAGGGAGGTTGTGGTGGTGGTGGTGGCGGTGGTGGTGGAAAAGAAGAGGGGGGGTGGAGGAAAGAAATAAAGAGAAAAAAAAAAAAAAAGAGAGAACGCAGGCAGGAAGAAGGAATTATATTCCAGTAGAGCTAGCTTGGCTCCGAGTCATTAATATGTAAATTGCAATGCTGGTGGGAGGAGAGAAAACGAGAGAGAGAGAGACAGAGAAAAAGAGCGAGCGCTGTCAAAATGACCTGTGAGACAGATTTCAGAGAATAACAATCATGTGATGGTTTTTTTTTTTTCTCTTTTAAAGATGTACTAGCTATTTTTTTCTCTCTTCTTCTTCTCTTCTTTTCCTCTCTGTGATAAACACTCGCAGTGGGAGCTGTGCACCAGGGAGGTTTTCCGAGGGACTCATTATTGCTCAATTGTGTTACTCCAGCAACGCAGTTCAGCGAAGGCAAAGCTGCCTGACGTAACCGGGGGAGCCTGTCACAGCCGCTTCTCACCCTTTTAGGAGTGAGACGTTTTGGCTCCTGCATGACTGATTTTTTTTTTATCCCACCCCCCCTCTCTGTTTCAATCATTTCTCCCTGCCTTCTATTCTCTGTTCTCTCGCTCTCTACTACACACTTCCGTTTGATTCTTTCTTTTTAAGATAAACGGCGCTGAAAGGAAATGACAATCATTTTAGGATATCACTATATGTAACCACTTGATCACTAAATCGTACAGATCAGAAATTAAAGGTAGAAATTGACCCCCCCACACATAAAATACCCATCTCAGCCTTTCCCCAGGTTTCACCCTTCATTTCTTTCTTTCTTTATTTTGGTCAACCTGACCCTGCCCAAGTTCTTCACTGCCACCCCTGACACTCCCTCGCTCCTTTACCTCCCTCTTGCCCTAACCTCCACCCTTTACCCACTGCCTACACCGATCCCTTCCTTCACACAGATGTGGTCCCTCTCTCTCTCTCTCTCTCTCAAGCCGTTTCTCTTTTGATACAGAACTAGATCCCCTTCCATGGTCAAACCCCTATGGAATACTCATACATTATAAAACATATTACAAATATAGTGTAAATCAAAGTATTCCATTTGGGATCCCCCAGTTTTAAAGTGTTAAAGCCAGTCACTTCCGAACAAAATGACTGGTGCGCTCCCGTCAAGCCCTCTCTGTCAAATCAATTACTGAAAAAGACATGGAAACGCAGAACTCGGCGGCAAGATCAGGTTATGTTAAGAGGGCACTCGTCTCTCTTCTCTCAACCCCTTGGGAAAACAGAACACATGGGCATCCTTGATGATGCAGACCATTTCCAGATTGAGCCCTTCCACTAAACCAGGTCACAAACGTCACAGTAGAACAGACAGCACTTTTAACCTCGCACTCTTCTACTTTGCTACATCCCTGCTCATGCCAGGAGCAATGTGATCGAATCCCACCGCACTGGAGAGATGTGAGACTTTGATCCATCCACCCCCTCCCCTCCATCCATCTCCTTGCGGCATCTGATGTCACCAAAACACACTGTGAAGACAACTGAATGCACGCTTCTCTGCCTCGCTGTCTCTACAAAAACAAAAATGGTCCTTCTCTAACCGAGTTCATTGCCCTTTCTTTCTGTCCCACATCCTCTCCACGCAGCCCCCTCCTTCCCACTCTCTCCCCAATAGAAACATACCCCTCACCGGAGCCCCCATCCCACTGGCACACTGACAATTTAACTCTGGGGAAGAGAGGGGGGGGGGGATTGAGACATCAACACATCCCACTGAGCTGAAGTACAACACGGGAAACAAGAGTCAATATGCACATCAAAAGCATAACATTCCTCAATAATATATATATATATATATATATATATATATAGCTACACTACATGTATATATAGATACACACAGACACACACACACACACACAGATAGAAATAGAGATAACTGCATCCTTCCATGAGTATTATGCTCATTGTGATTACCTTTTCTGTTCTCTCTCTCCCTTTGGTAACAGTCTCTGCTGTGTCTTGTTGCTCACAAGAGCAGTATGGGGGACGAGACAGACGTGGAGGCTGAGTGCAGAGGATGGAAAAAAAGAAAAAAAAAAAAAAAAAAAGGAGAGAGGAGAGGAAAAGAGAGAGAGAGAGAAAAAAAAAAAAACGGGAAAAGGTATCGGAGCGGCGGAGAGGAGGCGGGAGACGGGAGGGTTACACAGATCCAGCGGAATAAATAGAACGCGGGAGCCAGGAAAAACTTCTCACTCGCACCCGGAGAGGGCACCCTGCTGTCGCCATGGCAACGGCGGAGCAGGCAGCGCAGGGCACAAGGCACGGCTTTATCCTGCCTCAAACTCCCTGCAAAACGCGCGGCTCCAGGCAGGCAGGCAGGCAGGCGCCTAAGATTCAATTAACTCCCCGGATCCCGACTCTCTCCCGTTCTCCTCAGTCCCAGCACATGCCTGCCTGGGAGCTGCAAACCCCTGTAGATGAGCCCGGTCAAAGCAAAGCTGCGGCCCTCCATCTATATCTAGCTCTTCCCCCTTCTTCCCCCGAATTGCATCAACAGCCAGAGACAGCCTCGTCAAACAAGATGGAAGCATCAACATGGGCACGTCAGTTAAGATGTCAAATCGATCCCCCCCCCACCAGAAAAAGGATTGTCGGTGGCAGGGTGATTCTGTTGGGAGAACAGGTTAGTCTGGCACAGCAACTGGCAACTTCTAGGCCGCTTTGTCGGTTTTGGGGATTTATTTATTAGTGTGTTTTGCTCTGGAGTTACCGGTTAAAGAGGGGATGCTGAAAAAGCCCGCCCTGACCCAGGCAAATGCATCCTCTAAAACCAGACAGAGGAAATGTTAAGCTGTTTAACGCATTGCCTTTGCTAATGCACGTCAGTGTCGACCCGGAGCGGGCCCTTTGACACGCAGCACTCGACTGGAGCACAACCAGCACGACTTCCACACCCATCGTCTTAAGAGAACTATTGCAAACATGTTTCTGTAAAGGTATATCACTACACTTGCCTACATCAGAAATTGTTAAAAATATAATCATTTTCTCAACTGCCCAAGGGATACACATCAGATTTTTGCCAGTACCAGGTCTTTGCACACCAGATATACTGCAGTGTTTGAGTCTGCTCAGTTTTGTGCGTTTTATTTTTCTTTCTACGTCACGGGGGCTTCATTTCCACATGACAAGGCTGAGCTTGTGTTTCTACGCACCCTGGACTACTGTAGAGAAATACTGTGCATGGGAAACATTGTGTGTTCACCGACATTATCCTTGTTATAGCATTGAAATTGATATCAAACTGCTGGTGGATTTTGACTATAGTTAGATAGGAGAATAGGAACAATTGTGACACTGCACTGTACTTTACTTTTTATCCCCATGCCTTAAGTTCTCATATCTATATAGATACAAACACACACACACACGGTGTTAAACTACTTTATAATTGTTTAATTAGTTGCCTTGGACTAAGATAAGACGCATAATTGCTGAGAGTCGTAATTAAGGAGGTGGTTTTGGATTATACTCCATATTAGTGAGTAACTTACACATATATATTGTACAGAGAAAACAAGAATGAGTTGTTGGATGTTGCTTTCAAACTTTATGAGCATATCATTATATCACCTACAACACAATTTAATCTCTACCGAAGTCCCCGTTTGATCAGGAAATTAGATCAGCAGCTCGATGCGTGCTCTTACCTTGCAACTGGCCCTGTTTTAATTCCTCCCCGGACTTGCGCAAGCTCCTTCTTCCTTTCTTTCCTCCTCTCTTTCTTTTCAATAAAACACAAGTACAAAAACAAAACGGCCTTTCTCTGGCCTCGGCGACCACAGCAACACTAACCAAACCCGGGGACTGAAACGGATATGAAAGGACAGTCCGGTAAAGCAGGTTTCCAGGTGCAAGCGGCTCTTCTCCGAAAGCCAAGCAGACGCCTTGCTCGGCGCCCTGAGTTTGAGAGGCTGCGGGGCCGGGCGGACACACCTCCGGCTGCGACCACTAGGACGAGTCCCGAGAGAAGCCGAGAGCGACCGGACAGCCTGCCATAGTTTTCCTTGCATACCTTAATCCTTATCTAAGCGGAGGGGGGTTTGTCTTCCGCGGAAGGAGCATTGTGGGAACTGTGTAGAGTTTGGGGGGTCAGAGGACCGTGCAACCAGCCCAGGCTTTTTTATGACATGCATTGCTCAGCATTTGGCAGTTGCAATCTGCGATATTATACAGACACGAACATGCCTATTTATTTGTATATCTCGCTTCTGGCAGACTCCCGGCCATTTTCTGTGGGAGGGGGATCTTGTCGTGCTTTTAAAGCCAGCGGATCATTTCCCAGGGCTTTCCTGTGTGAGTGGAGGGGGAGGGGGCTGTTGATGCAGGGTGACCCACTTTAGTGGCCCCCCTCCCGCTCTGAAGATGCTCTGGCCCCATTTTGCAGGGTGAGTGAAACAGTGTGGGGGTGTGGGGTGGAGATCAGGGAGTGCTGTGCTGAGCAAACACAGGTGACACACAGCACTGCAAACCCTGTAAACAAGAGGGCCCTCCCGTCTCAGGCTGCAGACTCCCCAGGGTGGTGCGAAGGAGTGGGAGAGGGGTCTACTAACTAAATGTGCACTTCCAAGCGAAAAACTGAACACAAAAACTGTGTATCTGGAACACACAATGCCCCCTGATCAGATTAAAACAAGCAACCTTGAATCAAGGCAACTGCAGCAAAACACCAAGCACAAAAGGGACTTGACACAAACATATCCTCGTCAGATGGCCAAATACAGTACCTAATGCAGCAAATAAGGTGCAGATAAGCTTGAAAGGCTATGTTGGACTACGAAGTAAAGGTTGCAATCTGATTTTCAGTAGTGATCAGTGAAGCAGCGCTGTGCTGGTGATAACAGTTTATAGGCAGCAAAGCAGAGAGTAAATCTACGAATGCATTCTGACTATTCCCTGCCCAAGAAGATAATCTTGCAGAGATTCATGGCAAATCATTTTACACAAGGGTTTTAAGAGATTATCCTTTTTTATGTGACTGTGTATGTGGCTCCCTGTGTGAACGTTATACGGACGCTTGGATACAGGAAACTGGAACTGGAACGGTCGCTCGTGCATTATTTAGGGAGTTTGGTGAGGGTAGAGATGTCAGCTGTAATTAAAGAAGGTACAGCTAAGAATAGATTGCATGGAAACCAGGCTTTTAAATTTGTCAGGAGCAAAAGCTGGAATGGCTCCATATTTGGATGGATGTAAAGCCTCATGTTGTGTGTCTTATCCAAACAATTGAACGTCCCGCTGTTAATTTGCTCAGAGGGACGGCGTAGTTCATTCTGAAAGAAGCGTCCATGTTTTCTTTCTCTGTAAATGTTTGTCAAGTGCCGTTTGCAAATTGGGTTCTTTCATTTAAACATGTCAGTCATTATTTAGGAAAGCATGTAAAAAGCTTGCCAAAAGGCCCAAACTGCATTCTTCCTTCTGCATAACTTAAGTGCCTATTACATATAGAGCTTTCAGTAAAGTTAGCATTTCACTATTAAATTGTGTTTAGCCACTTATAAGAAGCTGGTGTGGTCCCACAGACTCTTTTGAGACTGGATACTTTGTAATGGGACCCTACGTAAACAAATTAGCGTGTTAACTAATGCCATAATCTTTTCTAAAATAAACTGTGATAATACTTTACTTTCTCATTTTGTTTTCATTTTATTTAAATATGATAATTAGCCAATGTAAATAATATTAAATGTGACAGAATGGTAACAGATGTGTTGCTCTGATTCATTTATGTTCACCGTGCAAACAGCTTTTCAGTAGCCAACTACTACCGTACTCGTCGATTCTGGAACTTAAGGTGATATTAAATGAAGACATTGAGTAGCAGTATTACTAAATTAATTCAAGATTAAGGATTGGTTTAATTTTCAGGATTTGTTCTATTTATATTAAAAGCTAAGTACCGCGTGAAGAAGGGCATTTTTTAGTGGTGTTCGGATGCTTAAATGCACTCATTCAAATCTTTCAGTTTCAGGACATTGAAGGACTATGGACATAAGACCCTACGATGAATATATTGACTTGTTATTGTTTTGTGTAATTATCGCATATAAAAAAAGGAATGGCAGACAGAAACTGAAAAGCAAACAGAGTGAAAAGGGATACAAAAGTGCACACAGAGGAGATAGCAAGCCCACAGCTAACACACAATTACACACAAAACTATGGCAAGCCAAATTGATAATGCAACTATTTACAATTGGCTCTGTCTATTCCACTGTCCATAATGTCCAGGAAACGTTATAAGAGCTGCTCCCACTATGCCTTGCGTTGGCAGCATCTGTGCTGAACACCTGCTGGCACTACATTACATTATATATATATATATATATATATATAATATTTTTGTTCTGACATTCTGAAAGGCTTTGAATGTTATTATCTTAACGTTATTTAGATATCACTGTCAACTATGCAAAAGGCATGACCAGACAGATAGTCGAAATCTGACAGCGTTGTTTCCTTGTTTCCAATAGGCTTGTTAAAACAAATCACAACTCAAAACTTCCAGCGGAGCAGCTGTCAATCTGATGCTTTTCATCGGCGAAGTGGGCGGGGCCTCGAATTTCGGCGTTACCGTAAAGCCAAGAAAGGACGCGCACTCCCTGATATTATCTATCTTTGGATCTTTTTTCCGTCATGCTATGATTTCGTTTTTCTGATCGCAAGTCAGATACTATTACAGGCTATCAAGTTAGATTGCACAGTATAATACACTATGCCAAGCTCTGATATTTGATGCTTCTGAATTAATTTTCCCGTAATGTGATTTATGGTGGTCCATACATTTGTCGTCGGTTTTTATGGTACTAGCCCTGACAGGCTCCGGCTTCTTTGCGGCATAATGATGTTACAGCCAATGTCGTAACAAGGAAAGACATACGCCACAATCGTTTCAGTCTCCACCCAGTGTATTAACAAAAAATGGCTGCTTTTCAACGTGTAACAAATTATTCAATTATATCAGTGTGCATGAAAACTTGACTATTAGTGTTTTAGCTCACCTAGTATACCAGAAAATACAAAATATATACAATATTGCTTGCACAATTACAGACACTTGTTTTAACGTTTTATCTTTGCAAGCACTGCAATAAACACTTAGTAATAAAATACGCGACTATGTATGTAAGCGTTAAGTAATCCACATGTCTTAAACGTGTAGGGGTTATACATTACTTTAAAGAACACACTAGGTATGTTAGATCCGGCTTTAATGATAGCCTAGTATACTATGTACAACAAAAACGTGTTGTAACGAGAGAAAAGTTGTAAAAATAAATTGTTTCGTAGGCTATTCAATACTGTTGCTCAGTCTTGATTTACGAATTGAATCAAAGCCACTGAGTGTGGCTTTCAGAAGAACAGATTTTAATTCAAACTCCTTCTTGGTCAAGCCTTTCCAATCGTGCAGTACAAAAAAAACATGGCGCAGCCCTTCCTGCACCCACATGTGATGGGCGGGGCTGACCTCTGACCCCGTGTCTCACTTCTGTCTTGCCGGGAAAGCGCGCACCACGTGTCCCACGCCGGTCGGCGCTGTTGCTGTTCAGATCCGCTTCATGAGCAGAGATCGCAAGGGTGTAAGATGGCGGCGCGGTGGGGAGCAGGCGAGGAGACACTAACCGCCGGCAACATGGCATTCTTCACCACGTATGCACTGGACGAGGTAATGGGGTGGCAGAGCTGATTATGGGGATACTGGCAGTTTAAGGGCATTTTGTCGCGGGTGGCCGTGGGCGAGATCGGAGCCTGCAGTCCAGGATGCGCGCTGGCGAGTGACACGTGGATGTTGTAGTGCCCATTCAAATGCATCAGCGCTGGGTAAAATGGAAGAAGAGAAAACATGGGGACGTGTTGTTTGTCAAATTAGACTGAAAACTAACAGTGATCCATGGACCTAAAACGCCAGGAAAAGGGAAATGCGTGCGGAGTTAATACGAGTTATCCACTGTCTGGGTGGGAAACGCGACCCGATGACGAAAAAAGTGGAGCTTCTCTGGTGAGAAGGGAAAGTTTTTTTTGTCCCCCCCTTGTGTGATTATGCAGGTCTTTTGATTTGAGGGCTTTGCTATGTTAATAACATTGATATTGATTTTGAGCAGTCGTTATTGTCGATCGATCTGACCGTAATCGTGTACTACCGCGATTCTTGGAGTCGGCATGAATGTCTGCATTTCATACTTGATTTAAATGGAGGATTCGATTTTTAATCTGAATGATCCACCCAGAATCAGTTTCCTTATTGTGTGAAGGCGTGATAAAGAAAATCGTGCAGTTGGTGTGTTGCATGTATGTGCCACACTGGGCTGTTTGAGTCATTTCCACGTGGTTTGTTGGCGAGAAAATGAATGAACAGCCGCAGGAGAAGGAACGCAATGGCGAGGTAGCAAATGTGGCAATCTGTCATTACCTCACCTCAGGACAGGCCACACTTCTAAATCTGTTAACATGGCATGTCAGGTACAGAACAGCAGATCTGAAATGGACTTATCTATCCTGCGTGGAGATGACCACACGAAAACGTAGTGCAATATCCACGGCAGTCTTTATTATTTCTGTCATCAGAATCGATGCATGTCTTCAGATCAACATGTGGGGGAAGTGACACTGCCCCGTTTGTTTTGATTTATGAAGATGGACTTATTTTGGACACCCGTGCTTTGAAATGATCCAAACGCATATGTGTCGGGACATGCATGTCTAGAAAGAATGCACATCTGATCCAGCACTCTTCACTCGCCCATTGCGGCCCGGTTTGTTTTTAACGGGACAACACGTGGGGTTGCAGGAGCGGCGCCGGCCGGTGAGTGTCGGCGTGCAGGCGGCCGATTATGTGCCGGGTGTCGCGTTTCCACCAGGACTAAGTATTCCTGATCACTCCCTATTATTTATGCACACGAAACTGACTCCTACAAACTGTTTTCCTACACCAGGCCGGATTGTGAAAAGTGCAACTGCAGTCTGGATCCCATCGGTTACATTGTATCAGGCTGCTGCGGCCTTCTGGGGGGGAGGAACCGGAAGTGGAAGTGCAGCTCCTCGTGTGGCTACAGTATCGATTCCTGAGCAAATAGTAGCGCTGCCCCCCCCCGGCCCAGTGCGTCCAGGGTGTGTCCGAGTTTGACACATGTTGTCCTGGCACAAAACAAACCGCCAGTGCCAACGCTTCCAGAATCGCCCTGATGCGATTGTTTTGGTTGGTATCCAGGATGGTGGGTGTGTGGGGGGCGGAATTTGTCATCCCAGAGTAGTTTGCTGCCTAACATCACTTTGGATGTTGAGGAGTCCGATTAAAGTATTTATTGCGCGTTTTAGGGGGCATGTGGCTACTGATTGGAATAGCAAGGCGCTGGTAGAGGATGATAACCTGTACGTAGACCCGGCTGCGCATTACCTCATGGTCTGCGTATTGCGGGAGCACCTGCGATTGGCCCGAATGCTGCCCTTCACCTGCCTCGATCTGCGCAGATGTGCTCAATCCCAGCCATCCCATTGGCGGAGTAGCGCAGGCGTGCGGAAACGTGCGCTGTATTAAAGCGAGCGGTGTGTGTGGCAGCGTGGACCCCGCATGGTCACCGGCCTTACTCAGCTCACCAGTTGCGGGATTGATTTGAGAGTCTTTCCCGTGGATTAAATAGGAAGAAGATCCGCTGTCAATTTCGCTAGGAATAGATTATGAAAAACTACCCACAACAATTGTAACGATTGTGTTTTAATGTCCTTTACAAATACCATGCTCGTTTAAACAGGGTGACCCACACTGAGCTGGAGGGGGTGCGTGGTTTTAACACCAGCACAAGCAAGGCCCCTCGACCTTTTTAGACTAAACGTTATTGCATCTGTTATTACTGCACATTGTTTGAATGCTTTTTTTTTAATGCACGTAAATAACGTTGTATAATCCTGGCTTCATTCCACATTCCCAGTGTGACTAACAATGTAAGAGAGGTGGAGACAATTTAGCTAGAAGGCAGCTTCACAAAAGGAGTTGTCAGGATTGATCATTTTTCTGTTTCCCTAACTCTGACATTTCTACATTTTTAAATCTACACAGTGAACAGATCCTGTCAGTGTTGGCCATATATTATCCCTTAAGTCAGTGGCAAATTCCTGTATACCCTCCTCACTCTGCAGGACGAACAGGCTCCTCTACTGACTGCATAGTTCACAGGCATCAGAACTGATCTTTAATAGCCATTTCTCAAAACCCTGCCAGAACCACTTTTCAAAACTTTTTTTTTTTTTTTTTAGAGCCTTCACTACATTTAAACAATTTCCCGAGATATATTTAAATTGAAAAGTATTTTACCGCACCTGTGTAGTCTGTAGCTAGATGCTTACAGTTTTATGTACAGCCTAGTATAGTAATGCATTCCTTGCTGCTTTTTGCATTTAAAAGCTGCAATTTAACTCCTTAACATTAGACTTCCACATTACCCATAGCTGTATATAAATAATGCTGAAGGTATAACTCATGTTATTATTTATTTGTTTGTTTCTTGGTAAACACCCTTATCCAAGGCAACTTAGTCTACACGAGCATTACATACATTTTTTTTTTTTACCATTACAAAAGTAGTATAATCAGTCGGTCTATATCCCCTGGTTGTAATGTTTTCGCATTGTTTTATTTTTCACTGTGTTATGACGGCCCTTTTTGCTCTTGGCTGCTGTCATCTCTGTAAACAAGGGTGCTTAAGGAATGTGTGCCTGTTGCTGTGAATAAAAGCATGTGACAAACCAAAGCAGTCTTCCTTTTGGAGAACACTTAAATCTTTCATGCTTTGTGTTTTGGCTCCCACTTAAAAGCCTTTGTGTATTAAATGGATTTATCAGTCAAGTTGCCATTCCTCCACCGCCATCTCAGTGTGACAACACTTTAATCGTGTCTTTTAGAAAAGGTGGTATGCTCGTGTACTGTTCATCTTCAGTTCTAGATCAATGGTAAATGTACACAAATGCTTGTCTGAACCAAGGTATTTGAAAATAGGCTGTAGTGCTGGGGTGGTGATCTTCTGAAAGCCATTTCCTGAAGGTTCCCAAGAAATCGTCTTCAACAGTGTGAACGGATACCTTGTTCCAGATACCCACCACTCTTAGTGTGGACAAGCAAATCCAATTTCTGTCTTGCTTATATCAACTTGTGTTCTCTGGTCCTTGTTTCCGATCTTTAAGTAGCCTACTGAGTTTGTCTGTATCATTCAGGGTTTTGGATTCTTGTCCACCTGTAATCTCTGTTCCACACTAAAGGGATTCTGTTCTCTTCGTCTGGCTTTGCAGAAGATCCCTTTGAGAGCTTTTGGATATTGGCAATGATGTTAACACACTGACCTAGATCCTTCTCATAAGTTGCTGATTTGGAGATGATTTACACTCCTAACATTGTCCACATCCCAGGCCTACATTGACCGAGATGGCCCGATATGTGTTTTTTTTTGCTTTCAGGCAGACGGCTCCATTCATGTCCCAACATGCTTTGGTCTGGTCAGCTGTTGGCCTTTGTTTGGGGGGGAGGCTAGATGGCCATTCAGTGGCCTAGACAGATAGTATGCTTTGGCTGCAGTTTTACAGAGTGCTGAATGCATGGGAGCTGACTGGATTTCCCTATGCTATGGACTCTTGTTGGAATTCTGTGGTGTTTTGAACCTTTTATCAACAAAGTGTGATCTGATGTCATTGCTTCACTGGCACAGTGTAACCAAGTAACAGGCTGCAGTAAAACTGTACTGCCCACCTTGGAGTGAATTCCTCTGCCAAGTGAATTAATGCCACCCACTGTAATTAACCAAAGCACTCATGAATTGCAAATATTCATTCTGTGCTGCGTTTGTTGGCAACAGTGTTGTACTGCAATAAAAACTGGAAATATGAATCTCTTTTGAATTAAGCTTTTGTCATCTTCATGCATATTTTCCCCCAAAAAATCCTTCTCAAGAATTGAGCAGTGAGAAGTGGTGGATGTATGAAACTATGTAGGTTTCGAAATTGTCATTGTTTAATGCCTCTTAATCCATTTTTTGCTAATGGATACTGATAAGTGATGCTTAATGATTGACTACATTCATGGATTATTTGGTAATTGTTGGCTTGTTGCATTTAATGAGGGTGTAAGTTGTGGGCATTTGCAATGTGATGAAATTGTCCAAAACTGTACACCAAAAAGTTTTGCATGTTCTTGAGAATTATATTGGACCGGTGTGACCAAATCTTTGCCTTTTTTCTCTCCTCTTTGCCTGCTCAGAGCGAGGTGCTGGAGGGAGCTCTGTCTTGTGATGATCTCCATGACCTGAGTCTGTCCACACTTGATGTAAACCAGCTAGACGATTCTGAAGGTCTGGAGTCTTTATCCAGCTGCCTGGACCCCACTATCCTTTCCATCCTAGAAGATTCTGCTGTTACCGGAGAGGTGAGTCTAGCCGCCCATTGGCTCAGTGTACGATTTGCCCTACACAAAGCTACCTACACTAATACTTTTACATCATAGTTGTAACAGTAAACATCAGTTCGAGGTTAGTTGAGTAGAAATTCTAAGTTTTGGCTGTCCAATCATGACAGAGTGTTTGTATTTGTTTATGTATTATTGGAGCTTAGCCTGTCAAAATGACCATGTTTTCAAGGCATTATGTGATTGGGAATAAATTGGGAATTTGTCTCCTGTTCCTCCAGATCAAAAACCGACTCGATGAAGAGAGTGAAGCCACCCTTCTCACAGCTCTCACCGAGATCCTGGACAATGTGGATGACGAGAACTTGTCTCCCTTCGACACCCTACCAGACTCTGAGCTCTTAGCAGGGCAGCGAGAAAGGGAGCAGTCTCCGGTGAGTGGCAGCTCAGACCCCAACCGCTCCTCTGGTGACTCTCTGCCTCTTCAGCAGGGATGGGGCTAAACACAGGTCCTCCTCCCTAGGATTCCATGTCAGGTTGAAGGGTTTTTCTCCTCTGTTTCAGCTGAGGCGATTTCTTAGTCTGGCGCGGTCCCCCCCAGAGAGGGAATCTCTAAACCTCAGAGGCCCCAAGTCTGTCTCTTCCTCTTCTGCTGGCAAGGTAAGGGGTCCACTCTGCCATCCCCCAGCAAACCAGGTCTCCATGGGGGTTGGGGGATTCAATTAAATTCCTGTTCGTTAATCCAGTGCTCAGGGTATCTTTGACCATGATATTTTGTCTGTGCACCTAAACCAATGCAAAGGTTAGTCCCTCCACTCCTCTTTGTGTCCTGCAAAGCAGAAAAACACACATGGTATACTAATATTGTCGTATAAACAACAATAAGGCTGCCACCATTCCATTATCATTCATCTTTTTCTTAGACTTCATTCATTTAAACGTCTTAACTATTCCAAAACATCTCATCCTTTGGGATTGATATAGTTTGCTTCACTTGCTTGGGCTTGTTGCTGTTGCAGGTGGAGAGTGTGGTCCCAGACCTGCAGTGGAGCTCCTTCCTAGAGGGGCTAGGCAGGCCCAGAGAGGAGAGCTCCCAGGGGAGGCCCAGGGTCCCACGATTGGGAGGAGAGGCCCGGAGTGACGGGGAAGAGGAGGAAGGAGACACGGCGGCCAGCAGCCCAATGCAGGGCTCGGATATCGACAGTGACGCTCTCTCCCCTGGCATGGCCGACCTGGGCCTCTCTCTGACGCTGGAGCCTGGCACGGACTGCGTGTCTCTGTCCGATCTGGTGAAACACATGCACCCCTACTGCCTGACGGTGTGCCTGGAGCCCGGGACAGAGAGCGAGCCCATGCTGCTGGACGGAGGGCTGGTGCTGGAGGTTGTGGATCAGGGGGAGCAGGGAGAGCCTGTCCTGGCCTTACGAGACGTCAGCTACCTGTCAGAGGAAGGGGGGCTCCCATTGGCCGAGCAGGAAGAGGTGCAGGTCGAAGAAAAGCCTGCTTTGGAGGAGGAGGAGGAGAAGAAGAAAGAGGAGGAGGTAGGGGAGACATCCAGCCCAGTGGAAGGGAGCCCAATGGTGTCTGAGCAAGAGGAGAAGATCCCAGATGGGCAGCCTAGGCAGGAGAACTCAGAAAAGAGGCCATCTCGGAGGAAGAAGAAACGGAAAAACAAAGAGGGTGGAAGGGACAAGAGCAAGAGGAGGGTGGCCAAGGAGGAGGAGGACGGAAAACCAACAGAGAATCTGGGGGAAGCAAAACTTCCGGACGCTGTTGCCCCAACAGCATCCGAATCCACGGCTCTGCAGGTCCAGTGTGACAATCTCACAGGAAACGGACATCATGCATTGAAGGTACAGGCCGATGTGCAGTTGACAACAAGGGCATCATCAGTTCCTGAAACGCCAAAGAACCCCACTGAGATGCTCCCGTCAAGCCAACCACAATGTACACCTGAAGCCAAGATCGCGTCGTTGGGGTCTGACTCCCCGGCCCCAACGACGACGAAAGCCCTGCCCAAGGAGCCGAAACCCAGGATGCTCAGCCTGGAGCAGTACCGGCAGCTGCGGCAGAAGAGGCAGCCCACCCCGGTGGATAAAAAGAAGGACCCCAGGATCAGGTGGCCCACCCTGCCTGAGCCACCCAAGGAGCTGCCGCCCATCCCCTGCCTGCCGCAGCCGGTCCCTGCCCCGGTCCAGAGGAGAGCGGCCGCTCCCACCCCTGCGCCTGTCCCCATGCCAGCCTGGCAGCCCATTGGCCCAGGTGCCCCACCAACTCCCCAGGCTCTGCTCATCCCACCAGGGACAGTGGTAGCCCAAAGTAAACCACCTGCCCCAGCCCCATTAGCCAAACCTACCTGTACCTCTCCTCCAGAGAGCTCCCCTGTGCCCCTTAAACTCACGAACAATCCACCCCCTGTGATCAGTCCTCTAAAACCCCCGGTTGCAGCTGCACCCCAGAACCCCGCTACAGTCACTTCCAGCACTGCACCCCGCTCCCCGCCGCTCCTCCAGGGAAGGCCTGCGCACTGCGACAAGACCACACCACTAAAGAGAGCCGCCGGCCCAGCAGCCTGTGGCCTCTCAGAGATTCACTCGGCCAGCCGGCAGTCTCCCGCTGTTCCTCTCCCTGTACACCCTGGCAAAGCGCCCCAGCAGGCTGCCCTTAGCAGGCCCCCCTCTCAGTGCCAACCTGTGCCCCAGAACACTACCAAGAGCCTGAAGCCACTCCCTGTTTCTTGTAACATTAATCCCACCATGCCTTCACAGACGTTGCCCCTTGTTGCCCCTGCTATCCAGCCAGCTAAATCCCTGGTGCTTACAGCTACCCCTGTCCCTGCACTCTCCACTGCCCCCCCACGGCCACCTCCCACTCTCCCTCTGCCTGTGACCCCCTCCCAAGAGAGTGGCCCCAAGCTCAAACCCTGTGCTCTGCCGGCCCTGGCCCAGCCACCCCCTTCCAGAAAGAAGAGTCCCGCAGCAGACCTCATCCAGTCCTTCACTAGCGAAATCGGTGAGGAGCATTACTTGCTGACCTTTACAGATCTCGCCATTTTGCTTTTGAGACCAGTGTTTTGACGATAAAGAAATGTTGAAACTCCTGATCCTGGAGAATCTTCTGGTTTTCACGGTTTCAACTGTGAAACCACTGCTTCCTCAATATTTTGTCCCGGCACATTTCAGGGTGCTTTAAAACATACAAAAGAATAGAACATGCAGAGCTGTGGCTCACCAGGATTGAACCTGTGTGATTTCCCCCCCCCACTAGAAGTAGAAATTTCCAGTAATGGGCACTTATTCACAGCCAGCCCTGTCAGTCTAGTGCTATAGTTCACAATGGGATGTTTATTTTTATTTTTATCCAGAACCTTCATCTGTTGTGTGCACTCGAACCTTCCCCGCTCTTACCGTCTCTCCCATTGCTCCCTCCCAGGAATAGAGGCCCCAGATCTGACCAGCCTGCTGGAGCAGTTTGAGGAGACGCAAGGTGAGCTCAAACTCTGAACAAAATTGGCAAATTTGATTGGTCAAACCTGGCAGACAGACATCGTGTTGGTGTGCTTTCAGTTCAGGAGTCTGGCAGTCAGAGCTGTGTTTAGGTGAAAAGGCAAAGGTGTATTAAACGGTTTTGTTGTAGTGCAAACTGGGTATCGTTTTTTTTTTTACTTTATTTGTAGTGTGGATTTTTATTTGTAAGTAGGCAGTTCACTGTGTGGTTCAGTCTTCCAATCTATGCCAGGGGTCCTGTCATTTGGATGCCAGTCTGCACCACAGAAAGTGTCTGTCTTGGCAGGACTGTTTTCTCACAGGAAAATTCTTGAAGCTTGGTAGAAGTGGGCAAACAAGTACAAGATGGCTTCAGCTGGCAGACCCAGGTTTAAAGTCTGTGTTTGTGAAGGCAGGCCTACTTAATTATCTGATGTGCACATCTGCTGAGAAATGAGAGTGCTGTGTTTTCCTTTCACTGCTGAGAAAAGAAGCAGTGGAATTAAAATAAGGCCTTTTTAACTTCTTGATTCAAACTGGTCATGGTGTTGATGCAATTGTGCTTTAAATAGAATCTATTTGCCAGAAAAAATAGGGGTGTGTGTAAATTAAACACTGCACAAAGAAGTCATGGCCCCAGCCTTGAAGCAAAACTTTTTTCACGCCATATGCTCTGTCGGGATAACTTTCTGATTTGGTCAGTCAAGTGAATGAACAGAGATATTTAGCGATCTGAAGGAGTTGCATTTTCTTGAGGCATTATTTGCAGGCCTCTGATAGAAGCCGATCATAACCCACATAGTCGGTGGCTTAAAAAAAAAAATGTACGTGGCGTTATTAGGAGTCTGTTACAGTGAGAGAGCAGGACAGAGCGGCCTGTCTCTTTAAGGGAGATTGGAGCAGCTGTTGTGTTGTGATGGCGTCTGAGCTGCTGGAATTCTGCCCCGTCTGCAAATCCACTTTAACTCTTTGCTGTGCTGCCCTGGAGGAGTGGGAATGTGTGACGCCAGTTTGGACAGGTGTGCTTTCCTACTATAGTTCATTAATATTTCCCCTACATATTCAAGTCCCCAGCTTTGATTTTGAAGTGTGAGGTCATACCTTGACTGGCAGTCTGTGCACGGGGGCGGCTTTCCCTGCCCAGTCCAGTCCCGGGCCGTGATTTTTAACTCCTTCCTTTTCTTTCCAGCCAAAGAGCAGCAGAGTGTGCCGGAGGTCTGTGGTAGAGCAGCAGCTGTAGGAAACTCGAGGTAAGTAGAATCAGAGAGATGAGCTTATAGGGGGAGAGCTGGCTGAGTTACCCTACAGCTCTGGTGCTGCTCTTTACACTGAGGGCCTCCTGTTTACCAAGACCTACCGCAGACAGAAGACCAGTGGACAGGCTTGAGGGGAAAGCTGACTGCTGCAGGATTGGGGTTTGCCTATGTCGGGGAGGTGGGGGTCATAGTGTCCACGGTTTACAGGTTTAACAAAGTGTGTGGATCTGATGACCCCTCCTACGAGACAGTATAGCTCACTGGGAGATTACAGTCTTAATAAACCAGACCCTGGAATATTTAACTTAACCTTGAGCATAATTATTCATACGTCTCTGTACCTCAAATTTCAAAGGAGGAGCACATGGGATCTTTTCTATTTTTGTATTTATGCAAGAAGGGTATTCCCCCCCAAACCAGCATGAACACAAACCGGGCCAGATGTGTAGAAACTTGGATAAGACTAATCTCTATTGTCAGTGAAATATACCAGGTTAAAAAAAAAATGCATACAAAGCCCTACTCAGATATATTGATACTGTGTACGAGATGGCCCTCCCTGTACCCCTGTCATCCCATGTGATGTGGTTTTTTAAATAGCAGGGCAGGAAGCCAACAAATTAAAAACAGGAAGCTACAGCTCAAAATAAAAATCTCTCTCACCTGGGCCCAAGACCCAGAAAGTATTTGCAAATATCTTGGGTTTTTTTAAAGTTTTGTTTTCAGTTTCATATACAGTCTACAGATATTAGTTTTATCTACAAATCACAATTGTGGCTAATGCTTTGCACTGACATAGCCATACAATACAATGTTCTGCTCAGTTTAATGGGGGTATACAACCAGTACAGCAGGGTATCAGTATTGTGGGCACAGGCAATTTAACTAAAATGTAAGAAAAAAACTGCTAGTCTACCAAAGAATGACTTCAGTCCCTGGTCGGTCCTCCATCTTTAATTGATAGGCATGTTGGCTGCCTTTGTTTATTTGGATTTATTTTGTTTGTTTTGGCCTATGGGAGACTGTAAATGCTGCAATAACGGAGGGGTTACTGTGTCATCTTGTTTGGCAGTGTGGACATCCAGCCAGACAGGAAGTTACTGGAGCGCCCGAGAGTCCCGGACTTGGCCAGCACTGCCGGTGAGTACAGCCCGGCCCGCCTCCTACCAAAGCCTGCTGGGAAAGTCCGCCCTTCCTGAGTCTTGCAGTTTGTCTGTTGCTATTCCCTGTTGTGATAGTATTGACCAAAGTTCTATCCACTCTCATTAATGAAAAAAGACTGGGTGCAATGTTTTTGCCTTTCATGGGAATCGAGCTGTGGTGCATTCAGGGATTCCAATGTTGAAATTTTGTTGAAATACCTGGAGATTGCCAATTTATAAAAACCTATTAAGGGTTTCCCACAGCTATATTCAGGCCTGCCTGGCCAAACAAAAGCATGAAAGGCTAAAAACACAATAGGCCTATGCAACATTCAAAATCTCTAAATAGGATTTCTATGTCCATATTGCTGCCCTAAATGTTGCCCTTTGGTTCTTTCTCCACCACTGTCTTCTGACTGACTCTGTGCTTGCCCTCCATAGGCCTCACCCCTCCCGCCACCCCCCCACACCAGATGTGGAAACCCCTGGTTCCTGTGGCTCTTCTTGGAAAGCCCAAAGCTGCAGAAGTGCCCAGACCCTCTCCCACCAAGGCCATCCAGATCATCGAGCCGCGGCCCCTGCCCAACGTCAAGACGCGCCACAAACTTCCGGTGGCTGTCGCTCCCCAGGCCCCATCCACCGCTGCAGCTCCCCTCGAGGCCTACGCAGACCATGACTACTGCCTCCCCCAGCAGCAGTCTGAGGCAAAGGACATGGGCACACGCTGGAATGTCAAACAGCAGGCCAGCATTACCATCAAGCCCATAGAGCGCGGCCAAGCCCCGGCCCCGGCCCGCTTTCCTCCAGCATCCCAGCGTTCAACCATAAGACCGCCCATGGTGGCCACCCCCTCCACCTCCCCCAAGAAGTTTGTGAGCCAGCCTCTGGACCACAGGACTCCATCCGAGCCCAGCACTCTGACTGGCTCGGTCCTGCTCTCCCCAGACACCTCCCCCTACAGGGTGGAGGCTGACACTGCGCCCAGCCAACAGTGCCTGGGCAACAGGACCTTCCGCTACTACGAGCGCCCCCCGCCTTCCCCAGAGAGGGGCCGGCCAAAGAGACGCTACCGGACTCACTCTCCCAGTTCGGACTCCAGCAGCTCGGGCTCAGACTCTGACTCAGACTCCTGCTCATCACAGTCCAGATCTAGATCTCCACCCAGGAAGAGGTGAGTCACGGTGTGGGGGATGGAGAGAATTAAACAAGGGCAGGGCAGTCTGGAGACTCATGATAGTCATGGGTCCTAGTATGTTGAGATCACTACTTTCACTGTTAGATTTGGGTTTCTATTGGAATAGTGGTCTGTGGGTCACAGTATCATTGAGGGGGAAACAAAAGCCATTTGGTGTTGATGTGACCTGAATAAAACGAATATCATAATTAAGTTAATTTCCTTTTAAACATAATCCATAGAAATGTGTGTAACTGATGATCAGCAAATGTTGATCTTGCTTGTTCACAGTTTTGGGGTGTGGGGAGCCCCCTTCTAAGAATTTTATTTTTGCCAGTCTGATCCATTTGGTTTTCAAATGTAAATCTGAAAAATTGGGAAGAAGAAAAATGAATGACATAATAGTTGGCATCCCTTAATTGAAACCATAAGTCACTTTATTAATCTTGAATAAATAGTATCAAACTACACTTGATTATTGATGACAACTATGCAGCACTGACACAGATTCCAATTGCTGGAAAAACACAAAGCACAAACCAGAGGAGCCTCCACCACAACTCTGTACCTGATACTAGAGTAGTGGGCAACCATGGTCCTGGTGGGCTTCAGTCTGCCAGGTTTTGTAGGCCTCTTCACATCCCCAACCTCCCACAGCCTGGAGTGTTGAGGTGGGAAGAAAACGAGACCTGTGGCCCTATGGGATGAGGGTTACCCACCACTACCTGTAGTCTAGAGGAACTATTCTACTGTGTTTAGGTTTGCTTTTATTTTCCACCCCTCTCCCTGCTGTTCTGACTCCTGTGCCCTGTCTTCTCTCCGCAGGTACCGGTGTCGTCGCTCCCAGAGCCGATCCAGCTCGTCCTCGCTCTCCAGCTCCCGCTCCCGCTCCTGTTCCCGTTCTCGCTCCCGCTCTCGGCCCCGCCGACGCCGGTTCTCCTACTCCAGCTCCAGGTCGGGGTCCTGGAGCCGCTCCCGGTCACGGTCACAATCGCCCTGCCAGCTGCGCGCGCGCTGGGGGGGAAGGAGGAGGAGCCGTAGGTAGGTGTCTGTGGGTTGGGAGTGGGGTGGTGAGGGGTGTAATATGCACTCTTCAGAGCCCGCTACAACATTCTGGTTTAAATGTTCATTTCAAACGGTGTCCCAGAATGCAACCGTTTCAATGTGTGGCTTGTCTGGAAAGTGGTAATTGTGCATTTTTAATTTTAATGTAATTTGTTGTTGCACTCCCACAGCCCAGGATATAGCCACCACAGTCGGTACGACTCAAAAGACCGGCAAGAAATCAGAAACCAGCGCAAGGAGAAGGCCATTGTGAGTATGAGAGTCTGGCCTGGGTGAATTTCACTCACTCTGTCCCAGTTCAAAACCACAATCACGCCCATCCTCTGACATTTATCCTAAAGACTTCATTATTGCTGCAGCTAACTGGCTGATCTCCCTCCACAGTCGGGGTCAATGGTTACTAATTATTTCACTGTTGATACGTTTAACTGATTAAGAGTGACTTGAGGTTCTATCAAACAAACAACCAGAAGCTTCTTTGACTTTCCCTTCTCGAATAAATCCATAAAGAGAGTTTCAAAGTCCAATGAACTGTAAGTGATAAGACTAGAGGTTGTGGGTGAATACGTCCCACACAAGCCTGACCTGTTTCTCCTCTCTTTCCTTCTCTCAGGAGGAGAGGCGAGTGGTGTACATCGGGAGGATTCGGGGAGGGATGACCCGGAAGGAGTTGAAGGAACGCTTCTCTAAGTATGGGGATATAGAGGAGTGCACACTGCATTTCAGAGAGCACGGGTAAGGATCTGGGCTGGGGGGCAGTCCGTTTGGTGTTTATGTAGTTTTATGATATTCCCATGTTTCTTGCCCTCCGAACCTGAAAGACCTCCTGTTAAGGTTGACAATTTTCTCCTCTTCTCAGGGATAATTATGGTTTCGTCACCTACCACCACACGGATGACGCCTTTTCGGCCATCGAGAACGGGAATAAACTGCGGCAACCTGACGAGCTGCCCTTTGACCTCTGCTTTGGGGGGCGGAGGCAGTTCTGCAAGACCAGCTATGCTGATCTCGGTGAGTACCGTGCAAGGGTGGCTGTCGACTCTACCACATACGCCGCAACACAACGCCAAGCACAAAAGGGAGCTGCTGATGCTAACTGTGCAGTATCTGGACGCATTGGCCTTGTATGCTTTGCAGTGCCTGACATGTAGAATATTTATACCGCATTCATGAGTGCTATCTGAAAACAATATGATCCCACTATGACAGGCTGCTCAATTTTAATGCCAATGTAAGTGCTAACAAGGCTATGGTTACCTCCAGCCACAGCTGAACTCTAACCTTTGACACTGGGGTTATAAATTGCCCTCTCAGGGGGGCACTTGTTGATGTGCAGAATTGTATAAATAGCTCCCTGCACAAGCTGATTATTCCACCAATGGGATGGGAGCTCCTAAGTGGGGTATAAAAGGATACTGACTGAGGTGACTGACACTTACAACTGAAGAATGGCTGCAAGAGTTGCTAATGATCTGTGGGAAGAAATTGAGCAAATTGATGTACCTGGCATGAGAGATGGAGAGAGGAGAGGAATTCTTCATTTTTAGGGTTGATATGGACTTGTGGTCAGGTACCTACACACACACACACCATAAAGAACAAAAGAGATGCATACTCTCTCAATTATTTCCAGAAATATTTAAACATTACTTTTATTGGGATAACTGAATCAATGTATAGATTCGGACAAATGTGGAACTGAATCAACCAATGTGTCTGTATTGTAAACACAAAACTAAATATCCCATGATTATTTTGCATTTAATATCTCCCATTTGCTCAGAGATGGACTATTTTTAAAATCCATGAAATTGGTGTCCTCTCAGGTGTTTTTAAATACTGATAATTAACAAGGTTAATAGAGTTTCAGGAGCACCGCTTTGTTTTGAGAGTGATTAGAGATGCATTTGAATTAAGTGTTCAGCAATCCACAAGGAAACTGACATAGTGATTAACACCACATGCACCAAGATTACATCAAGAAGACACTATTCCCCTAATTCACCCATACAGCACTAATCCAATAATCCAGACCCCTGCCATAGTGTTCCCTGGCAGCTTCATTGATTCTTCTATAAAGCTGTGCATCCAAGTTTCCCTGCATCAATTTAAGTTTTCTATTCTTTTTCAGATTCAAACCGTGACTATGACCCCACACCTATGAAAAGCAAGTTTGATGCACTAGACTTCGACACTTTACTCAAGCAAGCCCAGAAGGGCTTGAGGAGGTAACAGATGGAAAAGCGAGTGGACAGAAACAGGAAGTGACCTCACATTTACCTCAGAGCTGCTCAAGGGCTCCCTACGGCTGCCTTTTTTTTTTTTTCCCCCCTCACCTTTTTCTTTCTTCTTTTCTACAAGCTTACACCTTCTGTTGAAGTGGAGTTTTGTAAGAAAATTCAAAAGAGCAAAAAAATTGAATAAGTTTAAAAAAGAAAAAAAAATGCAAAAATCTCAAATGTTTGTGTTTTTATTTTTGTTTTTTTAAGAAACCGTATTTAAAATATTTGATTGTTTGCATTCCCAAATTATATGTATGGAATTGCCAAGTATTATAATGTTTTAAATCTATATATATAATAACTATAAAAAAACAAGAGCCCTGAAGACTGTTTCAAAGAGGATTTTTTTGAGGTATTTTGTGGACATAAAAAACAAACTACAGCAAAACCTAAATAAAATAAAAAATATCCCAGAGGTCTATGAGATTTTCTTGGCGGGGGATGTTCATTTGGAGTCTTGTGTTCATTCACCTCTACACCTGTGACATCATGCAGCGAAGAGAATATACTGTGCATACACCATTATTAAGACCCCATTAAAAAGCAATTAGTCTCGGAAGAATGACAGTTACAGCTCTCCGACTATTTGGTGTGGGGATCTCCAACCCCAGGTCTTCTAGTTTCCATTCTAGTAAAAGCTCTCCAATCAATATAAAATTGGCTCCTTCAGGGGAAAATGAACATTACAGCCAATGATTTGAGGACCCCTGTAAAACTGTGCTTTTCTAGTGCAATCGTATAATGGATGGATCCAAAAGTAATGATGTAGTCATGACAGTTGACTTCTTATGAGAGACTAGGGATTAATGTGAGAGAGTTTCTGTGAATCTGCCAAAATTGATTGATCAGTTTCTTTTGGAAAAGTTTTAAAGTCCTAGGAAATGTATTTAAAACGATAACATCTTACAAACACTTACGTATATGCAAGATTTGCTTGGTTTTCTAAAAGAGAATACTGCTATATCAATATCAACGGAAGATGGGTTTTAAAAATTATAAGAATGTTTTTGGAAGAAAACCTGTTGCCATGTGAACGTACTGTGCTGAAATCTCAGTCTGATGGTGTATTACATGTGTGTGAACATGGACTGGTTTCTACTGTATGTGCCCATGTTTTTGAGTGAATGAAGGCATTATCTCAAAATGGATTGTCATGGAAACCAAAAAAAGGCACCTTTCTAGAAAGCACAATTTTCTTTTTGTTTTCCAAATAATTTTTTCTTAAAGACTTTAATTACATGCAAACTTATTATTCACCTTCAAAATGTATTGGAACACACACTACAATACTTAATGTACATTTGTTTGTCTCAAAAACTAAAAAAAAAAACATTATTCTTTGATAGCTTCTATTTAAGGCCTTTTCACATAGAAATTATTTAAAGTTTACCATTTCCTAGTATAGCATTTATGTGCAATAGAACTTTCACCCACGTGACATCTTGATAATTTTTGCTAATTCACTTGAATATTTCTGTTAACTTGGTTCATTTTTACCTGGAAAGGGACCTAAATCACACGATGACAACGGTTTCAATGCACTGATGTATATTTTATCTTTGAAGCAACACTTCTTTGAATAACAAAGTTATGATTAAATCAATTTAATTGAAAACAGCACATTCCTGATGTGCTTTCATTTGTGTGCGTTAGACTTGCTCTTACATGTGTATTTTATATTCCCAAAAGATAGTCTGTTTCTTCTGGAGTTTTAACATCCACCCTGGCAATCATATTAATCATATGGTGGATCTAAGGTTTTTCAAATGCATACAATGTATTATATACACAACATAAAGGTAACATGGCTACCAATTAAAATCATCCACACATTACAGTGAATAATATTAGGGTAGAAAAGAAGAACAAAATGATCAACAGGTATCTTAAGGAGGTGTCAGAATGTAGTAAGATACTGGTCAGTTTTTTTTTTTAAATGTAACATTTCATGTTACGTCTTTACATTTCCTGTGTGTTTGCTTGAACAAGAACCATTGACAGCTCTACCTAAACACTGAAGGAAAGCAGCCAAACCATCTGAAAGGTCTTGGATTCTGTTCATTTCAAACAAAACTCTGAAAGGGATTGAGTTATTGTGGAGCATGTTTACAAAATTAAAAACATCCCAAAAAACAAAAACATAATAATATAATACACAATATCCACAAAGGTCAAGTTATTAGACGATTGTGTGTTGGTGTGCTTATGTTTGTGCTTGGTGTAGTACTAGTATCACTTTTGTGTTAGCTCTTTGGCAAGATGTCTCCTTTAAACGTGGGAGGGCTCTCTACAACCTAGGACATAGGCAGCTTATGTCTCTGTTGCACATAAATCAATACACACATATGGCAAGCCATTGTGACATTTAATCCATAATTGCTGGTATCAAGAATTCAATTGCTGATATCAATAATGAACTGGTATTTTTGATATCAGAAATTGTATTTTGGATATCATGAATTGCATTCTTGATATAAAAAATGCATACTAATTAGCATCTGGTTTTGGCTGCTTTCCGTGTTATAGACTCTCCCCTTCTTCGGAAAAGTCCCCCAGTAGATGTGAGTAACTCAGCTCTCAGACTGCCATCCTCTCATTGTTAATGTCTGACACTACCTGTTCACTGTGAACAACCTCAGCGGTATTGCCATTCTCTACTGGCATTGTCCTGTTTATTTGTGTGTTTCTCCTTGATAGTTTGTGCCATGTGCATTTATCTTATATCAAATGAAAGAACAGGTTGTGGCCTTTCGTATTATAAGGGCTGATCGGCTGACAGAGTGGAAACTCAGACTCGAGCAGATGCAGAGAAATGGCCCATTTCACTCAGGCCAGGAAGACCCTACATACGAATCAGACATTGCTTGAAAGTTCCTGGTCTCTAGTTTCTATATTTTATTTTATTATTTATATTTTCATAAACTTATTTGATACATTTTTCAATAATGATCTGAAAATAATGGGTGTAAAGGGTTATGTTACACGTCAACGGATGCTAATTAGTATGCATTTTTGATAAATAATACAATTTATGATATCAACAATTGGTAGTTAATTCTTGATATCAGCAATTGTATTCTTGATATCAGTAAATTCAATTCTTGATATCAGCAATTACATTCTTGATATCAACAATTCAATTCTTGATATCAGCAATTGTATTCGTGATATCAAAAATGTATACTAATTAACACCTGGTTAAGGATTAAATGTCACAACGGCTTGCCATACACACATCCGCTGGTTTAAATGTGTTTTATTTTAATTTTTCACGTTTTTAAATAGGACGAGGTCCCTTTAAGAAACCAGCCTTGGTTCACCCAGCGTCACAGCGCATGTGTGTACATCCGGCAAAAAACAAAGACAAGAGTAGTTGAATTTTTAAAGCAATGTATGAAAATTATTTATTTATTTTTCTACGCTATTTTGCTTTAAATGTAAATACTTCTTCGACGTCGGTGTTTTAAAATAAGGCGATTTGAACACAGTAACAAGTGAACATTTCGTTTTTTCCCTGGGGCAGACCGGCCGTAACCGGTCTAATCTGGTTTGCTGCGTCTGCGCAGTCGGTGTAAACAGGAAGAGGCAGTGGGAGCAACGGAGCAAAGAGAAGAAGCGGAAAAAAAATCTCTATAAAACATAAAATAAGTCCGAGAATATAGATTTCCAGTTTTGATACAGGCACAAGATTGATAACTGAGCAAAACGGTTTATGTTTCTGTGGGTATTGCTAAATTTGTATTATTATTGCTTCGATTAGTTCAAAAACGATATAAAGGAGTGAAATATTTCCTTACTGACGTATATGTCAAGTATAGACAGGGTATACAATTGAATTATACGTAATGAGCGTTTTAAAGGTCTCTTCGGCAATACTATTAAAATCACTGAACCTTTACTGGTAGTTGTTGACAGATTATCGGAATTAAATGCTATTTAGCTCGAAATTGTTGGATTAATTAATTTATTAGTGGACAGTTCGGTCAACTTCGGGAAAAAAAACGAGATTCTCTTTTTCCGAAGCGAAAACGCCATGACCTACTAACCGACTTCCCGGTAGTTAGATAACGGTACCGCTGAACCACTGCGTTTTGCTTACGTCGACCTCTTGTATAAGCTCCAGCGATGGTTCAAAAGGACAACAGCGTGGAGCCCAAAGCCGCCGAGGGCGAGCAAATCCCCAGTCCCGTCCCCGCAGAAGTGGCTGTCGAGGCCCCGACCCCCGTGGAGGAGCCCACCCTCGGGACCGAAGCCACCGGCCGCAGGAAATTTATCAGCGGCGTCGTAGAGGGTGAGGAGGACATTTATTATTCTGCCTGCATTGTGTCTGCAAAAGCACTGTGCATATGATCACGGGGCTTTCTGTACGTTTTAATATCAGATGTGTAGCTACAGATCTCATTTCCACGGATGCACTTTGAGCATGCGTACGCCCGCGTTTTGCATTTCCAGGGAAGGTTAATCAGCCCATTGCCACGACACACATTGACCTGTACTGCAAGAAATAAAGTCGTGTGACGGTCTGTGATGGTGCTGTTGTATCGATCCGCACACGACAGATGGGTTTTGAAACCAGGGCGTGGAGGTTGCCTGAGGAAATTGCACTTCAAGCGGGTTAGGCAAGGAGAATAGCAACACCAGAGCCTCCTAAATTGATTAATTGGTTCGTGTAACTCCCTATGGTTACTTCGTATTATGATTGTAATACACAGCATTTGTATTGATGTCTGCATCTTGTTTTCATTGGTACTGTAGGTGAGCCGTTTATGAGTATTTTCCCATTGACACCATAGACCATAGATCATATTTTGACTGTAATGGTTTTAATTGATATAGATATTTTTCTGAAAGTAAATATCGGATCACATCTACAATTCAATGCTTGAAATGTAGAATGGAAAGTAGGCATTACAAACTAGAACCCATATGCTGAGATTGCATGGATTGATGACATGCTTTTAATCTGTCGAGAACAAAGTTCAGGTTTATTCCTTAGAGCTCTTCTCAACAACAGGGTGTAGTGCTTTTGAAACATTCACATTGAAAGAATGATCAAACGTCAGTGTACCAACTGCAGCATATTAAAGCACTGTTATTTTTCTTATCGATAGTTTAGCACAAGCTTAATCAATATTTTGCCACCAGGGTGCAATTCCAAATTCTCCTAGTCATCATAGCTGGGCATAACTTTGAATGTCACACCAACTGTATTGTTTAACCTCCCCATTGACAGTAGTATTTCTGTGTACTTAATGGTGGTTATGAAATCAAAACTTCTTTCTTTAATTTAACATCACACTTCCCAGATACAAATAAATTAGTTTAACCTCCTGTTATGTACATCTCACATTTTAGATAATATACAGTGTATTTTATTGTCTTTGTAAGCAGTGTATCTGCCATCGTTTCTGGACATTCTGGTATTGTTGTATCCTCAGCAAGTGTATCTGAATGATGTTAATTTGTAGGCTTGTATGTTAAGCTACTAATTTTCATAGCAGATAAGAAAACAAAATTCTAAGTTATAGGCTGTGAATGATTTTCAAAGAACATGTCTATTTTTTATATTATGCATTCATGTTATAATATTAAGTTCTCCAAGCAGTATGCTTGATTGAAGAGTTACAGGTGTCCAGTGGTGACCCTGTGCAGATTTACTGTGGCAATAGGAATAACTACTGGTGCTGTTTTGTTTTAAACAGGTTTCTATGGGAGACCATGGACTATGGAACAAAGGAAAGAGCTTTTCAGAAGGTAATGCACGTTGCCTATCCAAACCTTTAAAATTGTGTACATACCGTATTCACAAATTCAAGAACTGCAAATAATCCAATTCCTGTAAGTAATTTTAAATAGAAAGATTTGTACTTTTGGCTGAAAGTAGAAAAGTGGTTGTCAGTAATTTGCTTTTAAATATATATATTATTAATAATTTAATCAAGATGCTGTATAACAATGAGATTGTCCTCCTTTCTTAGGCTACAAAAGTGGGGATTGAATACGTATCTCTATGCTCCGAAAGATGACTATAAACACAGAATGTTTTGGAGGGAGATGTACTCGGTTGAAGAAGCGGGTAAGAACTCAAAATACTATTTGGACTGCTTTGGATAGGAGCTACCAAAAAAAAGAAAATATTTAAATCATAGGTAAAGCTCATTATTATTTTCATTCCATTCATAGTATATTGTACGCCCAATAATTATATCTGTTCTTTAGAATGTTTTGCATATATTTTTTGAATATGAACGGCACCCTTCACTAATCTTGTTCTTCCTCTCCTTCTCTAAGAGCAACTTATGACTCTTATCTCTGCTGCAAAGGAGTATGGAATTGAATTCATCTATGCCATCTCCCCTGGGCTTGATATCACATTTTCCAACCAGAAAGAGGTTTCAACATTAAAACGGAAGTTAGATCAGGTCAGTCAATACACTGCTCTTTGTTGGAGCAAAACTATCTGGAAACTGCACGCCCCCACACTGTTAAATGAAATGCATAGTTGTTCTTTGCAGGGATTTACAGAGAGCAAACCCATTGAAAATAATCAGATGTGGCACTTGGTTTTAAATGGGAACAATTTAGTTATTTCCTCTATTGTGTGAAGTAATTATTAATTGTATGTGATAAAGATCTGTATTATTTCACCTTCATTGGTGTTAATATGAACCACAGTGTACTTTGTTAGTGTCAGTAAATACAATATATCAGTTTTTGACCCCCGTCTCCCTGTTGTCTGGACAGGTCTCTCAGTTTGGGTGCAAGTCCTTTGCCTTATTGTTCGATGATATTGATCACAACATGTGCCCAGCAGACAAAGAGGTGTTCAGCTCATTTGCACATGCCCAAGTCTCAATCACCAACGAGATCTTCCAGTATCTGGGGGAGCCTGAGACCTTTTTGTTTTGCCCAACAGGTAAATAAATGAGTGTATTTTAACCTCCCCCCTGAGTATTTCTACCAATTCATGTGAATTTGGATTCAACGGAGCTTAAGTGGATATTGCCCCGGCTCATTGTTGTTTAGTCAAATGTGGCAGCGTGGTCATATATTTAAGTACATTTGATATCCTGTGAACAACCCAAATAGAACAGCTGATTTAGATAAAGAATAATCCTGAGACAACGAGCATTTTAATATTTGTCTTCAACTATTTTCATGCATAGATTAATGGCGGGTGTGTTAATGTAATAATGCATCAAATCATTTTATTCATTTTGGGCATTTTTGATCTTCTATATAGGAAACCATGCTGTATCCCTTAATCACTGCAGGAATACATGTTCTATTTTTCTCTTAAAAACAGAGTACTGTGGGACCTTTTGCTATCCCAATGTGGGCCAGTCACCTTATTTGCGGACGGTTGGAGAAAAGCTGCTACCAGGAATAGAAGTGCTTTGGACAGGTGAGGTTACTGTGACCTGGAAAAATAACACTTAATTGTGTTAGTTGCCGAAAGCAGTTTAAGCTGAGGTTCGTAGCTGAGATCATTGGTGAATTCATCTCAACCTTTGTTGTCACACAGGTCCTAAAGTAGTTTCAAAAGATATTCCAGTGGAATCCATTGAAGAGGTATCCAAGATATTGAAGAGAGCTCCAGTGATCTGGGACAACATCCACGCCAATGACTATGACCAGAAAAGGCTTTTCCTGGGTCCCTACAAGGGCAGGTCAACAGAACTCATCCCCAGACTGAAGGGAGTCCTGACAAACCCCAACTGTGAATTTGAGTCCAATTTTGTAGCCATCCATACCCTGGCCACCTGGTACAAATCCAATATGAACGGAGTACGGAAAGATGTCGTAATGAGTAAGTCATGCAAGCAGATGTCATTGGATTGCAGCACATTTGTGTTTGATCTTCTCTAACTCTCTTTTTAAAGCTTCAAGGTCCCTTCAAAAGCCTGTGCAGTCTTGATAACTGATTATAGGGTTGGAAGCATCCAGTAGTAAATTCTTCCTCTGACTCACCTGCTGCGTAGTCTCCTTCATCAAGGTCGTAGATAATCCGATAACGATATTGGAGAACCTGCGGGAAGCAGTTGCAGCTGAACAATGTACATGTCGTGCAGCTCATTGGTATTCAGTCAGAATATGGTATTAATCCAGACATCTCTCTCACTTCCAGTTTCAAGGAGGGCTGATTTCCAAACCCTGTGGCTGTGACTTGCTCTCTAGATAGCTGCCACGGCCTGCTCTGTGCTGTACTCTAGATTAACCGCCTGCCATCTGTTATCCTTGCAGCGGACAGCGAGGACAGCACGGTGTCAATCCAGATTAAGCTGGAGAACGAAGGCAGTGACGAGGAGCTGGAGGTGGACATGCTGTACAGCCCGCAGCTGGCTCTGAAGCTGGCCCTGACAGAGTGGCTGGGCGAGTTTGGAGTGCCTCACCAATACAACAGTGAGGGAAAGCTATTTGTAGTTCATTTTCAAGATGGGTCTTAATTGATCTTGTTCAGTAACTTAAGTTGACCATTAAGAATCTCAGTCATAAACCTGCTTTTTTCTCTGGTAGGTCGTCAAGTTCCACACAGTGGAGCAAAGAGTACAGTGATCGAAGTGGCTTCCCTAGGGACACCCAATCTAGGCTCCTCCACAACTGTGACCACGGTCTACCAGCAGCCCATCATGAGCCAGGGGGCGGACCTGAGAGAGGAGACTCACCCCCTGGAGAAGGAGGAGGAGGAAGTGGAGGAGGTGGAAGAGGAGGGAGAGAAGAAAGAGCAGCTGCTCCTGCAGTCGGACGAGGAGCCGATGGAGATGGTGGTGGAGAAGCAGGATGAACCGGACACCAAGAACATCAACCAGATACTGACGGAAATCGTCAAGGCCAAGATGACCGAGGAACTGAAGCCCATGGACACGGATAAAGAGAGCATCGCCGAGTCCAAGTCGCCAGAGATGTCCATCCAAGAGGACTCGGGCAGCGACATCGCGCCCATGCAGACGGACGACCAGCTGAACAAGGAGCCCTTTATGCCGGGCCCCAACGAGAAGCCCCTGTTCACGGCAGAGGCTCTGACCCTGGAGGACCTCACGCTGCTGGCAGAGCTCTTCTACCTGCCCTACGAGCACGGGCCCAAGTCGGTGCAGATGCTGAAGGAGTTCAACTGGCTGCGGGCCAACAGCAGCGTAGTCAGCATCAACTCCAAAAGGAAGGAGCCGGAGAAGGTAAGCATGTGGAATATGTCAAATTCACATCTTTCCAAGTCTACATAAATTGATTGACTTCTAAAGGCTGTTAAATATGGTCTCTTTTGGAGCAGAATGGTAGACTACTCAGTGTTTTTGCCACATTCAAAAATATTTTAGTGAAAACTATTTGAGTGTATGAAATAGTTTAATTTGATAATGTGTTCTATAAGGTTTGTATGAGGTGACACTTACACTTAGCAGTGAAAGTCCATGGCGTGAAACTGTTTAGTCTTCTATGAAGTGTCTGTTTTGCTGTTATTGAGTCCGCTATCGTGAGGCAAGTGCTTATTGCCGTGATTTCAGTGCTTCACTTCCCCTGTTGGTTTTGCAGGTGGCTGAGTGGCGCTCCCGAGCCGAGAAGTTCGAGGAGATGTGTTGCTCTGTCATCCAGATGTTCACCAGACTCTCAAACTCCGCCAACAGGACAATACTTTATGACCTATATTCCTACATCTGGGATATAAAGAGTATCATCTCAATGGTGAAATCATTTGTTCAGTGGTTAGGTAGGTACAGATCCAGATGCCATTCTGTATGATGATAGCTGGTCTTTCTTTATTAGATTAGCCCATGAAATATATTAAACGGACGCTTTTCAAAGCAAATTACTTGTTTCAGGACCCGTAAACAAACACAGATAGGATTACACCCTTATTTACAGTGGTTTTCAACATCTGGCTCTGTTGTCTGATAATATACTTGCATATAGTCTCAAAACCTCTGGATAGATTGCTTCATCAGCAGTTTTTTAGCTTTTAACCAACTTCATAACAAAATTAGATTAGGACAATCAACACTTCTAGTTAGTCCCACTAGATTCGGTTTTCATCTGTTAGAAAGATGCTGACTGAGCCCTCACGTGTAAACGTACGCACCTATCCATGTCCTGACTTGGCAGACTTCCTTAACATTTCTTGGGCTAATGTCTTCAACATAATTCTCCAAAAAATACTACAAAAAAAAATACATATGTAAGAAAAAAAAAAAAAAAAATCCCTTTTTATTTTTTTTTCCCTGCCTGACTTAATGCCGACTGCACTGTTCCAAGCTCAGCCCAGCTTCACTACTATTCACCATGATTGCAGAGCTCGATTGTAATCAAGAGGGGAGTAAACACACTGACAGTGAAACGGTGATCATCCACTCCAGTAGGTCCTGCTGCTTGCTGTGTGTCGGGAACATCATTGCTGTGTTTATACAGTTACACTTGCTGCCATCTCTCTCTCTTGATTAAGGGCCTGATGATGAAGGAAAGTTGATCCCTTCCGCCCTGTCGCGCATGCGAGCTTAAAATAAGAAGGCTCAGTAAGGCTATTCTGGTGCATAAAGGAAGAATGCAGGGGGGATTACAAAATATACCAATATAAAATAATTACCCAATTGATGGGTTCTTAGCCAATCTGTATAAGTGTGCCTCGTGTCTTCTTTCCAGATGCTTACTGGTGAGGAGAAACAAAGGCATTTGAAGGGAAAATGCAGTGCATCGAAAGCCCGCCGCAGGGAGCCTCTTTGCCTCTTTTCTAACTGTAGCAATGTCCCCAGGGCTCAATTTTCAAGACCTTTTCTTCCACACAAATCAATGATCACTAGACTTCTGCAGCCCAAAATATATAATTTCTCTTCTCTCTGTCCTATTGGAAAAACAAACTTCTAAAACAGCTTTCAAGTTATATAATCTGAAGCGCTGCGCAGTGCTACAGTTACGATAAGGGGTTTGATTTTGAGTGAGGGGTCACTGTCGGACGCTGCTTAGACAACCTGAAGCACCAGCATGGCCTGGGTTACACACGTGACCTCATTTTGTTCACAGGTTTCTATCCAGCTATAAGGAAAGCTGAGGACTTGCATTGATTTACACAGCAGGCAGCAACCATAACTGGGTGGACCACTGTCAGAAACTGGGGTTTTGGTCTTTGTGTTTTTAACGATGGGAGGGGGGAGACACTATGGTGGACATGTTATAAATTCGTGCTATCAGATCCAGCCTCAGATCAGCATGGTAATGGAAAGCTTTGTAATCGATGCAGTACGTTACTGTACACTTTAATGAGTGTCACAACACAGTCTACAAAAACTTCTCTTAAAACCCAACACAGGTGTTTTTAAACTTTCCTTCAAGTAGCATGAAGCATAGAAAGGCAGTCTTCACACTCAACTACTTGTTCAATGTTTCTGCCTTTAGACCGCTAAAATACAAATAACTGAAATATTACCCCTGTACTAAGTGAGGGGGCTTCCGTATGCAGACTTAAAAAATATTTCAATCTTAAAATGTTTTAGTGTACAAATGGTAATACAGATATTTATATGCTTTTGTTTATTATAATCCTCCTTATTACTAGTGCTATACATGTTAAATGGTGCCTTTACCACAATGTACAATTGAAACGCAATTTTAAATAAAATCTTAAAAGGTTAGACAGTGCGCAAACCACACTAAACTTGGGGCAAACCCCAGGACCGACAGCTGTTGATTAGTGTATTCTTCTTAGTATGCATCTACTAGAGCAGATAGTCCACCTACATTTCACGGGGTAGTCCACACTTTTGTCCCCTTTTTGAGAACAGTGCAGGCTGCAGTCTGTCAGTGCATTGCTGATTTGTGCTTTGAATGGTTACTAATAACCTCTTCTATTGTCTTCTCCCTTCACCATGTACAGATGGAAGAATCCTCTGCACAAGTTTCTACTGCTATTGGAACAACAATGGCCGATGTACGCACAGTGTTGGCGTCCTTTTTTTGTTTTGTTTTTTTAATAGTTTAGTTTTCTATTGTTTTCAAATGAATTTTGACGTGAGCACATGAAGGTTTTTCGTTTTGGAGTTAGATTAGAATACATTCTAAATGAAGTCACATTTGCGCAGCGAACTCTCAAGTGATCAGTCTTAACTCATTGCCTTTTTTCCTCTGACAGCTTCTCTAACATGTTTTTTCCTATCATTAGGCCTAGTGAGCTAGTCCTGACACAATCTCTAATGCACCTTCTTAAGCAGAATTTCTACAGATCCCACTCACCCAGGGTTTTCTTAACTCATTATTCTACTTCCTAGTCCGGTAGACAACACGAGAAATGTAATCCCCCTATAAAATGGAAAAAAGTGGTAGTTTCTGGCCCATCACCCACAATAATCTTTGCACATCTTTTTCTGAACACACATCTTTGAATTCCTCTTAAATTGGGCACATAGGGATTGTGTCTGACTAGCTCATTAGTGTTTGTTTTGATGAAATCAAATTCAAGGCAGGAGTGTATTTATCCTGCTGTTGCGCTGCACGTGTCCTGTTGCATGACTTGAAGAGGAGACCCCTTAACTTTTTACTTCTTAGTTTCAATTCATACTAGAGTTGTGACATTACACACACATTCCATTTTTATGGTATCTTTTCCCCCTATTCCAAAAACAAAGCGATAAATACCAGGCGAGGCAGACCCATTTCTCCTACCTCTTCCTGCAATCTCGTTGCAAAGACGGTTTGTGTCATATAGGCACAGCACATTTTCAAACCTGAACAAAACAATTATGTGTACTGAATGAATTGTGCCATCTGTCAATAGTATAGAGAAAGATCTCCTGATTTTTGCCCTTTGACGAGGAACTAAGTCACTGTGTTTTGAAGAGTTAGATAAAACACTGAAAGACTTGCGTTTCTATACATTGAGTCTAGGCAATACTGGCTGGGGTTGTTCTCCTTCTTTAATGTCATGCGACGACACCGATATTATGAAAATGTGACTTCAGATGGCAAGTGGTAATTCGGGGGGCTTTAATGATTCAAGCATTCCAATTTATTGTTGCATCTTGTAGCCTACGTGTTAAGGTCAAGGTTTTACAACTCCTATGTTTTGATCGATTTGAATGAACGTAAAAAACCTCTTACCTGCATCCAGGTTTGGTTCTTTTGGCTTGGTGTTTTAAAGTTTATTTCAAGGAAGCTATTTGATTTAATAGATTATTTGTGGACAAAAAGTCAAATTTAAAAGTAATAGTAATTGTGTTGCCACACGTGCATAGAAGTAACACCTACATTTTTGAAAGCTGTGTACAACTAGTAAAACAAAGTTACAACTAGTCTGTAGGTCATCACTTGTCCTTTTTCTTTTTATAATGTTTGTTTATGCATATTTAATTAAGATCCAAGAAGTATGGGAGTGTTTGACAGCAATGTAATAGGTGCACTAAATTTAGTTTTTATTTTAACAGTCTGCCTGATGCTCAAAAAAAGCCTCAACAGAATTAAATTTAGAAATTAATATAAACTGTCAATTACATAAAAACAATCAAGCATTTAAGGGGACAACCAACATACATTTTTAAGAGAAGGGGCTGCACCTGGGTCTCGTGTAGGTCAACATGTTTTTTTTTTATACAAGTTTGCTTTAGTTGTTAGAGCCCCAAGCTTCACTACTGTAGCTCAGCTAGTTTTTTTGTTTTTGTTTTTAATGTATGAGGAAAAAAATAGTTTTTTTTTGTTTTGTTTTGTTTTTTTCTCAATTGATTTTTTTTTTTTCTTTGGAGTGAAAATAGACACCTCTTTCCCCATTCCCCCTTTTCCCTGAAATCTGTCAGAAAGCCCCCCTCACGTAACGTTCTCCGCTTGGATCTGATCTCAACAGGGTGTCGTAGTCAATCCTCAGCACAGTTCTTAAGTGGAGACCAAGAGCCTTGGGCCTTTAGGGGCGGTCTAGCGGGAGAGTTCCAGGTATCCAATATCGAATTCACAACTGATTGTTGAATAAAAAAAAAAAAGAAAAGAAAAACAAAAAGAAATGGAATGGTACTGATATGAAAGGGTTGGTCTGGAGAAGGTGTGCTGATTGATTTCCGATTTGTTTTAGTTTTTAATCCTTTCCCCCTTACACAACCTTAGCTTGTGTGCAATTATCTGTCTCTTATGGCCCTGTGCTCTCCAAAACCAATTTGTATTGTTTAAACAGTATTTTACTGTGGAAAACGTGGTCAGTAAGGGGAAATGGATTAATTCATGAAGAACAACAAAACAAACAAACAAAAGCATTTGGCATGGTAATAATCCTAATTCGATTCACATAATAATGCCGTGAAGTTCAGTTTCTTTCAGCGACTGCCCAAAGGTGATGCTGCTTTTCCCAAGCGCCAGCAACTGCGCAGCGTGGTTAGGTCTTGTTTGTCATGACATTTCATTTCTTTGCAGGAAGCACAGCGCTAATTACCCAACCAACCCCCCACCCCTGCCCCGCGCAAGCGATTGCATTGATGCGCCCGCGTGCACGCCAGCGAGTTCGCCAGCACAAATCTCCATGATCAAACTCCCCGTATTGCTATTCCTACCCAATGGATTATGTCAAATATAAAAATATATATGTATTATTCGTTGGCCCTGAAAATAAATGTTACAAGAGACTCACACTTGTTTGTGTTGCCAAAGCTTGTTCATGGAGTTTTAAGACCCCCCTGCCCCCGCATCATTACTTTTCTCTGCAGGAATGTTTGCGCAGCGAATTGCAATTGCCTTGACAATGGGAAGGAGCGTCTCCTTTAGCCAGTTCGTCCCTTTTCAGACCAAGCCTCTCCTCTCAGAATTTAGATTTTTTTTTTTTTTTTTCCTTTTTCAAATCATTGTATTACGATGGCTGCATTGTAAAAAAAGAAAGAAAAAAAGAAAAGAAAAAAAAAGCCTTTAAGAACTTAGACATTCCACAATTTGCTATTGATGTTACTAACTGATACGCCAAAAAAGACACCGTAACTGTTCAGGTGTTTTTGTTTTTCTGTTTAGATGTCAGTGCAGGTGTTTGCATGGCCAGTTCTTTCGGTTTCATGTTGGTACAGCAGTAGCAAATGAATTGTATTGTAAAGTGAAACACTGCAGCAAACAAAGGAGGTGATCGCTTCCGAGGCTGAGAGATACTGAATGTGTTGCATTTCATTTCCACAGCGTTTGTTGCCAATTGATGGGGCAAATGATCTTTTCTACCAGCCGCCACCTGCATTACCAACCTCCAAAATCTATTCCATAAGGCCGTATTTTCCAAAAGATGAGGTTAGTGCAATTTTGATGTGATTTCCTGCACTGGTCTTTATCCGTCGCTGATTTCACTCTGAGAATCTGATCTGGAGCAGCCTGGGAAACTCAAGCAAATAGAAAAATAAAGCATGTGTACCAAAGTTAAAAGGCCATTATTGTTTTTTGTAGCACTGAGGGCTCGTACATTCAGCGAAAGAGAAATCATTAGTGCCTGCTATTCCCAGTTGAGCTGTTCCACTTTCTGTCTTGTGAGGTTCTGCCGAGGGGTGATAGAGGAATCCTGATTACTCAGCACTGCAGCCTCCCTACCTGCTTGCGTGATCAAAGAGCTGCTGAGATAGCGAGCAGCTCTGTGTCAGAGTGTTTCTCCAAGGGCTACATGTGGCAGAAAGGTTGTGTAACTCATGAAGCTCCAATCAGTTTTCTCTCTAACTCAACCGATGTGATTTACAGCCTTCCGTCTACAAGATCTGCAGAGAGATCTTCAATGAGGGCATCGATGGGGTTCCTTTCTCTGAGCAGCCAGATCTCATTGGAGACAGGTAAGGTTACAGGAACAACTTGGAAGTTAACCTTTGATTGGCCGATGCAACATTTTGCTGCATTTTTAAGTTATGTTCTCACCAAATCTCCAGGGATCTCCATGCCTTAAGCTATTGGCTGATCTCTTAATATATCCGGTGTGGTGCGTTTTCCCCTCAGGTTGGTGGGAGGGTTCCTGAACTTGAGCCCAGACTACGGGTTTGTCCTGGAGGATGAGGAGGGGATCTGTGGCTATGCTCTGGGTACGGCCGACGTCAAGCCCTTTGTGAAGAAGTGCAAGATGAGCTGGATACCAACCATGCAGGAGAAATACAACAAACCCGACTCGGAGAAAGACCTGTCCGAGGCAGAGGTCAGTGTTGAGGGGGTGGAAGAAAAAAGGTTTGCACTATAACATTACAGAGGGGGGGTGGAGGAAAAAACCTTACGTGAGTGAGATTGTAAAGCGTGGGGTCTCAAACTCATGTCATCTTCAAACTACGTTTATTCATGATGATTTATTTGCTCCCCTGTTTTGCAGAAAATGATGTTGAGTTTCCATGAAGAGGAGGATGGCCTACCTGACTCCTTCCTGGGTAATTTCCCATCCCTGATCAAAGTGGACATCCACACGAAAGTCACGGACCCCAGTGTGGCCAAGAGCATGATGGGCTGTCTGCTTTCATCGCTAAAAGCCAACGGTAGGTGCATTCTGGGAGGCAGGCTGGCTCGGTCAGTGAGCAACCCTTGTCCTGATACCCGGGCTGACCGCAGGGTCGCTGTGACTTGTTTAATGTCTCAGAAATCTGCTTTGAAATTGTAACAAGATCATTTCTTAGTCCTGATTGCAATGCTTTGTCTCTCTTCAGGGTCCCATGGTGCCTTTTGTGAAGTCAGGCAAAGCGATAAGAGGATGTTGGACTTTTACAGTAAACTGGGATGCTTTGAAGTGGCAAAAATGGAGGGCTTCCCAAAAGATGTGATCATAATGGGGCGGAGCCTGTGAACCCCCAAAGAATGTGAAGGAAAATGGACATTGGTATAAAAACTGTACAGAGCTTCGATGTGATTAGGCTGGTGTCATTTGCTACCTTTCAACAACAACAACAACACAAACAAGAACACAAAAGCTTAACTACAAATAACCATGTATATACCATCACTAGGTAGCCTTTTTAAATTGAGCCCAACAATGCAGTAGTTCATCGACAACATGGCCTTTTCTGCTTGGCCAGTTAGTGGATTTGAGGCGCACTTTGAACGTTTAGATGCTCTCCATTCTGGCTCATTCTCACTTTCAATACTGACATCGCTTGACAAAGTGGTGAGGGGTGGGGAGGGCAGGGTAGGGGATGGGGGGGAGAGAGGTTATAAAGCAGTCGTTTCCTCGTTTCCAGGCTGCAGACATCTCTGCCAGCAGCTTGTTGTGTCTCGTGGCTTTGCTGGCGCGGGCAGCTCTTCGACATTTACAGTTTGTCCCCTCAAGGGTGACGTGAGTGGATACAGAGGCTCAGCCAGGCAGCACCAGTACAGTGATCGGGAGATGGGTATTTAAGGTAGGTGTCGTACCAAAGAGGTCTGTATGTGGTTTGTATAGATGGCCATGTCTGAGCTGTGAGCTGCCATATACTCTATGAACGCTATAGTTACAGAGCAGTATAGCTGTGGCGTAGCAAGCAGAAGAGATTTAGGGCACTGTGGAGATCTGGCACTTGCCTTTTTGATGCCTTGATCCATCTTAATAAGGAGGAGAAGGTGTGGGGGGGTACTCTGTATGTGGATAGAAAATTCTGTGTTTTCTACTACACCCTGTGAATGACAATAATGTTCTTATTATGACCGAAAGGTTATTGAACTGATCATGAAACCAAGCAGTACGGTTCTAAGAGTCTAAAACGACTTGCTGTGCGAGCAAAGTGAGCTTTGATATCAGCTAAAACGCTTGAATGTGCTTTTGCCTTTGTGCGCGTGTATATGGATGTATATAGCTATGCATTGATTGAAGGCTAATTGGTGCTCGGTGCTACCTTCAGAAGGGGGTATGTCATTTCTGTGAATCAAGTTCAGTTCAGGAAATTAGTCAGCGTCTGATCAGTGACAATATTGATGAAATGGGAAAGCTCTTGTTTCCTTATTTCCAGGTTGTACGAATGGTTATATGTTTTTATGGCTAGTGGTACCCTGGTGTTTACAGAACTCGGGAGACCGCAAACTCCAAGGATGTAGTCGATCCAGAAAAACTCCCTGGAGACTCAGTTGGTTATCAAGCACTGGGACTGACGGCTGGTAACCGAAATCCTAATTGGTAAGAGACAGCGATTTTGTTATGGTAGACCACAGGCTTGTCACAGCTGAATATAACCAGCCTTTAATAGTAAGCGGTTTCAATATAAAAGCATTTTGGTGGTATATACTAGGAAACCTATTCCTTAACATGGCTTGCTTTTGTACCTGAAGCATGCTGATGCAACTTAAGGTAGCTCAGTAATCTGGTATTAATGCAAATGTTCACTCCTAGGCAGGTGTATGGGGGTTGTCCCTGTTGTCATTGTGGTGCAGATACTAATTACACACTCATAAAAACTACACGAAATAGAGGTGTAATTATCCTAAATGTATTATTAGCCTTATCTTGTTGATCTGTTTATTATGAACGTGTTATTTTTTATTGTTTGTTTTGCTTTATGTAATTTTTGCGTTCATTATGTCTTCATTATGATTTCAATTCATCCAGAAAAGCACTTTGACTGTAGAGTACAGCTGTCCTCCAGACCAGGATCTGGTTGTTGTTTTATTTTGTTTTTGTTTTGTTTTTTATACATGTTATAATTGCTTGACAACTACTTAATGTAATAAAGAAATGCATTTATATACGATGCGAAGGAAATAATGAACTGATGTCTTACATATTGTAATAAGATTGCCTTTCCGCCATTCGTAATATTAAACCCATAACTGGCTTGGTTCAGTGAGTTGATGTGATATTACTGTTGAGTTTAAGGAGTTGTTTTTGTAGATAGAATATCAATGCGATGACAGATGTGGATACTTTTGTCTCTTAATTCATGCCATATGGGATGGGTCCAGCCCATAACTCATATTAAAACAATAAGAAATGTTCTAGACCATTTAAATATATTTTTATAACTGGTGTTACATTATCAGGTATAAATGCTTTCTTCCTAATGTTTCTTATCCCTAAAGATGCTATTGAAATCTAATGGCCAATTAGACGTTTTAGGGGTTTTGTAAGAAGGCAAAGAATTGTTTTCAAGAAGCACCTTTCGTATGTTAACCGTAGGTTTACAGATCTCACACTAGTTCAATATTTTGGGCTTAGTCTATTATTGGTATAATTTAATGTGTTGATTGTTCATGCTCCATGGTTTGCATAGAAATTACAAAGGGCATTTTCAGAGGCATAAAGCTGGACCCTATTCTGCCAGAAGTGTTATGCATGAAAGACTTCCAAGCCTTTTTTAAAGAAATACTCATTACAAACCAGCTGTTCACTGACAACCAAATCAGCTTAGGGGTGAAGATCCAAAAAGATGTTTAGTGTGATTGTCTATGACTACAAAAATTAACAATCCATTTGGAATGATCATGTAAATTCTTATCATTTGAAGAGGCGGCTTTCGGTTCAAACAATACAATCGCCCCCCTGCTGACATTTATTTGATTCAGCCAGAAATGACTTCTCCACGATATCAAATCCCAAATCTCTTTGTAGCTGATCTTGATGTTTGTTAGAGGCATGAAGTACAGAAGCCCAGCATTACAGATTCATCTTTGACTGGGCTGTGCTGATGTTTCGTTTCAACCGGTTTTTATTTTAAGCTGCTCCTGTAAGGCACGGCCTTTAACATTTCCATGGTGCTCTCTCGGGTTTCAGCAGTGATTAAAGCAGTGGCAGTGAACAAAGCGGAGGATGGACAATCTGTATTCGGCGAGTGCTAGTGTAATGTCCCATCTGTAGTCCAGCTCTGGCCCTTTGTCCGTGTTGAAGAGTTTGAATTCCCCCAAAACCTGTTTTGTTTCTTGGAAGAATTTTTTTGTTGGAGCGGACTGCTGTGGATTTATTTGCTGTGAATATTGCAGTGACTCCAGTTTCCGTTGAATTTGCTCAATCGAATGTGAATCCATGGGAATCGAGGGAGACGTGTTTAGGTTAGAACAGTGTGAGGAGGACAGTCACATCTGTTCAGGAGACTTCTTCACACTTTGTCCCCTCTGGTCTTGTTTCAGTTAATGTTCATTGTGATGTGGCATTTATGTTTTCCTTAATTGAGCTGAGGCTGATTACATTGCATTTGGGTTTTTTTTTTTAAAGGGACATCACTGGCTATGTAAACCTGAAGCTTTTCAAAACCCTGGGCTGTGTTTGTTAAAGAAAATGTATGATTTCTGTAATATTTGTATGTAATTAAGATGGTTGGATAAAAATAAATTTGTTTTTAAAATGACTGAATTGTAATTTATTTACGAATACACACATTGTGCCCTTCCCTGCAATGAGTTTAACGGTTTAATTTCTACAGCTTGACTATCTGAGTGCAGCTGTTGGCTCCTCGTGTGTTTTGGGGGAAGGAATGATTTGTCCCTGTGGATTATGGCATTCACATCTGCTGGGGTTGCCAAGCATCACGAGTCTCCAAGGGGCGCTTCAGCCTGGTTAGTAAAGATTCCCCAGTTTGGACGAAGTAGGAATAAAAGATTGCGCCACAACTTATTATTCAAGTACAACTGAAACAATCTGGACAACTCTGGCCTGAGCATTGAATCCCTTCAATCTCCCAGTCAGTCCACTTAATGGGTTTTAACATCATTGGTAGTAAAGATGTATTTTATACATGTAGAAATCTACAGTGAACTTGGATTGATATGGATGTTTCTCTAATGTTGTCTACTGGAGCCAAGGTACCTGAAACATTAGTTGGCGACCTATAATTTGACATTCTGTCCCATAGATCATTGATATCTTCTAGTATTATAGAGTAGGATCAAAAAGGCATACAAATCAATAATGTAAATCCTTTAATAAAGAGAAAAATAATTACAACATTGTTTATAACCGAAAAGGAAAATAAAGAGTAAAAGGATGGGTAGTAAGTGTCATATATGATCAGGTCTCAGTTCCTGTACGTACCGGACGCGGAAGGTAATTTTGCGACACTCCCTTTCTTCTTTCTTCCCGCATGTTGATGACGTCCTCTGTCCTGCGACGTGGTGTGTTTCGGCTTCAGCTTCGGCAAAACTTACAAACACACTCGTCCGCATCCATCAGCAGCGCTCGTCGGCCGAGGCTCAGAGATGTGCGAGGTCCAGTGCTCGGAGCGCGGCTGCTGCCCCGGAGGCCGGGCTCGGATGGAGAGCTACGTGTTCAGTGAGTGATGCGGCGGCGGCCCTGGCGCACACGTGGGGCGGGCGGTCCGGGAGCTGGGGGCACTGCACGGATACAACTGGGTTTACATTGAAATAGAGGGCGAACTGCGTGTGGATAGACTGTTAATGGAATATATGTTGAATGCAGTATCTGAGTAGAATAACGCATATGAACGAATCAGCCAGTAGCACTGGAAGCGCCCCTCGTGTTGCTGCACCCCGTGTCTGCGCTGTTACGGCAGCCACGTCCTCCAGTGCGGTCCCGAGTGTGCGCACATCTCTGTGCCACATGGTGTGTAATCAGAATATCATTCCTGTCATATTTGACATTGTATGTATTGCTGTGATCTGTCCACTGAATGATGCTGAACGCTGTTTATTCTTCACAGACTGTGAGCTTTCTTCCAAAGTCCCGTTTTACACTTTCCAAGGAGACGAGGAGGAGAGTTTCGAGCAGTTCCTGGAGCTCCGCACAGTAAGCAACCCCTCCCCCAACTACACAAAAGTACACTTTGAATGATCCTAACACACTGCATTGTCCAGTGCAGTCCCTATAGTGAAGTCTTTGGTGAGGAGGCTGCAGCCTGTGCTCTCCCACTGGAGCCCCACTGTGTGCTCAGCCAGCAGACAGAGGAAATGAGAGGCATTGCTGCACGCTGCTTAGTAATTTCCTTCACCTTCATTTGCTGCTTGAATGCTGAGGGTTCATAACTGGTTGGCCAGTTCCCTAGCCTGGGGTCCTCTTCAGGGTTTTACGACAAGTGAAGACATATAAAAAAACAAAAACATTTCCTTTTAAAATAAGTAAATATTGTTTACTGATGTCTGTAGATGGATCTCGGGCGGCTCTTTTCGGGGCTGGTAATGAGCGGCCCTGCCCTCCTCTCCCTCTCTGTCCACAGCTGTGTCTGGGAGACGGAGCCAAGCCAGAGCACAACGTCGTGGAGGTGACGGCTCTCAACCACCGCGGCAAGAAAGTGTCGGTGCCCGTAGCCAACCTGCACCTCTCCTGCCTGCCCATGGTAAGGACCCCGACGCTGCACTGCAGTGTAACTCGAACCTGACACCGTTCGCCTACACACTCTCCCCCGTGTCCGTCCGCATGCTGTTATTACTGACGCACTGCACCTTTGGACTAAAAAGAGTTGTTCTGGATTGGCAATAATCGGTCAATTTGAAGGTGATCACAATCAAGCAATATAATTCCGGGCAATGATATAATGTGTCGTGTCTTTTTCCAGGTCAGTTTGGGGGAGTTTGAGCTGAAGACCCCTGTGACTTTCCGCCTGAAGTCCGGCACCGGTCCAGTCAGTGTCAGTGGGCTGCACCTGATCGGTGAGAATGGGGTGTTACTGTGGGGTCAGTCAAAAGGCTAATTGAGCTGACTCACACAGCAATACACAGCTGGTGTTCTGTACGGCGATGGGCATAATTTGCACAACTTGTACTCTATCTGCAGACCACACTCGCAACTCAGCAATAGACCAACAGATATCACCACAGAGAACAAACAGAAGTCTGAGGTTGACAGCCGTTTAAAAATACGGGAAATAAAGTTTTTGGTTTGAATGAGACATTTGGGGGCGATATATTTTCATGTTTATGGACAAACATGTCATAAATGAGGGAGACGTTTCTACAGTAATGTGCCTTAATAAAAAGACTAATTGAGATAATTGAAGGAATCATGAGATAATTAATCTACGTTATTAATTAACAGACTGCATGGCCACCTTGCTGGGGGAGGAATGAAGTGCAGCTTTAGAAAGATGGTCACACAAATCACAGGGCCCTATTTATTACATGAATAATATAATTTATATTATTCTACCCATTTTATTATATTACCTATGAATGACTTACATTTCACTTGTAATTGTAATAAAGGGTACAAAAGTAAGAATGATTTTGTTGCTTAATGTAGCCTGTTTGAATAAATGGTTCTGTAAGTATATTTGATGTGGTAGGGGCTCGGTGGCGCTCTGTTGCTGTGTGTAAGTCAGGCCTTGGATCACGGTGTTCGCTCAATGGCTCCGGTACCTGGCGTGTCGCACACAGCCCTGATAAATTGAAATATTACCTTTCTAATCAAGCCTGTTGCATGTAAGGGTTAATTTATGTTATATTTTATGATCACATTGATACATTTAATAGGCAGACCTTTGTCCTTGACCTTCACTCCTAAATAGGAACTGGCAATTGTTAAGCACCACTGCCACACAGCGAGCTGTAGACTGATACAGCTGATACAGGCGGCTTGTTCACCCCCTTGCCCTCGGGGGTGCAGGGGCACAGAGTCATCTGCAGGGGTCACTGTTGTACAGAAAGCGGAGGAAGCCCTAGCCAGCTCAGAGTGCGCTCAGCCTGGCAGCATCAGTTCTGTGCTGGTTCCTCTTTGGGGAATTGTAGTCAGACAGCCAGTTATATAAAAAATGTGGCTGTGATATATCTATACAGCCCAGACTGAGATCAGCACCCTGCCCTCCTGGCCTGAGTCCCTTTGGAGCCCCCGGGTTAAGGGTTGTTCCACTCAGGCACTTGGATCAATGCACCATTATTTTGATAAATGATTATTTTATTGTCAGAGGTATATTTTCACTGCTTATTAATAAAATTGGGTAGAAGTTTGCAATTTGTGGTTCGCAGGTAGGCCAGAGATATGATTTAGTCCCGGCTTCATTCGTCTTGTATCCTCCCAGGTCAGAGTGAAATTGCTGATTGTCTACCCAACACAATAGCGAGAGCATCTGTGTCACTTGGTATTCAGTTGCAGTTCTCTGTTAACCCTGAATCTGTCGTTTCCTGCAGCTTATGAAGACGACGAATCTGACATGTCAGAAGAGGAGGAGAATGAGGAAGAGATCGTCCCCATCAAGCCAGCTAAAAAGAAACAGAAATTGTAATCCTCAAAGGTACCACTCGCTCTGTGTGTCCTTTGTCTCGACTGTGGGACCACACTGAGGAGGTGAAGGCTGGTGTGTGTGTGTGTGTATGTTTGAAAGAGAGGGAGAGAAATCCAGAGGTTTTCACTCAAACTGAACATATGTGAAGTGACTATATGCTGGGCGACACCAGTCCTCAGTGGCCGGACTCCTGCAGGTTTTAATGTACTTTTTAACAGCAATACCTGTATCTGATGGGTGATCTGACCTATCCATATCACCATTCATGCTGTCCATGAGTTTTATCAGATTTCCAGGGGGGGCTTTTTCTCCCCTAGCCCTGTTCCTCTTAAGGAATTCTCCCCTTCTCTTTAGAAATATGTTCTTTAGATGTATACATATATCACAGCCACATTTTTTATATACGTGTGACCATTGTCATCTTATTTGTTTTCTTTTCAGTACTGGTTGTCAGTTTGGTAAATATGCTGCAGAGTTCTTACAGTGTTGTGTGTTCGCAGACTGCCCATGTCCACGGGGCTCAGGAATAATGTACAGAGAGAGTGACTCTGGGTAGTGGCTCCACTGACTCCAAGCCATGCTCCAGTGGCTTCTGTTTATTTCACTGTAATCGTAAAGAATCCCCCCATTATGAAAGGAATTGCATGGCTATTGCACAGCTGATTCATCTATAATGTCACCCCCTCCACCTACCCACACCTGTGCTGCTGTTGGCCCTTGTTCAAAGAGCAGCAGTTCTCTGTAAGTGGATTTTGTTTTGTATATTTATATACAATGTATAAATAAAACACTTTTTAGTTCTTTTTTCAAAACATGTCCTTTCTTTAATTAACTCATACCAGATTGTGTTGGGACTGGAAACAAGACCCCCCATTGAATACCAATCTAAGCCATTTTCGGTTTCAAAAGCTGTAGCATTTTTAATACCCATCAAGATGCCTTTGTAAATGTAGTTTCCAGATGCAAGTAAACAGTTTGTAAACTCTGAAATGGTTTTGGTTCCTCCGTGTTACTTGTCCAGGGGCCTGCAGTGTAGGTCTGAAATGGACCTGCGCTGTGCAATGGGAATTGTTTCCATCCCCATATCGGGCCGTGCATTGAGTTCCTCAGCTCGGGTATTTGATCAGCGAGCGTGAGGTCTGGTTTGGTGTTGAGATGCCTGTGTAGCTTCTGGTTGCCCACAATGTAACAAGGTGTCGTGGCTGGAGAGACCCGAGGCCCAGTAGAGGCCGTACTGTCACACTGTTGGGTCTGGGCAGCTCCAAAGGCACAGAGGCAGGGATGAGGAGGTAAGACATGCCAACCTCTCTTGCACAGAAATCCACCTTCCCTGTGAGCAGTACAGAAGCCACCACGTCTCACACGCACCTGTTAATGATATTATTCTACCACGGATTTGAGTTCATGAGTTGTTTTGGAAGTTCCTGAGTCATCATGGGGATCCTGAAGTCTCCAGATGCTTCCTAGAAGGCTTTAGAAAGTGTCTTTTTCTCTCTTCAATGGCAATCCACAATGTAAGGCAGTGCTCCCTTCAAACACTAAGTGGACAATACAGCTGATCCCCAACCCCCCACCCCCGGAGCTGAGCACACCTGGCCGGCACTGTCGGCCCCTGTAAACATTTGTCTGAGTGAGTATATTTCAGTCTCTCCTTCCACTGGTGTGATGTCTGGATTTTGCTCATTAACTTTGCTCTTTGTGGGGCTGCACAACAGGAGCTGATCGTGGCAGAGCAGATCGCCTGGTCAACACTGTTCCAATCAATCAGTCACATTCCCACACCTCCCCTCTGCAGGACTGAAATACAGCAGCGTTCATCTACTGGGAGACAGCTGTGGGATTTTCCCTCAAAGCCAAATTCACAGCACCCGTTTTTTTTTATATTGAACTAAAACCAGCTGTCACACCATCAGCACGAGAGATCTGGAAATAAACCCATTTCACTAACATTTTCAAGGGAACAACAGATGGCTTGATATTGTGCACAGCTCTAATTACCACTAAATCACCCCCCCCCCACCCCCCGCTCACCTAGGAATTCTGTTTAAAATCAAATAAGATCTTTTTCCCGGGCCCATCCTCGCCCTCTGTGCAGACAGCAACCCGTTTCCAGCTCATAGCCCTTTGTTGAAGTAGACGCAGCGGATGCCGTCCCCGTAGCGAGCCCTGATGGAGTCCCGCAGCTCCGGCTCCAGATTGGACACGGCCATGGAGCTGCAACAGCAGAGAGACGTTACACACAGAAACGCCATGCCGGGAGGGCAAGGGAAAGAGCAGCACAAGGAAATGCGTGTCTTACCATCTCTGGGGAAACAGTGAGCAGGCTGCGGGCACCATGAAGATCAGGCTGTGAACGGAAGGTTTGGGTTTAGAGGTTTCTCCCTCAGCTGGACACAGGATTTCATGGCACCAATAAATCGGTAACATTCATGAGGGTGAGAGACCCATTTCATTCTTTAACTGTGTACAATGACCAAAAAACACTGGTGAAAACCTACAGGATTTCATAGAGGCTTCACTTCAATTTCATTTCAATGCAGACACAAATTGAGCTACGTATTTGCATTAAAGGGGTACAATTACACTGGACAGTTAACCTTCAAGCAATCTCGTCAATATATGGGTTCACAGATGCAGGCTTACACTATTTATTTATTTTAGGTTAAAGCAGGTAAGCCATGATGTGACTGTTGGGGCAACGCTGCATTGGAACCGGCCCCAGAATTGCTGCTGGGGTCCAACCGTCGTGGGGGGACAGAGCTGGGCTCTCACTGCAGCGCTACAGTACAGACAGGAGTGACTCGGCAAACGTTACTTACAAAACTCCCACCATCATCACTTGCAGCGGCCCGTGGAGAAATGTAATCCTCTGTAAAAACAGGAAAAAGTCAAGTGTTAAAGGGTTTCCTAAAACAAATATATACCACACAAGTATACAATATAGGAGTAAATCCTGTTCATGCCGGAGTAAACACATTCACACAATAATACGAGCTCCACATTTTCTGACAATGCAATTCAGGTTCTAATCGAATTCCACTGTATTGACGGTTTATATTGATGCAAAGTGTTAGACTAACACATCACTCTACAGCTGGGCACTCACACAGGCCAGTTTAATTAGAACCAGTTCAATATGCATTCTACTGCACTGCGAGAGGAAACAAGGCCACCTACCTGCATGAATCTGTATTTTTCCAGCCTCTGCATTATAATGGGTAGAACAACTGTCAATAAAAAAAAAGGGAGGGAAAAAACAGATTTCAGTGCAGAGAATAAAGACAGGACATCGCTGGGTGGTTACAGACAGGAGCAGGAACACGAGAGCGCTGGCAGAGCAGCAGCGATTGCTCTGCTCAGCGGTGCCCGCCGGCCGGCCGCTCTCTCGCCCCACTGCATCAACACTCACTCATGCCTGGGGCTGCCATGGCGATTCGAGAGATGACCACCTGGGTTATTCCTTTGACGGCTGCTCTCTGAAACACAGCAGGAGGGGACAGGCATAAGTAACAGGCTGTGGATCAGTCAGTGGCTGCTGCATTAAACACCTTAAGCACTGAATAAATGGAGCAGGCTCTCCCTTCACTAGCGTGCGGATTTTCATGTTACGGTGCAACACTTCAACATTTAAAGGGAAAACTCATGGGAAACACCAGTTATTTTAAGCCATCGGATAAAGACAGGCCTTTAGCACCGAGTTTGCAGAGGAGGGCAGTGCGATATTCAGAGAAACTCTTAAGTGTCTCTATGAAGGAGATTATAATATATACATTTTTTAACATGGAAATTTCATCCTAATAAGCATGGGTCTGATCAGCAGGCTGGGATCTCACTATGTAAACAGCAGAGCTGGGGGGGCAGGCAGACTCACCTTGGAATGGCCCAGCTTGTTGTCATTCTCATCCACAACCGCGATGCCGTTCAGGATCTCCCTGTGAGGGAGGGGGAGAGGATGAGAGAGGAAGGCCAGCCGAGAGACACCCACCAGTGACGTGCAACCCCTAGATACTTAGTTACAATATTGTGTGAGAGTATGGGTGACATTCAAGATATTTATATATTAGCCAGAAAGTTGTACAATTTCCTTAACTAGCTTCTACAAGAGGCAGCCCCCATTTGAACAGAATAAAATCCTATCAAGAAGAGATGCTTAGGTACGTCAGCATTATTTCTATCAAAATACAACAAGCGATTAACAAAAATAAAATCATATTGCATTTTTTATTTAAATCCCAGATCAGAGAGAGTTAATTTGTGCATTTAGGCCTACTTTTCACACTTCTAACAATTTTCTTTAGCCTTACTCCCTACGTGCCAGATAAAATTACAGCCTTGAAACCTTCACCCTCCAGCTAATATTAACGTTTGCTATGAAAGTCCCGTGTTCGGGTCACCACAGTAAACGTGCTCTGTTTTTTGTATTTGGTTAGGCCTGAACCCTGAGAGGCTGAGCGCACTAATCTTATACTTTAACACTGCAATTACACTGACAAACCAGAGTAGTCTAAATGTCTGAAGTTCTCGTAGTAATAACACGGTAGGGTTACGTGCTGAACACTTCCACAGGGACAAAGCCAAAGGGCCGGTACTCACTGCTGCCTCATCATGGGGATGTTGACGCAGTTAGCAGACGCCACAGCTGCAAACGGCACCCAGCGAGCGACCAGCGGAGGGGCTTTCTGCAACACCAGACAGGGCACAGGCACGATCTCACCAGCATCATCCTCAGATTCTCACATCTCTAGCTGTTTAAATTTCCTTCTAACGTTTATAAAGCCACGCAATCTGAGTTTGGAATGCGAGTCGTCTTGGATCAGGGAAGAACGCAAGTCCTTTTCACAAGATATTGCTTACAAAATACAAATAATAATGACCTTGTCAAGGTGCCTTATCAAATCAGTATCTCGGTGCAGCAATAATGTGATGAAGAGGATTACATCAGAAGACATATCCTGCTGTACTGCAGAGAAAGCCGTGGCAACTGCATAGCAATGAGTTACATAAAGGTTTGTGCTATCCAGGGTACAATCAAATTGATAAAGTTTTCACTAGAAAACCTCAAAATAAAAGTCCTCACTGAAAGATTTAATTCAAATGATTTACTGGAGGCTATTCAAGGCACCTAACATGGTTTAACAATCACAAACATGCCATGCTCTACATATTATAAGAGTAATAACATTACAACAAAAAACACACTATACATTACACTGAATACAATTAAAGTATAAAATTAGATTTAGTGGTCAGACACCGACTGCAGCTCTGATGCAGTGAACATCAATCTAAAAATATTGTTAAAATAATATAGATCTTTGAAGAATCTCCTGAGTGTGACTACAAAGGCTCGCTTATGAGGCTTAAGGATTGTTTTTTTCTCCACTGAGGCACATAAAGCGGTTTCACAATATGTCAAAATATAATCTTCAATTTCTGCTCAGGTTTCTTTACGGTTCCAGAGGCCGCCTACCTTAGTGTAGAGGTTCAGACCCACGGCAGTGGCCAGTGCCGTGCTGGTGGCAGTGAAATAGGCCACCCCGATCTGCCTGTGGGAGAGAGGGCAGGGAGTCATCCTCCAGCAACATCCACCACCTTGCCACCACCACCATGAAAGTATTTTTGACTACTTAAGCAGGTCCTTTTTTTCCAGGTAATTATTTTAGATACAAACTGAAGTGAAAACCCCACAGCTCTCAAGAACCAGAGCTGCCACTGACTGAAATGAATGCACGTATCCAAAGCCTCAGTCAAAGCTGATGGTTAAGAGGCCTATGGCACCCCAGATTCACAGCCTGTCCTATACCGGTAGATTGGCTGCACTATATGTTATTCCTCCCTCATACCCTTTGACAGGCTTGGAAAATTGACAAGAGACTTAAGAGGAGACAAAACACAGGGATAATAAAGTAATAATAAACACTGAAATCCACACACTGGGACTCACTTTGGTGTGATGGGTGATGCTGCATTTCTGTTGGTGTAGTTGACCAGGGCGTTGAAGGACTGGTTCACCCACTGCCAGAACACCACGGCTGGCACCGTCCTGGAAGACGCACATCATCATCAGTCCTCAGAAAGAATACAACACCGCCCTTGAAAGGTTGCAATGCATGCTCCCTGACCTGTAGAACTGCAGCATGCAGCCCGTGATGGCCATCCCTCCCGGCACCTGGAAGGACATCCTTCCGATGAGGTTCATGCGCTCGCCCGTGTCGGGGTGGAATGCTGAGTCATACAGTTTCTTGGCGTAGTGCAGCTGCTCCACCGTGGTGCCCGGGGGCACGCTGCCCGCTCTGAGGGACACGGACATCAGTGTCAGACAACCAGTCACAGAGACCGTGGTGTGAAATCAGTCAAAATCGGCACCTGCTGCCCCAGCATTAGATTAACCACCAGACTTATTAACCAACAAATTCTCCGATTAGAAATCTGAAGAATATGTACCTGCAATATAATACATACAGAAAATGAATTCAATATGCATTTGTTTGTTTCCTTCTTTTAGATTTTAGGAGCAGCAGCTGGATAATCAAATACATCAGAGTCTACCTGGTTACCGTCTCTCTCACAGCGGGAATAATGCAGGAGGTTACAGATGCGCAGAAATAATGAGAAGCCAGCAGCATTTGGAAATGACATAAAACTGAGCTCATCCTCACTGTTGTCACAAGCTAATGACTCAACATGCTCCCAGAACTCAATAATTGTCATCTAAATTACAGCAAGGACCTTGTCTTGTCATTAAAACTCATTTAAGAAGTGTTAATCCCCAGTAAATAACGTGTCCATGTAATGAAATGAACCTGTATACATGATTGTAATAAAAATACTGTCAAAGTCAATCGTTTCTGCAACGCGGGGGAGTGCGAGACTCAGTCATTGTGGGCGTGAGCTGGAGAAAGAAGAGTGTGTGAGAGTGAGGAGCCCAGCAGCCGTCCCGTACCTGCAGCTGTAGACAAGGGCCTTGGCCTGGTCGAGCTGTGCGTCGGGCAGCAGGGCAGTGCGTGGGTCGGTGATGTTGAAGAAGTGCTTGAGCCGCCCGGTGAAGGTGCTCTGGTCCCATCGAGGGGCGTCAATGTCAAACTTGCTCAAGTCCATCGTCCTGCTGTGCACGGGGAGAAGGCAGCACTGAGACCCACAGAAAAGACACAATCGCACAAGGTTCAAGAAACTCCAACCTTTGTCTAGGGAAAGCCCAGTTTAGCTGAGATCCGTTTACAAGGACTTGGGATCATTTAGGGAATGCCATACAAACTGGATTGGAGACCAGTGCTCTAGCTTAATGAAACAGGAAAAGATCATAGTCTAAGGGCTTCCAATTTACTTTGAACACAATTTAATAAGTACCTGGTGGTGCCTTGTGTCCGTGGCCTTAGTGAGAAGTCAGTTTGATCAGTCCTAAGCCCCCGTTTGTTTGCTTTCCATTGGTTAATCATTCACTTGCTATTCCAAAAGTAGCTTATCTTATCCCTTAGATCACAAGGCCAGAAACTCACATTCACTCTCACTTTTGCTACATCCAGACTCATTACTCTGAACCAGGGCCACCACACTCTCTCGACACTTAGATTCCCAGACAAATTGAAATAAAATACTGAAATCATAATAATGCCACTTGACCCGATCAAGGCATACATTCAGTATATCTGACTTGTAATGTCCACTCACCAGCCATGTCAAATACTTTTCTGAAAGCAGACAGTTGGATACAACTGTTAAAAACAAAATGGTTTAAACATTGCTCACACAGAATAATGTTTTAAACACCACCTGACAGGGTAAAACAAGATGAAGGCTGCTTTTAATGGCAACATTTAATGCACGGGACATTTTCTTTCATGAACATGTGACCCTTTCATTATCATCATTATTATTATTATTATTAATAATAATAATAATAATATGATATCTTTGGAATATATATTTTACAGCATTGATGTTATGATTTCAGTATTTCATAAATTATTCTGGGATTAAGTGCTGTTTTTTTTTTTGTTAGTTTGTTTTTTTAACTCTCATTCCTACTAGTAAACTGAAACAGTTAAATTATTTATTTACACATTCTAAAATTGAATATGATGTATTCGTAATAAAAGCCTTTGCTGCTTAAATCAGCACACCAATGTGCATTAATAGAATGACTAATTGGTATGAGTAAAGGAATCTGGAGATCATTCATTAATAGGCTACACCGTTAAATTAAGCAGATTATAGGACCACCCTGTGCTGGGAGAGTGAAGTGCAGCCAAAGTTGGTTGCAACCCCAGAAATGTGCACAACAAAACACAAGGGTGACAGGAACTACTGGACATTATACATAAATGTACTGAATTCTATAGGAGTGCCTACTAGAATGGCCAACTGCCTTACTATAAGGTCACAGTCAGCAGCTAGGATTAACAATAAAGAGTCAAGCACAGTTAAAAGGGGATTGTATGTGACAGAACAAACGAAGACAAACATAAGTTAATTCCAGTATTCTAGCACAAGCAGCCGTGGCCAAATATTAACAAGATTTTTGGCTTTTCCATGCATTCAAAAGTTTGGCATCAACAATATACCGGAGTCATCCCTTATAAACTGGCAGTGAGAGGTTACTGTTTAGCCTGGGTTAACTTTCTAAAGATTATAGTGAATCTAAAATTGCATAGAGAGCAGCAGCACTGGATCACACTTTGAACCCTGCACTACGCTTCATTTCTCTGCAGACTCATTGAACTTTCTTTTTTTAACCAAAAAGCACAGTTGGGATTTTGAGGTGGGTTTATTGCTGTGTGTCTTCTGCGGTTTTGTCTTACGTTGCAAGAAGTGACTCTGCCAAGCTGGTTTTGTAGATAATATTAGCTTTGAAATATCCTGAGGGATGTAGATTTTGCATTTCTGCACTTGTGTTCATTAGGACAAAATGAGAGCTACACTTACATCAGCTCCCCACTGAAACCCAGTTTTTTTTTTTTTTTTTTTTTAAATCATTACATTTAGCTTTTAAATCCATTAAGGGTTAGTTTCCTTTAAAAGTTGTCATTGTTCCTTCAGGCTCTCCTTGTCAGGCTGTGTTGTCTGTTTCAAAGAGGTCTGCCATTTTAATTTAGCACCGAACACTAGAACTCAATCTCAAAGGAAATCAGGAATCCTGTAACATTTCTTGTTCCAATTAAAACAATCTTTATACAAAACTTAGAAACATATGCGATTTATTTTCGCCTACCAATACACCAGAACTACTGTCAACCAAATGGTGTCTATGAAGCCAATGAAACACAGGGCAATTAAATCCAGACATCCTACAATCAAACTGACTGTTAAACAAATCTGAATAGTTTTCCTTCAAAGAATCATAATCGAGGATAATATGGGATACACAATGATCTGCACCCAGGTTCCCGAGGTTTGATCTGAGCTAGTTCCACTTTAATCAAAGGACAACCTGCAGTTATTTCTGCCCTGATCCTTCAAATGAAGAGAATCCAACAGCTGTTTCCATATGTACCTTCCAATGCCTGTGGAGCAACAGACCTAGTCAGAAAGCCCCAGGGCTGGGAAAGGTTCTTGAATTCCTCTCTAAGATATTGGTACTGGTTTGACTGGACATCACACACAGCCCAAGAAGAGCAGAACACGGGATTACAAAGTCATGACATGTACTTCTGTAGGAAAGCAAAGTAGTATTTCAGTGTTTGCTCGCCATTATAGAGTGCGATTTCAGTACAGTTTTCATAACAGCTGCAAATCGTTTTAAATACCCATCAAGAATGTGCCAATACTGCAGTACTAACACCCTTAACACTGACCACATAGGATTTGTTGAATGAATTTTATACAAGTTTCCTGCTTTGCAATTCGTGATTATAGAATGCATTTCCTGCGGTGTTGCTATATTTGAAACTTTATGAATGAAGTCTGGGACCACCTAGGACTTAATCAGCCCTTTGCTGTGGATTCTGAACTATACGGTGGCGTAAGTTTTGCAAAACATAATACCGTTTGCAAATATGTTGCATTTTGTTAGAAAGGATCACTGAATGAGTGTGAGGCACTCACGTCGCTACAGCACGCTGCCCCTGTGCTTGCCTAAGGCTGCAGTGCGCCAGGTTTCTGTACGGCACTGACACGCGTCTGCAGGCTGTGCATCGCTAAACTGCTCCGGGCTGCCGCTGCACTGTGGTTCCTACACTGACCTCAAGCGTCTCCCGCACTGATATCGCAGCGTTTCTGTGCGTCTTCCACACCGATACATAACACACTGTACCTTTCCGGAGCGGTGCGCTGTGGCGTAGCCCTCGCTATCGTGGCAGGCAGACGAGTTCAAACAGCCCCTCCAGTGCGGATCCGAGGCAGCGGGCTGCGCTCACGTAGCACCCGCCCTGCCAATCACACGCAAGGGCAGCAGCGCAGCGCACATTCCCGCAGAGCTGCCCAATCCCGGCCATCCCATTGGTGGAGCAGCGCAGACCCGCGCAGAACTGTGCACATCTGCGACCGGTGTACTCTTTACATTATTGGCAATCTAATGCTACGGCTTTTGTTTACCGTTTTCATCTGAAATGTGTATTTTCTCCATGTACTATATATTTAATAATTATTCTGATTTTATTTCCCTCCCGTCCTAATATATAGGGAGTACACGGCTAGACTAAGTCTGGATTCCATTGTACCCCCGTTTTACTATTCACTTATTTTTAAATGTAAGCTTATATATTCGAGACCAATACACATTATACAGACTAGATTGCAGTGTTTTCGCATATATTGTCTTGCTCTTCCTGCATTATCCTTCTGTAACTACATGCATATTTATAAGGGCGTCTGTAAAGAAATAATAAATGAATGAATAAACAAATATATTTGTAGAACTCAATGTGTATATTTATATATATGCATACTAGGCCTATATCATGTAATGTAGTACTTATAAATTAAGTTATACATAATACTAAAAATAGTAATACATATTTACTTCCTAACTTGGGTTATGCTGAAACAAATGTCCATTGATTCGCATCTGCCGTATCTGAAACAGGGTGCACAAGAACCCCCTACGTGTACAGTTGTGCATTTCCGTAGACGTCACCACAATCGGTGCTCCGAAGCCCCGCCCCCCACCACCACGTGGTGCGCGGCTCTGGTTCACGCATGCAGAGGCCCCGCCCCTAGTAACCCTTGGCGGCGTCTTAAGCAGCTCAAGCGAGAGGATGGTGAGATAATTTTACTTTTAATTGCCAATTGCACAGCCCTTAAAAACACGTGTCGTCATCGGCCGGTCCGTTTCTTTGCACATTAGCACGTATTGTGTGGGCGATTGATAGCAGTGCCTCTTAAATTGCGGGCTGGAGAGAGAAAGAAAGAAAGAAAGAAAGAAAGAAAGAGAGAGGGGGAGAGAGAGAGAGAGAGAGAGAGAGAGAGGGGTCCATGCTCAATGAGATCTGAAAAGCGATTGGCTGCTCTTAGTTGCAACGACTAATTAAAGACGAATAGATACACGTATTGCAGTTACAGCACATGGACACTTAACCCAGCGAGTCCTTCATGTTATTTTAAGAGCCTATATAACAAAATACCGGCTGTAACACCATTTCCCTGGGCTCGACTGTGTGCATGTTTGTGTGAGTGCAGCGTGCTGTTCCCTCTCACAGGACAGCAGATGTACTAGTTCATCTTTTGTTGTTTTCTTAAAGGAGGTTAAGGTTTTTAGATTGCATGTTCTGTGCGTAGCCACACACCCGCATGCGTTACTCGTGTGTTTTGGAAGCTGCCTGCTGGGTCTCTATGGTGGCGAGGTGGTACGGATTTATTTTTCAAAAGCCGCTTGACGTCACAAGGCCGAAAAATTCCCCTCGGGCCCCTAGACGCCTTCGTGTAGCGCAGATGTCTGCAGTTCTGCTCAGCTCCACCAATGGGGTGGCCGAGATTGTGCAGTTCTGCGGGAATCTGCGCAACCGGAACGCGAGCATTATTCTCCCTACCGTGTTGGTCCCTAAAGGCTCGACTCTCATCGCATACCATCGAATCTGCGGTTGAGTCATGCTTACCGGCGATATTTAATTGCAGCCTTGTTGATACCTGCCCTTACAGTTATTTGTGACTTTGATCTACTCCAATAATGTTCACATAGTAAGTCCTGTCTACTAGCTTCACTTTCCCCAAAAATAAACAATAAAACAATAAAAGCATTAGATGAAAATGATTAATTACTATACATAGTCATTGAGACCTAAAAAGAACAACTCAAAACTGTATCTTGAAATCCTCACCTCCACCATTTCTGACCTCAAGATGCCTAGCCCTCTGTAATGAGGACAGTGAGAGTGCATGAGAGGTACTGAGTGCTCTGTGTGTATCTATTGCATGTGTGTTGGGGAGCTGCCTTGTGGGCATTGCAGCAGCTACAGTAAGTGCAGTGTGTGTGTGTGTTAATAACAGCAGCTTCAGTGGGTGCTCTCTGCATTTGTGTGTGTCGCAGCAAGATTCTGTCTGTATTAGCGAGTGTTTGTAATCATACTGTGTCAGTGAAATGAGTGCCGTGTCCACATTTCAGGGTCTGCTGTCAATCCTGCGCAAACTGAAGAGCGCCCCCGACCAGGAGGTTCGGATCTTGCTGCTGGGGCTGGACAACGCGGGCAAGACCACCCTGCTCAAACAGCTGGCCTCCGAGGACATCAGCCACATCACGCCCACGCAGGTACAGCCCTGGCACACCCTGCCCCAGTGCACAGGAGTTTGATATTTAACAAGCTGCTCACCCTTTGGTCATAAAGCCCAAACAAAGCATCAAAGCATAGATTGGGAATCATTTGTTTACTTTGGTAGGTTTCAGTGTTAGAAATCAGTATTTAGATGAATGGCATTGTTTTGGAATAATATAAATAATAATCTTTCACTAATAGAAGGTTTACTCCTTTTCTCCATAGGCTTTCTTTGTATTCTATTACTTTTGATAATAGCGGTGGTGGGGGGGGACAAGAAAGTGTATGCTACTAATTAAAACAGGGAATTTTGAAGGGTTGGGCAAGTTCTGCCCTTGGTTTTCTCCAGACATGACTTCTAAAGTACAGTAGTTTTCCTTTGAACCCATGAAAGATGTTGATGATGTAATCGATGTTTTTCTTGCTTTAAGGGGTTTAACATTAAGAGTGTCCAGTCGCAGGGATTCAAGCTGAACGTCTGGGATATCGGGGGCCAGAGGAAGATCAGGCCCTACTGGAGGAATTACTTTGAGAACACTGATGTGCTGGTAAGCAGAAGGGAAGGGTGTTCATCAAACCCTGAACACATTACAGATAATTTATTTATTCAGGAACCCCCCCCCCCACAGATATGTTTTCTATCTTAAAAATCCCCTTCATGGAAAATTGTAGCACAGTCTTGGATGTTAGATCAAATGGAGAACTGACCTTTGTGGTTGTTTACAGTCCTATAGAGTCAACCTGCCTCCGCCTCCCATGCAGATTACAGCTGTTGTCTGCCAAAGAAAGAGAGGACAACTGGGTCATATTAATAGGAAAAAAATAATGATCAAATGCAACAAAGATTTTAGAGGTTCACATAATGGTAGTAATTGTGCCTGTTGATGTTCTAAGTCTGACAGTTGCACAGGGCACACTTTGAGCTCTGAGCATTACGGATACATCCAGTTCTTCTCATGTTTATAGGACCTCACTCTGGCCATTCTATATAGGCAGCAAGAAAAGTTAATGACAGCCCACAGATATAGGTGCAAAACTGTTTACACTCCCAAATGATCATTAACGTCTGCTGCTCGCCTGTTGCTTTTCTGAAATCCCCGAAAACAGTTATACCGACCATATTAATGCAGACGAGTGGCATTTATCTTGATTCCCAAACCTGCAAGACTGACCTTCAGCTGTAGTGATTTGTCCGCCCCTGAAAAAGCGCAGTGTACTAACGGATGCTCCTTGCATTGCAGATTTACGTCATTGACAGCGCCGACCGAAAGAGATTTGAAGAGACCGGACAGGTAATGTTCATCGTATCTGTCAGACTCTTGCTTGGGGGAAACCTTTCTCCATATTGGGTTTCGTGTGTTGTAAGTTCTTCGAAGTCAGTGTCCTGGATAATGGAGACTTTTGTTAGGTTGACTCTAGACTGTGCAAAAGATGGCATGTTTTTAGGTGTACACCCTCTCTGTTTGTTTAGACCTTTCTCTGACTCTGTTAAGGTGATCTTGATGGTGAAGAGTGCTAAGCCAACAAAAATCTTAATTGAACTGAATCCCTGCCGAAGAAGCAGAGAGCTGTAGTGCTGATCCCATTTCAGTAATTGGCTGGACCTCAGAGGTGTATAGAAGGGAGTTCATAATTGCATATTTATTTTCTTTCCCGTTTTATTTTCTATCCAGTTTATACAAAAGCTGCCCCTCGAAGCTAAAGTACTATTCAGAGGACATCTTGTTCGTTTGAATCTAAATCTGTCGGTGTGGAGGGGGATCAGGGGGGAAATTGCTATTAGCTTGCCTAGGTTTGTGCATGTGTGGGTGGTTGCTATGTATCGTGTGTCTCTTCTGCATCTGTGTTTCTACTCTGATCTGTGTGTGTGCATCTGTGTCTGCGCAGGAGCTGGCGGAGTTGCTGGACGAGGAGAAGCTGAGCGGGGTACCGGTCCTCATCTTCGCCAACAAGCAGGACCTGCTGACGGCCGCCCCCGCCTCCGAGATCGCCGAGGGGCTGAACCTGCACACCATCCGCGACCGTGTCTGGCAGATCCAGGCATGCTCGGCGCTGTCCGGCGAGGGCGTCCAGGTGAGTGTCTGTGACCGTGGCTGCCCCCTCTTCACCCCGCCTTTGAGTCTCTGCTCACACTTTCCAAGTCGCATATGCAGCATAAACACGTGAGAATCACTCCCTGCTCTGATGTCAACTGATAGCACTGCAGAGCTCACAGTAAAACACAGGGGGGCGCCGTTGCGTGGAAATCCGATCGAAACAAAACTGTCTGACTGAAGCCCACTCACTCAACTCCCAAGTGGTGTCACGGTTTAAGAGTCCCCCTGCAGTGTGTGTTATGCTCATCCAGGTGAGAGCAAGCTGTGCACAACTGCCCCAGCTCAGCAGAGGGAGAGGGGGTTAATTGGACAATCTAAAAGCCCACCCAACCACAGCTGTACTCAGACGACTTGGTGATTCCTGGCCACACTGCACTGTGACACAACCCAGATTGGAGACATTGGGCTGTAGGGCTCTCACTCCGAGCAGCAGCTCTCAGCAGTATCGATCTCTTAACCGTGGACTCTGAATGATCAACTCTGAAGAGGCTTTCTGAAAGTGACTGAATCTTATCAGTCCACATGCTGTGCTGTACTGATGCATAAAGTGTGTGTGCAGGCCAGGAGAAGGGCTTGGGCAAGACATCTGACCATTAAGGGAAAGAAATTACAAGCAGAATAGTTTTGCTGATCTTTCTAATAATCCTGTTTTAATTTGATTTTTTTTCAGGATGGCATGAACTGGGTCTGCAAAAACGTCAACGCAAAGAAGAAGTAGTGCTTTTCCTTTTGTCGTCTTTTTTGTTGGTTTGGTTTTGGTTTTTTGGACTGGTGGATGAATGTAAACCTAAAGGGAAAGGACTTGAGATGGAACAGACAGATCAGAAAGCAACACTAAATTCTGACTTTGAACGAAACCTCGGCCACCATTGTTCGGCAATAGCAGGAGCAGCAACAGCCGTCGTTGGCATCCGGACCCCCTTGGGACCCATCTGAGATGCGCAGCAGTGCTCATGAACTCTGACCTCTGACCCCACAGAACTGGGTGGCTGCAGGCAGGTTTGTTTCTGTTCAGCTTACTATGCTGGCAGGGTCTGTACTACATGGATATGTGTCTTTTTTTAATGTCTCACTTCATGTCTGGTAAGGTTAGCTTAAACTACCAATATAAATATAAATTTGTGCAGTGGTTAAAATCTTGGTTTAAATGTCTCACCTTCCCTTCCATGCTAAATGAAGGCCACTCTGTAGCCATACCATCAGCAGCCTTTTTATGCTATTGTTGAGACCAATTTTAAATCCCAGCCAATTGAGACCCTTCGTAGCAGCATGAGTAATCAAGCGACCAAACGAGGGGAGTGGCATTGTGAGGAAGAGACGCAATGGCCTCGGGGTCTACCGATTTGTATTCACTTATTATTTATTTATCACTTAATCAGTCTGAGCCAATTAAGGATTGTTCCCATGTTGTGTGTAAGTTGGGGTTTGGGAGGTCTATAAAACAGGACTGTAACTCTCCCGGATCCAGGAGGCCCACCACTGCTGTAGGGGAAAGCTGTCTCTTTAAATCTGGGGGTTTTCTGGTTATCATTCCAGCCCAGCTCTTCGTTACACAGCTGAGCCAATTATTGATGGAAATGTCCTATAAAGCAGTGTTGCTGTAGTGTGGATTTGGTTTATTTTAGTCAGTCTGATTGAAGGAGGTTAAAAATGTGGAGTTGTAGAGCTGTCTCGGTGTGTGAGCGAGCCAACTTCACTCCCCTTTCATGGCCTGGATGCTTTCCAAAGATTGCTTCAATACCTGTCTTAGTTTCATCAACTGAAATGGTCCAGAGCTTTTTTAAACAAGATCTGAACTTGTATTATTCTGTTTTGTGGGTTGATATGGTGGGGGTGGTTTGCTTGTGGGATGGCCCCAAATTTTACAAATGGTGATGATGTGGTCATCAACTGAAGAGAGACTGACTAAAATGCAACAGACACTGACTAAATTCACAATACTATAAAACCTGATGTATTGTAGCTCTTCCAAGAGCAGGGTTGGATACCAGTGCTTCATAGAAAGAAGCAGTTTATACTGGGTTGATACTGAAAAACACAAAACCCATTGTGGTATCGTGGGGGGGAATAAAGATATGAAAAGCCTTGACAGCTGCTACAACCACCCCTAGTGGAAAGCGAATCGCCTGACTCTGACTCATACAGTCTACAGGGGAGTTTCTTGCCAGAATCAATTGCAAGCCTGGAACTTGAGTGAAATGATGTGTAGGAACCCAATATTGTGTGATGGAAGTATTACAAAAAAACAAACTCGTGCTAGCCTTTGTGAACCACGTTGCGTCAGCTGGGTGGTGTGAGTTCATTGGCTGTGGCTCAGGATAGTTTGTGATCGGTCTATTGAAATGAAGAGCCCTTCAATTAAGCCACACAACAGGATGTGCAACAATGCAGCCACCCCAGAAAGCCAACTCAAATAGAGACTCCATATAGATTGCACAGAGCCTCGGAGAGAAGATTAGGGTGGGGTTTAGCTCACTGTCCTCAGATTGTGCTGTCTTCTAGGTCTGCCACTGCTGAGAGTATGTTCAGTATGTGTATTCAACACTAAGGGGGGGTCCTTTTTTCATTAATTCTCTCGTTTGGGAATGTGCAGTCAGTATTTATTCAATTAATTTTACTATAGTACAAACAGCAGAGCCAAACCAAGATAGGCAGGGCTGATGCAGCTCTCACCGATAACACTACAGCACAGCGTACAGCACAGTGTATTTAATTAATTTAGAGGAAGTAATACTTGTTTATGTATAAAATAACACTGCAGTAATTATGCAACTCAGAAATACCTTTTTTTGGTTTTGTTTACATCTTGGGTTAATTTGCTATTTTTACAAACGTGTTGTGACATTTTGCTCCTCTTCGGCATCTGATCGCAGAGATAATTTGATTCGGAGGTTCTAATCCGTTTTGGAAATTTAATCTGCAACCCAGCGGGACCTGAAAGTGAACTAGAGGGGAGATGAGAGAGAGGGGACGGTTTAAAACTAGTTGTGAGCGAAAGCAGTCGAACATCCTGAAAGATAGCTGTAGTAAAAGAATTCTGGACTATGAATAGAGAATGCAACATAGAAATCCCTAGTCAGTATCTCTGTCGTCTCCTTCCGTGCTTCTGTGTAATCAGTAAAGTGCTAGTGATAAACAATTTATAATCCCTATCAGCAAGTGACATCTGACCTCTCTGCAGTGCGCCCTCACAGCAAAATTCAGATTGCATTTTCATCAATTTTAGGGCCTCTCTTGAGCCTGACACTAGAGAGAGATAGATCTATAAACCAACGCGTCTCCTTTTGTGAATTCTCTTCTCTGTGTTTTCTGTGGGAAGAGCATCTCGGCACTCTACACAGAGGCCAGAGTCCAGGGGCATGAGTTAATGCTTAGCAACTCTTTAGTTTTCTGCCCTCGATGATGAATATTTTTGCCCTTCCCATTCTTCGCAGCCACTGTGTCTGGGCTTGTGATGCGAATTGACTTACCTTGCCGACCGATTCACGCAGAAATTCACACCCACCTGAGAGAAACACTTCAGGAGAGAAAAGACTGAAGGCTTTTCCTCTCTCATGGTGACTACTCTCATACTCCTAGTAGTTGCATTGAGCTGGATTGAATCGAACTAAATTGTATTGAATTCACTGAATAACACAAGTAAAAGATATAGCAGCTTTTCCTCAACTAGAGTATCGACTTCATTGTGTTGAGGTCCTTTATATCCGACTGGCCTCTTCTCTGCACATATTTGCTCTGATTATCTACAGGAACCAAATTCCTTGGCTTTATTTGTCTGAGGAAACAATCCTAAAATAAAATTCAACCCCTTCCCTCCCTCCCTCGCTCTCTCTCTCTGCCTGCACTTTATGCATCACAGGCTGTTCAAAGTGCAGTTGCCGTGCAGCAGTGAGATTTTGAATATAGGCCGATCAGTTGCACACTTGAAGTACACTTCACTCTCACGCTGAGACAGAAAAGAAAAAAGGAAAGTTATCTGGAGTTCTGGAAAGGTCTTCCTCTAGGATTAGTGTGGGGAAATTGCTGATCAAGCTTAGCTCTGGTTTCTCACTAACAGAAAGCTGTTAAGTTTTCATTAGGGACATGCAGTCGCCCACTGTCAGATCAACACTGTGTGTGGTATTGCTGTTGGGAACGAGATGGAGGTGGGTGATCCTGAAGCAAGAATCTGCCTGCTTATTGGATCCCTGTCAGGATGTAAAATTGACAGTTGTCCAAACAAGGCTGGGGCAGGGTGGGTAGATGTCGGCTGGGCGACCCTCAGTGCTCAGTACATCCAAGACTCCCTGTGGCTTCTCGGGCGCCAGCAGGGTCAAATTGGTATCAGGTTCCAGCTGTGTCAAATCCTATGATTTGTGCGATAGCCGTGCTGTGAGGGTTCTGGGGTAGCAGTGAGGAAAATAGCACTCGGCTGCTCTGACGCGTGTTTCAGAGGAGGCAGGCTGCGGGCCGGACCTCTTGGAGAAGCTCAGGAATCGTAGATCTGGACTGAGTTTGTTGCCCAATTAGCAAAACTAACTGGAGATTTCCAATGATTCCTAAGGATTTCAGTATATTTTTTAAAATCTGATAGTCTATATGTTTACAAAAAAAACCTTTATAAAATCCCAATATTTTTGAGAGCTGCTCTGGTGCTATCAACTACAGATCTTACTCTATTTCTCTTCAATACATCGACATTCACTTCACAACACTATCGAAAAACTGATTTCAAATCCATTCACATTCCCTTCCCTATGACCTTGCAGGTGTAGATTACCAGACTGTGTTCATTTTGTCATGTATTATTGTCAATGTTTTGTTTTGATTTCCTGCCGTTTTTTTATGCCTGGAAGTGAAATGAAAGGTCTGTCCTGTTTTATCCCAACGGTTTACATCTGGGCGTGTATAAAAAAAGATGTCTGGCTGAAATGAATAAATACACATTAGTAGATTCTGTTTGTGTTATTTTCAAGTGAAGGTTGGTGGATTTCAAGAGCTTGGTGTGCAATTATGTGGGCTGTTTGGAGGGAGTCTCTTTCACTGTTGAATGGACAGTTATTAGGGGCAGAGGGAGTCCATGCCAGAGGGCCAGATTCCCCCTTTAGAGACATGGTAGACAGATCACTGTACAATATGGAGGTCCCTCATTCATACCTGTTAATATCCCATCAAGACAACTGGCCAGGGAGCGGAGGGCAGAGGTTGGATGGGGCCTCCTCTGTGTCTTCTGCCTGCCGGTTCGGGTTGTCCAGCTCTGTCAAATGCTTTAGGGTGTGTGTTAGCTGGGCGGTGGAAATTCTGGGGGCTGCTAGGAAAAAACACAGATGGCTTTGACACTGCTGGGGAAGCACAGAGTCATAGCAGTAGACTGACTTAGCAGTGACGGTAACAATTGTGTGAAAATGGGGAAAGAGAAGTGAGACATTCCCAAATGTCCAACCCTGACTAAGGCCTAAACCCAATTAAAATGTTTACCTACCCTAGATTAGCACATGACAAACTTGACCCTATCGCATTTTGATTTATAAGTAGTAGAAAGTGGCTTCTGAGAATACATTCAACTGTGATAGGCTACAGGTTTGCACTGTGGGTAGGTCAAAGATTTGGCCTAAAGCAGAAATAAACAGTGACAGTCCAGGGACACATTACTGTTCCCCATGGTCTGCCAGGCTGAAACAAAGAGCCTCAGTCAGGTTTTTTTTTTTTTTTTTTTTTAAGGGGGGGTTGCTGCTGTTGCTGCTTCCTGTACCGAATCTTCTTTGAATCTTCACTAGAGCCAAATAACAATGCAAAAGGAAATGAACCCTGACCACTCAATCTGTTGCAGCTCTGGAGGTTACTAAAAATTGCCTTGATTGAAACTATGCTATGACAACCGTATTAACTCCCGTCTGAACTCCAGAGGGGGAGACGCACATAGCAGCCTCTCATTTCTCTGCATCCCCAGTGCTGTTATTAACGAGCTGCGCCGTCCTGCTCTCCACACCGTTTTCCCCAGAGCCGGAGTGGATTGAATTCAGCCAGTGTATTTAAATGCAGCGTGACTGTCTCAACAACACACAGGTCGCTCTAAATATACATGGCACCATCAATCTCAGAAGTCTGACTTCCATCTTGGCCAATATGGGACAGGACGGGATTTTAATGTTGTCTTTAAACCGAAAGACATTAACATTCAAAACAGGCCTTCAATTGAGTACTGTGTCAAATAACGAATAATGGCTGACAACACATCTGCATTGCAAAATATTAATGCATTCTATTTGCTGTGTCTTTTTGCATTTATTTATTTTTTAATATGGTAAAGTCACTGTTTATTGTCTGTTAATTAATAATAAAGGCAGTAACTGATCTGTTAACTCTCACTCGGGCAGTTCACTAGCTGCTGCACCATTAGTTACAGTAAATGTGTAACGCATTCATTTACATGGTAATTTCTTACATTTTAAGGGTAACCCCACTCCAAAAGATGCTTCTGACATGGTTCATGTACATCTGACGTTTTGAAGGCCAAGGGTCAATATGATCACGCATTAGTGCAGGGGCCACACAGAGTGGGAGGGGGGTCACGTTACAGAACAACGACCACCCTTATTTTACAGGCTTCATTCCGACCAGAACATGCGTCTGTAGATAGGAAACGTTTGGCATAAAAAGCATTCTGCCCCTGCCTCCCGCTTTACAACTGACGTTCGTTTCTGGGTGCGTTTTACTGCCTTCAGGCAAAAACCAGTCATGAAAAGCAGACTTGTTCTCGTTAGCTTCTAAAACTGCACAGCTATGGTTTATTCAGGGTTTTCATTCACTTGGTGTATCATTAAAATCCTCAGAAATCGAGGGGTAACCTTGAACAACCTTGCTTTTACAGTCAGAAACCTCAAGCTGTCGATTGAGCCGCTGCAATGAAGCAGATCTATGCATTTTTGAGGTACTATTTCCAATGGATGTGTTTTTATGTAAACTTACCTGCCAACTAACATAAAATAATAAAAAATAATAATGACATTGCCTCCCTGTGTGAACACCTACACTGAATTTAATGAATATTACATATTTAACATGAACCACTGCATGACCCGTTCACTGAAAATTAAATCTATATATGTTAAATAAAGCCTGATCTATTAATTCACTGCCCCCTCAGTCGTGTCCAGCTGTAAGTGGACCAAAGTCATCAAACTCTATAGCCTATAGCCGCTAAACATTCAGTCAGGATCACAGCCTGCATCACCCAATCCGTATGTTTTTGGTTCTTTTTTCAATGGCACAGAAACACGAGATGAACAAACGTGCGTCTGTGCTGAAGACTTAAAGCCAAGCTGTGAGTGGCAGTGTGTTACTGTGGCTTGTACTTGTGTGTCTTTGGAGAGGTCCGCCACCCTCTATTCACAACACACACACCCCTCCAAGACAAGCTCCTTCACACCACAGCCCTGGAGAGCCAAGGCTCACTCATCATTAAAATCCCCCCCACCCCACAACTCCCCTGCCTGGGTGGCAGACGATATGAGGTGAAAGTCTCTGGATCTCATTTTTAGTTTGGAAATAGATTATGTTACCAGTACATTTGCCATCGCTTCTGCTCAGAGGTGGGTGGGGTGGGGGAATCATACAATTCCTTCCTGCCCCAGGGTGTACCAGTCACATCTGTAATATTGCCTGGTCATTATACAAATGCAGCGTCTTGAACTTAGCTACACACACACACACTACACATTCAGTAGACAAATTATGCCCACAGACGCAGCTCCCCTGAGACAGTTAAGATCCACACTAGCAAGACCCCTGTGACAAAGCACAACAAAACATACAGAAGAAAAAACTAAACTATTTTGCATCGGTAGATTGTTATGGATTTTTGAGGGAAAAATAAATCTTTATGGGATTATTACCAATTTCCTGCAAGATCCCTAGGGGAATCTACCTATTGGGCCTTTCTGCAGGAAGGTTTCAAGATATCAACACATATGACATGCCACTGAGCTTGTTATGTGTGTATGTACCTGTGGAGCTGTTATTATTATTATTAATCATTCCTTTGCTAGAAGACTTTTATCCAAGATGATTTACAATTTTTATGCGAGTAGAATACAGACCATACAGTAGCAGCAATGTACCATATAACACAACTGTTTTATACAGGGCATTATTCGGTTGCATTTAATAAAGTGCCATCTCTCTGTGCATGTGTGCTTGTTAGCTCAGGTGTGCTGTAATGTTATTATTTTATTATTATTATTTTTTAGCAGACACCCTTATCCAGGGCAACTGAATGCCTATTTCCATCTCCATGTGTGTATATGTGCCTGTATTTGAGTGTGTGTGTGTGTGTATTAGTATATACATGTGTTTATTAGTCTATATGTATGTTTGTCTGTGTGTGCATTTGTGTGTGTTTTTGCTTATGTGTATGTGTGCATGTGTGTGTGTCTGTGTGGTTGTGTGTGTGTCTATATGTGTATCTGCTTGTGTGTGCGTGTGTGTGTCTATGTGTGTATCTGCTTGTGTGTGTGTGTGTGAGTCGGGCAGCTCTTGGCTGGGCTGACAGCTGTGCGTTGCCGTGGCAGCCGTGCACAGGGCTGCAGTGGAGGCCTGTGTGAAGGTGTTTTACTGCTCTGTCAGACTGGGGGGGATGAGGCAGCTGTTTGGCAGCTGTCGTTTGCATTCCCTGCCCCCAGGACTGCGGAGTGGAGCTGCTCCTGTCTGCGACACATTGCACTCCTGTGTCCAGAGCGTCCCAGCTGGGCTGGGCTCAGGGATCCACAACGCACGTGTATGGAGAAAGAGCCCAAAGTGGCAGTGTACACACATCACGTGAATTAGAATGGATCAGTACTGCATCCCATCCGATACATCAAACATTAATCATATGGTTTTACACAGACATAGGCATACACTGCTGGCTAACTTCAGAAGCCACTGACAAGGGGATAATCTAGTGGCACAACACCAAGCATGAATCAGAGCACACCCAAACACAGTTCCTGGTATTGGGGTTCTGGGGTCACTGGTAAACTTGGGGAAAAGTGAACGATTCCATTATATTTGGGTTGGGAGCGAGTGAGTGAGGGGGGGGGGGTCCTATTAATGAGGCTGGGTTGTGTACGGTGATTCACTTGAAGTGCCCTCACTGCAGCTCCACCTCGGCCATAAGAAGATTTCGGATTATCCTGCAGGGGCTTTAGGGATTGGAATCACAATGTGCTGGGTGGCAGAAATTTTAATTCGGCATGGTAAATAGATTATTCAACATGTGACGAATATTATCAATTGGCTTCCAGTGGTCACACTTTCCAAAAACCTACTGCATTTTTGGGTGTTTTTTTTGTGGGGGAGGGTTATTGAGATTACTTCACAATAATAATAATTATTATAAACTTAGAACCAATGGGAATGTGGAGGGGTCTTGTAGGATCTGATTGGACAAGGGATGGCAGGGGCAGTGGGGGACGGAAGCAGGGGGGAATAAAATTACAGCAGGCTGGTGATTTTGGGGTCACAAGGTTGCCAGAGCCTAAGTTGACACACTGGGGAGGGGTGGATGGGAAGAGCAATGTCATCTGCAGTGCTGGAGGGCATTGGGCCCAGGGAGAGACTGGTTTGGGTGTCTTTTCTACGCCCTGGAGAAGCCACTAGAAGACTCAATCTACAGATTTATTACCCGGTTGGCCTGTGTTTCCAAGCAGCCCTGATTTCACAAGTTATATGAGGACAAGGAAATCAAAAACTCATCCCTTGACACTTTGAAAGGGATTGGAAACAAAAGAGGGAGGAGGGGGGGTAAACACTGTAGCCCAGTGTGATCTTTTTGATGGGCTGGTTTGTCCACATTCCCCACCCACAGTTTAACGTCTCAGGATTCACAGTGCCACGCTGTCACCTTCCCGTCAGCCAGGAAGAACGCACTTAATCCTCCAACTGGGTACAGGCCTCTCCTAATAAATTATAATGAAAGATGAACAAGGAAGTTCCCAGAAACACAGACAGTAATCTGGATGACAATCTGGGAAACTAAAGCAAAATAAATACAAATAAAATAAATATGGCTTGTGGGTGATTTTGTTTTGTTTAAGAAAGAGAACTTGTAATCTTTCTTCCAGCTAAAATACATACTGATGTCATTCTGTGAAGATAAATAGTCGGCCCCTATCTTTTCCGGCACTTGAAAGCAGCTCTGATCCCTAGATAGATGCACACTGGCAAATTACAGCTGAAACTTTTCCTAAAACCCACCCCCATCAATTCCTCCCTCTTCCACAGTGTGCCAGTCCCATTGTTTAAAGAGACAGTGCTGCCGATTGTTGCAATAAGGTAACGGATATTATATGCTCCCATTGTCCTGAAAGGGCTTGAAATGCCTTCTGTTGGACTGGAGTAGAGCTTCCATTTGGCACTGTTAGGTGAAGCTCATCTGGAGAAGAGCCAGGACCTTCCCAAGGACTTCATGAAGCGTCTCCTGAGCGTCTTCTGAGCGTCATGCATGTCCCAGTAGAAAGCACAAAACAGTGACTGGAATAAATGTGGTCATTGTGCTTTTTGAGAAACACATTTGTGAAAATACAGGATACTGCTTTGCTCAGGGTTGTTAGCATTCACTTGTTTGAGCAAAACATATTGTACCCTTGCATTCCTTCTTTGAAGGTGTGTGTAAACTGGCCACTGTGTATATGCATAGGATGAGAGAACATACAATATTTCTTAAAGAGATACTTCTGTATTTTGACATTTTAGGCAGATGTCTTACTCACCCAGAGTCCCATGAAACCGTTTTTTATTGTGCGCGTCCAGTTTGAAGAAATCTGAATTGATCATTTCACTCTCAATAGATCTTTTAAATACTCAAAAGCTTGGCCGTTTGTCATTTGTAGTTTTACAATATTATAACTAGTAAATACATAGTTAAATAAAACCGTTAATTTAGTGGTAATCGTAAGAAATTATTTTCCACATACTTCCTTATTTACGGACTACTTTACTTTACGTTTTCATTCGCGCACAGCCAGCGTATCCCTGCGCCGACCGCATCACAGCTGAAGACATGCGTAGTTCGGAGAGATAGTTCCAAAATAATAACGAAACGATACATTTAATGTTCTTCAAACCATGAAAAAATAAACAATATTATAATTATAATTATACTGTACCATCATAAAATGTGTTGACATTGGCTTGATGGCTGGACTCCCAGCTGGTGGAGTACAGTGTAGTACATATGGGATACATCATAAAGATCACTTACCTGGACACCCACACCCCAATGCTCTCCCAGAAACCAAGCATGGCCCTGTCTACAAAATTAATTATTACTACCTTTCAAACAAGCTGGGAAGCAATAAATATGGTCAGTATCCATAGTGCTCTTCACACTCAGATCACACATTGATGATATCTCTGCCCTGGACAATGAGCATAAGAGCAGTCCACGACAAGAGAGTCACTGGGGATGTATACAGCCTCACCGTAAACAAAGCACAAGCCCACAGCTGCATCACTTTGTCGTGTGGCAGATGTTTACAGCACATGCTCACAGAGCCAAGACAGAACTTGTGCACGGCCGAAGTCTAGTAAATTGAGCTCGGGGGAACAAACACTTCAGATTTACCCCAGCTCTGCAGTGCCTTGTGGGAGGATCGCATTCGTGGAGCTGCCCTGCCCCCAATCAATTTGGAATGGTCCTTGGCACCCATTAAGAAGTAAAAAAAGAGGTGGGGCTTCATCCTTCCACAAAGAGCTGGATTAAGCAGGGCCTTTTCAATGTCTGTTATGCAGCTTAGACACAGCCCGACTTTAAAGAGCTAGTATCCTCTCCATCAACTGTGACTGACTGAACAGGAAAGCTTGACACAACATTAATAAAGAATGAGAAGCTCTTGTAGCCGGATCTCTGTGGAACCTCAGTGCCACAGTGAGGACGGATCTGTGTAACGCTAGAGAGAGAGCGAGCGAGCGCAGACTCAAGTGACCAGTTTGGATCACATGCATTTTACCACTATTCAATTTCTTTGGGACTAATAATAACCCAAGCCCTGTAATATTGAAATTGTCTTGGTTTTGCCTCACTTGCTATAAACCTTAGCAGCCATCTGCTTCGAGGCCCTGTAGCAAATTCAAGGTTAGATTTTCAGGTGCTGACGTGTTAGTGTCCGCTACCGTTTGAGCTTGGTATTCTGCAGAAGCAGAACTCAGGTATCCTGTGTCAAGGCTGCTGTTTTAATACGACGCCACTGACGCACTCCTCTTCAATACATTCTCTGATCACTGTGGTGATATGTCACCGGCAAATTATGCTGGCTGCCGGGGTTTATAATTCGTGCAGGGTGTGGTGCCGTCATCATGGGGAGCAGAGGGAGTTTCAGCAGGGACCACAGCATGCGTGCGAGTCATCCCAACACATTTATTGCAAATATTTTCTCAGGCGCTTCCAGGAGGTGCACCCACATCTGCAGCTGACTGACTCTTGGAAAACTTTCTCCCGTTCACCTCTTCGCAAAACAGAACCACACCCTGTTATTTATGATGGATTTCAGCTGCCACTTACACCAATAAATCATAGAAAGATCACTGGGGAGCCAAAAGCATACATCAGCCGTGATATGAAAGGAATACACTATCAAGAAGGGGGTGTTCCTCTGTGCAGCAATGGGAAGCTGGTACTGAATTGCATTTATCTTACTGGCAGGGGCACCCAGACTGAATTAGATGGATATTGTCTTGTTAAGGAGCAAACCTAAAATGGAAGAAATCACAATCTTATCATCTTGATCTTCATCTGGCTTGTGTGGTGTTGTGTCTGTCAATGTGGTGCAGTGCTAATTTATTTCCCCCTACACACTTCCTGGCTGAACAGCTTTGATAAATTGACCAAATCTTCATGATTGTTAGCTGCATTTGGAAAAAGCAAAAGTAGTTCTAATTTAAATTGCTCTAATTGATTTGCACTCGTTATACCCCTGTGCTAACCGGCGTTATGACCTCAGTGACTTATGACATGCTTCTTAAATTAGATTTCCCAACCATGGGTGATGAGAACAGTGTTGGAGTTCAGACAATATGCAACAACGACCGTAAAATAGCACTGTCTGACACTGTCCGAACACTCTCATTACAAATAAATATTGACGGACATCAATACAAATTGACTTTGTGATGTCACAGGCCGCTGTATTAGGATGGCCACCTTGACAAGATCTTGGAATCTCAGGAACGGTTTAGAAGAAAAAAAGAAGCTCAGCATGTGAGATCATAAGCAACAAGTTAGAAATAACAACAGGAAATGGAGCTGGCTTGAGCTACTCGGTTTAGCTCTGGCATCTAGAAAAACGTCCTACCCCGACAAGACGACCACACCACCCCCAGGAAATGAAATCCGATTCCCTTTGCTCATGTTGAAACCAACCCAGAAAGTCAGAGCCAGACAAAGAAAGGTTCACGTTTTCAAATCCCACGCCCACTTGCATATGTCATTTCTTCACCCACAGCATACTTCGTCAGAGCACCACTCCTGCAAAACGGCTTCAGTGGCTCCTGCCAGGAAAGAACCGAAAAATCAAAGGGAAATTAATAGAGAGGAGGCTGATAATGTTCAGACCCAGGACTTGAACTGAAGGCCACCCTCCTCCCTTTCCACTACATTTTCTGTCAGCTCATCCCTGCAGCGTTAAAGGCTCTCCCATTGTTCTTACACAACGCTGTCCGAGATTGAGACTGAACAGTGTACCCCAGCCTCGTCACAGACCAGGACACCAGTGCCTGCGGACCTGATGGGCCCAGCAGCTGTATTCTTTGGCTGAAGCTTTTTCTCTTTTTTTTTTAAATACATAAAACTGGCAACTGAACTCTAGCTTACAAACTCTAGAGACAGCAGGCTACTGACAAACATGGTATGGTACATTAGCACTTCAGCTGTTGCCGGTATGATTATTTTTTTATTGCTCATATCTTGACAATTGTTTTTTTTTTTTTTTTAAACTAACTGAATCCAAGAGATGCATCCAGCCAAAAAAAACTTTTGTGCCGAGTACCGAACGCAGCTATAGATTGGATCAAACTGGCGCCCATTCTTGGCTCTGCTATCGGAGCAGTGCGGCAGTATTGGCAGAAAGCTGCCGAGAGACGGCACAGACATTAGTCTGCTGGGCCGTTCTCTGCTCTCGGCACACCAGTGACTCCCTACGGGTGCTCCTGGCACCTGCAGCTTCAAATTGTCAGCCGTCTCCAGCTGCGTCAAATCCTCCAGCTTGCTGTAAGAGCTGCTGGCTATCTCGATGTGCGTTTGGAAGCATTTCCAAACTAGCGATTCCCATGAAAAACCAGAGAAAATTGGGACTTCAAATGCATAAACAAAGAAAACAGTAAAGATGTCAGCTTGGATCTGTACAATGCATGTGTCCTTGAGGCGGTGATCGGCTGAACATCACTCACCTTGTTGAATAGGATAAGAAAAACTGCACTGTTCTTCAGAGCCCCGTTCTCTCCTGGGCATTACTGCAGCAGCTGCCTGTGCCATCAGACAGACAGGAGCCTGAAAGACACACTCCCTGTGCTGAATATAGAGCGACACCTTAAAAGTGAGCAGCTCGGGCCTTTAGCTTTCAGACCAACACCGAGGACATGAATCACACAAACACATAAGCAGACAACACTTGGTCATGTGTGTCAGATCTAACGGGTCTCCCTCCAGCCTCCTTTCCCCTCTGCAGTTTATTTGCCACCCTGGTATTTTAAGCCAGTGCTTCTCCACCCTGGTTCTGGGCCCCGATATACTGCAGTTTTTGTGTCAGCTGAGCACTAAATTAAATCGAATCCTTAATTGAACTTGGTCAGTTGGACTTTTTAAATTGTTTCCCTGTGAAAACATTGGAGGATTTAAGTGCTTTATAGAACTCTACATGCCAATTGAAATCTGTTTAAAAAGATTAATATGGTCTGATTAGGTAAATTAGCTCAATTGGGTCATTTGAGAACTCGGTTGGAACAGAAGCCAACAGGGACAGGGGGTGCCCCGGACCAGGGCTGAGAAGCACAGCTTTAACGAAGCCATCACTCCTCACAAACTGCAAGACCGTAATTGGGGAGAAGAAGCTGAGGTTTAGCTCTGTGCCTGTTGTGGGTTGGGTGTAAATAATTCCTACATTATTGCAGTGTTCAGCAGGAAATAATTTGCATGTAACGGACTGAAGCTGTCGGAACAATCTGAACAAAAAAGAAAAAAAAATATATATACTGCTGCAGAAACACTTACTGCAAGTTTTTTGGCCTTTTTGTTTAGTTAAGTCCTAACTGAGCACGACAGCAACCTTGATGGGGTTTAGAGTAGGTGGACGAAAGAAAAAAAGAAAAACAAAACTATTGGCCTAAATTCCTAGTTTAGAAGCTGATGTACTGAAGTTAATTTTACCTTTTTTTTTTTTTTTTTTTTTTTTTTTAAAGTTTTACCACGGCTCAGAGTTGACCTCAATTCTGAGTTTTTTCAGTTCTGAAGCCCAGAGAGTCGAGTTTCATGTTCTGGGCTGCCTGCCTCTCACTAATGGAGCTGAAAATGCAAAGGCCGGATTGCCCTGCCTCTGCAGAGAATTGCTCAAGGTTAAGGGTGCATTCATACTGGTGGGGTTAGGGCTGCTCCTCATCAAACTGGCTGCGACTTGTTTAGTTTGGAAGGACAATGTGAACACTCCGAAATATTTGCCTGTGCAAGAGTTTTTAATCCAACCGACCTACTCAACAATCTGGGCGAAGGAGTCGAGTCTGGGTGGGTGGCTGGAGGGAATCGACAGATGTTAAAAGTTATTTTTAAGTGAACGATACCAGGTAGTGGGGTTTTTCGAAGTGAACATCAACCTTTGAGAACACCGATTGAAATGTGATGAGGCTGGATGCTTGAGGTAAAAGCATCACAACTACAAGGGGTGCTTGGACTGGAAAAGAAACAGGGGATCCGATTAACTGAGAACAGAAAACCGAAAGCCACATAAAATGCACAGATTATATTGCCAGCAATCCTGACCAATTTCCCAGGGTGCACTGCTTGGTTGTCATGTGACTGAAAGGCCTATCCAGAAATTCAATATGAACGCAGAAGGAACTCTACTGCGGAAGTGAACCAGAACAAAAAATCCCTTTACAAGACCTTATTTTGCACAGAGAAACGCATCAACACATTTGGAAACTAGCGGATTTCCCTCTGCCCTTTTCAATTATTTTTTTATAGCAAAGTATGTTTCCAAGTGAACCGTGCAGAGTCTCTGATTTGTGAAAAGGCCCAAATTTGATTTCCTTTGCCTTTAATTGAGTCAGTCGGGAATGTTTACGAAAGCATTTGCAAAGAAGATCAAGCAAAACGAGAAAGCAAATGAACAAACAGCACTGGTCGATAAGTGCCGTTGGATTCATGCGGACCCATTTACCGCACTTTGACGGCCTGTGATGTAGTTCATCTTGGCAAGGAGTTTGAAATGCCTTGATGTAAAATACAGATTGTGCATTTGAAGTTCGCTGACCAAGAAAACACTGCGCTGGCCAGACTTAAAAAGGCAAACCAGCCATCAGGTCATGTAGTGTTTGTTTTAACCACATGATTTATTTTATCTTTTTTTCCCCCTTTTTCTTTTTTGTTTTTCACCTCAGATCACATTTCTTCTTGCCGATTCACAAAATATTTACAAAAAGATCTTGTATACATTTTTTTTTCCGTCCTTTTTTAATAATTGCTCCTTTTAAGCACATTTTTGTTTCACACAAGTTGAGCAGTCCAGAGTCTTTATTTTCTTTTTGATATAAAATTTATGAAAAAATTCTCCCCACCCATTCCAACACCACCCCCGCCCCATTACACACACACATACACCCCTTTTGAACCGCTTGCAGTTATGAGTGCTCTTCAACTCCCCTCCCCCCACCCCACATGCTTACAGCTACAAACAGGAAGTCAAGAGCTTGTGTGCTTGGTGCAGGAAGTGACATCAATCTGCAGGAAGTACAGTAAAATATAATCCCCCACTCCCAACCTCAGATGCTGAGAAGCCATGTTTCTAGCCATTAAGTCCACGGGCAGAATCTTGTATTAAGCACTGACCGCCACACAGCTCATCCCAGTCTTTCCATCACACCGGCCTCCCTTTGTACTTTGAATCTGTGCAGGAATTCAATCCATGATCTTGCAATCCCATCGAGGATAAATTTCACAAAATTAAAATATTAAGATCTTAAAATTTTCCTTTTCGCAATCAAAGCACACACACAAAAAAAAAAGTTGATTCAAAAATGGCGACCTGCAATAACCATGGGGGTAGGAGGCCACGGCATACGGATCGAACACCTCCCACCACTGGGTGGAGCTGTACTGGTGGCCACCGACCTACAAGCGACCGCCGCCTGTGGGGTAAATCTGTAGAGATGTTTGAAGCCACGGCTGTCTAAATTCATCACCGAGACGTAAAAAAAAAAAAAAAAAAAAAAAAACACCATTTAAATTGAATTATTAATTCTATACGCAATAACGGCTTGAGCCTGGATGTGCTGAGACACGCTGAGAGGAGCGTGGTCTGGATTTCTAAAACGTCCAACTGGAAAGAGAGCGCTACATAATTTCCCTATGAGAAGGAGGAGGGGTGGGGCATGAGAAGCATATCTGCATACCCGGTGTAAAATGACAAGCTGCAGGGGGCGATGGCAACTACAGCCCCTCGCGGAGGCTCTGAATACATCATAACACTCCCACACAGCCTTGATCAGTCTTTTCAGTGATTGACAACCTTCCCTTTTATTGAACTAGGACAAAAAAAAAAAACAAATTGGAAGAAAAAAAAAAAAGATCCAAGAAGACAGTTAATGATGGAAGAGCAGGGAGGAACCCCTCAGATTTCCAATTCCTTGTTTTCTTTTTTTGTTTTCTTGACTTGATTAAGAAAAGGAGGCGAAAACTGACACACTCACACATGCACGTACACACGGACACCATGTGTAATTTTACTTTTGCGTGTGCAAGACTTGCGGTCTCTTTCGCTTGCACGGAAAGCGTGCGTTTGAAGAAAAAAAAAAAAAAAAACACCCGCGCTTGCCTATTTGGTGGAAAACAAACCAAAGAAAACTGCGGCGTCGCGAGGTTAACTGGTGACGTAGTGTTTCGTGGAAGATTGGCCGTACAGGCCATAGAAGTCGGGGTGCTGATGTGCCTGCGAGGCGTCGATCCAGTCCCGCATGGAAAGGCCCTGAAGTGACTGGGGCACGGTGGGCGTGGAGGGCAGGGGGTGCGAGTAGTCCTGCGAGCTGACGGTCCAGGGGAAGGAGCTGGATCGGGGGTAGGGCGGGTGCCCACGGTGGTTGGACACGGAGGGCACGCCTGAGCAGTAGCAGTTGTCCACCGTGCACATCAGGATCTTGCGCCCGCCGTACTGGGGCAGCACGGGCTGCTGGGAGGAGCCCCCGTTGTGGTAGTGTGAGGCAGTGAAGACAGAGCTGGAGTGCACGGCCTGGGCGCCGCTGCTGAGCCCCACGATGTGCTGGGTGGAGCTGCAGGGCACCATGGGCTGGGAGGACTGGCCCTCCCCCGGCGCAGAGCCCTGGCCCAGGTACTGCTTGCCCACGGCACCTGAAGACGTCTCCAGGAAGCCGCCACTACCCCCACCACCGCCGCTCTCCGGGAAGGCGATGCCGTGCTTGCGCTTCTCCGCCCCCCCACCACCCAGGCTGCAGGGATAGGCAGGAATGCTCTGAAGGAAGTGGGCCGGAGCGCTGAAGGGAGCTGCACGGGGACAGAGACCAGAGAAGGTTTATTATTATACAGCATCTCCTTCTTGCCCTTTGCACTGTTCAGCCTGCACTGGTAATACCCCTGGCAACAATAATGGAAACTTCACATGACACTAAATCTCCATTTTACTTAGAGAGAAAGAGAGAGAGAGAGAGAGAGACCAGGACAGCACACTACCATCACAAAAGGAAAAGGAGTTTGAAATATACTGGGGCAGAAAAATCTGTAATACCCCTCCATCCATGTTTCTGTTTCTTTCTTAACCTTTTCCTAACATACAAAAAATGAATCTGCTGGTTCCAGGTTTTTTTGTAAAATGACTTTTTTTCTATTAAAGTATATACATGTAGTTGTTCCAGTTCTTATTACCTTCCAGCATTTTACGCAAGTTCTTCTCTTTTTTAGAGATCTCTGACAGGAAGAGTTTGGAATTGAGGTGGCCCACTTTATGAGGAGGTAATCCACTTCCAGTACACGTCTGAGTCCTGTAGAAAAAAGTAAAATGCATATATATATAAAAACACAACAAACCAACAAAAGTATAAAATGTTTGCTAAGTTACATCACTAAATTCTATACATCACTGTAATTACCTGTCCATTAAAATTTTCACTGACTTCGTGTTCTAAAAAGAGAGAGAAGAGAAATTAATTAATGGCACAAATATCGAGAAGTCTGTTTCTGTCTGAGCGTTGTGGTTCTCACAGATATTCACAAGGTTTAGAAAAACTTTTTACAGGAAGTTCCCAAGCATTTAGAGGAAAACAAAAAAAAAATCCCTAGAACGGCTTCGAAAACGACGGTGTGAATGAATTCAAGGCCGACATGTGGTTTCCCTTCACAGCGCCATGGCTCGGTGTGAGCTGCAGCGTGACAGGGTTGCTGTATTGTGCTTGGGCTTTGCTGTGCTCTGACAGTGTGTAGGCAGAAGAAAGACAAGGCCCCAGTGCCTGGAGGGGGGGGGTGGACAGCGGTGGATGGAGGAGTGGGCGGCTGACTGAGGACACTGAGGATTCCAGGACCAGGGGAAATTCTGCATCTACTTATCTTCATACTCATTTCGCCCCCTTACTGCAGCTGCAAGACGCTAAAGAAGTCCCCACCGTCATGTGAAACACACTTGTGGAGGACAAGTAACTGCAGACACTGGTCAGGAGCCCTCGATGCACTTTTCAACCTCCTAACTTCCCAATTCAGAATCAGCCCTTGCGAAATTGACTGGGCTGTGCTGTGACCCTGGGAGGGGGAATACCGCAGACACATACACGTGTGACCTCTGAAACACGCGCTGTCAGGGGGGTCTGGGACGAGTGTGAGGCCGGAGTGTCTCAGGCAGGGGAGGAGAGAGAGGAGCACCTTCATGAAGTTGATGTCCTCGGCCTTGTCGAACACCACCTGGACGGAGCTCAGCAGCTTCTTGGCGTCCTGGCGTCGCTCGTTGAGCTGCAGGGCCTGCGAGGAGTTCTCCTGGCAGAACTTGGAACGGGCCTTGTCCAGCACCTCCAGGGTCTTGCCCAGGTCCTCCTCCAGCAGCTGGTGCATCTTCTGGTACTGCAGCCGCACCTCCTCCTTCAGCTGCTGCACCTTGTCCTGTTGGGGGAAGGGAGAAGGCCGTCATTCAACAGTTTCGTTCTAAATCTGTTTTTCCAATAGTTGGAAAGACGTGGACTGATTTCACTGTAAGAATGTAATTCATTTGAATAACGAATGCATTTTATCTTGATTTTCGTTATGCTGCTGTTCGGTGATGTATACAATATTTTCAGAGGTCGGTGGCTGAATAATTTATATTACTGAGCACACTATACAGGTCTTTATGTTTGGGAAGGTGTGGCATATAGCAGGCTTGATCAAACGTACCTCCACCAGTCTCTTGTCAGACTCCAGTTTGTACAGCTGCTCCTCAATGTCCTGCACGCGCTCCTCGATTCGGTCCTGCTGCTTCATCAGCATTTGCTGCAGGGAGGAGAGATGCAAAGACATGACAATCTTGTTTTCTTTACGTCTCTGTTGTACAGAAACGTGATGGCACCTTTTCACAACAGTAAAAACAGCACAAGGGGTCCAATGAAGTGGGCAGGAAAAGGGGAGACTGGACAACCAAGACAAGACTGGACAATCAGACAAGGTTTTCTGAGCTCAGGTGCCATTTGCATGAAGCATCGATTTCAGTAGTGCGAGTGCTTAGCATTTCAAACACGAGTACAGACGATCGCAAGGAACTCTGGGCTTGAAAAGGAAATCACGAACGAGAAAGTCAGTTAAACACAAAAGATGCAATAAAAATATCCAGCTTGAGTGGTTACCTCAGTCCTATATTACAAGGTGTGCTGATCCAGTTTTACTTGCTCTGTGTCCTCAAGTGCTATGTGGGCAGAATTATACTTGTAAATAGTTACCAGATCCCAGAGCACTGATTTATGTTTCTAGTATGATGGAAAGGGGGGGGGGGGGGAGCTAAAATAAACATCAGATATTTAATTAGCAAACTGACGAGATGCTGAATACGACGGCAATATTTCAACGCAGGTTTCGTTTTGCATGTTGAAATGCACATCCCATGATGAAAATGACCACCCGCCCCCCAAAACCAACCAAAAAAACTAAACACTGGAGAAAAGATAAAGATTTAAGACAGGCACAAGTATTGCATAACAGACAAAGCCACCAAAGTCACAGAGGCCATGTGACCTTAAATTTACTGAAACCAGATAGAGCTGACTGACAGTAGTCTATCACAAGGATCACATTGTTATCTCAACCTGAACAGAGAAAAACAATAACAACAAATCATCCCTCACTGTCATCCGTCACCACACTTAAAAGCAAGACAAGAATTTCACAGCTTAAGACAAGTCTGGTGGTTTCTCCAAGTATGCCCTGCTCTGAGCTGGGTCTACTTAAACCCCTACAAGTCATATCCTGACAGTTGTGACAGTGGAGTCATGCTTTCCATTTCTTCTGATGAAGAGAAGAGAGAAAAAAAAACAATGTACACACTAATAATTAGGTTATGAAGCCTGCCAGAAGTTGCCATGTAATGAAGGAACAAGCCAATTTATTCTAATTAAATAACAGTTTATACATGTGGAAAGGCAGTCTGGACAGAATGGGGGAAAACAGCTGTCATGACAAGAGCTTCCATCTCACACTCCCCTCTGAAATACCTTGCTCTCCCCTGCCTCCTCATTTTGCACAATATCTTTCCCTTTGTGAGAGAGGCGTCAGTGTCAGTAACAGACTGACGTGTGGACCCACCACCCAACCGCACAAGTGGAGGCATTGATTGCATGGGATGTTTCAGCCCAGAGAGGAGATGTTCTTCAGGGCCCGGGGCTCCTGGCTCCTGCAGAGGTCCAGGGGTCTAAAGAGAGCAGGGCCACAGCTGCAGGGGCTCGAATGGCCACCCTTTTACTGCATCCAAACCCCCCCCACAGTAAGGGCAGCACATACAGTTCTTGGCAGCTGGATATTGTCAAGCTGGTCTGAGGAGATGCGTCTGGAACAAGTGAAATGGACTCAGATCTGCAATGGTAGTCTTATCCAGATGATTCTTCTCTTCGGGAGCGAATTTCCAAAGTCGGTAAAGGATTTACTCTGGAATAAGACCAGTAATGTCCATTAAATGTCTTTTCAAATGAAAGTAATTTTATGGGGGATTTTTGCAACCATTTTGAGTGAGAGGATAAGCTGCAAGATGTGTTACATTAACTAATAAAACGCACCTAATGTCTGTACTCAAGAATAAATCTTTTACCAACTTTGGAAAATCTGTCCCTTTGCGTTATGAGCCGAGACTTGCTTAACTACATAGATTGATCTTACGCTAAATTAAGGAATGTGTGTTAGACTGGTGTAGTATCAACAAATGCACTGCCATGTCCATAATAAATTAGCCGTTACTGACTTCTGATGGACATTGGGGGTATGAAATGCTGGATAATGGATACGCTAAAGACAAGTACCAGCCTCACATGTAAATATGACAACTGCAGCTTTCCCAAAATATACAATTGTATAGAATTGGACAGGACAGCTAACTGCAGCTTCACACACTTTGGAGGAAGACACTGACATTCAAAGTTATTCTTTTCAGCCACAAAGCGTTAAGGTAGAAATCTAGAAGTCGCCAAACACTCGTCACATGTCTCATAGTAAATCATCTAATAAGGTATGAGTGAGTATAGCCAAGTAACTGGAGCTCCACACCCTTTGGTATAGATAAAGCCTTGACACAAGTGGCAGGAAATCAAATGATACATCATCATGCTCCACATCCAGGTTTAGATAAGGTCTATGTTACAATATGCAAGAAAACCAATATAGCGCTGGCAGGAAAGAAAGGGGGGACCATTAGACAGAAAAAGAGAGGGAGTCATTAACCCTTGAGTGCAGTGCCTTGTTCTGCCCTGGATTCCCTAATTAAGGGCCACGCCAGCATTGTGGTTTGAAATGCAAATATCACAACTCAAACTGGAGAATTAAAAATGACAAACTGTTATGATGTTACATTCCAATATCCTTCTTTGGCTAATTAAATGCAGCGATACATTTAAAAACAAAATCACTTCGATTCTTAGTTAATACATCTACCAGTTCATTATAAATACGCTTCAGTGACTAATTAGCTAAAGCTTCTAATTAGGCCAAGTTTCCTTTGCTTTGCTTTTTTTTGTTAAAGCAATCCATGACAGCATATGATGGTTTTATGATGCAGCCACAGCAATCCAATCTAATCTAATCTAATCTAATCCTGCAGTTCTGGAAGCTTCTTTTCTACGACTTGCAAAAACAAGGCACCGCAACCTGACGCCAGCCTTGCCAAAACACGGACTACAAGCACACAGCAGACTGTGACCAGGATTGCCCACAGAGAGGTGTGCGATTGTCTGAGCACTGCAGGGATGGTGTGCTGCAGCCCATCTGGGTTTGCTTGGCTTGTTGTGGAACTCGGACCACGGTTAGTGACTAGGTGTCAGTGTGCTCCAAAGTGCCCTTCACCAACATAGGGCCGCCCAAGTCCCCGGACTGTCTGATCCTACTGCAGCAGCTCTATACTATGTAAATCTGTGCCAACCAGCAGCTAAAATGAGGGCTGTAGCAGAGGCACATCAACTTCAATAAATTATACATGTCACACGGATGCTCCGTTTCCACACCATTCGAAAAAGGACATAACTTTGACTTTTAATTATTTTATTTTTTCAGATCCCTCTCCCCTGTATTCTAATGCTTACTAATTGTAGATAAATAAAAGCTGCAGCAAAAATCCTCTCCACCACTGCTGCACTGTCTAGATCAATCAGTCACAGTGAGCAGCAGTATACTAGCAATTGCTGCTAAGGTTATAAACCCTTTACAAAATGGGGTTAGCTTATTAAGGCCACTCTACAGACATAAACCGGGTCTAGCAAGCGTAGCTTATTGCTTTTTCCGAGGCTTGAGAACCGCAGTGGATTTGCCCATCTTATTATTTTTCTGTAGACTAGTTGCGATTATCCTTTAATAATGGCAGAAATAATACAACATACTGTGTCTGCCCATTTAAGATGGGCAGAATCTTACAGCACAGATGCCATTTGTATTTGATTTCTCATTTCTCCAATGCCTCGCGTTTCGCATTTGGCTATTCTTGGCAGACATTTCAAATCCTTGTGACGACCCAGTCTTTGAGACTATAACTGGCCATGACTAAACTGGAGTTTCCAGATTAAGACCGACCAGTCTGAGTGTTTGGTCTTTGGACTTTTTTATGGTCATGACAAGGCAAAGTCTTAGCGGGTCCTGAACACTTGGCAGTGGAAATGGCGGCTAAATTAAAACAGTTGAAGCTCTTGTTCTTGATTTTTGTGATGTATTCATCTTATACATTTCTCCTACATTAACTCCTGACCCCCTTCTCGTGGAAGTGTTGCCAATGAGGATCATTTGCCGACTTCCATATGTATTCAGACAAATTCTCATTCACATGCAAATAATGACACCCACAAACTGACGACTCCTGTACGTGTTCGGTCTTGTGAATACTTTCACAAAGACTCTGCACCTGCTTACTTATCACACTGTGCCACACACATCATTTGACACAGTGGGGGGGGGGGGGGGGGGAAATACACTTTCTTCAACAGCTGGACTTCAGGTGTCTCCCAAGGTTGGCAAACACAGTATGCCCTTGATGCTTTGCACATAAACAATAGTCTGTGTTATTTAGATAACAAGGGTGCTGGGCCTAGTGTCAAAAACTCTCACGTGGTAGCAGTACTCATTTAAAGCGCCAATCTAAATCATTGCTCCTTACACCAAAATGTCTTTGAACACAAGGAGGACTAGAAAGTGCAGTTTATCAATAATACCTGCTGTGAGACAGAATAAAACCCTCAGCTCGGGGCACATAAAGCTAAAGCATAGGTTTATTTCACGCAAGAGATGTTACTGAACTACAGATTTCAGAAAAGAGGTATTGTGTCACATACAGGTCTCTCTGCCAAAGCTGCTCATTTTAATGTGACAGGGCTATGTCAAGAATTACAGAGAATATACTGGGAGCATGTCAAAAAATGATTAACGGAAACATTTTAAAGCAAAAAGAAACCACAAAAAAAAAAAAAAAAAAGCTAAATCAAGGGAGAGTAGTTTGCTTTTGATGTTTTCCTGGCAAAAACACCATCATTGATGTAGACTATGGGAAGACAATATATTTATGAAGGTAGACATGATTTCACGCACCCTTAATTCAGTGCTCGGAGGTGAGAGGTAAAGAGTAAAGAGTCAGTGTAAAGACCAGGGCTGTAGATCTCCTCTCCCTGTAGTCGTGCTAGTCATAGTGCAGTTTCCCTTGTGTGGGCAGGCATACACACATGTCCCTCTGCTGCAGCACAAATCTAAGCTGTCTTTGAGGAAGAAAGTAAAACCTAAAGACGATCCGTCTTCGGTGCTCTTGGCTGCCCTCCTCTCACAGCTGTGCACCACGTGGATTGGAGTGCGGTGCTCCCATGATCTCACTGGGCTCTCTCTCTCTCTCTCTCTCTCTCTCTCTCTCTGAGCAGGGGCGCTAGGCAAGAGGGGGAGAGAGCGCCACACCCTGTGAAATCCCCTGCCTTGCTCTGAGAGAAGTGCCTACGCCAGGAACAGAGACCTATCCCTATCCTGAGGGGTGGGGGGGATAAGGTTCTGGATGACTCGAGTCACACAGGGCTATTACAAAAGAGTAAGAGATCTGTCGGCAGCTGCTGCAGGGGGAAGAGGGAGAGAGGGAGAGAGAAAGACACATGCCCACCCCTCCCTCCCGCCCTGCGGCCCTCCGAACTGGGCCCTCTCCAGAGGCGTGACACATCGGCCATCTGAAATGCATTCCTCCACGCATCCAGCAACCACCGAGCTCCACGCACACACCTCAGCGTACCGCCTCACCCCCCCAGCAGCTGAGGCCCGCTGCGCTGGGGCCTGAGGCTCAGCAGCCGGGCTCAAGTCGGCATTCAATCCCTTTGTTGCAGGGAAGCAAATAACAGTTTCAGGTTGGGTTGTTTGTTTTCACCGATCTTGTGTTCGAGCCAACGCCAGGCTGGTCCTCGTCATTATGACGCTCCTACTCACCGTTTGCCTGTGAGCAATACAGCTCAATGGGGGATAAGCCACATTCCCAAATTCTGCATTATTCAGTTTACAAAGATCTACCCCAGGAGAGCAAGACCAACCCAGTCAACTTGGTTACATTTTTGTTTTGTTTTAAACTAGTGCTTTGTTAAAAAAAATATATATATTTCGATCCATCCCCAGTGGGAATGTCATTCTTATGCCCTTGTTTCAAGACCCTTCTGGTGTCCAAACACAGACAGTGCTTTTACAAGTTGCATCCATACCCCAACACTCGGCACTACAGAAGAGCCAATCACAAGCACCTCTGTATTTATTTGTTCTACATGCTCACTATAGCCAATATGCCATATGGATGTACCTTGTCCTCCATTGTTTCTCTGCTTACAAGTCTAAGAATTCTGTATTGTATTCTTATAAGTTGTACCACTTTTCATCATCTACCTTTTCCACTGTGTTATCCAGTTCTTGGTCAAATGACAAAGGCATCAGTCAAATAATAAATTCGTAACAAGCCTACAGCTCATAAAACCTTGAATGCATCAAACTGCTCAACGATTATCAGCCCTAGTATATTAGGCCTATACTTTTTTTATTGTATGATCTAAAACAAATGCACAAGAGACCGGTTCTGCCTGTGCTTACTTCAACACTACATACCTAGCGCGTGAAGTTAAGACGTAGGAGGTTGAGGCTGTGACCTAATTACTGAGTGAGGGTTATGGGCAGACAAGAGCCGGGGGGAGTGGGGGATGAAGGCAGGACTCTAGGGGGGTGTGTGTGAAGGGGGAAGAGGGGGATGTGGCAAAAAGACAGGATTTCTCTCAAGGGGAGAGGTAAGGTGGAGATTACTGTCATTTTTGCTTTCATTTCAACCACCAACCAAGCAAGTCAATTCCAGCTTTGCCCCGTGGCTGTGTTTCCTCTGGACTCATTTCCATTCGCAGGCTGTCCTTTTGTCTCCTACCCACCAGAATCTCAAAAAAGGTCACACAAAGCATCTTTTTCAATTAGGATCAGATATACATGTCTTTTAATATATATATATATATATATATATATATATATATATGGATCATATAAATAATCTTTTCCCCTCATTGCACCTCACAGGTATAGGCTACACCACTTATCATAAATTCGTGAGATAATGAATCTATGCAATGAACTACTTAATGCCAAACATTTAAAAATTATTAAAATACCACACGTTAGCAAAACTGAAAAGCAACACTGGCCTATCCTAGATCGATGGCACAGTTGTTTAAAACAATGCTCAGTAATTTTAAAATGAAATTGAAATGAGTCAAAAATCCAAGCGCACGCTCCCTACAGTCAGACTCCCCTCCTCCTTAAATAAAGCATTGAAAATCATAGATTCGATCAGGTTATGTTCTAAAAAATAAATATGTATTAAAAAATGAATAAACCCAAACCATGCTGGAAGTGAAAGTTGAGGAACATGAAGCAAAAGGGCCTCTGTAGGAGCCTGGAGCTTCAGCAGATTATAATCAAAATCCCAATATGGCAAGATTATTAGTTGCATCATTGTTAATTTATCAAAACCAATTTCATGATCAACAACACATTTATATTAGTATTCAACTAGTTTTTTATGTATCGTTTTTCCATTTATGAAACCTATCCCCTTTAATTCAGTGTACAGGCCCCTACCTGTATTTGGAACTAAAAACAAAACCACAGCATTTAGGCTAGTAAACAGAAACTTGACAAAACAGCAGACAAAGAAAAAAAGTGTCAAACTCAGATTGCAAACACCCACAGCCGAACATTTACACCATCACTTCCTCCCCGATTGCAAACCGAGAACTCAGCTCCGTCCCCCCTGCTATCTCTCTCCGTCTCTGATTAACTCAAACTCGTACTACTTGTCTGACTGTAGCGGACATACTGCTTTGGGGCTCATGGAAAAGAATGGGTGTTTCTTTACTCCAACACTGACAGGTGGGAACCGGGCATGAATAGGGAAGAAGAGTGAGTCATGAAAGGTCAGCTCGGTCTGTCACCATCTCATTTGACAAAAAAAAAGAAATTTAAGAGAGTTTTTAACTATTTTATTCATAATCTCATCCAATGTTGACTCAGCCCATCTGCCACAGGCGCATCAAGGTCGTGGGCGCTTTGTTCAGGTGGGCAAGACCCTCCGATTCAACTCGAGTACACGGCTAACAAAATAAGCTAGAGTAAAGTCAGAGGAACCTTTCATGCCATAACCAACTGGTTTTGCTCATCAGTCAACCTGCTGCACTAACAGCGGGCCTTTTTTTGTTTTTTTATAAGGGTACATGTCTCACAAGGGTTGAGGATTTTAAATACAGAAATTAAACAAACCCCTTATGTTCCGTGAACCAGAATGTGCAGCATCTTACTCCCCTTTTACCAACCCCCGCTCCTCCCCTCCCCCCCACACACACACACTGCTTCAGAAGGATGCACCTGTGCCGGGGAGATAAGCAGTGCAGAGTACCTCACATTGTTCGCCGCTCAGCCCATTTGTTTATCACTCTAATGGAACTCAATAGGAAAGGGCTGGATCGCCATTCAAAACCCACTCACCCAGGGGAATGGCCCACATTCATTTATTTTACTTTGTCTATAAAAAAAAAAAAGAAAAAAAAAAAAGTCACAAATATGTTTTAAAAAGAGCCAATAAAAACTAAGAACCTCTACACTTTCTAAATGACCTGACATTTTAATACTTAACGACTACGGAGAAACTTAAACTACCTCTATTTTCCTCTCCGAAGTGGTGCAGTTAAATGAATATTTGAGTAGCTTAAAAAAAAAAAAGCAGAGCTGCAGTACAGCCCTGATATAAACACCACCTATATAATTGTAACCAGCAGAAGAAAAAGCCATTTTGATTGCAGGTATCTACAATTTGCATGCAGCAAATGTTTTACAGCACCTCGCTTTTGTTTAATCTATTTCCACTGAAAATTCATGTTCAAACAGGTGTCTGTTTTTGCTCTCGCTTCCCTTCTTGCACAGAAAAGCTCGGTTGTAATCTGTGATGACATTTTCAACCCATCTAGAAAACAAAATATAAAAAAGATCCTGAGATCCTTTGATGGCCAAATCCTCCCAAATGACATTTCTATAGTACATTTAAATTCAACGCCCTAGAGGAAGTGGACAGCAGAAGTCCAGAGACACGATATTGCATTTAATAGTGTGAAATTAGTGCATGGCATTTCAGTACCAGCGTTTTGAAGGGGGGGAGTCTTCAATGTTTATTCACTGTGGACCTGCACAAGAGACTGAAGACCGAGTGGCACCAGAAGTTTGGTTACAAAGAACACCATTTGACACACATACAGCCAACCAGTCAACAAACTGACATTTTTCAGTTCAGTGGAAACCAGCTATACTCTTAGTTCCTCCTCCTCATATTGCAATAACCCTGAACACTTCAGTTATGATTATGCTGCTGATGACATTTGACAAACTAAACCACAGCAGCAAGGCCTGTGCTGGCCGATTCCAAGAGAAAAATCACAGCGTTGCAAAACCGATCCCTTGCAAACACACGTATCCCTGACTCACACAAGTCCAGTGCTGGTCCTCACCCTAAAAAAACTAAACTGAACACAAGAATGGTTCACAAATGAGAGGGGGCTTTTTCAGCTCATTTGGCTCATTTTGCTTGCTTATAACTAGTGGAAGTCTCCAAATTGTCCCCCGGAGACACAAGGCTGGACATATAGAATGCACAGTATCCAAAACATCCTCCCTTGCCATATAAATCACCCAGCTGTTTTTCTTCCTTCCAGGACAAAGAAAAAAATAGAATTAAAATGCAACCTCTATTCAAAACCATAGTGCTAGTTGTCCCCCACATTGTTGACAGCCTTGGAAAATTGTCAATCGGTGTACGTGATCCGAGCACAAGAGCTCAGACACTCTGGAATTCCAGCAGATGTGGTGGATTAAACAAACAAATCACTATGATAAGCTTTTTGCATTTCATTTTCAACCCCCTCCCCCCCAACCTCACTGGAAATAACCCTGTGCAAGAAAAGGGAAGGTGCTTCTCAAAAGAATGTGTTTATACAGTATATTTTAACTGATCGCTCACAACAGGAAGTTATGAGGCACATTTTCAAAGCTGTGTTAAATACAGAACTGCTTAAGCTTCCCTGGCCTACCCTGATAGCCAGTGTTGAAGTCTAGTCTAGTGTGGGACTAGTCACTTTTGACAGATTAGAAGTCCACTTCCAAAGTGACAAAGGGAGTCACACAAGGGTGCAGAGGAAAATGTGTAGGTCCCTGAACTGGAAAAGTGGCATTGATTTCTCTGATACACTGTACACTGAAGGAAATTAATCATGCACCAAATATTAAGTGTCGGTTGCAAATATTTAATCTTCCAATCCTTGGCTCTGGTTGGCTTGTCCCAAATTAAAATGCATTCACAAGTACTGGGTGGTGCATTGTTGTTAGCTGCAAATACAGAGTTTAGGTGGGATATTTTGGGTCTCAATTAAAATGTCGTCATTCCCAACAATAGTGCCTGCTTCACTGGACTGGGTGGGCGAGGGTGACGTCGCGTTTCTGCTCGTACACGACATGTGAACTGTAATAACACACATGACATGAGGATGCACACACTTATGAAACAGGGGCACCACAAAACAAAACGCTGCCATTCAAATGCATGCTCTGCAATGCTTGTGCAAGTGAACTTACCCTGATGTCGTTCCGGCGGACCTCCACGTCGCACACCGAGTGGCCGTGGTTGGTCCCACATCTGGAGAAGCAGCAGTACTGGCAGACGGCCACTTGCTCCGCTTCACAATGATAGAGTCTGTACGCGTCGTGCTGGGGGCAACTCCAGGCCCGCACATCCTCGGCGTCGACTAGTAAGTGCCCTGGGTTGGAGGAAGGCTGCTGGAGGTGCGTCTGGACGTGGGACTGGCAGCAAGGTGCGTTGCAGCGCAGACAAACTTTCTGGGCCGGGAGGGGCGGGCCTCTCCGGCAGAAGATGCACTGTAGGATCGCCGGGGTCTTCTCCACGTTCAAGGCGTTAAACTTCTCCACAATGTTGGTCAATTTGAGGTTCTTCTCCAGGCTGGGTTTTTGGTTGTAGGCGTGGTTGCACTCCGGGCAGCGCACCATGCCCGCGTCCTTCGCCCAGGCCTCGCTGATGCATCCTCGGCAGAAATTGTGTTTGCAAGGCAGCTGGATCGGCTCCACGAAAACGTGCAGGCAAATGGGACAGATAAGCTCCTCTTCGAAGCAGTTTTTCCAGTTTTCGGCCATGGCAACTTTTTCTTGGGGCTTTTGGCCGACTTTCGCATGAATTATCAGATTTCTAAATCAGACTAAAAAAATGGGGGGGATGTTGGGAGAGAGGAGTGACCTCTTATCTGGGTGGAACTGCAGTTTCAATAAACGTCTCGAAATCCGAGCTGGGTTCAATCAGCACACAATCCCCTGTAGGAGTGAATACAGGGGGGCTTTAACGAGAAACGACCCCCGTTATGACAGCTTCCATGGGGGGCGCTTTTCCGCTTGGATGTGTCAATCAGGTGGACGCGTTACTCCAGAGTAAAACCAAAGCGGTTTCAATATTGCCTCTGTTATAATGTGCTTTTTTTGGAAGAAAAAATACGCAGGCTACTGTAGACACCCCGTAGATCAAACCCTCACCCAGCCTGGGGGGAGATGTTGAACTGAGTCCCAGCTGTGACGAAGTTTAAGGGACGCAAGCCTTCAAAACTAACGTTACACTGCATGCGTGCTAGCAAGGCACCAGAAATTATATATATATATATATATATATATATATATATATATATATATATATATATATATATATTCTTTCCAAATCTCTCTTCACAGACCCGGCTGCGGAGGGAGTGGGGGATGATAAACAGTCCGATTTGCGGGATCAAATCCCAGCTCTGCCCGTGGGGAAGGTGGGGTGCGTTTGCGTAACGATCGCCCCTCAAATGTCGATTGAAAAACCCGATACACAAGCTCGTTTGGGTTCAGATCTGTTACAAAATCACACCACAGTGGAGAATAATCCAGAATTCATCAGGACACCACCGATCGCTGTCATTGTGGCTGAGGAGGAAGGGAGGAAAACGGACACAAAATCGCAACATGCGCCGCCAGGTCCAATACAGCCGCCGTCAATCTGCTCGCAGCTCCAGCACAAACGCACACAAACCCCACCGACCAGCAGGTCTTTTTCTTAGGTTACAAAACGGCCCACCTTACAAAAGTACCTTTAGCCCTTGTTTTAATATCGCTTATCATATAGCAGCATCCGATAGAGGCTCTGTCGCCAGCACTTACTACAGTACAGCTTTGTAATATTATGTATTAAAAATATCAGATCACATACAAAAAACGATCCGGACACAAGGCCTCTGCCGTTTCGCTCTCTTTATTACGTCCTCTGTAATAATTTATTATAAAAAGTGTTTCATTGAAAAATAAACCTTTGCAATATATCGATCGAAAGTAGATCATCTATTATATATATTTCCTATTTCAGTTGATCGCTTTTCAGCTCCCCTGCGTTAGAAAAGGAAGTCAGTCGCGCAGAACAAAAAAAAATTAAAATAAAATAAACACACACGTTTCTATTAAAAGGTTTCAGTAAAATATACATATGTGTATATATTTATATACGGAGAGAGGGCTAGGCTCGCAGGTTTTGGAGATCCGGTCAATGGAGATTATTGTAATATTCACAGCAGTCCCCCCTTCCCCAGTCGTGTCGGCTGATCCGCTCTCACCTCACCGAGCTCCCACACAAACGGCTACTATCTCTCCCCGCTTAGAGACGTGAAAGCAGGCTTTACCATCTCTCCCGCCTGCCCCCCAGCTCTCTCAAGACCCCCGTGGAAATCGCCCTCGGAAAGAAAGCCCCCTCTTCCCACGCATCCCCTTTTATTGTCCAACTTATATAAAAAAAGAGAGAGCGATATTTTATACCCTTTTTCGCTCTTAAAGGGGACGGCGCCGCTCTGCCCTTGTTATCGTTCGCTGTCATCAGCCATCTTGTTTTCCTCTTTAAAAAGGGGGAAAGGGAAAAAAGAAATCGACGCTGGGGGAGATTGGGCCCAAACCTGCCTCTTTTCTCCCAGTCGTGGTCGCTTTGAAAGATATAAAAATAAACTTCACACAGGCTGGTCCCGCTCCTCCTGCGCGTACGTGTCTTCCCAGGGACGCAGCTCTCTTTGTAAAATCCACGGCGGCGGGTCGCGTCTCTGGGTGGTTTTGTTTTCCGGTGTTAGTCCAGTCCGTGTGTGTGTGTTATTGTTATTCGTGATTTGTGTTTCTGTTTCGTCCACGCAGTCTTCGTGGGGAGAGGAATGCAGGCACTGGCTTGCGGGACTCAACGCAGCTCACATTTACTGCCCCCCTCCCCGCCCCGCCCCCGACAGTCACATGACCCGTCAGCGAACTGATACATTCAACGGGGCGGGGCTGGCCGGCGAGGGGGCGGGGCCTGTGTCGTTTAAAGGGGCGACACTCGGGGCCCACATGTGAGCCGAAAGCGTATGGAGATACATCCCCAGCAGCTCAATCTAATGTATTTTCCTTTGTTCTGTTTATAATCTGCACCAACTGAGTGCCATGTATGGATTTGTATCCTCTCCAAATACACCAATACATATTTTGTACTGTATCACCATACTGTAACTCACTGGATCCATACATACATATATTCATTCACATAACGTTATATATATATATATAAAATGCCCTGATTTGTAATTGCTGTCCCCAGAGAGTGATGTGGGCTCCTTTCAGATCATAGATTCATTCACAATTGCATATTATTATTCGTTGTAGTAGTAGTTTTGTTATGAATCTAACCTGTATTGTCATGTTTTATTCTTTTTAAACACATGCATGGAGGGATGTTTAGCACTATAGCCCCCCAAAGGAATTGTTGTACATGATCCTCTGCTCCCAAACAGACTGAAAATAGTTCCCTGGGTTACTCGCTGTATGTGTGTCCTATCCTTCTGCAAATGCGGGAAACAAAACAAGCAATTGTTCACTCACACACAAGCAGATCCAGTACTGTCATTTACATACTGTCTATACATTCTATAGGTCCACAGTCTCATACATGTGCATAAATACATATCAAATACACGTGATGGGCTGTATAAAGAGGGAAAACATATAGGGAGGGATCTTATGTGCCAGCATACATGTGTAAATATGTGGGGGGTTTCCAAGCCAGAGGCAGGCTGATAAAGGTAGACTGCGGTGCAGGAGATGGTGATGATAAAAGACATTATTGAGGAAGGGAACGGGAGAGAGGGGGAGATGGAATTTGAAAGAAAATGACACCTACACTCTATAACACAGTTTGGGCTAAAGAATGGCTGGGAATTTAAAAGGGCAACACTGCCTGTAACAACAGAGCAAGTTTACAAAGACAATTTTGGAAAAGGGGTTGAGAGGGGGGTGTGGATGCGGACGGGAAGGGGGTGGGGGGGTTGCAGCTATACTGAAGACAGCCTCTAGAGATCCATGCATGCGCGCACACTGTGCTGACGGGATCTCGGTATGTGCATGGCAGTCACACTAGGTGAGTAATCCATACATCCAGGCTGCAGTGGACAGAGTATGTGGCACTGCTGTGTGATGGCAACGTCTGCTCGGCTGGCTGGATAGTGTGTCAGGCAAGGAGGCGCTGTGCGAGTCTGCGTTAGGATCTCTGCTGATCAAGGCAGGGAAAAGTGGGCCCCCTCTCCATTGACCAGCCACATTCAAACCAATGACTGAAATGTTAACAGAACATTCGCAGTGTGTGTGTGTGTGTGTGTGTGTAGAGAAGTTAGACCCTGCCTGTCTTGGGCCCCTGAATAAGAATGCGCTTCCCAAGCTGAAGTATGACTCCTTAAATGCTTCGGTCGTGGATCTGGCCTACAGATCACAAGCAGGCCATAAGAGAGTCCGATTTGCTCAGTAGAATCCCCTTACTGTGGGCTGACTACGTACAAGGGCGTTGCTGAAACAAATAAACACAAGTCTGGGTTGTCTTTTAGAGTGCTTACATGATTTATTTTCCCATTCTAGTCTTTTTTTATCATTGTAAATTCATAAAGTGGGGGAGGGGGGCAGGTTTAATATATTACTGTCATTAGCACAGCAGGACAAGTAATGGTAATACTGTCTATAACCTATTCATCATCGTGATCTCCATCTATAGCCTTTGTTGGTCTACTGCTGCACAATCTCCCACCCGTTTTGCTTTTGCACCAGTGTCTCTCTGCTTATTCTGAGCAGGCATCTTCCTGTTGTCTGTAGTTTTCGTATCCACAACCTATTCATATAATCAAGGAGCATCCCTTTTTAGCAAGTATAAAATAGTCTGTATTATGCGGTAAAAATCAAACGGAAGGTGTTTATAACGATCTAGTGATACGGGCCCTCGTTTGTTTATTGAGATCTTTTTGTGTCATGCTTCTACAGCCAACAAACATTGCATTTAACATGTGAACCTGTCACGGCTTTGGACCTATATATAGCATTTATGTCAGCAGTATTATTTTATTCTTTCCCGACTGTGATAGTTAATCTTGCCTGCCTTGAATTGAGACTATACTAGAATCAATACACAAACTATCTGGGTGGTTGGCAGTAGTTAAGAAGCAACAATTCAGTCAGATTCATGTGATCTCTTCCTCATGGCTAGAGTTGGAAGCGGAACCCTCCCACCTTCCATTTCCACATTCCCATAGACACTCTCACATTCTCCGGTTAGCTTTTGCCTGAGCGAGGGTCCCTGCAGAATGGTAATGAAGTTTGCATGCTTATTCCCAGGCTTGACAAGAGGATAGTGTGTGTGTGTGTGTGTGTCTCGATACAGAGGAATGTCCCATGTGTTGATTCCTTAACCTTTCACCTCTTGGGGCTAAGGTCCCAAGTGAATTGATTTGGGGGGTACGTCACAATCACCAAAGCCACTGCAGACCAAAATCAGAATCACAAACGAAGCAGACATGAACAAGCTTAGAAGAAAATGACACCAGGTCCCAGGGTGACATTGGGCTTCGACTTCTATTCTTGGAAAATATTTAACAATAAAGTGATGGGTGGGTTACTGTTTTTGCTGAAAATATTGAGCAGATATCCACATTAGACTGTACACAGCCATTAACGTGGCTGATATACCCTATTCTTAATATGATGCAAGATGCAGTTCATTAACATTACAGTGCTCTTGCTGTGGTTGGTTGCTATTACTTATTTGCAGGTGTATTCCCCAGTACTGCTACTTAGGCAACTAAATAGCCTGACCACTACAGAGTGCAGGAACTAGAGTCAGTTCTGGTGAAGGGAGAAGTGAGTGAAAGAAAAACAATGAAAGACAGGATAGATTGCAAGGGGGAGGGGGAGAGTGAGGGACGAAGAGAGCAAAGGGAGATAGCGCTATGGCGAGGGGGGTGGCTTGTGAGAGATACAAAGCACTTAAGAAATGCACACCCTCACTAACGTGTTGCCCCTTTAAGGCACAAAGCGAGAAAGAGAGCGAGAGAGAGAGAGAAAATATATAGTTCGCAGCAAACTCGACAACTCCCAAGATACATTGAAGTCAGCCAGTCATTTTGAACGGCGACGTAGAACTTATGAAAATTCCAGAACTTCCCATAACACGCCAGATTCTACTGTAAGATCACACACTTCCGAGAAACCGTTGCTATGCTTTAATAATGAAAAAACAACAATCGCTGTTTAAGTCATATTCTAAAAGCAAAGCAGGGGAGGAGGGGTGTCCAGTGTGACATTCTGCCGATGCCCTTCACAACTGGGTTGAGTTCCCACTTGAACCATCTACGTGGATTCCTTTCTGATGAGTTTCTGCCACATCCCACTTAACTACCACCGGGGCTTGCCAAATAGTGGTCCACAAGTGGCCCTGTGTGTCTGAGCCCTGGAAGTGACTCATTTCCTGCGTAAGAAAGCAGTTCTGGGCTTTAATCACTACGGTTCCCTCTCCTGTCCCGTCTCCGAGCAGAAAGTCGAATTGATTGTATTATTAAAGCGCATCGCAGAATGACCGTCAACCCCCCCTTCAATAAAAATACAAATATCATGTCTATTAGAGCTCGTGTTTTTCCCACCGGAAAATGGGCTGCTGGTGAAGAGGGGAAGGCGGTAGAGGAATGTGTAGTCAGGGTGTGGAGGTGGACACGGGGGGTGGGTAACTATTTATTACAGTGTAGCAACAGCTGCGGAAAATCAAACAGCCGGAAAACAGACAAAATCGCCATGTAGGTGCGATTTACCGATACAGCACAGATCTACCAATAAACAACGCGGTTAAAACGTATGAGATAACATAATGTGTTGGGTAATAATAATAATAATAAATAAATGAGTGCTCCAGTACTTAATTTGAGCTCTTAATGATCAGATTTGAAGGTTGCCGTGTACCGCTCTGACTGACCCGACACCCCCAGAGGAGCGCACCCATGCTGGGGACCAGGGCGCACTTGAGCGGCCTGACCTCTCCGGTCTCCGGTCTCCGGGCCAGTTATCAGCAGCTTACCCTGACAGGTGTGTCTCAGGGCAGGGGCGGCCTGGCCTGCTCTGCCTCCGGCCGCCGTGACGCACCGACTTATATCTCCTTCAAGCCCCAGCCGACCCCCGGGTCACACGGGACCAGGTCTTGATCATTTGTACGTGGACAGGGCTGGGCTTCGTTAGTACGGCTGGTGAACCCGGGAGGACCGGTTTTTAATCCTAATCCCGGCTGCTGTGTAGGGGCAGATTTGCGCAGGGACACGTGTTTGACTGGAACTACGCGAACCTGGAAGCAGGTGGTGAGCGCTGTCGTGACTCGCCCTTCTTGGCCGGCAGCAAGAGCGATATCAGCTTTACCATCTTAATCGTAAATTCCTCGTGTGAGTTAATGGTGGAAGTAAACTGTACTGTTCAGATTACTTTTCACGTTTCACGGGTGTTGCCTAAGTAGGGCTGACTATCCAGACTCGAATTTGGTTGCAAATGACCTTTTTATGTATTGTCAACCATCTGCGTCAGTGCTGGTAATTTAGTTTTGTTGTGACATACCTTAGGCTGCTTGGCTCTAGTCATGCAGTTCTGCCACTGTCTGATTGCAGCTCTGAGGATATGCCAGCGTCTTGTTTGCATCTTCAGACAGGTCCCAGTGTTCATTTTTCCAGCTCTTCTATGTTGTCGGCGATGGTTTGGCTAAGATAGGTCAAATGAATTTCTGACAAACTAGTTCATAAAAGCACACGGGCAAAATGTTTCCTTATGACAGACCGTCTAGCACTCATTTCTGGGGAAGATCAAAGTCATTTCCAAAAATGATCCGACTCTTAAAAATGATTTTCAAAAGAGGTATGCAGGCTAAACACAGGGATAGCGTTGCTTTCGTTGGCAGGAAGGACGAGCTGACTCAGTGGGCCTAAAGTTAAACTCATGGTTCAAAAATGGATGGCCTTACAAGACTAAGCCTGAGAAGAATATTTTTTTTTCCTCCCCCTTGTTACATACCCAAGTACAGCATCCAGAACTATTTTCATGGGCTCTGAATTGAAATGCCTGGAGGATTGAACAATTAGAAAATTTAAACAAAAAATAACCAAGGGGTTGGTCCAGTGCTAGGAAGGTTGATTTTGTGTGTGTGTGTGTGTGTAGGCCTGGATTTTGAATCTGAAGGATTCAGAGGAATAAAATAAGCATATACAATGAATGGAAGTGAATTATTCTGGCCACACGTAGTCAACTGCTCCATGATTGGATTGCAACTGGTAATTAACTAGCTGAACACATGTATCAATTGAAGCAGTTTTACATGAGAAACAGGAGAGTCTGAGCTTTAAAGTTGGGGTGGGACGTTAGAAATCGTTTTGGCATACCCTACTGCTCCGGAGCACTTAACAAATAGCTTAATCAGAAATGAAAGCTGAACCTAAACCTTATTGCATTGGGTTTTAAAGTCCATGCCTTTAAATTGCCAACTTTGAAACCCAAAAACCCACACTGTATTTTGCTGGTCTCCTTAACTCCAGAGTTTGGATCTTTGTTTCAGGGTCTGACTAGTGACTACTCACCTGCAGAGAGTCTATGAAAGATGGGACCGCATACAAAGGAACCCAAACATCAGAGGGCTGTCTTGATCTAAAAGATACACTTCAATGCAGTAGAAAAAATTCAAAAGCACCTATATTTTCAGTGCCACTTCCAAGTTAGAGTATTTCCAGGCTGCCTGCAGAAGGAATAGACAATGTAAAGTGAATTCAAACAAAGATAACCTTCAAGTAAAAAAAAACTGCTTGGTATGCAGTTGGGGAAAACAATCTAATCTCAAACATGCTCCAGCTAAATCATCTCTGGCCTCCATGCTATTCTTAAAAGTATCCCCTCCTTCCTTTCATCACAGTCTGTGAATTAAATAAAATATGTTAAGGGCAATTAACACCAAACAGCTGATTTAGTGGTGAACTCTTCAGAAGGGACTGGATGGAAAATGTACCATAGAAAAGTCCAGCAAACCTAATGTCCTTTTAGTTTATGATTTAAGCACTTAAAACACCTTTGCAACAGACAGGTAAAAACAGTAACCGTATGCTTCAGCAACCTCACAAAAAGACAAGTCAACCATGATCTGTAAATAGTTTTTAATGCATTTAGGATTACTGAAACAGGCATCTTAGTGAATCACCACAACAAAAATGAAAACAGCATTACAAAAGTCAATGTGCATAACAAATCTGCACTAAAATATACTGTAACTTTTTTCTTTATTAAACTACAATATTTAAAAACAAGAACACAGAGCTCGTCTACTGGAAAAAATAATCTCTGCAAATGGTCTCTCACTGCTGGCAAATAAGCAGGAGTCAATTTTTCCATCACTTTTTTCCATCACTCAGACAAGGATGGAATGCATTATCACTTGATCAGAAGTCAGGGAGACGAGTACAAATTGAGGGGTAAACAAACATCCCCTGAAAAACTCTAAAACAATAAGGCCTAAAACGTAGAGGGAGGACGAGAGAGGAATTTGGAAGTGAACAATCTGCCTGCAAACACGATCCGTACACTAACCAGGCAGCTATAACAGGCATCACAATGGAATAAAGGGTCTCAGTGTCCACCTGTTACAGACACCTGGGAGTCAATAGGAGGGCAGTGTGCCCATGGAGGTGCTGTAGATTAGAATCAGAAATTACAAAAAGGATTCCACAGCGCTTCCTAAATGGGACACAGTTACTGTATTGGAAATCAAGGGGGGGAAAAAAAAAAAAATCTGTTTCATAGTACATGAACTTTGAGAGTACTTTTGCCAAAGTAACCAAGAACCGGGAAAACCATTTGGATAGGACCAAGCTACTTCACTTTGGGTATAAAATGGCAGCTGTATAAAGAAGCAGTCAGGGCAGAACCGTAAGCGTTTTTACCCGTGTGTTCAAACTCTGAAAAAACTCTAGCAGGACGAGAACAGAAGCACTTTGCAACCAACCCGTGTGGTTTGACTTCTAATGAGGCTTGATTCCTTGCCAGCTTTCCTGGAACTACATGAGTTATTAGTTGGCATCCCAATGTAATAAAAGATTCCAGGAGCTCTACCATGTACATGGCTTAAGATTGCAAATCCATCCAGCGCCCAATCAGCAGCTGGCCCTGTCAGTGCCAATCAAGGCCAGTGATGGGAGATGGCTGTACACTTTGCATCCCAATTGTGGTTTCGGAGATGCTTCGGTTTCAAGTCATCCACCCTGGCCCTGACCGTTTCCACAGAGTTTGAGCAGTGTGTTGCTGAGGCAGCAGATCATGACTGGGATTATGCACAGGAAGCGGTGCTCCTCAGCGGGAACGCACCCTTTTTGAGCCTCGATTACCCTCTTCCTGGAGACACAGGCCAACATGAGAACAGGGGCAGTGCTAAACTGAATTAATGATTCTTATCTCAGGGTTCGGACTGGAAATTGGGAGGAATCTAATTTCCAAAAGGGCAAATTTACCTTCACACCTCACCATTCATCATTTACAACCGCCATCTGGAAACTGTTCAGTTTAAAGGCGTATGCTTTACAGACTCATCTGATTAAAGGGGAACAAGTCAGTTGGGATCTGCATCTAAAATCCAAAAGGTATGCATAATAACCTTCTTTTAGATGTGGTTTATACATGCTGGCAAAGACACTTCTGTTATTTTCTCATGCATCCATCAAGGTAGGCACTGAATAAGGGAACAGTTTGTCAGATCACATCAAGTAAAAAATATGTTTCTCAGAATTGGCTTCCACAGCCAGAAAACAAAAGACAGTATAACAAAGATGTCAGGTGTGAATCTGGTCCGAATAAAATACGTTACCTGCCAACTGAATACATCTTTGGCATGCTCGTAAACGTTGATTGGAAAAAAAAACCTAAACAATTGAAAGTGGTACAGAATGGCTTGGTTTGCTTCTCAGTCAGAATCTTGTGAAGAAAACACTGGTTAAATGTGCAACTTTGTTTGTTTGTATTTCCATAAATCTATTAGACCTAAGCAACTACTGCTGTTAGTATCACTTGTTATAAGGGCACAGTACACATGCCTCCCCCTAATTGTGTTGACACAGCAGCACGGCAGATGTGGCTCCTCTTCAGTCTGCTTAGAGCCCTGGTCTGGTCCCTTCCAATATTCAGCTCTGCAGCACCCTCTGCTACCCAGGGTTGTATACCAAGGTCAAGGCTTTCATGGGTTTTAAATGATCTCCATAGTACATCAAAAAAAGTCACTCTACAAACAGCCTGGCCAGCATACACACATTGAGAACCTTCTGCAGCTACACGAGAACACAGAACCTGCATTGGGCAAGACCAACAAGACTACCAGACCGAGTTCTGGATCTCTGGGACAGTGGAACCATCGTCTGAAGACCAAGAGGACTGTGGAGCAGGAAGGGGGACGGTAGCAGATGGGAGTGGGGAGAAATGGGCACCTCAATAGGACCTAGCCCCTCCCCAGCCACAGCTGGGACACAAACCCTTGAAGTGGCGTCGGTGGTGGTTTGTGAGGGTTTGGTCTCCGCTGGCTCGTACTCGTGTCAGATGCGCGTGAGCCTGGCTCAGCGTGGAGATGGGGGGGCGGGTCTGCAGCGCGCCCCGCTCTGCTACTGCAGAGGGTTGTCGAACACAGAGTCGGGCAGGATGGAGATCTTCAGCTTCTTCTCTGGCCAGCTGTACTCCTTAGGCAGTTTAGTCTTTGGAAAGGGCAATGGAATTAATTAATACAAATAAATACATATGCAGTCATTCTAAGAACAGGCACTGCTTAATAATGAATTGGGTTTATAAGAATCACTATCCACTGATATCTAGATTAGTTGTAGTGTGCATAAAGGGAAGAACATCCCATTGCTTCTGTTACTGTGATTTTCTGTGCATATACATTTATTCTGATTGAATGAATGGCTGCAGTTAGGCTGGTGTAAAGACAATTGGTTAACTATCAATGAATTGCTTGTAGGAAACAACCGCACTCCCCAAAACAAATAGAAGCAAAATCCAGCCTACATCAGGGAAAGTTAGTGATCCTCACTTCAACATAACAGGGAATGCTATGAATTTAGGGGGATGATAAAATGTTGCTAGTAAAAATACCCTGTACTGATAAATCTACAGTACACATCTTGTCTCAGCTTTCTAGTTCACAATAGCAAGTAGTGGAACATCTTAAGATTATACATAAAAAAAGATCTAATCATGATGCAAGAAAAATGACTACAGCATTTTAGGCCATGTGGAAAGAAACTAATTGGGAACATATTCCAAGGAGGTAATGATCCAGAAATGATGCACACCTTTCAGATGGAAACTGGTTTAAAATATCTGGAGTAAATGAAAATAAGCATGAATAAGCAAGTAAAGACAAACCTTAAGGTATTCTTATAAATATGCACAGGGCTGGATGTAAAATAACACAAAATTAAACCACAACAAAAAAGCTATACTATAGCCTTAAACAAAAAAATAAAAATAAAGGAAATAAAATCATACCTCCAGAAGAGCAGTCAGATCTTCGAGGTCATCAAGCATTCTTTCTACAAACTCTTCTGTCAGCAATATCTGCAGGAAACAAAAATCCAGAAACCCAGAGTTTAGACCATTATACTACATTAGACATTTTTTCTTCATATTCTTCAGTTTCTCTGCTATGAAACTGCTCATCAGAGTTTGTTATTATAGATCCTTCATCACACAAAGCGAGGCAGTGCCAGGAGAACGAGAGCGCCTGCTTTCATATCCCTTTGGTCTTCCGTCGTGGTTTCTTAAGCCGTGGCCTAACTTGGCAGGAGTGTGTCTTATGTAACCTTGGTTGCTGGGATTCTGTGCTGCCTGGGGTTTATGATGCATTTTTCTTCACGTGGGAGCTAGGTCTGCGCTGTTTATAGCTGTGCATGATCTACCTCGCAGATCTCAGCAGGAAATGACTCCCACGGACCCAGGAATGCACTACCGGTTTCAGCTGGGAGGGCGGAATAACTAATCTATCTTTATTGCAGATAATTATACTTTCATGGTTGAAATGGGCAGTAGAGGCCCCCCGTTCAGCCTTGTCTACCTGTAGCCAGGGCCCGTGGGCAGCATACGGGTGCTCCTCCGTGGCAAAGGCCCCCTCCACACCTGTCGATACAAACGTGATTGCAGTGTCGCCAGTAATACTTTTATATGTGAAATGCCTTCCGTGAAGCAGACGACCCCTACAGGAAAAAGAAAACATGAGGATTGATATTAAACATGCTTAAATATGATCCAAGATTCAAGTTTGTGTTTTCCCAAAGCTTATATACAATGTGCTATACGTACACAATATGAATAGGGTAACGTCAATATTTTTAAAAATCATCCACAGAAACTTAAACTTCCTTACCTTCAGAATTGCCTTATTTTTCTTTTACTCTCCACAACTTGTACAAAGTAAAACCTATTAACCTGTCACACACACACAAAAAAGAAAGAACCAATCTTGGACTTGCTGTTCCCCGAAACACAGTGGCGCCAGTCTCTATTCTGCACAAAGGACTCTCTGTGAGATCACCCAGGATTCAGTTTCCTTTTACACAAAAAGATGACAGGAAACGGTTCATCTTCAGGCATTCAGTGTCAGCTAGGCTTATTACCCACACCTGGGAGAGGGGAGTTAAGGAACTGATAAAATCACAGTTTTCTCCAATCTTATCCACTGTCAGTCGCTAATAGATTCCCCCAACCACCCCCCCACCATCTAAATTGGAATACAAGGGAAAATTGACTGTTCCTGTGATCCTGAATGTGGATTCATAAAACTGCTCAACTTATCCAGACAGTTTGATAGCCAACATTTTGATTGAATTCACAGTTTAGTCCTTTAATAACATTATTTTTACACCATGTCCATACTTATAATTTTGTGGTACAGGAGCCAGAACAGAAAGTTTAATTGTGAATTTCTGTCATTGGGATTAGTTTCATTTACAGTCCTTGGAGGGTGTTCTGGAAAGTGAATACTTAGGCTAATCATCTGTTACTGGCCTGTTCTTCTCACTTTTGGCCAAGATATTCTTATTTCCACGTATGTACGTACATATGTACACACACACACACACACACCTTCCGAAGAGCTGATTGGATTGTTAATTGGACAGTGGAGTTTGATGCAAAAACAGATGATCGTACAACAGAACAGGAAGGAAGATTAATGAAGCAGGCAAAATGACAAAGAAAAAGTCAGTCACTTAGGTCATGTGGGAGGTGTAGGCAGTCAACAGTGTATACAGTGTGTGAGAAGATGTGGCTCTTTTCGTGCTGCTTGTGTTGCGGTGTTGGAGATAAACAGTTGTGAGAGCAGCTGGTGGTAGTTAGCAGCTGCCGGTGTGTGAGCTGGCACCGAGGTAGCGGCACCTTGTGCGTCTTTTTTGCACTCTGCGATTAAAGCAAAGACTGTTGACAGACTGCAAATTGGTTTCAGTAGCGTTTGTTTTCTCCTTTTGTGGACATCGTCATATGGATACTGTGTGCAAGACATTTAAATCAGTGGCCTTAGAAAAACAAACAAAACATGGCTGGTAATGAGAAAATACTTCAGATTTGTTAAGTTTATTTCTCCTGTCATCTCCCTACAGTAGACAACAGGTAGATTTCTTCATGTCAATCCCATCTCCAATCTGTAAACAGCGTTAGCTTTACAAGGGTGGATCAGGATACTAAAGCTCAGTTTATAGCACAAAGGGAACACTGAAACTACCATATCAACATGAAATAGGAGAACTTCACAGGAATGTCAAGTGTTGGGAATGTATTCCATTTTCAAAAGAATCCGAATACTTGCTACTCTGATAAGTTGTACTATTTCAAATGTACAGATTTCCTCACCTCCTAAAACTATAGGAAATTTGTCAGTACAAGTTAAAATAAAAATGGAATCAAGGTGTGATTTAGTAGTTGTTTGAAATTATATTTCCCTATAAAACAGCATGAAGGCACCGCACCATCTAACAGAACTGTCAATCTTCGGGTTAGGTTTATGCCAGGGGTGTCACAATCACTGCCTGGAGGGTCGGTGTCCTGGCTTTCATTCCACTGAACAGCAATCCACTGGTTTAACCGTGTGATTAATTAAACCAATGTAAGCCTTCACTACAAGCCTCAAAAATGCTTTATAGAAACTGCTAGTTCAATGCATCTTTTATGTCATCAACTACACACGACCATAAATATTCAAACCACAGCTCTGGAGGACTGGATTGGGTTTAGTGAATGCAGGGTTTATGTATTGCGCCAACTTGAAACCAAAGGAAACGTTTTGACTGCAGCAAAGGAGCCCTGCAGAAGGCCAGAGGTGGCAACGTCGGACTAACACGTTTTTGGAGGCTGAAGAGAATCCCCGAGTGCATAGCTGTCGAGGATGCTGCTTACCTCAGGCACAGTGGGATGAGCGTCCCGGACTCCTGGTTAAACTTCAGATGCACGCTCTCCAGTTGCCGGGTGCGCACCAACTCGTGGGGAACGATGGCGGCCGAGCTCTCGCTCTCCAGGCTGTCCTTGCGACTCCTGCGAACGGGAGCACACAGGTTGACCAGGGCCTCCCCTTTGTGACACGGACACACGTCTATGGTTAAGAGGTTCCTACTGATCACAATGCCCGGCAAAACAACACAAAGCTGTGCAAAAAGAGATGATCACAGGCTTTTGGGAGGACTCACCCAGATGGGGACATTAACTCTGATTTACACTGGTAGAGAACATGTGTAGATCCAAGTCTGAAGCTGGCATGATCTTTATGCCTTTTGAAAATCTAGGCTCGTTTTATGTGAAAAGATCTGGAGAAGGGTTTCTGAACACAGAAACAGCCGGCTACACAGAACACAGCCTTTCACCTCTGAGAAATTACATCTGCAGAGCAGCACAGGGAAGACAATAAATATGAATAAATAATGAATCCAGGAGTCATCACAATCTCCAATGATGCAAAAAAAAAAAAAAAAAAACTATTAAAATATGCAACATACCCATACTTTCCACACTGAAGGTGTCATGTTTAAAGTGACAGGAATGATTTTTACAACCACAAATGAGAAATTCATAGCATCTCAGTAACAGGTCTGACAAGATTTTTTTTTAATTAATTGACACAGGAGATAACAGGCCTCTCCCCCTCTCCCCCTTGTTTTAAAAGAAAAAGAAAATCATAGCACCAGACATTACTGTTGATGACGGGGGGGTCACGAAGTCTGCATGTCAAAAGGATGAGTCTACTGCAGTAACACGTCATGTCTCCTTGCGTTTATTCTATGACAAAGGGAGGGGTACTATTTAATGTGTAAGCTATTGCTAACTTGGGGGATTTGAGAAAAACCTAACCGATCATAATGTTTTGCAGGTTTCACCTAAGAAATGTTAACTGGCCTTCCAGACTTCTCAGTTATAGAGACAATCTCCAACTCTCAGAGTGGCATATACATATTACAAAAAAATAAAAAATAAAAGACTACCTTTCCAGATATGAGCCTGGTGTGGCATTACCACTAATGCCTCCCACCTGCCATATGTACCTCCAGACACACCTGCTACTGGGCCAATATAAGACTGCTGTTCCAGTATCAGGTGTGCCTGGAAGTACAGATCTATTAGGGAGGGAGAGAGCTGAACAGTACTGTATTGAAAGCCTCTTGCCTGAGAGATAAGATAAGAGAATGTGGTGAATCTGTGTTTGGCACTTGACAAACTGTAGGTGCTGGGGATGCAGTCTCACCCTGTGCCCCGTGCCCAAATTAACACCAACAAACCAAACACTCAAAATGTGTGGCTCCATTACCGGCGAATACCATTTTTAAAAGACCATCATAATCCGTCAACTCGAGCAATCACGCCCCTGCTAAATCTGCTCTGGAGTGAACAAACAAAATACAGTTTACACCCCTATTAGCCCCCTGGACAACTTCCGTGAGGTCTCCAGTTAATGACTGACGAGAGTAGACTGACTGCTATATTAACTCTCCAATAAAAGGGAGGTCTAGGTGTAGCCTTGGAAACAAGGAATATAGACAAGGTGACTACAAAGTTGTTCTAGCACACAGTGGTTTTCACAATTTGTCGCCTACCTTGCTTGGATCACCCAACATTGTTGCTAACTGAAAGCTCTTTGAATATAAACACAACAACATTACCCGTAAAAATATAATCAGGGGTAATTTTGATACTACCACCCCCTTTTTTTAATCCATCTAATCCCAAAACAAAATGCTTAAATGAAATGCAAGGGGACGAACACAAAGCAACAGGCTTTCTAAGATATCACAGATTCTTTCTTCATGGTTTGTGCTTACCTTGCCGTCTGCTGGCTCTGCAAATGGCCCACTGATTGTCTATGGAGAAATTAGGGGGAGATTTGTACCAGAGCAAAATGATAAATATTTATATAAATGTAAGTACTGTCTATTACAAGTAACGACTGCCAACAGACATTTAAAGGTGGCTTTCTTCAATTACATTTTAACAAACTAGAAGAAAATCTTTGGACTCTCCTCAGTGCAATCTACATTCGACAGTTCATCATACTAAACAGTTCTTAACAACAGGTTGAATGGGTCTGGTTAAAGCCGATTTATCTATAGGGACACATAATTCATTACCATTTGGAAAAGCTCTGCCACTAAGACATTCTAGAAGTGAGTTACTACTGTGGCAGGAAGTCATAAAATTCCACAGTTCTGGGAAGAAAAGAAAAATACATACACACACATGATACACACATATATTCAGTCATTCAGTGCAGATTACATTTTGGGGTTTAAAATGGTTTTATCCCTCCCAGAGAAGCTTGTGTGAATCTTCACACTGCTGTGGAGCATTAAGGTCCAGCAGGGGGGGGTACAGAGCACTGTTGACCACAGAGGTCACACTATGGCCTACACTAGACAAGCCCCTCGTCCCACACCCTTCACTCTTATAGAAACCCTGTTTGCAACTCCAGTTGTTCACATTCCTGTCCTGCAATTCCCTTAAAGGTTACCGACACAACCAGTCCCCTGTGAGAGAGCAGCCTGGCTCCATGTCTCCCGTTAGTCAGATCAGTTCAGAGCAGACAAAACCTGGTGTATGATTGCTCAGTTTCATTACAAAAACGGTTGTCCTACGGCCTGAACCGTGAGTCCAGACTGAACCAACACCGACCACCCTCCCACCCACCCTTGTGCTGGACCTTCCAGATGTTAGGGGCCAAAAATCGAGCAAGCATGATGGAGACAAAAAAAAAAAGTTTCTGGATCCAGTGGAAGGGTCATTTTGGACAGAAAAGGCTTCATCCCTCTTCTAGTGGGGCAGCTGAGGAGCCCAGCTCAGCCCAGTCTTGTACAGCAGACCTAACACCCCCAGCACTGAGCACTGCAATTCAGAGAGAGTAGGGCCCAACATGCACTATGTGTTTGTCCTGAGAGGAATACATCTACCTAAATTCAGAAGACTGGGAAATTACAACAATGCAGAAGGGAAGGACATGAGTGGATTAGCTGTCAAAGACTGAACTCTGTGGGAAAGTTAAGATAAAGAAGTAGTTTTCTTTTCTTTTCTCCGCCTCAGAGAACAAAACCATGTAAATGTGTTACATGCATGATGCATGTTTCTAGGCAACTACTTAATGAAACTACAAAAGATCGAGGGCACTTTATATATGAAACGGCATATTTATAAGTGTGGAAGGGAGGAGGAGGGGGGGGGAGTGTATGCCATGGCAACCACACAAAAGTAAACCAAGGTCACCTACAAACAGCTCTCAGAGAATCAGAAGAATTTAATGAACACCAATCCTGAGAAACAATCTGCATCCCCCACAGACACTCAGAGGAGGGTCACAATAAAATGTGCTCTTGTGCAAGACTACAATACATTACTCCTTTCCCATTTAAAGACACACATCTCTCATGCAGGACAGGCAAGTTCAGTAATATAGCCATGATGTTGGCCCTCCAGCAATATGGTAGCACCGGCAGACAAAGGATGTAATTACTGCAGGGTGTAACTTTTCCAGGCAAGCATGGATACATTGAAGAGAGGCAGCTTCTTTACACAAACTACTCAGACAGGTTCAGGCAGTGAGTGAAACTTGTCATAAAACTCTAGTGCATATAGACACTGGGTATAGGGGAGAAAGAGGTAAACTTGGCTAAAGAATTTAAGAGCATGTGAAGACTTACTGGGGCCGGTCATGGTTTTGTCTCTGTCCGCTAATGGGAGGCAACACGGGCTTGCTGTTGATCTCCAGTCCCTTCCGGAGGGCCTCTCGGATCTGCTCGGTGTCTACAGACAAGCACACCAAAGAAGTCCATTGAAAAAAGTCCACTTCATCAAAACAAGGCTGTTATATCAGGAGTGGACCTACTAGTTGTTGATTGACATGTAGAGATGATGCATGCTACATTCCAATAATCAATACATGGCCTCTTATTGTAGAATTGAACCCTAGTTATTTTATAATCTGTAAACACATTTAACATGGACAAAACGGGAAGGTAATGCATCGTTGTTCATCAGCATAATGCACAAATCAGTGGGGAATGTGTTGTGACCATACGTCTCCCTCAGTATATAGGGAATAACCTTTGCAATTAAAATGCTGTATAGCTTTGATTATGTTCCTGCTTTTAAAAGATGTCCCATTATGCACAGGACTTGGCTGGAGAGGAACACCTTGTTCAGGTTTAAAAAAATCTGTTATGCACATCTGAAGCACATTTCCCAGTTTCCCCATAAAGTCGATCAATCCGCCTCAGTTTGTGCACCACAGTGTGCCCCGAGCGGTGCTCACCTTTGTCTGACAGGCGGCGCGGCTGGGAGCCGATGCAGATGCTCCGGCTGTCGTCCTCGTCTTCGGGGGGGCGGCTGAGGTCATCCCAGGCGCACTTGGCACTGACGCCACTCAGGTTGGAGCCGTCTGTCTCAATGCCCTTGTCCACTCTCTCCTGCTTCAAATCAGCAACCAAAACCAAGCAAAAATCACCACAGGCCCAGGCTGCATAATCTGGGCCAATACTTGCTGCACAATATTCAGCACATGTAAATACTTGAAAACCCTCAGCCTGGTCTAGGAGAATCCCTTAAAAAGTGCATTCTGGGACATGACCACCAGCAGGGGGGGGTATTGTGCTGTGATTAGGAAACGCATACAGAAAGACCGTTACTGAAATCAACTCTTGTATTCAGTTATCATCTCTTTCTTTATCAGTCCTGACTCGAATGTATTACGAAACTAAGAAAAGCCTTACTTGGAGGTGTGGGTCGATGTCAAAGATGGTCTCGCCTCTTCTCATGTCTGTGATCAGCCACGGGCCCCCCGCACTTCAGACAAAAGGGAGGAAGGAAAAGGAATTCTGTTGGTAATGGATTAGAAAACAGCAGCGACCAGGGCTTCACTGACAGATAAACATGGAAAACTAAAACAAACAACCCCCCGCCAAAAACAAAGAATAGCCTATTGTCTTAAAAACACACTGTAAAACTCCTCTATCTAAAGGCCACATTTTAATGCACTGAAGACACTGCTAAATAATTAAGAGAAAGCACACAATAAATGTAAGTATTAAACAATACAGCTCTGGAAAAAATTAAGAGACCACTGCAAAATTATCAGTTTCTCTGGTTTTACAATTTATAGGTATGCGTTTGGGTAAAATTAACATTTTTGTTTTATTCTATAAACTACTGACAACATATCTCCCAAATTCCAAATAAAAATATGAATGGAATGGCTGCCATACATGTAGAGATGCTGATTTAAGAAAAATTTGCAGTGCTCTCAATTTTTTCCAGAGCTGTATGCATCTAATCTTAAAATATTCAAACATAGAAGAAAGTACAGTACACCTGGGCAGGTATGCCAAAATACTCACACATGGACGCAGCGTAACAAGTCCAGGATGCCTTGGCCATTCCACTGCTGGGCAGCCTGCAGCTCTTCTGTACAAACCCCGACTATCTGGAGAGAGGGAAGCGGGAGGGTGGGGAGTGTAGTACAGTAGGAAAATGTTAAAAAGCGTCTCTGATAAAACATTTAGAAGTCAAAATACAATAGCTAATAAAGGAATGAGAACCTGAAAATGCCACATCCCCCCAAAAGAAGTTTCTTCCGTCACACTGCAAGGCTTACCTGTAGAAAAGTAACAAGGCCGAAGGGGGTCTGCACAGGCTGTAACTGGGGGTCTTCTGTTAGCAGCATGTGTTGGATTCGAGATTCACTGTTGTCTAAAGGACTGTGCCATGAAACATGGTCCCCACTGCAGAATGTGTTTTCTGCGAAAGAAGGAAAAAATAAAAACGATCACCTGAAAGCATCTGAAAATGAATAAACCGTTGAATGAATGCGATTTTATTTCTGACAGCTGACATTTTATATCTACAGCCCTGGAAGGACCAGGAAGGCCTATCCTTTCATAGAGTAACCCTGATATTCCAATATCTGATCCACTTTATACCAATTTCTAGGTTCCAGCCTAGTCCTCAGCTCCACTTAATAAAACCCTTCAAATATATGTAATTTTGAGGATGTAATAAATTACATATTTGCAGTTATTAAAAAATACTCTAGTACATCTGTAACTTTAGGAGGCTAGAACCAGTGGTGTAGTCAAGGGCAAACGCAGGAATATGCCTTATGTCAACGTAATTTGAAGGGAACTTTGCATATGCCCACATAACTTTGGAAGATTTTGCATATAACCTACTGTAATTCCTATAATGAATCTTGTTGTTTGTTCGCCACCCCACTCCCTGAATCGCCAGCACACCACCCCATGAATTGCCTGCCAGGTATTAGAGTATAACCACTATTTCAGTCACCACTACAGCACTGACTACAACAAAAACTGATTATAGGATTAATTAGACCTTTTTAATTGAATAGGGTACTCTAAAAGTGCACCGTTGTCTTCTGGCTTTGGCTGCAGCTGTGCTCTGTGGATCCGATCTGGCATTACCACTTCCCTGCTTCACAGCGGGATTTCCGGAGCAAAACATTGCACTCCTGATACTAGCACTTGCCCTTCTGACAGAAATGGAAAACTTTAAACCGAGGGCTGGATGATTTTCTTTATCCATTTCTATGAAGAATCTGCAAGCAGAAACAATCTCAAAAATTGGTCTAGAGCCATTCATGCTTAGATAAAAGCATCGTTACCGATTCCTCAAACTTCCATTCCACTTTAAATTTCAAAACGTATACAATATCCTGGGAGAAACAATTCTGTAGGCATATTTTACATCTGGGGAAATGTCATCTGCATTTTCAAACATTACATTGTTCAGTCCCATGGTTAAATAGCAGTTAACAAAGACAACATAAGAACAAAACTATCCTGCTTTAAGCAAAAAAACAAAATAAACATTCTTTTTAACTGAGGATTTAAGTGTTCGGCGAAGACACAAAACCGTGCAGCAGTCCTGAAAGCAGAAACCGAAGACTACAAAGAAGCCATTCTTAGGAGGCATCTCGGCGCCAAGACCTACTAAACATCAACTGCTAACTCAATTCTATGTGGCCCTGCCTGGCTGAGCCAGGTCCTACTGAGAAACTCCGCCTTGCCTTGGCCTGGCTCTTTCACATGCTAATGTCACAGCAGGAAGCCCACCTGTTTGCGTCACTGTGGGCCCAGCCAGTCTCCCATTCTTACCAGCGCTATCACTCAGCCTGCCCACACTGAGCACAGGCAGCCCGAGAGATTACAGGATTAAATGCTCTGTTAATAGACTCTTTAACAATCAAGCAAGCTCATGAGTAACAATGGTAGCTCTGGTCTGCAGTAGATTACAGTTTGCTTGCCATTGTATTCAATGCCCGTAAACCCATTTGGAGTTGCTTTATTTGGGTGCTTTTTGATGAAGATTTCATAAGAAGGAAATTATATTCATACACTGATGTCATACTGCAAGCACTGTAGGTACAGAGACAACACCACTGTTCGCCACACTTAAATTTCAAATCAAGCATACAGGGTAGTATCTGGCAAGCTCCCCCTCTGCTAGAGGGTGTGGGTGTTACCAATATGAGCCAGTGAGGACACCTTGCTTTAAATTCACCCGACACCGGCCCAATGACTCACCTCCCCAAATCTTTGCAGTCATAAACATTCTTTTAAGTGAAGAATAACCTCCTGGAAATAATCCTCATTAATTAACACACCCAGGAGAAGAAGCATTAGGGATGCCACTGGCACAGAGATTGGACAAGTCACAGCTTGCTGAGAGAGATGCCTTTAAGAGTAGCAGGTCAGATTAGCCAGCCCAGTGAACATCATCTGGCAAAATGGGAGTAAAAATATAACCAGTCTTAAAATGTTTAACTTTTAGACTTTGCAGGAACCTGCTTTGCAAACCACACCATAAGCAACAAAGTATTGGGCTCTGATGGTCTCTGGGACAGTTTTAACCCCGTTTTAACTTGAAAGTTTCATTACTTGCTCCTGAATGATCTACATTTTTGTTTTTTTAGTGTTTACTTTGTTTCCAAGCAACCAAGTAAATGAGAGCAGCAGGCCCCCCATACAGGAAAGCTGAGGGAACTGATAAAGAACCGACAGCAAGTAAGGGGGGCTTAACACTTTGTACCACTAGACCGCAAGTCCTGAGAAGGTAAACCATGCTATTTGCAAAGGAACTATCAAATGACCATTATCAGGAAGCCTTTATTACATGATTACTGACCCCATTAGTTAATATTTGGATGGGGGGATCATTTTAGCTGTGGTCCTGGTTTAGGCATGTACAATCATAGATCAGAATGGCTATTTATTGCATTCATATGAACCACCAGCATGAGGCTATAAAATAAAACGAATGGGTCCATGTTGTTTTTCTACTTTCCAGACGCCCATTTCCAGTAGCACACAGGAATGTAAGCTGTGGAACTGCCTTCGTATGGTTGTGTGAAAGCTATGCATGTCTTTCTGACCAGGGGGGAGGGAGAAAGAGAAAAAGAAGCATGGATTAACACTGAATTTAAGGTGGTGAGGGACAGTGAAGCGGGGGAAAGGAGGAGGCGTGTTGTAACTGTAGGAGCTGGCAGGGGAATGCATCTGCCAGGGCCCGGTGTTTCAGTCGAGCCGAGAGCACAGAGGCTCCTGCAGTAATCTGTGCTGAGAACTGCAGCCCACCCAGGTGCAAATTGACCCCAGCTGGAGTGAAGTAAGCTGGAGAATAGCCTGCAGCCCCTCTCTCTAATGTATACATTAGAGGCAGCTCTGGGGTTCACAAGACCTAGCAAATTGAAAACATGAAAAGGACCAGGTTTTTGCAGTCTGACGGGTAAAAAATAAAAATATTCTCTTGCCGTCATAACAGACTAGAGAAGAAAAAGAAAATCCAATGAGAAAGGCTTTTCTGATCAGTGTTAAAGCAAAGGAAAATAAGTTAGAAATCAGAAGGTTTACACCTCCTCCTCCCAGTCAGGGAAAAGAGAGAGAGAGAGACACACACACACCTCTTAGTAAGCCAGCTCCCTCTATTGTGAGGCAACAGCAGATCATGCTATAATTGCACTGAAAATTCTTTGCCTTTAATTGTTAACCTGACATTTCCTTGCAGCCCCCAAGCTACTTCTGGAAACATTAACTTGACTTTGTTGACACTGTCTGCCGAAATACCGTACTCAGCTTACAAATGTGCCATTGATGTCATGGAGCGATTGCAAAGATGCCCCCCAGTTGTTGCTATATACAGATCAGTTTAAATTGACAGTTTTGAAACAGTGCACAATTACTTACATATAAAGGAGGAGGGCAAAAAAAAAAAAAAAAAACTCAAACCACAAATAAATCATTACAATATTCTCCCTGGGACGTTTTTATGGCTTAAAAGTACGTAGTCCAGAGTTATAAGTGTTTTGTGTTTCTGTACGTCTTAGTGTTTTTTAAAGCTACAGACTTCAAACAGCCGCACAGAAATGCTATATTCACTTAAAACGAAGTTTCAGCAGACAGATATTTTGGCAGTCTTTTTGCCGAAAGCTGATGGGAAGTCTCTTTTAACAGATTATCTACTGTACTGCCAAGATGCTAATGGTTTCTTGATAAGTATTTTGGGCGCTGGAAAACGCTCCATTGGGTATTCATTCTGTGCTTTTCTTTTCTGTTGCTTTCTGATCTGCAGAACAATGTTCTCTATTTAATGCTATTTTAAGTCAGAGTTTTGAACATCAAACTCTTTCACGCTATCCCATTGTAGGATCTTCCTTTAACTTTCTTTTTTCATTAACAATACAGTATTCAACCATCTATTTATATTACTTCTAGTGAAGAAACTTACTGTAAACAACTCCTTCAGTGGCTCTATGGGCTGGGGTTTTCACACTCAGTGCTGAAGGATACCCTGCTAGTCAATGGGGATTATTTTGGCTGACTGGTCAGACAATGGCCCAGCTGTGGAGCCTTTATTCTCTCTGACGTGAGGTGTGGTGTGGGCCACTGGATGAGGATGGCTGCGGGGCTGGGAATGAACACTAATGTTTGGCAGATGCATCAAGCTCCTCCAGGAGAAAGCTCTTCCATGGCTTTGGCAACAGTTATCTATGGAATATCAGGCCCCAGCTCCAATTATCCATCAGAGCCTACGTGAATTCCATTCCGGAACTAGTGTTGCAATTGATAAAAAGCAGAATGACAGCGGTAGAAATGTGCAGGTTGAATTCAGATGGAATTGCAACTGGACAAAAAGCAATTGACCCCAATAAGGAGAGTATAAAACAGAGCATCACAAAAGTACCACGTCCCCAGAGATATTTCTCAATAAGCCTACTGTTTGGCCTTTCCTACACAGATCCCCACACATCATGCCGAGGACACAAACAGGCTGATCTGACACAGAATGCGAACTGCATGAAAACTGCTACAGCCCATTCAGATCTTGCCAGAGCTGCAAATCGTTGTAGGTTAGGGATTCTTGCCAAAGCTGCTTATTTGGGTGTGTGCTTCAGCGTACCTGACTGGAAGACGTATCTGGCAAGTCCCTGCATGAGCTCGGCAGGCCAGGTGGGTGGTGCGGTCTCTCCAGCTTCCCTCTTCAGCCTGAATGTCAGCTCAAATCCAAACCCACTGGGACCATCTTGGCCTGTAAATCTAATCAAAAACAAGGGTCACAAACCAGGTTCACGATCTTGCAATCCCATTTTAAAACACAAGCTATAAAGGAAGACCTCCCTGAGGCTAACCCTTGCTCTGTTTTCAGTTAAGAGTTTATTAAAACAACGATCTTGCAATGAAAACATTTCACATTTCAAAATGAAAGTCACTCCAATAAAATGATGAATTAGCAGGAACATAGCTCAGTGCTGTAAATATCAGTGTGCTTTATTTTCAGTGGAGGAAAGCAGGGTCTAAAATGTGGAGATGTGTATACTTGAAGCACCAGTGTCTGATCAGGTGCTTATGTACAATTAAAAATATATATATATATTATAAACCGAAAATACATGAGAATTAAGTGTTGCAAGACTCATTTAAAACACTACATAGAGAGGTAGAAGAACTAAATTGTAGAACGGCTTTTAGAATATAGATTTTTTTTGTTCCTTTGGGGTTTTAAAGACCACAGATTAACTGCAAATGTAACACAAGCAATAAAGATCTTCAGAGCTGGGCTGCTGCTGAATCAGCTATTGCCTGCATTCAAAACCATCATTCAAACTGCATAATTAACTAAGATTACCGAATGCGCAGAGGCTCCCCCTATTAAAGGCAACATTCAGCATTATGCAGATACACCACCACACAGGAGGTTTAGCAAATCAGACATTAAAGAGCAGTCCTGTAAGCGTCGACTCCATCAAAATTCAGGACAAGGCTCATACTGGTGGTTTTAATATTGATTAACTAGGTCCTTATGTCCTGAAACACATTTGTATTGATTTGTGAGAGCAGTATACTGTTCCAGGATTGAAATAGCTCAGCCTGCTGAACTATCTTCATCATCCAGTGCATTTTCAAAAGGGAAAATGACATTCAATATTCAGAGAGAATTACAGTATAGTAGAAATCTATATACACAGGATTAGCAGTCAAGTGACCGAGCGATTTGTGAACTCCATTTTGCCAGTAAAAATTGCTGGTCACAATCAAAGCTTTCAAGAGCATAAGTAAGTAGGAGTGCAATGATGACATTTTCAGTATGTCTGGAGTTCGCATTTATTGCCACAGAACATACCAGACACTTCAGTCAACAAGAATTTCAAAGATTTCAACAGAAAGTCACAAATAATTTAAAAAATGCCAGAAATATATAAATGTATACACACACATACTCTACCTTTAAATTGAATGTTTACGATTGTTTATTCAATTTTAAAAAGTGTTCAACATTTTTGTAAAATATCTAATTTGCTTTGAATTTTCATGTATGTTTCTGGTAGTAAATGTGTGGTTTTAGTTCTGCTTTTTTGTTTTGTGCAGTTTTGATAGAAGGAAAATAAAATACGGGTCCTAAAGCCCACTATTTACTCTCATGTGGTTTGAACCAGATTTCAGTATTGACAAACATGGTGTAGTGAGGAAGTGTATACATTCTGCAAGCTAAACATTGTCCCATATACACAAGTTACAGGTGCATTAGTGGAAAATACTTTAAACTGTCCAATCGATCAGTTATTTAAAGAAACAGGTGTTAAGCACCATCAGATCATTGTCAGATACTGTGACAAATTAATTGATGAACAAGGGAACATGTACATTGACTGTCATGGTCACCACTCTACATCTATATCTGCTCATTCAGACTGTAAACTTGAACAAAACATCTTAACTCCCAGATTACAGATCTCATTGTAGACCAGATATTATGTAGGTAGAAATCTGTAGGTGAAAAATCATCATTACAAAACACACCCCAGAAGCACAGTGGAAGTAATGAGAGTCATGGACCGTTCCAGTTACGACATCATGATCCACACTAAAGCAATGCAATGAACTCTTGCGGCAAATTCATTGTTATACATTTACCTTTGTTGTCACAACTGGCAATGTGTACTTAGACTTTGTTACAGTAATTTTTAAAACAAAACTGAATTGCTCAACACATTCACACAATCACTTTGCATTATTTATTTACAGTACAGGGACCCAGACGTTTCCTCTATAAATGGCAAAGTTGTCCATATTCAAACAGACTAGTTTAAATGTCTTTTAATTGGTTAATAAGGATGAGAAGGAAGGGTCAAACCAGATTGTTTTCATTTCAATGAATCACCTCTTACACATAATATACATGCCTATATCTTACATTAGCATATCGACAAACACAGCTATGCCATTTATACCGAGAACAGACTGTAAAATATACACCCCACCAATTATACTACAGACTATACAAAACAATAAAATAAAATATAATGTTCTGAGATTTTGGGAGGAAACTAAATCTGCTAAACTAAAAGAAATTCAATGGAATAGCTGCTTGGCTTTTGCATAAGGCCTCCTCGTATCAAAGCACAGAACTGTGCGAAGGACAAGACGCTCCTTTTTGGTGTCTGCCTGACAAGAATGAGAAAAATGCTTCCCCTTCTCCAAAGGCTCCGATTTCCATTAGCTTCTCGAAACAGCCCACTCCCGCCCAAGAGAACCACACACGAAGCCCAGCTAGAATCCCTTCAATAACAAACACCGACAAGTCCGGTTTTCAAATGATCATATGGCTGGCACAACAACAGCAGTCTATAAGAGAGCCACTGTTTTTAAGTTCTTTTTCCGTTCAACGACAGGCAGTCTGGCACAGACACGGCACTAAAGAAACCCAGAAGGTGGGAGTGTAACTGCGACTATACAGAATCACAAAGCAGGGATATCAGGTTTGAAACAGAGCCGCTGGGTTGCATTTCCAATGAGAACAAGAACAGTCCACTGGAAAAAAAAAAAAAAAAAAGGCTAAAACTAACTCATGTTCTCGTTAGACACATTCCCAATACAAAACCTCACAACCCAGTTTTAAAAAGGGATGATTTTGAGAGAAGAGCAAGATTTACTAGCTGTCACTCAGAAGATTGAAAATGGATTAATATTAACAGCAGGTAAAAATTACAGCTTTAATCAGATTGTGATTAGATGACAGTTTCCGTTTGCAGGTTTTCATCACTTCAGACAAATAGCATTTCAACAACACTCCTCCCTTCTCTTTTTCTTCACTAGAGACTTAAAAGGCAAGTCCTTGTCCTCTACTTGGCACTGAAGTGCAGAGAAGAAAATTAAACATCTATAAAGTAGCAAAATTCATAGCTAGTTGAGGGTGTATAGCCAGCATTGCTTTCCTACTATATATACATACAAATAAATCATGGCACAGATTCAATTCCACTCTTGTATCAATGTATTTGTTCGTTCATTTCTTGCATTATTGATTGACAGTGTGCTGCAGATAAAAGTTATGCAACATCATCTCTGAAATGTTTAATGTGCCACAATGGCGTTCTGCAGTTTGCTCCAGGTTCGATGTCTGAATGGACACCATCACTATTGCTTTGCTGAGTGGTACCGCTTTTCAAGGAGAGGTGGAGTTATATTAAGAAGACAAAATAGGAGTCGCTGTAGGCAGAAGAAGCTTTACAGTTTGACGTGTGAATGTGATCAGTTGTGTGGGGAGTGATCTTTGTATTGTTGGCCTTACTAAATCACAGTTTCTTTTCTTGCAGCTTACTGCCCCGTTTCCACTGTACACGTCCAGGTGCTGCATGGACAGGCTGAGGTGCTCCTAAGTCTGGACAGTGGAAACAGGGAAATTTAAGTCTGAATTTAGAAAAGCACTAGCTGTAGAAGACACACCCATGGCATGTGTTTACGTCTAATGAGGCTTCAGACAAATGTTTGTGGCATTTTCCTTTTTCACGTCACCAGAGAGAACTCTAGAGTGTGATGCTTTGCTAAAAGGGGGCCATTGTGCCTTTAGTGTCTCTGCTTAGTAGGTGGCCTGAACACCACTATCAGCTTCACATTCATTAGCAGTTCTTCTGACCACCTTGATACAGACAGTGGAAACTTGGTCAGAGTCAGAGAGGGCTGAACAATGGTGGGACAGGGCCTGCTACAGGGGAGGTCTGCCACCAACAAAGCTGCCCCAGGACACTGCTGACTAAACACCTTTATCTTAGCGGAGGCTGATACCACAGAGCCAAGCCCGTATTTCCTGCCCTGTTGCAACTCATGTTATGATCCTCTAGAAACAAAAATATTAAAAACCCTACTGGGATAGTATTGCAGATTTAAAATGGTTTCCCCACCTTCAATTAAACATTTGAAACCAGTGGTGTGTAACCATGGAGGACCACAGCGTCTTCTAGTTATTATTCCAACAGGAGTACCTAAATTAATGATTTACTCAGTAAAGCTTATTCAAGATATTCACGTTAATGCAGAGATCTTAAAATATGCCGCTGACTCAAGATACAGAACCCACAAACATTCACAGAGAAAAGACCACCAATTAAGTCGTCGAGAGTTGTGCTGGAACAAAAACTTGGAACCAGTTTTGACACACCTTCTCAAAGATATTCAGCATTCAGGAGATGCATTCATTCCTATTTTCTTAACATCTGTTTCACCACCATACAATGTTAGCCTGCTGGCACTTAAGCATCTCTGCTCTTCAGTGTTGGTCAACTCTTGTCATTAGGAACTAGCAGTTTTCATTACATCTGAGCTCTAAAATCTTTAAAGATTTACTTAACAGATCAAAGTAAACATTTTTCAGGGGATGTCAGAAAAATTAAGATAAAAAGCAATGCATTTTGCCTGGAACTGGAGCTAGGAACATTTTGCCTGCTCTGTGCTCCAAGTTTTTATTTTAATTTTTAGCAATAATTGTAATGCTGAAAGCCTCAAATGAGACGTGAATGTTGGAAGCAAATTTACTGATTTGCGGAATTTGACTAGTCTGCATTTTTATGAATTTTATCCCAAAGATTGTCCGTTTCTTCATTTTCTGATACAATTCTCCTGGAATTTGAAAATGTAAGATTACAAAATATTACTTTAATTTTATGTTTGACCATATATACGTTTGATTGACTCATGATGGACATTATCATACAGGACATAAATAATAATTTTCACTTACTCATGCACTCTGGTGTCTCCATAGAGATCGCTGAGCCCAAAGCTAATGTAGTGCCAATGCTCCTGCACGTTCTGCGCCGGACAGCCCACATTCCTGTACATGCTAATGTAATCTAGTGGATCTGGTCCTCCCAACCTGTGTGAAGGAATATCAATGGATTACTCTAAAGGCAGACTGTGGTAATAATGATGCCTGTATGACAATAACAACATGAATGTTTAAACAATCAATTAAGAGTCTGTATTCATGAATGACTCATTTTAAATGTATTTAGTAGAATTCATATTTTGAAATTCAGTGTTCGATTATCTGGGTGAAGGGAAAATCCTGAGAGAGAAAAAGTAGAGGACACATATTGGATAGTATTCTGGCAGATTAGTTTATCTATACAGACAATATATGCATCATTATAATATAGGGTTTATCTGAAACACACCAAGGAAATAATTTAAATGCCTAAAAGGCAGGGGGGTCTCTAGCAGACATTTGAGTGTTTAATACTGTCACTTAGTAAATAGTGATCTTAAGGTATTCCATCATCTTGAAGGCTAAAGAAACTTTGCTGAAGTGCAATCATGCATAGTCCCTTTTCAGTACCTCAAATAAAACTTTGGACAAGTTATTCGACTGCAGATTAGGACCTAAACAAAACCTATAAGATCAACAGTTGATTGGGTCATGGATGGCAGCAAACTACCCGGATACTCTGACTGGAAAGCACCTCAATATAGCCTTGACATATTTTTGGGGACCAAGGGAGTGTTGTCTCTTAATATTAGTCACAAAACATATCAAAGAGAATAACTGCATCTCTCAGGGTACAACACACAGCACATCAAAATACATCGAAGTAGATCTGTAACAAGAAACTACCAGTTTTAAGATAAATAAACGTGAATCAATAATGCCCTTCTGTCCTACCATTAAACATCACCGTTTTAACACCATCTAAGTTCAATTACACAAATTACTTTGTATTAAACTCGAACAGTTTCCTGAAGACATCCTGAGGTTTTCCCTCAAAAGGCTCGTTTCAATGACCAATACACACTTTTCTGCCAACATGTTAAGTTTGCATTATCGGCAATGCAAGGGCATGATTTTGTCAATAACAGTAAACTACATTATCCAACATAATCGTGCACAATGGGGAAAAGGAGATGAATCAGCGAGTCAACTTTTTCCCTGACATGAAATGTAGCACGGCCAGAAAGACTGCAACATTTCCCCAGCATCACCTATGAAACCGTTATGTGTAACCAGCTTTACAAATACTGTAACAATGTAACCAATGTTGATTACTCAAAACCAGACTTATTTGTAGACTAAACATTTGCAATGTATTTATTTTTAAATTAAACTTAACACTCAACTTATCACTCAACACCCATAACAATTGTCCAAAAACACTCCAAATGAAAGTCTGTTTTTTATAAGACACAAAGCTCACATTTTATTATTGCTTTTCTCGGCGTTTACTGCTGAAGCTTGCACTCACCAGTATTTAACGATAGCAGTGACCTGCAGCGGATTGGGCTGCTCGGGATACAGCCGTCTGCATTCCCCATAAATTGCTTGCAGACCCGGGGGAAACAGCGACGCCAGTCCCTGGGCTCCGGCTCCGGCGCCGCCGCCGCTAGGCCGCAGATCATCCATCTCTCTCACCGAGCGCCAGTTAGAATGGAAGAATAAATCACAGGGGAAAAAAGTAATTCCGTATTTTTACGTCGAAAGCGTAAAAGCTAATTCCGCTGCCCCTCCACTTCCGAAATACTATTGTTTATATTTTATACAGTGTTGTTTGACTACAAGTACAAATGAACCTCCCGTTTTCTCCCGAAGAGAAGCTTGTTGCTTCTCCTGAAAACGCGAAGGCACTTTTGAGTGGCATGTCGTCTATCCAATCAGCGCCAGAACTGGGATGCCCAGCGTGCGAATACCAGACGCTGGTTGGATGAGCTGCTTGCCCATCCGTGTGTAGGCGGGGTTACTGCATGTTTGGGAGCTGGGATTCCTTCTGCGCTGTACTTGGGATTGGAGGTTGGCGAGGAGAGCCTGCGGGAGTCCGTGATTGGAAACCGGGGTGTTTTTAAAGCAGCATCTGGCTCCACTTACTGGACACTGGAGAGATGTCGCAAGTGCAGTATGTATATATCTTTAATATATATATATATATATATATATATATATATATATATATATATATATATATATATATATATATATAAACATATCCTTCAAATATATATCAATGTGTTTCATTATATAACATAATTTGCTCAAATCTTAAAATACAGTGTTAATTCAACCGTCACGTTTATTTACCTTTGAGACAGTTTTACGCTGATGAATAAACATGTTTGTTCGTTTATTTTTGTCACAGTATTATTCCCGCGGTACACTTAAACTAAAATTGGCAAGCTATATACCGTAACTTGATTTTTTTCCTGAATAAAAGAGCTCCCATGTGAATGTAATGAATACACTACCTCTATTAAATATCTTAAACGCACTTAATTCAATACCACGACGACTAGCAGTACCAATTTTATAATTCGATGGATTATGGATAATGCGTTCGTGTAGCGCAGATGTCCGCAGTTCTGCGTGGGTCTGCGCTGCTCCACCAATGCGATCAGTGGGATTCTGCAGATCTGCGCAGAACTGCTGCGACTAATATTGTTCACTCAGTCAAATCAGCGCAGCTTCATCCAGCAGCAGCTCGCTCCCCCGCCCTCCCGAAACACGGTCCAGCAGCACGCCTGCGCAGCACAGACCCGGCGACTCATCTGTACTGATACACCATGGAGTCCTACGATGTCATCGCCAACCAGCCGGTTGTTATCGATAACGTGAGTAAATACGGAGCAAATGGGCTGCAATAATCTAGGACGATGTATATGTTGTGCACATACATTGTCACGGTCTTTTCTCATGGCTGAGGAGATCTGTAGTGCCCCGCTGGCCTCCTCTCAACATCCCAGTCACAGCAACCGCACCCGGGCGAGCTGTCAGATGGGAAGCGAGCGCAATGATTGTTCATACTTGTTTAATCGCTCAAATCCATTGGACCGTTTCGAGGGCAGTCGTGCATTATCCCGAAAGGAGAATACAGCTTCTAATCTGCATTGAAGGATGCGCGTTTTGTCCTGGGTTTCATTGCGTTTTGGCCACAATGAAAGAACGGGATGGTCGAAAGGCAGGATCGTAGCTTCTAATTGGACGAGACACACGCCAATCCTGTCGGAAATAGGCGGGCCTTCTCAAATTCCTCAAGCAGGATTGGCTGTGGGGCTGGTCCAGGGACAGGGATGGCTGTGGTTTCTGTCAATCTTGTGAAAGTGATGTTTTGTTTTAAGGGTGGGTATGTCCCGTTCTTGTTTTGGTGAGTTAAAAATGGGAAAAAACGAAAAAGATGCAATTTTGAAGTCTGGATGGATATGGATATAACTCTTTAATTAATATAATAATCCACATCTTCAATAACCGTCCCTCTATATCTGTGTTTATCTATATATGTATGTGTGTTCATTTAAACCATTATATGGTGGTGTTTAGGCAACGTTAATGATATATTTAGAATAATCATTAACCATATGAAAATGAATGTGTTAATCTTATAGAGATTTGAGCAGAATTGATTTTTTACAGTAATTTTTTCTAATAAATCACACACTTCTATTTGTAATCGTGAACGAGGTGTTCTGTTATTTAATGCTAATTGCAATCTATTGTATTTTGTCCTATTCACTCCAAGTCAAATATCACAGTAGACCATTCCAGGTTTTTAAGATTAGTTTTGTTCAGTTGATTTGACATTAACTCCATCTTTCAGTAGTGACTGGTGATTTTTAGAACCTAGTATGCTTCCTTCTGGTTTAAATCAGTTAAATTGCTTCTGGCTGTGTGTTTAGGGCCACATGGAAATACAAACCTTTTACCAACAAGGTAACTTGGTCAAGGGTTTAGTATGACACCAATGAACAAAGTAATATAGCCTTCAATCGCCTATATCTCCTGTTTGCACTACCAAAAAAACCTCACGTTTCCCATTCACATACTATTCACACTGTATTGGATGCCAACCAGTCCATCCATAGTTATCTAAAGATATGATCTCAGCGTATTACAAATAGTTTAATTCTTACTCTCTCTTTCAGTCGGTGGAGTGATCTACGAGCACACGAGATATACATTAAAAAACAAATCAATTACTGTAGATTACTTAAATAGAAGTGGGAATAAAAAGAAAAGGCAGCACCAGAATTAGAGATTCACTTTATGTCAGAGTGACCGAAGTGTATCAACTCTTTTATGTGTACAACTCTGTTATGGCAGCAGCTTTTCCACTGAGATCTGTAATGTGTTCCCTTTCCCCATCCCCAGTGACAGGTCTTTTGGTGCAGTGTATTTGTCATTTGTTCGGTGCTATGTCGTCTTCCTTATAAAGTGTTTCTACGGTTTAATTTCAGGGCTCCGGTGTTATAAAAGCTGGTTTTGCAGGAGATCAAATTCCAAAGTACTGCTTTCCTAATTAGTAAGTACAATTTCTCCCTCCTTTTTGTTCAGGTGATGCTTTGATCTGGAACACAGCTACAGCTCTGCAGCATAACGTGTGATTTTAAAAATAAGACGTGAGAAAGGCTGCATTGAGTGGAGCCCTATTTTGCATATTGCTGTCTTATTGATATCCCAGTATGTCATCCAGGTGTTTCCTATTGAAGGATTCTAGGGGTCTGTTTGGACAATGTGGCTTGGTATCTTGTTCCAGACTCTCTTTATACCTCCATTTCTCTAAAGCAGTGCTGTTTCTCAGATGATACACATTATATAACAGAGTTTATTAAACTTAAATGGAGCTTTTAGAAAATCACTTTGAAACCACCCTTTTGTGTTGTCTCTTTTGAAAACCACACTGTAAAGATATATTTATTTTGATAAGAAAGCTAGGCTGCCATTCGTAGCAACCATAGTTGGGTTCTTTCTTTTTTAGTTTAAATTGAAAAACACAGTTATACACAGGCTGTTCATTGGATTGTGTGTGTTTTTTTTACAGTGTTGGGAGGCCAAAACATGTGCGAGTTATGGCTGGTGCCTTGGAGGGAGATATCTTCATTGGTCCAAAAGCTGAGGTAGGCACTGGACTTCTTTTCATAGTTTAATATAGTCATTCCCAGTTTAAAGGGGGCATGTTGAGTAATAAGTTGGAAAGCCCTGGTTTAATGTGTAACATTGTAACAGAATGTCATATCGTAATATGATTTAATGTGAATGAAAAGGTACTATGTATATTTGTGTAGATCTAATGTTCTCTAAAACCATATCTCCTGATCAGATGCCATATCTTCTGAATGGTTGTGACAAACCAGGGCCCAGCTACTGAAGTGGTACAATTATGCAGCAAAATAGAGGAATTTAACACATTATAGGTGGTCAAATGTACAAATGAAATAGAAAATAATGACATCAGTTTGGTGTTTGAGACGTCCTAATGGAATAATAATTAGGAGGCACTGTGGTTCTCTGGGATTTGAGTTTGACACCTCTGTCTTTAGCAACTACTTTTAAAGAGAAATAAAGAAAGAGACAAACAAATATACACAAACAATAACCTTCTGATTTCCTGGGACCCTCTACAGGAGCACAGGGGCCTGCTGACAGTGCGGTACCCAATGGAGCACGGCATAGTGAAGGACTGGAACGACATGGAGAGGATCTGGCAGTACGTCTACTCCAAAGACCAGCTCCAGACCTTCTCAGAAGAGGTGCAGATTTGATTTCAAATGCATGTATGGGGTGTAGCGAGGTGGGAAGTGTGTGGGGATTTTGGAGTCTTTTGAGTCACTGTCTTGCTTATGGCTATTAAAAATGTTGAGGGTTATCATTAACAAAAATGTGGGGTCTTGTATGCTGTTGGCATATTGACCCAACTTTTAAGTTGTTTTGAAAAATAAGACCAGGACAGATTTAGATCAGTGCGGTGACAATGGGAACGTTGATATTGATTTGGTCTAAATGAGGTCAGAATTTGAATGCGATGTGACCTAAAATAACACCATGCCAGTGCTTGATCACTAGAGAGCTGTCTACACACAAGGCTGCATTCGACTGGAAGCTAAACAACAAAAGAGCAGTATTTAGTAAGAAAGGTTAAATCTTGAATCATCAAAGCAACACCACAGATAGAAAGGGGTTTATTTGTTTTCTGTTTCATGTGCTGTTTGTGTATCTGAGCTATTACGTTTCTTACAATTTTGATCTTTATTATGTGGATATCTTTTTTTTTTTTTTTTTCCCAGCATCCTGTCCTGTTGACAGAAGCCCCCCTGAACCCTCGCCGGAATCGTGATCGTGCAGCGGAGGTCTTTTTCGAGACCTTCAACGTCCCAGCTCTCTTCATCTCAATGCAAGCTGTTCTCAGCCTGTAGGTGTCCACACATTCACTTGGTCTTAACTGTAAAGTCAGAAGTGTGTGAGTGGGAGAGAGGGCAAGGGAAAGAGTCTAGTTAATCACTTTGAAATTCAGTTACAAAAGAGGTGGAAGTCTTGGTCATCTTGGGAGGGTTTGCCAAGCTTTATATAGTTTTTCTGCGTAATTCCTGACTGTGAACTAGATTTTACTTTTCTAATCTAAGAACTTGCATAAGCACTCTCTCTGATCCAACAAAGGATTAGAAGTTTTTTTTAATGCTGCAGAACCCTGTCCCATAAAAAGAGCAGAGATAATATAAAAATAACTCCACATCATGAGAGACAGCAGGTAGCCTTGTTTGGCACAGAATCTGGTACAGAATCACAGTTTGGGGGAAAAAGTGTGACTATTAGGGGGGACTATTATGTTTTCATACATTTTAAGTGAGTGACAGCCAGCACTGTGATGGCAGGTACGCCACTGGGAGGACGACAGGGGTGGTGCTGGACTCGGGGGACGGGGTGACCCACGCTGTGCCCATCTACGAGGGCTTCGCCATGCCCCACTCAATCATGAGGATCGACATTGCCGGCCGTGATGTCTCCAGATACCTGCGGCTGTACCTGCGCAAGGAGGGCTATGACTTCCACACCTCCTCAGAGTTTGAGATTGTGAAGACCATCAAAGAGGTGGGTGCCCAGTGGATCATCAACTGGCTTTTCAACAGGCAGTGCTGAGTGCTGAGTCAAAAAGGGTGATAAAATTGCAAAAGAATCTGAGATTCTACCTTTTAACAAAGAAGAGTGAGTAGCGTCTTCCCCATACTACCTTTTTTTCCAGTACAGGTTTGAGTCCTTCTAGAAGAACAATTATAAAACTAATTATATTATTAATGAAAGCTGTGACCTTTGCCTGTGTGTCCTGTAGCGAGCCTGCTTCCTGTCCATCAACCCCCAGAAAGATGAGACTCTGGACACGGAGAAAGTGCAGTACACACTACCTGATGGCAGCAACATTGAGGTTAGGAGTGTACATGGAGCATATCTGTCTTTCTGTTGATATGAGTTTGTTGCATATAGCTTGCTGCTCTTTGTTTAATGATATATCGGTCTGCCTCTTCTCAGAGACGGCATAGCTCTCTTGATGCAAATTGAAGAGAAGGCTATTTAGCAGACCGTGTCGTCTCTGATCACCCTGTGCTCTTTGTGTTCCCAGATCGGCCCAGCCCGCTTCCGAGCCCCCGAGCTGCTGTTCCGTCCGGATCTGGTGGGGGAGGAATGCGAGGGAATCCACGAGGTGCTGGTCTTCGCAATCCAGAAATCGGACATGGACCTGCGCCGGACCCTGTTCTCCAACATCGTGCTGTCTGGGGGCTCCACACTCTTCAGAGGTAGGCACAGAGAGAGAGACACCCAGGCAGAACTGCAGAGGCTTAAGTATAGCACTGTGGTCTCCACATCTAGCCCTGCAGAGTCCAGACGCTTTTATGACTCACTCCTAAATCCCTGTGACTTCGTCTATTTTTACTACTGGTTTTCCTGTAGCTGCTGTGATACACCACAATGATTAGTTTATTATGTTTCCAGAATTTACTGCAGCTTATATATATTTTCTGAAGGATGTCCAGTGTTTTTTTGTTTTTTTTATCAGGCCACTAATTTGATCCATTATTTAGTGTTAATGTTGCACAGTGGGCAGAGAATGGGCAAAATAAACCCAACTGAGGGATTCTAACGGAAAGACGGAAAAATCAGTTAGTCTATGTGCCGAGTAATTGAATTACATTGTGCCTGCAGTACCACTGAAATCACACTAGGTTGTCCTGTTGATCTATCTTCACAAGCTACTGGGCTTCAGGGCTGGCTCTGGAATTAGTTTTATCGCAACTTTCTGGACTGTGAAAAGGGAATAATGAATTACAGTATTTGATATAAGTCTATGACAGTTTGCAAAAATGTTTGATTTTTGTAAGGTAAACCAATCCAACTAAGACTAATGCAAGATAAAACTTGAATTAAACACCTGGTAACTCCAGCTGTGTAGTTCTAGCAGCAGTGTGAACAAGCACTTGGCTTCACCGTGGCCGGGTCTCTTTCAGGATTTGGAGACCGGCTGCTGAGTGAGGTGAAGAAGTTGGCCCCGAAAGACGTCAAAATCAAGGTCAGTGTCAGAAGGATGTGTTGTGGATGTGTGCTTTCTGCTGTGTACGTGTCTGTGTGTGTTTATGCAATATGCAAACTGACACAGCTGGGGGGTTGTGGGTGTGTCCAGAGAGCAGGTTGCTGTATTGATGTGGATGTCGGTGTGGGTTGTTGACAATGTGCTTCGCCAAGACCTTTACAGGAGCCAGAACAAATAGCCTGAAAAAAACTGTGAAACTAAAGAAAAACTAGCCCCATTGTGGGTCACTGACCAATACTGGTGAAAATATATGCTCTCTCTCCTCTGAGCCACTAAATGGGTTCTCAGCCAATGGAGAGAATAGTCCAGCACCAATAGTGGGGTGGGTTCCTTCTGTATGTTCACATGCTACACCCCATGCTCTGCTACAAAACCCAGAGGAGAAATAGTCATACAGCAGCAGGCTGACAAATTCAATTACTGTTAGAAAATAAAACCACAAAAGAAAACAGCTGGTAACTGCTGTGGCTAAATAACAAAAAGTGTTTATTTGTTTGTTTATTTAGCCTGGTGGATTGTCACATTCCACTCGCTTCCCACTCTTTTTTTTTCTCCTTCTGTTTGTCCAGATTTCTGCTCCCCAGGAACGATTGTATTCGACATGGATTGGGTAAGTTCCTCTCGACTCGCTCTTTCAATTACTGACTACTCAGACTGTCCTGCCCTTTTTAACAGTGTTGTGGTGGTTTTTCCATCGTTTGCAAGTGGTTTCTTTGGGGTTCCACACAACACCACTGTGCTTTAATACGCTGGACAGTGAGTAAACCATGGTAAAAGTGCCCAAATTCTGTAGTAAATGTACCAAGGTACACATTCAACAGCAAAGGTAGAGAGAGAAGTGGAGATAAACAGCATTTAGGGCTCTGGACCTGTGTGCGGAAGGTCGTGGGTTCAATCCCAGGTGGGGGACCCTTCTCTTGTACTATTGAGCAAGAAACTGTACCTAGATTGCTTCAGTAAAAACCCAGCTGCATAAATAGGTAATTGTATTTCAAAATAATAAAATAAATATAATTATAATAAAACTGCCACATATGCAGGTAGTATGTAGTGGAATTGATTTTGTGTGAACGTGTTTTTGTTAGTCTTTATGTAACGCACTGTTACAGTACAGAAACACAGCAACACTCCAGACAGTTGATGAATTTAAAGGTTGAAAAATACATTTATCTCTTAAAGCATGTAGCTCACCAGCAGTGAAAGCATTTGTTTTTGGTTATGCGAGGTTGCCAGGTCAGTTTATTCAGCTGGCAAAGCATCCAAATACAAACACTGATTTCTATGGAGTACTTGTCAAATCTATTCATACACCCTTGTCTTAACGTGGTTCGATCAACTGCCATCTTTATGCAGTTTTAAAACTGAATCTCACGCCTGAATTCCACCAGTCCAAGCATAAGTATCTGGCAACAAACCCAATTTCCCAGCATTCATTGCTTCGCATTCCTGCCCCCACCCCAAACACAGCCTTTGCAGCAGCTCCTTGGTTCATTCAACCTAGTGGGGGGTTCAATGGCCTCGTCCTCATGGCCAGGTCATCATTCCCTTAGTCAAGTGAGGTCAAAATAAACTCTGTTTACGCTCTACTTCATACGCCTGTTCGGGTTGTCCAAACTCCTGAAACCTATTTCGCAACAACTCTGAAAAGATATCATTGGCAAATGAGTTTTAGCACACTAATTGAACCATCGAATAACATTGATTCAAATGAAGGGTGTGAATTTACTTTCATCTACAACTGGAAATGTGTATATACATACAAATGAATATGTCAGAAGTAGTCAGAACGAATAGATCCTTAACCCTAATGTTTCAAATACTCCAGATCTCTGCTTCTTTGTCTCTGGATGGGCGAGAATACAAAAAATGTATCTTGAATTGCGTTGATCCAATGCGGAGTCCTTCCTGTTTCTCACTTAATTCAAAAGAGAACTGATGCCACAAATCACAACTAGTAGTTAAGATAGCTTGATAATAGTTCCCTTTATATAATAAACATTCTTTTTCTATTCCATTTATACAATGGTTGGAACTTGGCATTTTGGGCTTCTCTAAAAACAGAGGAAACCAATAACGTTGTAGAGCTCATAGGCACCCAGTATGACCCAGTGGTCACTCTTGTGTGCTAAAATGAGTAAACCCTGGCCCACCCAACCCCCCGAAGCATTCACACAGTTACACTCCTGCTCACAGTCGGCTATGACGCAACCTAGATGCAAAACCAGCACTACCTGGACTGCAAGGATTATTTTCACCACTGATCAAAGGGTTTCTAATGAAAACGCACAAGAGGATTTCGGGCGAATGTGCAGCAGCTTGCCCCGGTGCATAGACAATGATTGGGTGCTGGTGTGGGCTGTGCTAAGACATGAATCGCTGCATCTCCGGAGAAACAGTGTTGTTTTTATCATCTTTTCCAGCCTTTGTTCCATGCGGGCGTCCTGTTTAATGTCTTGAAGGGACCCCCCTTTATCTTGCCTGCTTTACTAAGACTTAGCAGGAAACTGTGGTTAAGTTGGATTTAATGTGCTTTCCGTCTAGATATTGAAAGTATTATTCAAAATGAAACAATCCTGTGTTTCCCTTTCTTATCAGCGCCTTTGTCCCCGGTGATTCATATTATAGAAGGCCTACAAAAAGTTAGACTGTGTGCTGCAAGGAAAAAGGAAAAAGAAAAAGCAGGAGACAATATACATCATACAATACTAAAACAGAGGAAACAAAAAAGAGTTTTCCCTTTCTAAGGTGCCCGATTGTGACTCTGTAAAATATAGTCACTTAATCCACGTATTCGCCTTCGTCTTTACAGTCGGCTCCTTAGATTAAAACGTGATCCATGCTCTTAGCCCCTTTTAATAATGAACTTCTAACCGCTGACATGCACAGTTTGGAATTTGTACTCCTGCTACCATCAAATACCTTTCCCCTGCGTTCATATGTAAGTATTCAAATTCCATCCATGCTACATGTTAGCTCGTGTTTCCTTTGCACGATTATTTCTCGATCGATGTACCTAGGTTGAACTTTAGCTCACCTTTAGCCCGCTCCCAGACCCGTTTGGATTACTGACATGCACCTTCACCTCAGAGACCGTGCGCAAACGCAGCATCTGCACTCAATAGACTGCGGACTTTGTGGGCATGTTGTGAATTTGTGGACAAATTTTCAGTCAGTTCTGTGTATCCATTTTTTTGTAACACATGCCAAACAGATGTGTATAGTAAAAGGCTTCCATATTAGAGTATCTTGAAACAGAGTATCAGTTTAAATGCTCTGCTGGTCCAGGGTCCGGGCTTGTTTTCAGGAGGTTCCTGGTTGAAATCCTAGCTGTCTGTTACCCCGAGGCAGTTAACTTTTGTCCTGTAGGTGAGATTAATTAAAATAATAAAAATGTACCTGTAGTGATTCAATTCCTGCATTATTTAAGAAGCAATATCTGCCTCTGGGATGTTGTAAATCGATACTGTTTTTTTCCCTCCTCTTTACAGGGGCTCCATCCTGGCTTCCTTGGACACCTTTAAGAAAATGTGGGTATCCAAAAAGGAGTACGAGGAGGACGGTGCCAGAGCGATCCACCGGAAGACCTTCTAACACCGGGAAGAGCGTGCGTGTGTGTGTGGAGGGGGGAGGTGATTTCCACTTGGAGAACGGCTGTCACTCCACTGGTGGCACGCTTGTCTTGTGTGGCTGTGACTGACCAGCTGAATATGAGATGGAGGGAGGGAGAGGGAGAGAGATGGAGGGTGGGAGAGGGAGAGAGAGAGGGAGAGGGAGCGAGGGAGTCTTTTTGCCCTCACCCATAACTTTTAGCCCTGACCTCTGCTTTCTGTTTTTATTTTATTTTTAAATACTCCCTCCAGCGGCGATGCTGTGCCTTTTGAGGTTTCAACCGTCACAGCCCACACCCACCCCTTCACGAACATATGATCACATCTCGATTTAAACCTGCCATTTTGTTTTGTTCCTTTTTTTGCCTCCAGTGCTGAAATGTTAAGCTGCTGCCCTGGTACGGGACACAACACAGGGGTCTGTTTCTTTATTCTCTGAGGTCGACCTGCACCTGAAAACATTACGATAGGAAGTGTGCTGCTGGTGTGTGTAAGTGTGTGTTCGTCAATAGGCAAATAGCTCATTGTTGAGGAGTAGGGTCTAGAATAGATATTGAGGACTGTACAGTATTTTCTACCAATGGTGATATCGTTCGTCTTCGACAGAGGATTGTCGAAAGTGTCATTGGATTTTGTAGTAGGAACGGTTGAAAGGGAGAGAAGTGAGTGTTTGCGGAAATGGCGACTTTCATTTTGTATGTATTTGTATTGGACATTCTCGCTAGATCCTTGAGTACGTGATGCACTCCCTTCCTTTTGTACTTCGACAACAAGTGGCTGAAACCCGCCCCCAATTCGTCCCGCTGTACTTTAGTGTCGTCCGTCCGTATGTCCCGCAGCTCGAGATAAATCAAAAGGTTCCTCTGCTGGTGCCACATTGTGGTGCATTGAGAACGATCCTGAAACTTGAAACAAAAGAAGTACAGCCACCATGATCATCTGATCTTCACACTTCTTCTGAGCAGTGAGGTTGCAGTTTAATTTAGCTGGGGGTTAATATAGGTGAGATGTTAAAAGCTACAGTGAATATCCTGGTATTGAAAGGCCAAATTTAACAGGGAGGTGTGCGATCACAGCTGCCTGCTTTTAAAATGTGTGTCATTAGCTCTTTTCCTAGATCATGTTCATACTTATTGTTCGTTCGTAGTTATTGGCTCCTGTCAAGTATTTGAGGCACAGGGGGATTCCTTTACTTTGTAGTCACTACATCTGTTGCTGAAGTTTTAGCATGCTATCCTGGAAATAAAATGAAAAAGGACTCGTCATTGGGATCAAATTTGCATTAAGACAATGCCCAGGGTACACAGCTGTGTTCAGATTAGAAAACAACATGTATAAATATTGGCTTAAGTAAAATTGGACTGATTATGGGAGGAAATTAGAAGAGTCTTAAAGTCTTTTAGAAGAGGGAAAGTAATACTGGATACGCCAAGCACAAAAACGGCACACCCAAGCACAGAGGTATTTGGTAGCATGACTTTGTGTACTGCAGGGCTTGTTGCAGATGCCCACGAACAAGGCTGATCTTTATACCACGATAGGGGTTGTGTGTGGGGGTAACTGTACAGTTGCACTGTGTCGGATAGTAGTGGTAGTGTTCTAGAGCAGGGCGAATTTGACGCAATTCCAAATACTAAACTTCAAAACAGAAAAAGATCTCCCAGCTGTCCCTGTACAGGAGAGAGATCGAGAAAGCATGAATTGCAACACTAGAATTTGGTGACGGTGAACAGTATTGTGGGAGGGGATCCCTTCGTATTTCCACACACACAGGAGGCACAGACTTCAGTGCAATGTCCAAACCTTCTACATTTTATTTTGTATTATATTGGTGTCTGTATTATGCTAACTCTATCCTTCCTTCACTGTTTTACACTATTATAACTGAGGTTCGTCCTTAATATTGCCAGTAGGGCACTGATGTTTTGTAGCCAGCTTCTCTCGATGTACTACTAAAAATCAACTAACCAGCTAACCTCAGTCTAACATGTTCTAACAAATAAAAAGGAGAGGGTTTAAAGGGAAAAAATAAGTTTAAGCAGTTACCGTCAAATAAAAATGGAAGAGAAGGTTCTACCAAAACAGATGGGTGTTTTTCATCATTAGCTACGTCAAGCCCGGGAGTTATAGGTGTAGTAAGTGTAGTAGAGATGAGGTAGCCTTACCGTGATCGTGCTGCCAACGAACACTTCGTCTAATTGTATGTTGCATCAGCGCTTCACCTAACCTAGACATTCAGGCTTTCAGTAATATTTCTGCAGATGGGAGCGGGGATCCGAAAGCTGCAGGAGTCACCGATTGGGACCAGCAGAGGCGCTGTGCTGTGGTGAACTCCCAGCTGTATGTTTGGGTGACAAGAACCCCCCAAAGCCCTACCAAAATACCCATGGATTTCTTTCAGCTGAGACCAAGGGGATCTGATGCAGGAGAATAGTGGCTGGAGAGCTTGGATCAGGCTGGGGACAGATCACACCCCAAACGCCATCCTATTCTTACGTTAAAAAGTACTTTTGCTCTCTCTCCCCATTGACGCACCTTTTGTGAAATGCTACGGATGCAGGCTGAAAGTATTCAATAAGGGAATAACCTTTTTTTTTTGGTATTTATTTTTTATTTCTATTTTTTTGTGTCAGTACTTGAAGTGCAGTTGTAAATGTCCTGCTGTTAGGTTCCTTTTCACATTCAAATGCATGCCATTATCTCCCTTGACTGGGGACTGTAACCCAAAAATGTAGGGGTTAATTTATATATAAAGATCATTCCTCCTTGCAAGCACTGCCTGTATTATTACTTTTTCACGCTTTACTGTAAAAACAAATAAGTACCTTATATACTGGTTTGGCAGATTCTACCATCAAAATAATCAATTTTCCATTCTGTAATAAGTCTGCTTGCAAAGGAATGTGTCTTTTTAAATTCTATTTGGTCTGCTTTAAAAAAAAAAGATTTCCTTTAAGCAGGTGCTTCTGTTGCACACAATAAATACCATTTAGTGGCTTGAAACGTGACTGCGGTCTGTATGAGAGCTACATTCTTTAATAGACTTCCTGCTGAAGCAAAAGCTTTCCAGTTTGAACCTGATGTTCAGGGACTGATAGCAGTCACACCCTCAGCTCCCGGTTTGAATCAAGTGGAAGAAAACCAGGGTTTCGCAGTCTGCCTGTTTGGTCTGTCAGCTCTTGTGTTGTACAGTTTACACCGTACAGCTACAAACCTGTGGTGCCACAGTACTTATGAAACAAAAACGTTACATAAAAGAATAAAAAGCAATCATTCATATACAAGATGTGTTGGAATGTTTCCATTATTTCCGATGCAAATCTCTGCAAAGTACATGTATGAACGGTTAGGAATGAGATGGGATTACAATAGATATAGTACGTTTGTACATCTGTATGTCATATTAAAATTCACACCAAGATAAAAGGGGGGAAAAAAGTCTGACGGAAATTTAGGTATGAACAAATTTCTAAAAGGCGATTCCATATTCCCACCCTGTTGTTGAAACTACATACATTGACTTAAGTTGAACCTAAAGACAGGTAAACATTGCTCCTGAAATGGAGACAAACTGGCATACTAACATGTCTCATTCTTAATTCTCATTGATCTGATAGTTAAGGTTTTTTTTTTAAAGGGGGGAGGGAGAGAGAGCATGGTTGTCAGTGTTAAGACACAAGACACTTTCCATGTACATCTCTCTAAGACTTTCCTGAAAAGATTCCAGCAAAAAACAGCTGTTTTCCATTGTCTGTGACAGCTAGACCTGCCCTCTTCCACTCCTGATCCGATACAACAAAAACAAGATGCACACACAGAGAAGCAGCCAGATCCAAAGATCCCCCAAAAGCACAGAAGACAAGGTGACTGAGGTACAGAAAGGTTTTATTTATTTTAAGTTACAAAAAAGATGGCAAATGCTACATTGAGTAAGGATACAATCAAAAACAAACAACTTCTTAAATTTGGTCCATGAAACACTGAAATGTTCTTGCCGCTTCCCTGCCAAGACCTCTATCTCATAAGCTCTGCGTCTGCGATGGCAATTGGCTTCCTGCCACTTCACTACACTCAGCAAATTAACCGCAGCTTGAGGAGATTTCACCAGCGGCAGTGTTGATCACTTTAAAAACAGACTCGTATAAAAAGATTCTTAAGAAACAAATCCAATTTTTTCCCTGGATTTGATGTGTATTAAACCCAATGAAATGGGGATTGTATTATTTTTTTCCATAAAATATACTGTTCTGAAAGGCAATACGTTTGTAAAAGCAAACACAATCAGATTTGCAGGCAAAGCAAGAACATCAATCTTGAGCAGATCAGACATTATTGCAGTACAGTGGACATATTGGAGAGCTTATAACTACTGAGTTATCCGAGCCTCCTTTGTAGGAACCAGGACACTTGTGGAAACTTCGGAAGTGTGACACAAACCACTTACAATCCATACAGTTTATATCTTCTGATCAGTTGTTTTTGTGATTGGTCCTGAAAAAGTCAAGACCTGCTGCAGTACAGTAATTCATTTCCTTTCAGTAGTCATCTAACAATCCTAAGTGAGAACCTTCAAAATGAATGCATGTTCAGACAATTCTTCAAGTAATCAGAAACACAGACCTCAAAAGATTCAGGTGGAATAGCAGTCTGATGAGTATCAGCGAAAGCCAAGGATCCTACATCCTACAGTCACTTACATTGGTGTTAGTAGTAACTGTCTGAGAATGAGCTTCAACATCAGTAGGAAAATTAAATTCACATACAAGAGGTGGACAAAATGACACCAAGAGTTTGATTGCACCAGGTTTCAAACAGCAGACTGTCTTCAGTAGAGTAACAGATATTTTACAGAGACCAACCCATATCTTAAGCAGGTTAAATCTGATTATTCAAGATTACTTGTGCTGGGAGTAAAAAAAAAAAAAAATTCAATGTAGTTTTCAGCTTAGAAACATTACAGATCCTTTCCTGCTCTTTAGATTTTGACACTGAAAAAAATAGAAAAGGGTTATTATTGTTGGAGCTGCTGCTTTTATTCTGGGTTTTAATAACAAACTAGTGCCGTCTGCCATCGCCCCCTCTGTAGAAACAGTATTCATCATTACAAAAGTGAAAAAATTACAACCAGAGTTTGCAGTCTTGTTTGGGAACCCGCTGTCATTCTTGCTACCTGTTAAAATGGTTAAGATTGAAGGAGGAAAGACAAAAATAAAATAAGTACCCCTGAATGTTACAATGGCAGGACTCGGACTGACCCCCCCGCTCAGAACACACCAAACCAGTAAAAGAAACGCAACAAAAAGATGCGTCTGAAGCTACACCTCACAATTTCACAGATATTTGGCATACTGTGATATCCAGTTATGTTTTTCCCCAGCGGTGTAAACATCCATTCCACTTGAAGGTGGGTGGGGAGGTCAGAAAATAATCTAGGTGATGGAAAGATTGGAGAGATTCCCCCTCAAGACAGTGATCTGAGAACGAGTACAAGTAGTCTTTCAGCATGGACTGCTTTTGGTCAACGATTTTTAGTTTGTTTTTTTCTCGTGGTTTCGTACATAAATAGATTAATCAGTTTCTCTTTATATCAAAATAAGGCAAGTTAAGATCCCCCTGGCGCACTCTCTCCCTCCCTGAGTCCGGGGTGGGCGGCAGTGTGGCTGGCCTCTCCACGGCCTCAGATGGCCTTGACATCCTGGGGCCAGTGGGGCTGGCTGCCCTGGCGCAGGCTCTTGATGCTGTGCAGCCGCTTGCCATGCAGGGTGAACTGGGACCAGGCCAGCAGCTGCAGCAGGGCACAGGTGATGGGCACCAGCACCAGTAGGTAGAAGCAGCCCTGGCGCAGGGTGGAGGCAAGCGCGGGGTAGGGGAGGGCTGGGGGGGGCACCACGTCCTGTAGGGCGTCCTTCTGGAAGATATCGTAACCTGCAGGGAAGAGCGAGAGAGTTGGGAAATTTAAACCAAGTAATTTGAGAGTTTGGATGCATTAAGGCGAGAATGCCCTTGTTGACTCAAGACCACGGCATGGACAGTGGCACACCAATCCTGGCATGGTGGGCTAGATTTGAACCAGTGCTGTCAGGGCCCAACCAATAGGGGGCCCCTGTGCAAATAATTTTCACCCCCAATTGCAGACAGAAGACACGGGCACTGCGGATCACTTTTGTGTTTGATCTGCACCCTTGGCATGCTGGGAGATTTTATTCCCCTCCCCGGAGCAAGGCGGCGCTGCACTCACCAGTGTAGACGCACAGCAGCCAGGTGCCAATGAGCGGGGCGAAGGTCTGGCCCGGCTTGGTCACCAGCGCCACCATGCCGAAGAGCAGCGCCGACGCCGCCTGCTGCCGCCGGTGCAGCACAAAGTCTTCATCCACCAGGTCTGTGATCACCAGGTTGAGCAGCTTGCAGGTGCCCTCGGTGAACACGCGGTTGCTGCAGGACAACAGTACAGATGTGTTATTATATTGTTTGGGTATTATTTTACAAAATAAGGTGTAAATGAAGGTGTAAAACGTGAGGCGGGCAGCAGCGCCCATAGAGGAGCCCCACGCATCACTGGAGACCCACGTCAGAAGAGGAGTGTGTTTGCACTGTTGCTAATACAGTCGATACAGTGCCCAAGGTAAACAGCAGGCCAAACTCCCTTAATCTACACTGGCACACCCACTCAATCAGTGCGTTTCCCTGGCTACTGAGGAGGTTGACTAATTACAAAAGAACTGCAGCCCCTGTAGCCTGGAGCTGCCAGTCCCCTGGTCTGGACAGTGTAGCGTGAGAGTGGCGTGCCCTCTGACCTGGCGATGAAGATGCACAGCAGGTAGATCTGGTCCGGCCCGGCCAGCAACATGAGCACCCCGAGGCCCAGCTTGAGCAGGAACAGCCAGCGGATGACCCGATAGACGCCGCAGCGCCGACACAGCGTGAGGAAGTAGAGGTTGTTGAGGTGGGGGGCGATGTAGGAGATTCCTGCAGAGGCACAGCACAACCCTGGTAAAACACACGGCCCGTGTAGGGAGCACTCTATAACTAACTAACCAGATTACATCCGTTACTTCATTAAGATTGGAATTAACCAAAACATCCCACAATTCCTGGTAAAAGACAGCCGTTCCCCCCAGGGGGTCCAGTCAGCCTCACGCTCACCCAGGAGGAAGGAGCCAGTGGCGGCCGTGATCCGGTCTGACAGCAGGTGCTCCAGAAACAGAGGGAAGAAGTTGCTGTTGAAGTGGCAGTGAAATACCTGCCCAGGGACAAGAGGAGGTCAGAAATCAGTCATTTGCATCATTAGCTTAGATCCTTTGTTCTGCTGTGAAACTGTTGGGGTCAGAGGTTAACCCTGAGCACTTGACCCAGAAAATGTATCAGCGATCCTCGTTTCAGTGGACAAGTACCTAGAATGGCATCAGCTGGGCCCAAGCCGAAGCCACAACCCTATTAATTCGCACCTATGAGATGATTAGCTGGGGAGCTACTTTATTACGAGTTGTTTACACAGCTACAGGGTGGCAACAGGAGCAATTTAATAAATGCATCACTGACAGACGGATACGAGTCGTTTGTTAAATTTCTTGGAAGCGATCCGCCTCGGGCAATTATTTTCAGGAACCATGGCCTGGGTGACAAACAGACTTTGAAACTAATAATAAGAATATCCTTCAATGAGGAGTAAATTAAGCAGTTAATTGTGAGCTTATTACAAGCAGGCAGTATATTAAAGCCCTGGTTCTGGAGACATTCAGTGCCTAGCTAGTTGAAACTACTGAGATACACTAATAATATCCACTACGTGCACTTGCAGCAGCCTTGGGCAGCTGATGCTGTAGAAACCGATAGCACAGCCAGGATATGAGAGCGTGTTTCCCAGCAACACGCTACAGTAACAGATCTGCTAATCCAGCCACCTCACTCAAACACGTCATCGTGGCTTTTCCTGTTATGCAATCATGCACAGTGTCATTATTTACATACCTGAACGAGGTTCATGGTGACGAACCACATGAAGTTCCTGTGTTTAGAGAGCTGCTTCAGATATTCCCCCAGTGTGACGGTCTTGTCCTGAGCCAGCGGGGTCTGTCCCACACACAGCCTGCCAGGGACACAGAGGCCAACGGTTACCAAGAAATCATCTCAGCTGGGAGGCACAGAAATGCGCGGATCTACCCAGGCCGGCCTCAGAGCAAATGCAGATGCAATACTGTAAAGAATCGGTCTGTGTTGAAATGGAAATTCACTGAGCTCTGAAGACCAAGGCCAGTTCTCAGAGTGCAATGATTTGAACAAATCTACATTATTAAAGAAGCAGTGTAACCCCTAAGCAAAATAATAAGCAACTTCTGTGAACTACCATGTTTTTAGATGTATTGGAAAATCAAAGTCAGTATCTGAATGTCCGACTATGTAAATAAACTCCAAACAGGAAATGCCCACTACCTGGTGCTAGCTGAGGTAAACGGGCCTGCAGATTGAAGACAGGGAGTGTCTCAGCCAGCTGTACAGTGAGACGCTGAGGGGTCAGACGGGGGAAGAGCTCCACAGCTGACAGAGAGGACGAGGGGGAAGGAGGGAAGAGAAAGACACACAGAGAGGAAGAAAGCGAGACAGATGGAGACTGACAGAGACAGACGGGGCACACACAGACCCCCCCCCGCACAGATGGCTGACTCACTCCTTGAGCGCGGTGGCCTCGTCCTGCAGCCGGGCCTGTTTCTGGAAGCGCTGCTGCAGCAGGCGGGAGACCAGGCTGAAGCCCAGCGCCGCCACCCCGGCCAGCACCACGCAGAACAGCCGGAACGAGGCCATGTCCTCCTTGTCCCAGAAGGAGTAGGACATGAAGACGGACAGGGAGCCCAGGGCACTGAACAGGGAGCAGTAGAAGTTGAGCTGGGTGCGGTCCCCCGCCGACACGGCCAGGTCGGCCAGCAACGCGTTGTGGTTGAGGTCGACGGCGGTGAGGAAGCCGTCATACAGACACAGACACACCACGAACTGCAGGCCCGGGGGCGCCCACGCCACCCAGAACGCCAGGAAGGAGAGCGCCAGGAGGGGCCCGCTCACAGACAGGGCCCGCAGCCTCTTCAACACCACCACAGGCAGCGAGATCGGGTCGCCCGACCTGGGAGCAGAGGAGGGGAGGGTGTAAAGCATTATCACCATTTTATTATTTTTTATCTAGTCTTCTAGTCTTGTTCCTCATTTTACACCCCAGTCTCACCCACAATTTGGGAACTGCTCACTCAGGATGGAAGAGCTGGATGTAATACACCTCTTGTACTGTAGGTGCAGGATTCCAGGATTTTAAAATATGGAAATCGCCAGTGGTTTGAACTTTTGTCGCTGAAGTTATTTGTACCTGTGGAATACCCCCCAAAAAATAATGGTCTGCACCGACTGACTCTCAGCCTACATGATTATTTGTTCTGAAACAGAGGAATTTCTAGGCCGATCTTACCGTGGGGAGCCAAGGAAGGAGCGGTCACTCAGCCAGCCGAAGAGAGGGTCATTGAGGCTGTTCCAGATCAGGAACACAGTCTGCGGGGAGAAAGCAGGTTGACTTTCACGTTAAAGATCTCAACTGAGCAACTGTTATGGCAGACGCATGTTTCTCAACTTTTTGGGGGTCCTTTTGATTCAGGAATTTGGAATAAACACACCAATAACCCTACAGCCCCTCAAAGACCAGAGCTGCCTTAATTGAAATGGTGAATTAGATCAAACTGATCTTACTGGAGATTTCTAGGACTGGGCTTAGAGACCACAGAATTGAAGAGACCAGTTTGGAGCAGACAGTTGATGGGAAGAGTTTCTCCATTCTCTCTCTCTCTCCTTGCTCAGTTAGAGTTAACTCACCTCCCCCACCCAAAAGGAGACTTTGTCAATCTTGTAGATGGACACAAAGGTCTCAACATAGTAGAGAAGGAAGACGTTATGCAGGATGGAGATGAAGAGGGCCAGGGAGCCGTACAGCAGGGCTGTGGAGGGGGCCCCCAGGCCCCAGGCCAGCACTCGCAGCCCCATTGCGTGCGCTCACCAATCACGTCCGACCAGGCCTGGTCCATTGTACGCTCAGCACTGGCGGAGGAGGCCAGCTCTTCCCTGGCATCTCTGCTGTGGAGACACACAGACCGGTGCACACATTAGTCACTCACGCCACTGAGAAAGGAATATACACCAACGGGATAATTCAACACCTTGAACTAGTCTTTTAATACTAATTCAGGGGAAAAATCTCACTTTAAGAACCTCTCAAAAGGTTTCTGCTCACGGAGTTTGTGTCCGTAGTAGATTCACAGACCCAATCCTCTAAAATAAGATCTAAGCAAAATAATTCAAGTGCTTTTCTAGTATCTGGGAATATTTTAATATATTTCATGTTTCTAGTTACATTAAATTTCTGATGACCTTCCCCATATACTTGCACAGATTTTATTTATTACAAGTGCACGGGGACATTATTCACTGTCACCACAGAACAGCAGAGAGAGACAACATGACATTTCTACATGTGCTGTTCCACTGAGAACAACCAGACCAGCTGTCTAAACCATCTCTGCTCCGGACTAGATCTGCCTGTGCCAGGAGGAGACTAAACATTAAGCAAATTGTCAACTACGAACCAAGGCTAAACTTTCCCCACGTAACAAACAAGCAGGGAAATTTAGAGGATTTTACAGCTTGAGAACTAGCATGAACCACAGAGAACTGGAACTCATTTGAAGGGAGAGGCAAAGACGGGGGGGAGGTTAAAAAGTCCCCAGTTGCTGGATTGAAAACAGATTCAGTTTGCAACCAAAGTTTCCACTCTAATTTGTCTGAGCGAGCGAGCGAGCATCTGTTTCCTTTAATTCCCAGACTGATAAAGAACTCAAAATCCAGGCGGCCGGCCAAGGCACACACTCGCAACTGCTGCAGACAGCATCACTCCCACACTAATGACGGCTGCTGACAAGAAAGAGAGAGAGACTACTTTTTGTTTTTGGTTTCTAATGCAATTTTTAAATGAGACCAATAGGGCCAGCTGTCCAATAGGGAAAAAAACAACGGTCTCTCTTCTCAGGCTATCACAAGCCTGTCACTGTACCCTGTGCAAAGCAGCGCAGAAGAGATCCTCAAAACAACACAAAGGGAGAGTTGCTCTTAAGACAGGGAATATACTCCCTCCTTCAAATCTTGAGTCATGTCGGCTCAGCTTCCTGGCACCAGCTGTTCTTCTGTGAGGTAAGGGTTGAGGAGTGGGTTGCTAAAACTGGATCCCATGCCGGTTCTTAGCTTCATGTTTCCTGTCCTAGAAAGTTAAGTGTTTTTCCTCTTATTTAGAAGATTGCAGTCCAAATGGTTCAGCAATGAGACTCGGTCAAGACTGCTGGTCTCTGTACTTGCACAACCTTTAACAAATGTGAAATGATAATAATAATCATGAACTGTAGTATGAAGCCTTAATCCACAGTATAAAGACCCATCTCTCACCCAGACCACTCGTATATCACAAACTACATACTGCAGAAAAAACAACAATCCAATAATCCATCTAACAGCTATATTTGACCGTGGCTCTATATTTGTAATCTCAGCATGTTTTTGCAAGAAGACAGGAACCTCCAATTATTTCAAATGGAAAAAAGAAGAAGATAAAAATAACTCTTTTGCAACTTTGATGGTAGTCTAAAGTCAACAGTGAAAGAAATCCTGCCCACAAAGTATAATCTGCCCCTAGTATATTATCCTGTGGCAAACAAACAATTGTGGTTTTAGGTTTCTCTGTGGTTCGTATCTGGCAAAACCTGCGGCAGGGGGGCAACTCAGACTACTACATTACCAGGCCGGAAGAAGCTTGGTTTCCTAGTAACTACGACAATGTGCACCTGTGTTTAAAGCGATAAACGAGAGAATAAAGAAATCTTGTGCCATTTGCGTGGGTTGTTTTTATTTATGTCTCATGGCATTGTATGTATTCTGCCAATTTCTATGAATCAACTACAATTGCTTCTTAGTAACTTAAGTCTGAAGTGTCCTGGACAAATTTACAATCAAACTAGTCCCACTATTACAGCTTATGTACAACCTCCCAGAACCAGAATTATTCTTTCTTGCTCGACTCTTTATTCATTTCAATGAATGTTAATTTAAACGGGCTGTCACGTTGCAGTGTGAATTTCCAAAATGTGTTGAATACTATTGTATAACGCTTGTGCTATTTCCCCCCCTCCGCCTCTGATGTAACTTCTGAAACACTGAATTGTCACTACATCATGACTAACATGGCTATATAAAAGTGTCGCCTACATGAAAATGTTCAATTTCAAAGGCGTCATTCTCTGCACTGGCGAAGCGTCCTTCTGTTCCAAGTACAGTGGTAACACGTGTACTTTTAATTTGTGTAACGCATTGTGAAGTGTGGTCTGACAGTGTAGGTCACTGGCCTACTGAACCACTATGTATATTTAGTTTCCGATTGGTCATCTAGAAGGAAAAAAAACTCAAATGTCTGAAGATGGTCATGTCTATACTCCAGCATTTTAAAATCTGTATCGCATAAAACAGCATAGGTTTATCAATTTGTCCAACAACAGTGTCGCGCTGTTAGGATTTAATCTATCTCCTGCACAAAACATCCACATGGCACAATACAGTGGGTAGCCGTGTTGTTGTGGTGGTGGTGGTGGTGGTGGTGGTGGTGACTACTCCCTTTTGTGCTCAGTGTTGTATCCACAATCCACGTCAAGGCAGCTCGTCTTCCCAAGACAGTGGTCCACAGTAATGACACTACAGTTGTAATCTTTCAAGATCAAATGTTGCAGTCGCCTACTTTGAACCCCCTCCACCCCAATCTTTTGGGTTTAAGTGGATTTTCTGCCACTCTTTTCAGCATCTCACCCTGACGGCAGAGCATCAGCACGCATTTAAAGCGGAGTGTCAACGTGTCAGGAATCCATCACCGGCGCCGGGCTGTAGCGCTGACCCACACCCGGGGTCACATGACCTCCCACACGGAAGAAACACGACACAAAGTAGCCCAATCAATCCAGCGTGGTAACACAGCCTCGTAAAACACATATCAGACGTCAGTGTCAGTTAAGAAACACACCAAAAACAAACGGACACAAGAGAAAGTTTCTCATACAGAGCTGTACTGGTAGTAGATGTAACTATAAACCAACGTGTCTCTCTACAGGTCCAGCAGGGGCTAAAGTCACGTCTGCCTGAAACCCGCTATTGTGCAGCTCAACCAGCTCCCCTCCTACACATTTCAACAGGCGTCTGTTTCTAATTATCTTGAATGGTATATATTCAAAAATACGTGTATTATTATTATTGTTGTTGCCTTCATCGCCCGACACAAGCGTGCTATTACCATTATCGCCCAAGATGTATAATTGGCGAACTCACAGTACCAGTTGTGCCGCACCAGCACCGGATCCTGAGAGAAAAGTCGCTGTGGACCCCCGATCAGAGCAAATACTCACCGGCTTGGCTCGACGCGTTTCCCGGCTCGGTTGAGATGTTGGTTTAACCCTTTTGGTTGCGCGTCGCGGCCCCGCACCGCGTCTGTCGGCACTCACGCAAATGGCAGGAGCCAGGAAATCTAGTGACGTCATCGCCAGACAGCCCCTCCCCATTGGCTGGCTTTCGCGTTCGAGCGGCGCAGACGTCCGCAGATCTGCAGCGTCTCTCCGACGCCATTGGTGGAGCCGCGCAGATCCGTGCAGGACTGCGGACATCTGCGCCGCACGAACCCGACCGCAGCGGCTTTCCCCTTCTCTGACGGAAATCGGTTGCGATAAAAAGTAAGGCTTTGGCAAATACGCCATCTAGTGTGTTGCTGCTGAAAACCGCAGTTACAACCGCGTCCAAATACGGGGTTTTATAGTCTAATCGGAGTTAGTGCCGTCTGTATTAGAAGCAGAAGCGAAGGAGTAAATCCACGAAATAATCCCACTGCTGGATAAACACTGCGGCGGATTATTCAAATGAGACCCGCTTTGCGCATTTAAACAATTAGACATTAAAGCAAAGCCATTTCCTAGTGTAACCTTGCTTCAGAGCCTGAGACAGACCTACCTTTACTCTTCTCTTGTGGCCCATTATTATAGACTGGAAAATGAATGGCTTTTGGAATATGTATTGGGGAGAAACAAAATAATTGTTAGAAGATAAAACAATACAAAATAAACAATGAGTTCATATCACCCAAAAACAAAAGAACAGTTATTCGCATCTATAAGCAATCTTCCATACGGTTTTGTTAGAATTACTACCGTAAAAGAGTCCATAAAAAGCTGTTATATAACTTAAGTGTCCACACTATATACTTTCATCTTATTAACATGTTACTGGGGGAAATACTTAGAATCAAAGGTATGTCACTCATAATCATGACTCTCTGAATGTTGTTTCTCTTTTACTTGTATTGAAAGCGAGGGGGTAAAAATAGGTATTGCCATATGTGGCGTTTGATTGAGTAATTTAGTAAATAAATGATGTATGATACCATGCCGCCCGTTTGACAGGCTTGGATATACATTTGCAAGACAGATCTTGACTCCCTCCCACAGGCAGGGCTTTGAAATAGATTTATTATACGTCATTAATGTACTACTTTTGAAGGAGTGACATCTAAGCAGTGTGAAGGGACGGACTGACGCGTATAGGGCTTTTGGACACAGTTTGTCTTTCTCATTGCGCAGTACAGCACACGTTTGTTGACCGCCAGGTGCCTGGATACTGCTGGGGGAAGAGAAAGCGCAATCTCACCTTTCCTTTCACTCTTCAGCTGCGACTGGCAGGGCACTTTGGCTTTTAAAACTGTATAACTGAGGAGAAGGCAGAATACGTCTTGTTTCCATTGAATGGAATTCATTCATAAAAATAGAACCTACCAGGAATTACTTTTCAGGTGAGAGGTGTTTTTACAAGGTCCAGGCCAACTAAAACTGCTTTTGGTATGTTTAAAATTGATCTGTACTCTGGTTTTATACCTTTGTTCTTTATTTATCTGTATTTATTTGTATTTCTATTCGCCTAGTGGTACATTTGATTTCTATAAGATTTCTCCTGATTTAGGTGCTCATTTTTCTATAACTTATTATTTTTACATTTGTAGGCCGTTTGAATCTCCTCTTATATCTTATTATTTATATTTACCACTGTGATATGTAGGTGCTTTTTAAGTGGTGCTAACCTTGTAATATTGGGCAAAGGTAGAACATTTACAGCTGATTTAATATACCTTCTTTAGAACTAGTCTTGTACTATTTTACCTCAAATAACTAATCTGAGCTAATCTGGGTCTCTGAAACCAGCCATTAATAATAATGTCAGTAAATTGGAATTTGTAAAATGTATTATTCTTTGAATTGCTTTGTATTATGTACATCTGAATTTGTAATGTTTGATGCCTTGTACTGAACTGTATTTTTGAACTCTGTATTGCGCTTATGTTTTGTAAGTTTTGCCAAGAAATTATTATTATTATTATTATTAATAATAATAATAATAATAATAATAATAATAATAATAATAATAATAATAATAGTGAAAGCTAAACCATATACGTCACCTTTGATAAGGGTGTCTACTAACTACTACTACTGCTACTACTACCTAATGATAACACCAAAATGCCACAAAGCTTACTGACATGTAATGAAGTATATGTATTCTGTATCTATGTGTTTTTTACTTCTCCAACAACTTTTTTAACGCACGTATCATAAACGTATAAAGCTGAGCATTTGTGCTTGTGAATATTTAAGTTGTACTCTGAAGCATACGGACAGCAGATTGCCAAGTATTGAAGAATGTGTATGTGGCTGGCAAGAGAGTGTCTGCCATACAGTACTGCTTACCTGGATTCCACCCCCAAGCCCCCCATAGGATTAACAACATCAAAATATTTTTCTGGCAGAGACTCACTGAAACTAAACAAATCCATCTATTCGTCGTGTCCAAGGCGACCGCACCAGAAGCACCAGAGCAGAATTAAAGTTCTTGCTCTCACCCTCTCACAGGCCTGAGATAATTTTTTTTTTTTTCAAGTACTGAGGTTTTTCCTCTGATAAGGTGCTATGCTAACAGAGGTTTAAAGGGCTTGAGCTTGTTCAAAGGCCGTAAGCCTGCCTTTGTGTGGCGCTGTATGGTGTTTAAAGACTGAAGTCCAGAACCCACTTTTATTCAATTTCACATACATCAGAAGATGACACTGTAAATAGCACGTTGGCAGATCTCAAGTGTGGCACCCAAAGGCTTTGAACTACGCGCTGGCTGTAGCTGTGAACTTGGCGGCCTACAGTTGTGCTCAGTTGTGAGGAAGAGCTGTGATTTCTGCAGTGATATGATCTGCACACACCGCTTAGTACCTTATACAGAGCTTTGGGATATTTTTAAACCTTGATAAATTAATCACATGGCTTGTCTGTGGCTGAACAGTCACCCTTGGATTGTGTTTATTAAACAGACAGTAATGTGATGATTAAGATTGTGTAGCTCTGTCTCAGGGAGTCCTGGGGAGTGAGTTAGCTCTGGGCTGCACAGGGATCTGTTGAGGATATCCCACGTGTGTTCAAGGGGGATACATTTCTGCTGACTTCCCAGGTCGGGCCAGACAGGTGATTCCCCTACTTATATAAACATAACAATTTCTCGGTTACGTTTGCAGTGTTCTCGTCAGTGGCATCCGATGTTTCCAATATTATCAGCTTTTCCACTTCAACAGGACCTAGAGTAGGGAAGCTTCTCTAATATCTGACTGTTTATTTTTGTTCTGTTCCTCCAGACCCTCTGCTCCTTCACTAAAGTCAACAGGTTGGCCTCTTCTTGGGGAGGGAAAAATGCAGCCCTGCTAAACTAAAGGGGGCCTCCTATTCCCTCCTTTCCCACCCCTGCTCTTCCCTGGCCATGCACCATTCCTACCTCCCTGCGTATCACACCTTCAACGGCATGTTTGCCACAGTTAACGCTCACAGACAGTGGCCGCCCATCCAGGCAGCGGGTTCGAACACCAACGGCCACTTCCTGCCACCCATCTACCCTCAGAGACCTGTGACCCTGGTCTGGGAGGCCCCACAGCTGGGAGCACCAGTGGAGTACCACCATTTTTATGGAATAAACCCCCTAAGCTTGCTTAACCCCTACTGGTACTGGCCATATGCTCGCCCCCCCCACAACAACTGGGGTTACGGGGCCAGGCGCTCGGAGCAGCAGAGCAGCGGCGCCTGGCCTGAGGGCTTCACCATGAAAGGGGAACTGCGTTGGGGCAAACTGGAGAGGGTGTACGGGCAACGCAAGGAGCTGCCCGAGTTTGTCAAGGAGGACTTGCGCCGGGTGTATGGCACCTACCCCCGGACTGATGTGAGCGTCACCTATCAGGGCGGGGAGTATGTGGTGCGCGGAGACCCCCGGGTGGGTGACCAGGAGTACAAGGTGGAGAAGAAGGTGGTGCGACAGGTGGAGTCTCCCGAGGGCGACAGCGTGAGCGAGATTGTGGAGAAGAAGAAGAAGAAAAAGAAATCCAAGTAGCAGGCACTTCCTGGACACTCATGAAATGAGGAATGAAGGTGTGGCAAGGAGGGAAAATCACTGCTCATAATTATTTGATTTCATTAGCACTCAATGTCAAGGCATTCATAAAGGACAGATCTATTTGGACTGCAAAACTTGACACAAAATAAGTGATCCTTTGAATTTTGCACAAGATGCCCAGATCCCACCGTGTTTGCCCTAAAAGTCACTCTACTGTCGTGACAGATATCCAGTCTAAAGATAGATCTGATGTAATCTACAGTTATAAACTACTGATAAATCAAAGCTCTTCTCTGGAAAAAAAAGGAACTTAATATCTTGAAATACTAGTCCTCCGTATATCAAAATATAATGACAGGTGTTTTTGTAGATGTACACTCAGATTTAAACATATATAAACAAAGAACTGTATCCATGCTACTATATCTGACTTTCTTGAACTGCTGGCATAGTTCTTCAATACTGATGTCACTGTCTGGTAACATGATCTTCTGCCCCCCCCAGTAAATGTGCAGTATTTCATCCTGTATGTCACTGCCCTTTGTTCAGAGGAGGTTGTGCAAATATGGATAGAAAGATTTAGCATTTTCAAAGTTATGACAAATGATATCTGCCTATCTGATATCCAGATAAGGTCAGCAGAGATATTTTAGGCTTATCTGTGATGGATTGAGAGCTACACCTAGGGACCGGAACACAGACCTTTTGTTCATAGCGTGTATCCTCCTAGCTCTGCCCACAGTTCTCTAATCGACGGAGTATATCTTATCTTGAACAAATTATTTTGATGTCCAGCCTTGCAGTACGATGACAACTCTAAACACACCCCATTGAACACATGATGCAGCCATTCAGAGCTGGAGATTTCAACCTCCACTGGCTTGACACATTATCGATCAATCAACGTCGCCCCACTTTGTTTCATAAGGTGTTCCTTCAATGATTTGTCAGTAAGAAAAAAGCTGAAACGGACAAAAACCCCACTTAACTTGACATACTGTACATCATACAGTTAAAGGACATCTTATCAGCTGTTTGAAAAGCACTTAAGACATAACAACTAAAGCATTTAGGGAGTGGGGTTTTAAGGTAGCTAATTACCTAATCAGACAAACAAACCTAGCCCTTCAGAAGCACATGGTCATTCTTATGTAATGGATCCTGTACTTTGAAACAAACTGATAATTAAAACAGGACTAATCACTGGCTCATCTTTACCTTGCAATAGCAGGGGAGAGTTATCCAGAGGGGCGTGCTGTTGTGTGGCTAGTTGAATAAACCCTCACTGACATCAATATTATTATTATTATTATTATTATTATTATTATTATTATTATTATTATTATTATTAATAATAATAATAATAATAATAATCATCATCATCATCTCTTAGTAACTCTGTATTTTTCCCATTCACAGAACTATCACACATTTACCATATTAATATGAATATGTAAAACAAACTGAGAAAGAAAGACTCATAGAATTTGCTTACAGTCTGTCAGTGACCCCCATGGTGAAACTCTGCCATTGTAACATTTAAGAAAGGACTCCAACAGCAATAGCAGACTGAAGCACTACAGCTTATGTACTGAACATATATTGAATGATTATAGTTAATCAGTAGATACTTTGTTACTTCTGTTTTACATAGTATTTTCCTTGAATGTTTTTGCTATGATAATATTTAACATTTTCTTCAAGCACTAGACAAGTTAATGGTCTTATTGCTGACGATGGGAAGAAAATGAATGAGTTCAGTGGGGCATCTAGTGGCCACATACAGTAACAGCAGGACAAAAACAGCCATGTCCTGTCAGACTGAGACATTTTAAATCAGTAAGAATTGTTTTGTTTTTGTATTTTGTTTTATACTATGGCTATGTCTTATTAAAAGTAATATAACTGATCAAAGGGGAGTGGTGGCACCTGCAGTGGTACAGTGATCCTGTCATCACTCTGGACATTGAGTTGGAGTTTTTGGACCCACAGGAAAGACACCACATGCAGGTCAACTACTCCCACCTCCAGCAGCAGCCTGACTTTAAATAATATGTCATGTTCAACTCAGTATCCAATACTGACACAATTAGCCATTGCATGACAGGAACAATATGAAATTCTTCTTCACTGGCCATCCTGATTAAAAATCGAGTAGTATGTGGTAGTTGTAGCATGCACTTTATAAGCCTATGAGTAAATACAAATTGGTACATCGGACAGTTGAAAATCATAACAACTATAATAATAAATATCATTTCATGGCACTCAGTGGAAACGTCATGAATCCCTGGGTGTCATTGCAATGCCTCATCTTACAGTATATGACTCAAGTCATTAACAGCTGAATAAGTTCTCTCTCCCAATTACTACATAGTCAAGTTAACATCTAATTCACCTAGTCTTGGATTGTAGTCATGAGCTCAAGAGCGAGACATCACGTATTTATTTATGTATTTATTTATTTATAACAGGGAGTTTAACAGCTAGTTTGTAAACGTGTCCAGCTTGGTTCATACGAATACAATTCCTATTATGATGTCAGTGCTGTGATTCAGGGGGGTTGATTTAATACAGCTAGTATACACATATCCTTCATTTACAGTTGAACATTACAGAGATTTTTTCAGCTTAACAACATCTGAGTTTATTTTAACAATGGATTGCAAATCTGTATCAACATCGACTAAAGGTAAAAAATAAATATTTAATAAGGATACATGGTTTTCATTAAACAAGCTTAAATTATTAGAAGATTACTTTTATTATGGATCTATTCATTTCCTTAAGTTTTCTCTATGGTATGAAACTTGATTTTGAACTCAAATGCTGTACATTTTCTTACATATATTCAGTTATGTAAGTGGAAGTTTAATACTGGAATTAATAAAAGTACTTCTATCTGTAAATTTTCATGATCAAAATTGTCAATATTTTCTCTCTGTAATAGAACACTGTATTTTCTTACTCTTGCAAGTAAAATTGTATAAAGTCATCAGTCAAATAAATCAATTAATAAATATAAACTGGATTTAAACTGGACTGTAACTGTGTCAATATTGTTTGAAAGAAGTGGACAGTAATTCATTCTAACTGTGGCTTTTTGACATTGAGGATCCTCACCTGAAACTTCCTCCACAGTGAGAGAGGATGGAGGGCAGCAGAGGCCAGTGACAGTAGAGGAGAGAGAAAAAGTATGGAGGGAAGAGACAGGGAAAGAGAAAGGGAAGCAGCACATCTTCAGTACAGAGGAGCCAAAAACAGAAACAAATGAGTAGTGAAGGGGAGAGTCAGAAAAAGTTCAAGAGATTGTGTTCACCAGCACTGTCTTCCTCCGAGAAAGACTCTCCTCCCAGCTCTCGACGCTCAACCACTGACAGCGATGACCTTCCTCTCCAGTTCCCACCAGTCCAATTATCAGGCTGCCCAAGAACAGGTTAGAGAGGACAGATGATGCTCACATTGGTATTAGCTCCTATTTTTAGTGAAAAGTAAATAACTGTGGATGTACTCAGGCACTGTTCTGTTATGTCCTCCATATGATTCCTCTGTTTGTATTTCTGTGTCTTTCAGATGCTTTTAACCAGAAGTATTTTGAGACTCACATGCTGGGGGCTGGTGGGTTTGGTACAGTTTACGCTCGATTGAGGAGGGAAGATGGCCTTGAGGTCTGTAGCGATAATTTCAGACCTGATTCGTGGCTGCCTGGTCCACCAACCAGAGGACCACCCAACCTTGGAGCAGATTCTGCTCCATCCCTGGATGTAGTGAACTGGTCTGAGTGGTGGAAGGTGTGTACAATAAAAAACAATGCCTCCAGTGTGAATCAGCATGTTTAAGCTTTGCATGCCTGTGAATGCACAGTTCTATCTCTATAAAGCATGTCAGAAGCAAACACTGCTTTTAAGCGATTACCCATTCCTCAATCAGGGTGTCAGAAAACAGATGAATTTTTATTCCTAAATGTATCACAACACTTTCATCAACTGAGTCTTCAGTTTCAAACTCTATCTTGTTTTCTCCAATTCTGTTGTTTTGCCAGGACCAGGAGGTGAGAGACGACCCCTGAAGCCTCTGGAGAACCCTACCAGGGAAACAATGGAGGGGTTCACCTCGTCCCCGACCACCATCCTTGCTCTCCCTGTCGGTGCTTGCTGGGGGGCTCCTACTACCTCGCTCCCCTGCTGCTTTCCCGGTCATCTCAGACCCTGGTCCCTGGGTGGGGCATCCTGGTTGTGGCTCCTGGGAATGTTTTTGCCGGTCGGCCTTCCTCTGCCTGCCCCCGCTGCCCTCTGATGTTGTGTTGTCACTTTGGTCAGCCTCAGTCGTCCCCACTCCCTGGTGCTGCGATCTGGTCGGCTGCCTGTGGTCCTGGGACTCCGGCTGCCCTCCTGGCAACCCTTTGTCACTCGCCCTCCATCACCTGGCTGGTGGTGGTCGTGGTATGGCTGTCCTTTGTCGCCCCTGGTTCCCTCATGAGGGGGGGGGTATGTGTTGTGCAGAGCAGGTAAAGGCTGCCCTGAATGACACTACATTTCCCAGAAGCCCTGATGGATGACTCACTCTGGGGGAAGCACACGACAGGCAGGACTCCTGCAATTGGACGGCTCCTGCATAAAAGCAGGAAGCCGGTATGCTTTGTGGTTAGTGATGTGGCAGGAGAGTCTAGAGTGAGAGTGAGAGTGAGAGTGAGAGTGAGAGTGAGAGTGAGAGAGAAATATTCCATTTCCATTATTCTTTAATAAAAACATCTTAACGTCCACAACATCGAAAAGCAGCGCCAAATTAAGACTCTTCCCTCTGCAGATAGCAATACAAAAAAGAGCAGCCAAGGTCTGGTCAAGAAAAAAGTGGGAAAATTGACATGTATCTAAAAAACAAATACACAAAAGAATGGAGACATGAATTAAAGTTACAAAACAAATTGGAATGCTACCGGGCCCTGAATAGAATGATTAAATTGGCTGAATATTTAAAAATATAAAACATAAAAGATAGAAATACAGGCTCAGCGACCACAGCCTCGCCATCGAAAAAGGCCGCTACACAAAATCCTGGGTGGCCAGAGGAGAGCGGCTGTGCAGCCAGTGTGACCTGGGGGAGGTCGAAACAGGCCCACTTCCTGCTGCCCTGCCCTTAATATGCACAAATCAGGGAGACCTAATTTAAAAGTTCAAATTGCAAATCCCTGAATTCAGTGTGCTCCCCGATAGCTGCAAACTCCCCGTCCTGCTGGGAGCGCACGACCATCATAGCAGCCCAATATGTGTCCGCCTGCCATAGCCTGCGGGACAGAGTGAGACACCAGCCTGTGGGACTCCATTTGTAAAAACAAAATAAAAACTGTTGGGTTCATTGCCCTTTTTATTGTCATGATTGTCATGACACACATTTTGATACATATACCAAATATGTTTTATATTTGACTTTATGTGTATGATATTCGTTCCATTGCATCTTGTCATTTTTGTCTTATTTGATAATACATTTGTATCTGCTTTGGCAATATTGTTATTGGTCATGCCAATATAGCACCTTTTGAGTTTGAATTTGAATTTGAGAGAGAGAGACTGACTCACTGACTGACTTCTCTCTTTTGGATCACGGACTCTGGCTCGGCTGCTGTTTGTCTTATTTGTGTTTCATTACTATGTGTAGGTTAGGGGTCTGTGACCACATTTAGTTTAGGCTCAGAAAGGAGCTAGGGCTTTGTATGTCTCTGTTTTGTTCACTGTAAATAAACCTGTACTTCCTTCACCCCACTCCCCTGCCTTTGAGTTGCTGTTTGTGAGAGACCCCACCTATAGAGCCCTGGCATCGTGCCCCCCACACGGTGCCACACGTTATTATTCTTGTTGTAACCAAGGTGCATTAAATGTCAATGTCAATGAATCACCTGTTAGCATAATGTAAGGGAGCTGGATTGGGCATTTTAAAAACAATTGTTGCTCCACTGTTTGGGCACAATTATTTATAAAACACTTTATTTTTCATGTCAAACCCATGTAGAAACATTTCATTATATGATCCCTCGCCGCTTCAGCTACACTACGCAATTGAGCGACAGCCCCTTAGTGAGCGCATGCGCGTCATGCAGTGTGCGCCGGTTGTGACGCAGCAGCTACAGCGCGCCGAGCAGCGCCTCCGTGCGGGTTCACTGGCGCGTCTGCATTATTTTTGTGCTAATATTATGATTTTAATAAGTATGCAGTCTGCTTAAAACAGTATTTAAATACATTAAAATAGACGTTGTTGTTTTATCTCTCCTACTGTTTTATAATGCACTGACAACACGTGAGTCAATAAACGTGTTTTTACAAAAATGCGAAATTACACAAAAAACGGTGTTGTACAGTATACATTGCTGTCAGTCATTTTACTTTTGGTACTTTATTATTATTTAAGTGTTGAGGTGCTTTTCCTGCGATTCAATTCCTAAGGTTAAAGCAGAAGAAAGAGAAGTTACATCTAGTGATACTACTGACTAGTCAACAGCTACAGCCGCCTCCACAATTATTCACATCACATAGACTACAGTGGGTTTAGAGACAAAAAGTGTACATTCAGTATGTGTTGCTATTATGAAAGTATAATATACAGTAAAGCATGTTCAGTGTATGCATTTGTAAACCCTGAGACTGAAGTCTATTGAAGCAGCTGTAGTGTCAGCAGCAGCAGTGAGGGTCTGACAGGCCGGAGGTGGGATTGTTGTTGAGGGGGACTCAGTTCAAACAGAAATAGTACGACAACAGCAAGTACATGCTTTAGTAATAAAGTCAAGCACAACCAGGTGCAAAAGCTTCAGCTGCAATTACACTGACTTCATTGTTCTTATAGTTTGTACAATGCATGATGCAAACCTTGTTTCGTGATCAGAAACAGCCCAGTTTGATTGGTGAGGACAGGAGGATCCACTGCAGCAGTGTTACTGTCCCTGAGAGAGACGTCTCCCTGAAGCAGCTGTAGGAGCAGAAGCAGCAGCACCAGGGAGGCTCAGACAGGTAGGAGCTGCTCTTACTGTGATTACTGTTCAGTGGGACTAAAAAGCTCAGTTGCATTACTATTTATTTGCCCAATCGTACTTGTAGTTGATACAATACAGTATGTACACCATTTTTTTTTTTAATAATCAGAATCAGAGACAAGATTAATCTTGCTAAAAGATCGACTGGCAAGAGATGAATACATAAGAAAGGGTCCCACTCCAGCAGTATTAGATGCTACCCTTAGTGAACCCCAAGTGAAGATGTTTTTACAGTAACTGTGTCAGAAATGCCAGTGCTTAGATTACAACAAACACAGCGGAGCAGTACTATTGCATATGTGTGTGGAGCAGTACATTAAAGTACACTTACATTTAAAAAGATGTAGGGTACCCGATAGATGTAATTAAAAGCATTAAATACCAGCCATTTGTAACAATCGTAATTTGTTTTCCGACTGTGCCCCCCCCCATAACATTTAGGTGCATCACGCCCCTTCTTAAAATATATGTACTGCTGTTTTTTTTATCTTTTTAAGGTATACTGCATATAGGGTTACATTTATTAAACCCCACTACTAAAGACCTTGGACTTCAATTTTCAAAGCACAAACTTGCATTTATTACCTTTAATATATTTTTTCTCACTATATACACTCACCTAAAGGATTATTAGGAACACCTGTTCAATTTCTCATGAATGCAATTATCTAACCAACCAATCACATGGCAGTTGCTTCAATGCATTTAGGGGTGTGCTCCTGGTCAAGACAATCTCCTGAACTCCAAACTGAATGTCTGAATGGGAAAGAAAGGTGATTTAAGCAATTTTGAGCGTGGCATGGTTGTTGGTGCCAGACGGGCCGGTCTGAGTATTTCACAATCTGCTCAGTTACTGGGATTTTCACGCACAACCATTTCTAGGGTTTACAAAGAATGGTGTGAAAAGGGAAAAACATCCAGTATGCGGCAGTCCTGTGGGCGAAAATGCCTTGTTGATGCTAGAGGTCAGAGGAGAATGGGCCGACTGATTCAAGCTGATAGAAGAGCAACTTTGACTGAAATAACCACTCGTTACAACCGAGGTATGCAGCAAAGCATTTGTGAAGCCACAACACGTACAACCTTGAGGCGGATGGGCTACAACAGCAGAAGACCCCACCGGGTACCACTCATCTCCACTACAAATAGGACAAAGAGGCTACAATTTGCACAAGCTCACCAAAATTGGACAGTTGAAGACTGGAAAAATGTTGCCTGGTCTGATGAGTCTCGATTTCTGTTGAGACATTCAGATGGTAGAGTCAGAATTTGGCGTAAACAGAATGAGAATATGGATCCATCATGCCTTGTTACCACTGTGCAGGCTGGTGGTGGTGGTGTAATGGTGTGGGGGATGTTTTCTTGGCACACTTTAGGCCCCTTAGTGCCAATTGGGCATCGTTTAAATGCCACGGCCTACCTGAGCATTGTTTCTGACCATGTCCATCCCTTTATGACCACCATGTACCCATCCAGCAGGATAATGCACCATGTCACAAAGGTCGAATCATTTCAAATTGGTTTCTTGAACATGACAATGAGTTCACTGTACTAAACTGGCCCCCACAGTCACCAGATCTCAACCCAATAGAGCATCTTTGGGATGTGGTGGAACGGGAGCTTCGTGCCCTGGATGTGCATCCCACAAATCTCCATCAACTGCAAGATGCTATCCTATCAATATGGGCCAACATTTCTAAAGAATGCTTTCAGCACCTTGTTGAATCAATGCCACGTAGAATTAAGGCAGTTCTGAAGGCGAAAGGGGGTCAAACACAGTATTAGTATGGTGTTCCTAATAATCCTTTAGGTGAGTGTATCTATATATATATATATATATATATATATATATATATAGAGAGAGAGAGAGAGAGAGAGAGAGGGAGAGAGAGAGAGGCAGGCATTATTGTAATAATAATAATTAAAAAAAGACATAAACCATGTTTATACAATTTGGACTTTATTTTTTTTTCTGGAAACAAAATGTATACAGCAGGACATCCCCTTACGTGAAACTGATCTAGCAAAGGAGGCTTTGTCAAGACCCAACCCAGTTATTTGCAATTCCCAATTATGTGTTCCTTGCTACCCTTTCAATTTCCATTTCCACCAAGTGTTAAAGAACCTGCCTATGACTTGTCTAATACAGGAGACATGTAGTAAGCACACACACATCCTCCGAAACATGAACTGTCAGATGACCTGCTTCTCTTCACACTGCCCGTCTGCAGCGCAGACACCATACCTGGAGCAATGGAGGGAGGTCTAAAAGGAGTTCTCTCGGATCACACCGCAGAGATAACAGACTACACAGGTCTGCAGAAGCTTTTCTACAGTCATTTCAGACAAATGGGAGACTCTCAGGTGAAAGGCAGTGTCCCCTTTTCCATGACGTGACTCGAGAGGATAGTCTGCTGTATTTAAGCGTATTCTGTGTTATTTGAACAACATACTATATTCTAGGCTGGGGTTAGGGTTTGAGCATATCAGTTAAAATTCAAAGAGGCTGGAGAAAATATGTTGTTCTGCAAAAGCACATTAAAATACATTAAACACCAGGTGATAACACAACACAATAATACATGCAGGTACCCCCATTTTCCTCTCATTGTCCCCCCTCCTACCTATTCATAACAAACATTACACCTCCCATCCCCATAATTCCCTTCCTTCCCCACAATCCCTCTAAATAATAGTTCAGATCAGTTACTACCACCTCCAGGACACAACTGATTGTGATGTTGCCCCAGACCCCAGAGCTGGCCAAGCTGGTGTGCCTTCCACGTCTGTTGACTACGAACACCAGGGTGCAAGAACTGAAGCCATAGATGGGCTCTTATTAGGACCAACCATCTATGGAATTCAGTTCTCAGAGCCCAGCACTCATACAGGCTGCTGCTGAGGAACATTTGTAGCATATATCCCCTGTAACCAGTTCAGGCACTGCTGTAATAAAGGCAAAAGATCATTTTAGTTTAATAAGGCAAAAACTGAGGATTATTTTCATCGATTCAACATTTTCTTGCTTCTTGTCCTTTACTGGAAAGCAGATCCATTTTCCCAGAAACTGACTGTGTCTTGGGTGAGTTGCATAACGTGCCTGTCAATAATCATATGAGAGTGAGTGTGACTCTTAATCACACTTCTTCAGAATAAATGACAAGGGCGATCTGACAGCATGATTTAGTTCAGCCCCCAGCCCAGCAGAAGCGAGGGAGGCAGATGAGAATGCGATAAACCTCCTACAGGAAACTGACGGGCTAAGGTCTCTTCTCACTGCCCTTTATCTTCACTTCCCGGTGGAAATCCCCCCAACCTAACTACCCCCATCTTTTGAATGGGATCACTACAGCCTAATCAATACATTGACAGATGCGCAAATTGCAAATGACCAACCTAAACCCAGTCACGTTTTATTATAAAGTTAAAGGCTACTTTCTACTACATATAAATGTTTTTAGAAATCAAAACACAGATGGGGTTCATGTTTGTGATGTGTGATCTGTAGGTTGGTCCCATGTTTTGATTTAGGTCTCGGCCTTTTGAAATATGAGTGCAGTCATAGCAGAGGTGTAGACTTAAACAGGGAAGTGGAGATAAAAGGCTGTAATAAGGGAGGTGAAAGATTCCTAAGTCTCAGGTTTCTTTTTTGTTGTTGCAATTTAATCAAATGATTGTAGATGAGTTCCAAGGGGGATTTGAGTCACTGCTGTTGTTTAGCGAATGACAATTTTATATAGGAATAGTCACTGAGGCACAAACAGCGTAGTTCTGTATTCTGCTGAATGGTGTCCCACGTGTTGAATAGATGGATATTGAAAATTAGAAGTTAATGAAGTTATTTGCTCTATCATGAAAACTAAACACTATGGAGCAATATCATTTGGTCCATCTATAAACGGGACCATGGGAAACATAGCCCCTGACCTCATATTGCCCACTTGAACAGAGAGCAGCTTCTCACAGCTGTGTACCCTGTCAACACGGACACAAAGGCGTCGCACTGAGACGCTCTCTGGTGTGTCCTGTCGCTGGGGGCTTTGGAGGGGGGTTGTGCACCAAACGCCCAGCACAGAGAAGGACCTCACTATGGCAAAGCTTCAGGACCTAGAATTTCACGAACCACCAAAAAAATGGCGCAAAGAAAAGGCCGTGCTCTCTTCTCCAACTCCCCCAACAACAAGGGTGTACCTCTTCCTGCTTTCATTCAGACACTAGCCAATCATGGGAACCCTGGATGTCAGGTGCTCATCCCCCATGGTTTCTGGGTAATGTAGTGACATTTCTGGCCTCCAAGCACCATTTTCATATATATAAAATATTTTTTGAAGTGTTATATGGAATATCTGGAACAAATATGACAAAGCAGAATATTGTAATTCAAGAAAAGTATACTTCAAAGCACTTTTAATAAATGTTGAGTTTCTTAATTAGTTTAATGTTACATATTTGCCAAAAAATAAGAATAATTTAGGTGGTGATTAAATTAGTTTATTTGACTGTGCAAAGCTCAACAAATGACAAACGCTGTGCACAGTATTACATCTATATTCTGATCAATTAATTCTTGCTATTAAGCACTAGACTCTGTGATCTTGTGACCAGTGCCTTTGAGCTGCTCTCAGAGTGAGAGAAAGAAGGGGGTGTTGAAATGCAGTGGCTACAGTGACATTCTCACTTGCTATGCAGTCACATCCAAATGCCCATGAGGTCACCCGAGTGAGAGACCGGAACTTGTGTTGCTCTACGGCAACTGTGTATCAAATAACATTTAAATAACTCATCAATACAAGTGGAACAAAAGTGTACTTGACATTAAACCTGTACGTATAATCATTTTGAGTGTGTGTGTTCAATAAAACAAATTAAATAACTTAATAATGAAATATAAATTATAGGCAAAATATTAAAGTTACTAAGTATATATATTTAGGAAGCTTGGTAACTATCTATGGTTAATATCTGTATGTTCCCCAAAAAATACTATTGTAATTGGTTCTTCTGGAAATAGTCCCTTCTAATCTGATTAGTACTCTGTTTTTAAGTTAATCTTCCAGCATGGTTTCCGATAGGGGCAAAATATAAAACTGGTGTTCAAGTTTAATCTCCAAAATCTCAATGCCTCATAAACTCCTTTCAAAGGGATTACAGAAAAGATATCATGCATCCACTTTCGATAACTTTTCAAACACAAATAAAATGACCCGGTTACAGAAATGAGGCTTACAGGAAACAAAAACAAAAAACACCATCTATCACCTTATTTTGCCCATTTTTAAAATCATAGTATTAACATATTTCCATATCAAGGTACTGTTTATTGACAAGCTTATGAAGGTTACAGGCCTAAAATACCACTGTAACTTTGCTTCCTATACAGGCATAGTGCAAGGGGTGTAAGTCTCTCTCTCTGGGAGGTGATTTCGAGGATCCATTCTCACCCAGGTTTCTAGAAAAGGAACAGTATCACCTCTGCTTTATCAGATACAGGAAGGAGAAATGCTGCACTGTTCAGTCATATTCCAGTAAGGCCTTCTTCTACTTCTCTGAAAGTAATATCAGTGCGGACTTGAAGTCTAATACTGCTGACCACATTCCTTCTCATTTAGAAAGCAAACAATCGCTTGATTTGATGTGGCTCTCGTCTATTGAGATAAAACAACAGGTGCTTTTCTTCTATGACATTATAGAATGTGTTTTTGGAACAATTATAACACACCTGAGAAGTGACGATCAAAGGCTATACAAGCAGCTTAGTCAAGAGCCGGACGGATTTTTCATTGGAAAGACTTTTCATCAGAAACCCACGCAGGGCCATTGCACAACACTGTCAGGTTCCCTTTTCCCTGCCATGTAAAATGCTGATGAGTCGTTTTGTCAATTCTGGACTCGGTTTTTCGAGTACAGACCCATCAGTAGTCAGAAAACGTCCAGATAACATTCAGATATCCCTACCAATAAAATAAGTTCCCATTACAGTCCACTCACCTTATATATATAACTACAAAAGCTGACTCCCAATTCATAGTTTTCAAAAGCTTGGCCCTTTATCTGAAATGAAAGGGTCCTCACACTTTCAATTTGTCCCATTCACAAGTCTCGCCCTGCCTCTAAATTCATGAGTTGACTCATGGATGCCCCCTTGATCAGAAATGAAAAGACAGAAACTTACCTGAATCCAGTACCCTTCACAACGTTCTCCAGAGAGATCTTGGCCAGCCTGCCTACAACACATGTTCTTAGGCAAGTGAAGCAGAGGGCTGTCTCTTTTAAATACCACTCCCCCTCGCTCCCTCTCTCGTTCTCTCTCTCGGTATGGTGCGTCTGACAGTCACTTCCCAGTAAAGAGGAAACGGTGGGAGGGACCCTGACTCCCCCGCAGTGTGAATCAATACAGAGCTCTTCTAAGGAAAGAAACAGCTGAGTGGCCATGCCCTTCAGTTCCCATAAAACAGAAAGAAAAAGCTGAAAAAACTAGAACTCCTGCACGGCTGGCAGCAGAACAAGGAATTCCCCTGTTGCTTAACAGCCGAGTAAGAGAGCGTAGAGGCGCTATGGAAAGGAGCAGGCAGGAAGGGGGGGTTTGTGTGTGTCTATGTATGTGTGTGTGTGAGTGTGTGTATGTCTGGGCATGTTTGTAACCGCACTTTCTACGAAACCAGAAAACACACAAAAGCGAATCCATAATAAGACAACCACGATGTATGCCCCCTCTGTTTTTACAGACATCGCAGAAAGCCTGTGTCATGTTTTACTGCTCGAAAAGTAAAGGTCAGTGGTTTTGGGAAATAGAAAACACAGGAGCCACGTTTTAATAATGATCTACACAAACCCGCACACCACACCACACAAAAGCATATAAACATTAAAAAATTACCAGAGTGTTATACCTTTTCCCACAACTCTTATGGTGTAAAAAGGCCCCTGCTCGGTGCAACCCACAGCATGGGGTTTTGCCCTTTTGTGCCTTGTGTTGTGTCGTCCCTCATTATGGTCTCAGTTCTGACCTTCAATAACCGCTTAAATCCTGTCTGATAGTGAAGCTGTAGAACAGACAGACCTGGGTCAAATAAATGTTTTCTGTATTTAAAATTACTTTAAAAGATTTAAAAATCTTTACCTTCTCTGTCATGTTGTGGCAACATTGGTGTTGTAGTTAAACTTTTAACAGTTTTATGATTTGCACAGATTATAGGTGTTATGTGTACAAGGTAGATATTTTTCCAGCAGTACACGCAGTGGCTCAACTTACAAATAACAAACCAATTTTTCTTTCTTTGTCTCATCACTCGTCTCCTCTCCTCATTGGCTAATAGATAAGAGATGCAGGGAGGTGACAAGTTAATGAAAGTTAGCAATTTAGACTTTTGGGACAACAGAACATTTTTGTCCCACTCTCCTTGTTGGGACTATGTTAGGAATCTCACATTGTGTCTTTAATCTTCATATGTTGTGTTAATGTTGTGCTACGCTTATTTTGCCAAGGTGTACAAATAAATACATTGTTTTAAATACAAATAATTGAAAATGGAGAATATCAAATACTTGTGAAAATGTAAGTATTTGCAACTACATAAAAAAAGTATTTCCAAATAAAGTCAATTAGTAATTGTCAAACAGTATACAGTTTGTCATTTTTCAAATACAAATTTTAAATGGTATTTGATTAAATAAAAAATACAGAAATACAAATATGTATCAGTGTTTGTGCCAGGTCCAAGAACAGATGCTATCACTTCACTGCTTAGTGAAGTTTAAATCCTATAGTCTGTTTGTTTGGTTGAAAACACATTTAGTCAAAAAGGAAAACTAGAATCTTGCCTGTACTTTATATCCCAACAACTACCGTAAGAACAGTTTGAGCCATGTGGAGTATACGCACTGATGAAATGGCAACTGTTTTACTGTCACTAAAAACTTAAAAAAACATTGTGGAAACAGTATGAAACTCTGTCCAGTTTCTAGAGGTTAAAAAGAGGTTTAAGCAACACTATAAATGAATCATACATCACTTACTCACACAAGAAATATATTTACATTTACAGTAAGTGGGAATCACTGCTAAAACCACAACAGATAAAGCGAGACGTGAATTTGAAGCTTCATCTGTAAGGTAATGCAACACTTAGAGAAATGTAGGAATGTGTGCCTCAGCTCAGACACCTTTGCTTTTCATTTTGAGGAGTGACATTTCCACTGTGGGAAAAGTACTGCCTTGTATTTTCGTGTATTGTTTTTTCGTAGGGGGGAAACCACTCAAAAAGGTCATTTTAGATCATTTCCTTGTGTGGCTCCCAAATACAGGCCTCTGCACATCACCGTCTCTGGGTTACTGGAAGGTAGTGCACCGTGTTCACGAAATTTACATTTCCTACAAAGGGAAGTGTGAGGAGGTGTGCGGGCCTCCTCTGCGATGACACAGCAGTTTTGCCACCGAATAACTTCCACAATCACGGCAGCACATGCGTTACATTTTCTACTGTACCAGGAAAGGTCACCAAATGGTGTTTCTATGAAATCCCAAATGTTACCCTTCAGCAGTATTGTTATAAGTCAGACCTAAGCATCTGTGACCTATGAATCCCCCCACAAATACCCAAGCTGTGGGGATCAATATTGATGGGAACTTCTCTGTTTCTGTATCAGTGTGAAGATCATTCACAGTTTGTTTGCTGTCACGTATCCTGGAGCTGAAATGTTCATGAGGATCAATTATAAAGTGTCTAAAGTCCTAAAAAAACAAGTCTGTGGGAAGAGCTCCTCCGCACCGAAACAGTTCTCTCTCTCGTGTTGTACTATACAGTCCGGGATAAAATGGGGCGTGGATGTCTGCTGGCAGTGAAATCACACTCCTTGCATACACTTTTGAAGTCACTGGACAGGATTGCTCAGACATCTGAGACCTTCTAGCACAAAAAGTGAGCTCAGGAATGCAGTAAAACAAACAAATGACACCTCATGCTAACAATTGTAAGGAAATAGAGAAGTTATTGTCAACATGATTATATATTTGTTTTTAAACACGACTCAAATTAATGTGACATAATGTATATCTCATCCACACCCCATTGGCTGGTTTCATGGACCCAGATGGGCACCAGTCTGGGAATATCAAATGTAATTTTACAGTATGTAGAGCACTCCAAGACCATTATTATTATTACATTTATTAGTGGATATGAAGTTATTATAAGGGCTGTGAACCCAGCTGAAGGAAGGTAAATGTTTGGTTTAATGTTTGCAGTCTTGCTTAATGAACAAGATCAAAATGGCTGCTCAAGTAACTATTTACTCCATAACTTGCTGAAGTTAGAGTCTTTCTAAAAAAAAGTCTGTTTTACTTTACCACACACGCTATTTCACATAGGAACACAGAGATACCAAAATAGCAATCCAAATGAAACCACGCAGTTCCAGTATCCTAGACCAAGGAACAATATGACAATGTGGACAATCCGGAAGCTAATACGTTGTGTGTCAGATTTCTGGAACAAGAACTCATACTTTTATTTGTAGAGGAAACAAGCGCTGATTCACTGCTGCAAGGGGAACCTGACCATTGTTATTTTTATTGTTTTTCTTTCTTTTCATGAACCTTGTATAGTGCCTGTACATACACTTTTGTTAGTAGTTAAATAATAATCCTGGTTTGATCTAGATTAGCACTTTTCTGAGAATTCACTGCAACCGAATTACAACTGAATATGAGTAAAAATATAAATAAAATAAGATTACAGCACTGAGTTTATAAAATAGTTGTCTATATGTCTGAATATGTTTTGAAAAACACAAATTTATATATATATATATATTTATTTCTGAGGAAAGGGCAAAGGAAGGTGATAAAACATTCAGAGAGTTGTTACAATCTGGAACAGACTCCCCAGTGATGTGGTTGAAGCTGAAAATTTGGGAACATTTTAAAATAAACTGGATATGATCCTTTGATCACTTATTTATTCATGGACACCAAATGAGCACGACGGGTCGAATGGCCTTCTTGTCTTTCTTGCTTGGATACCTAATTGATCTCCGAATCTCCGAGTCAACTTCAGTTAGCAGGATAGCTTGTTCAAAACCCCGACCACTCCTCATGTACAGAAGCACCATCTGAAATCGACTCAAGCGACTCAACTCTGAAAGCGACTCAACTATGCACGAAAACACAGGAACTGGGGTGCAGAAAAATGGCAGCAGGTGCTCTGGACTGATGAGTCAAAATTTGAAATATTTGGCTGTAGCAGAAGGCAGTTTGTTGGCCAAAGGGCTGGAGGGCGGTACACGAATGAGTGTCTGCAGGCAACAGTGAAGCATGGTGGAGGTTCCTTGCAAGTTTGTGGCTACATTTCTGCAAATGGAGTTGGGGATTTTGTCAGAATGAATGGTCTCCTCAATGCTGTAGAAACACAGATACTTATCCATCATGCAATACCATCAGGGAGGCATCTGACTGGCCCCAAATTTATTCTGCAGCTTGACAACGACCCCAAACATGCAGTGAAAGTCATTAAGATCTATCTTCAGCGTAAAGAAGAACAAGGAGTCCTGGAAGTGATTTTGGTAATCGAGAAATATAATCTATTAACATGTTTATTTTTGAAAGCATTCTTACTTTCCACTTGCCTAAATCTCTTGCACAGTACTGTAGATATGATGATGATGATTATATTTCTTAACAGACACCCTTATCCTGGGCGACTTACAGTTGTTAAAATCTATTACATTATTCTTACATACAATTACGCATTTATACAGCTGTTTTTTTTCTGGAGCAATATAGGTAAGTTCCTTAGCTCGATGGTACAATAGCCGTGTCCCACACCTACATACACATACAGTATATGGGTGTTTCTCTTGAAAATGGATGTATTGCCTCATTCCACACTGACTATCCTTGATCAAATAATTAACATTGATCATTCATTCATTCTATCCAATTGGTCGCAAGAATAATGATGTTTTATGTACTTGATGGGAGGATCATTTCAAATTATGCTGGTATGTCATTTATCTGTACAATATCTGTGAAATTAGACACTTTAATATGTATATTCAGCTCATGAAAAACGTCGGTGAGCTGACTTGTACAAATTAAGCAACACTGTCGATGTAGTCAAGTTTTATTGCTTAATGTACTTGTAATTGATTTGCTTTGAATGGCCTTCGTTGTTGCAGTATACGTATATCCGTGGCAGACGTATTAGTAAATATTTTAAGAAGTTCGGTCTGTAACTATAATCTCTGCACGAACACCCTATTCGCGGCATTTTCTTCCAAATATGACAACGAAAAAACGTTTTAAAACTATAACAAGTTAGAAATCTAAAATAGATTATCATACATGCACGTTTAATTGTAATTGTATTTATACAGTATGCTGAATGTTGATTTCCCCCCGGTTAATCCTATTTGACATGATCGATGCAACTCAATTCCGCATCGGATCTAGCTGAACATAAAGCAGGCCTCCACGTGTTTATGTCAAAACACACGTGTGCTTAACGTAATGACGTACAGACGAGATGCGGCGACTTGAACGCCCCCTCTTGGCACACTGGCCGGGTATACAGTGTGGGCTGTGGCGGGACGCTGGCACCTCTTTCAGAAGGAGCTTAACTGCGCAGCTCCTGTCAGATGTCAAACGTTGTATTAAACCCACTTTAAAGTAGATCACAACACCCTACACAGATGACACGTTGTTTCTGCCGTTGTCCAACCCGGAAGTACGCTATCTGCCATCTTAGCACATGAAACTGGCACACGTACTGGGCTCACGGGTCTGAAATCGTGCAGTTCTGCGCGGATCCACCAATGGGATGGCTGGGATTCCGCAGATCTGCGCAGGGCTGTGGACATCTACTCTGCAAGAACGTCCGGTAACATCAGCTGATGAAACCGCACGCGAAACACAATGCGACAACCGGATTTAGAGGATTTCCTGTTCTCTCGATTAACTACAGCATGGATATATGATGTGAGGTACACGTTTGGCTCCTTTAACCAGTGCTTCATATTTTACAGTTTCTGTGGATCATTTATTTCAACCGCTTGTTCTCCGTGCGCGCAGTCCGAAGAGGACCGGCGCGGGATTTTGACGTCACATGCCGTACACTCGCCTCCGCCCCTTTCAAAAAAAGAAAACAAAAAAACATGGCGTGCGAGCTGGTTGTCAAGCTGCCCAATTGATAAGGCGGGAGAGATTGAGATATCCGCGCTTTTTTGGAAGAACGGGACTTACAGCGGGATGTGCCCCTGCCTTTGGTTGATGTCTTTTCACGATGAAAGATAGGCCGCCGTGTGCACAAGCCGGAGGGTGAGCGAAACTTGGTTGTTTTTTTCTGATATACAAGCGACGGAAGCGGCACCGACACTGTGAGTCACACCTCGGGTTTGTTATGGTGGGTAGAAGGCGCCTGTGCTCTCAACACAGCGGCGTACGTTACTTAACAGTGCGATCACATTGTTAAGCACGCTGGGTGACTTTTGAAAGGCAGTTGCTGACACTGTGGATTGCACGTTCAAACTACATTGTTAGTTTTGAATTCACGTTCAAAACAAAACAATACTATTAGTCAATAAAAACCAACTCCCAATAAACAAACCTGAACTGAACCCAAGTCTTTAAACCGTATACAAGTGTGATCGTAGCCCTGAGCAATGTGGACGGCGTGTGTATGAACTATACGGATTTCCTGCGTCACTTCTACCTGTCTAGCTAGCTATCTGTGATGAGCAAAGTGGCCCAGCTGTTTTGTACCTACTGGTATACATCTCCAGATTTGTCTCCTATTGAAAACCATAACTGTACAGATTAATCTCGCTGTCTAGTGGTCAAGTCGTGTCCTCTACTGCTGGCTGGTGGCACTGGGTTTCGTTTCATGCTCCAGTGCAACACTTTCTATTTTCTCATGAAACCACTGGCAGGAAATGGGGATCTACGACTGACTGATTTTCTGAACAGCAGGAACCCGTTCATGCCATTAACACCCGACTTTGATGTATTTTTATTTGTCTTTTTAGTCCTGTCATATGAATGAGGGAGGTTGATAGAATATGTGCATGGCACGGTCATGGACAAACCTGGAAAGTCAGGGGAAATGGTCAAACATTTTTTGAACCTGGAAAAGTCTGAGGTGAAAAAATAATCATATTTCCAAAACCAAAAATCAAAACAACAATAAAAAAAACCAATCAGGATCCCTGATAACATATTGATGTTGTAATATCTCCCCCTAGTTTAATTTTTTCTACAAAATAATATTGCAGGCGTGCTTACCATATTTGTTTTGAACTATAAATTCAGTTTCATGTCTCTGAGATGATGAGGGTTGAAATCCACTTTTCTGTGTTCAATTGACATGGAATGACCCACTTACTGTACTTTTGAAGCAGTTTGGTAGGGTGGAAAGATTTAGTATTGGCATCAGTTCGGTAACATGCACTGACATTGAACTATTTACATAGACCTTTAGTAATGGCAGCGGTTATGATGATTATGCACACTGACTGTTATTATGCACATTATTGATGTTATTTTTGAGCATTGACTGAATGTCAAACAGGAAAAAATCTTGCGGTTATAGAACATGTTTTGTTTGAACTTTACTTTTTCCCTGGAAAATAGTGGAAATTATTCTGGAAAGTCATGGAAAATGGAACTCTGAATTGAGTGGCAACCCTGGCATAGGTATTGAAACAAAAATGTCAACAAAATATGCAGTTGGTGACATCCAGGCAACCCCTCTGGTGTTTTTTTTTGTCTAGTTCCCCACTGTGCACATCAAATAAAGCATTGTTTAAATACTCATTTTGTATGAATGCTGTTTTTAAACTAGCTGTATTTGCATGCTCCCACAGTGGCAGTTTCCCCCCTTCCTCAAACACTTGCCACTTTGTGCTTTTCGATTGGTGGAGTGGGAAGTCTGCCTCTTTATGCATGTTTTTATTTTGTTTCTCCTGGTTACACTTCACTGCCTGTCCCTTTCTCTTTCCTCTTTCCTCTCTGGAGATTCAACTGTTCCAAATACCCCTGCCCCCAGCAAGAGAGCGCTACAATTTGCTCTGGCCATCTGTCAAAGATTTTCCTCTTGGTTCAAAGTCCTGCAGTGTCGGAAACCACAAAGAGGAAGCTGGTGTGGATATAAGCTATGGTGTCTGTTTAACAGGATCCCTTGGGTGTCAGTAATATATATAATATATATTTTTGTCTTCTGTAAGAATGTGTGCAAAAAAATGCTTTTAATACTCATGCCATCTTGAGACATACTTGGCTACACTTGCGTGACACACTTTGTAATCTCCCCACCTCTACGTTTTTGAAGTAGGTGTCAGTTATTACTCTGAGGGTGGACTTACATGTCATTTTATCCTCCTGGTTGAAGTTTGTATGACTGATTATCACTCAGTGGAGTTACAGAAAAACCTGTCTTGCAAAGTTGCCTGTCATTGTTTTGTTTGTTCTTTAAATTTGCATTTGTAATTAACATTGCATAGGTGGATAGTTTGAGATTTGAAAGGGCATCTTGCTGAAAATACAGCAGCCACTGTGTGCATGTTTGTAGTTTTTGGTTAGCAGGTGAGTCATGTGTGTAATTGAATCCCATCCAGTGAAACATTTGTTGCATTTCTCTCCTCTTATGCATTAGGTTTTCAGCATCAATGCCGAGAATGCCTTTTCATTGGATTAAAACAGTCCTGTGCTTAATATATAGGATTTGAAATATACTGTATTTAACAGCATTGTTAAATCACTGTAAAAAATATTCTCTCTGCCTAAGGTTTATTGGCCTGAGGCAGCATGATATGTGTATTATGGGTTTGAACAACTGTGTGGTTAGGTGTGGCAATTTTATTATATATAACAAATATTACAAGACTCATACTGTGTTTTGCATTATGTGTGTTTATGCACGTATTTTAGAATAAATTAAAGACTTTATAATTAATATCTACCTATTAATATGCAATATAATGGTTTATAGTTCTGAATGACATACAATAATTTTGATGGTTAATGGTGCAAGGTATTAAAAACATTAGAATACACTACCATTCAAAAGTTTGTGGTCACTAAGAAATGTCCTTGTTTTCCATGAAAACATACATGAATTGAGTTTGAATAGGAAATAGTCATTGACACGGTCAGAAATAATAATGTCCTTCAAAATTCGCTTTCATCAAAGAATCCTCCATTTGCAGCAATTACAGCCTTGCAGACCTTTGACATTCTAGTTGTCAATTTGTTGAGGTAATCTCAAGAGATTTCACCCCATGCTTCCTGAAGCCCCTCCCACAAGTTGGATTGGCTTGATGGGCACTTCTTACATACCATACGGTCAAGCTGCTCCCACAACAGCTCAATAGAGTTGACATCCGTTGACTGTGCTGGCCACTCCGTTATAGACGGAATACCAGCTGACTACTTCTTCCCTAAATAGTTCTTGCATAGTTTGGAGCTGTGCTTTGGGTCATTGTCCTGTTGTAGGAGGAAATTGGCTCCAATCAAGCGCCGTCCACAGGGTATGGAATGGCATTGCAAAATGGAGTGATAGCCTTCCTTCTTCAAGATCCCTTTTACCCTGTACAAATCTCCCGCTTTACCACCACCAAAGCACCCCCAGACCATCACATTGCCTCCACCATGCTTGACAGATGGCGTCGAGCACTCCTCCAGCATCTTTTAATTTGGTCTGCATCTCACGAATGTTCTTCTTTGTGATCTGAACACCTCAGACTTAGATTTGTCTGTCCATAACACGTTTTTCCAATCTTCCTCTGTCCAGTGTCTTTTGCCCATCTTAATCTTTCTTTTTATTGGCCAGTCGGATATATTGCTTTTTCTGTGCAACTCTGCCTAGAAAGCCAGCATCCTGAGTCTCCTCTTCACTGTTGACATTGAGACTGGTGTTTTGCGAGTACTATTTAATGAAGCTGCCAGTTGAAGACCTGTGAGGCGTCTGTTTCTCAAACTAGACACTAATGTATTTGTCCTCTTGCTCTGTTGTGCACCAGGGCCTCCCGCTCCTCTTTCTATTCTGGTTAGAGCCAGTTTGCGCTGTTCTGAGAAGGGAGTAGTACACAGCGTTGTACGAGATCTTCAGTTTCTTGGCAATTTCTCACATGGAATAGCCTTCATTTCTCAGAACAAGAACAGACTGATGAGTTTCAGAAGAAAGTTATTTGTTTCTGGCCATTTTGAGCCTGTAATCGAACCCACAATTACTGTTGTTCCAGATACTCAACTACTGTAAAGAAGGCCAGTTTTATTGCTTTGTAGATTAGCACAACAGTTTTCAGCTGTGCTAACATAATTGCAAAAGGGTTTTCTAATGATCAATTAGCCTTTTAAAATGATAAACTTGGATTAGCAAACACAGTGTTCCATTGGAACACAGGACTGATGGCTGCTGATAATGGGCCTCTGGCTTTCTTATTATTTTGCCGAGAAGTCCGGTCCCACAGTCATCTTTTACAACTGTCAATCAATCATTATCAAAGACAGCTCCTGCCTGCCTGAAGGCAAATGGGAGAGAGGAATGTCTAGAGGGTATTCCTTGAACAACTGCCTTATTGGCTGTTGCTAGCTTAATGAATCTACTTTGCTTTGTCTGTGTACTATTATTAATATAAAGCATAATAGGTTTTATCTAGGTACAGCAGACGGGAAAACTAAACGTAACATTTATGGAAGGATATCTGTGTGTGTATGCTAGTACAGAGCTATGGGAATAAACACGGAACGTGATAAAGATGTGGGACTTGTGAGAACAGCAGTTTACTTTGAGGCAATGAGTGGCGAATGCATTTACTTGAAAGATCCATCCATCCATTATAATGAACTGCTTAATTGGAGCCTGGCAGACATGGGCACAAGGCAGACTACACTCACAACATGCACAGACACGCACTCAACCAACAAACAGCTTGCCATTTGAATTAGAAAAGAAAAACACACACACACTTCTTGTCAACATTTTTAAATCAAAATCTTTACCCACTAATTGCAAATCATGAACACAATATTAATGATTGATTCCCTATGGAATAGAAAAAAGTTTCAACAAACTCAAAACATCCCCCAAGTAGCAACAACTCTGTTATAATTTCACCCTCTTGCGGTTCATGAAACAAAATCCATCGTCACACCACTTTTGCACTAAATAATATTCATTTATTTTATTACAGTATTGGCTAAATGCAGTCGCATAATAACATTTGAACAATTTTTGCATTATGTGTATGGATGTAATAGTGTAGAAATGTAGTTGTCTGATTAGCATTGAATATACTAAGAGGAGCTCTAGTTTGGATAGATTATGTTGGTGCAAATAAAATTAATATTATAATTTGGTTTTGTCCTTCAAACCTAAATCGAAATTTGTAACATTTTGGAAAATATTATTATTATTATGGATTGGCATATCTTAATTGGAGACAAATATAAAACGGTTATATTCCTATGTGTTTTAATTTTTTTAAATGCAAATGCGTTTTTAATTTAATTTAATTATTTTACAGATGCAACATAAAAGATTTCGGAAAAAGGCATTAGTAAAGAAGCAGCACTCTAAAGATCTACCAGAAACTGATTGTGACAAAGATATGCTAGCTTTTGAAATGGGAACAGCGTCTGAAAACAGACCGAAGTAGGCTGGACATAATTTGGAGAATGAGCATTCTCAACCCATTTCTAAAACAAAATATATTGATTTTAAATGTCAACCAAAAGTTGTACAAGGGAGCTTTTACTGAGGACACGGGCAATTTCAAAACAGTGGAAAGCAGTGTGTGCCAACTGCCAAACAGTTCGACTTATTTTTAACACAGTTGGTAACATAAAGGACTGGAATAGATCAGTTGTATACTCTTTTGCAAAGACAGTTTGATTTGACTAATACATTTTGGTCAATGAACTGCCAAAAAAACCTTGATAGTTGTTTCAAGATAAGCTTTGGAGAGTAAACTGGAACTTTATTATTGTTCCTGATCTAGTCATATCTCTGTGATATGATACCTTTCATTAAACACTGATTTTAATGCTTGTTTGGTTACATTTGGTCTGCATGCATAAACAAACCACAGGTGAAACTAATAGAACTAATTAAAATTTAATTAGTAGTTCCTCTTTCTGAAAATGCCCCTGTGTCATACAGATTTCATTTCACCTAAGTAAGAGTGATATTGTTCAAACATCGGACTGTGTTACAATGGCAGATCCATGTCAAACAAAGTACTGAAGAAGATGGTAATTATTTATTTTGTGTTTTATCATATACTGTATCTGGCTCTGAAAAGTACCACAGGAAGAATTATTATAGTCAAACACCTGAAGGACAACGCTAAAACATTTAGTTCTCTTTTGAGATATAGATACAATTCAGCTGATGTATATGTAGGTCAGTTGAGAATGCAATGCTACAACGTAGGCCACAGAAATTGGCATACATGCTGCTGCTGATTTGTTAAATACAGATATTTACATTTTTGACACATTTACATTATGGCTTCGAAGGAGGGAGATGCACAAGAATAGACGTATAAACAATGGAGCAATATCTGAAACATTGCAACCAGACATATTATGAAGTGTGTGCAGTGTGTGTGTGTACAAAAAGATTTATAGCAAAGGTAGCAATGAAATTGTGGTTGAGAATGACATAGATAGATTTAAGCCTGAGAACACAAGCTAATATTGGAGTGCATCAAGTATGGGATCATGGCTAGAAGTTTTTGAAACCTATTCGAGGTACACCTCCATATTGGCATTCTGCACAAAAAACGTGTTTGCAATGCAAAGACCATTAGGAATTCCAGGTTGGATTTGCTCATTTTCATCAGCAGACATGAGATGGACAGAAGTTGTTTTGAAAGCGAAAGGAGACGTACGAGAAGCCCACGCTTGGGATTGGGCAGAACAGTGTGTGATTTTAAGGAGTAATCCAGTGTTGCCAGAATGTTTGACCACAGATTTCACACTTTCAGGAAAGAAGTAATTTAGTCACCAGCAGAGCCTACTTTTATCAAGTTCAATTCCAACAATGCGGCTCTCTACACACACATTCAAATTTAGGTTGGATATGCACCAAAACCTGATAAAAAAAAGAAGGAAGCATTTGTTGACAAGTATGTGACCTGCAAGTTACCATCAGTAGATCGCTGTTACTGACGAAAACAGAACTGAAGAGTATTTTCAAATGAAGATGTATATGATGGGATAACTCCAGAAATAGCAGCAAAGCAAATCCTGGTAGACCTTTTCTAAGCTCTTTCGAACTCGGGGAATTAATTAGAGCACTGTTATGTGGAAACCTGATATGTTTCATATTTGTAATTTAAAAATATTTTCCACTTTTGGAATCCCCGTTGGACTTTCAAAGGAACCAGAATTATGGAATTATTTTACCAATGTTGTTTATAAAGTAAATGGTCTCAATACAATATTGACTACAAACTTGAATTCTAATGCATTTAACATTGTTGTCCATTAATCAAATGAAAGGTAGTTGTGTGGAAAATTGGGGAAGAATAGTCTGGTGGCCAGGTGTTGGTGATGAAATGCTGATGACGAAACATGGGTCATGATTTGATTGGCTATCTCTGCCTGACTTAATGAAAATAAATTTGCATACTTTTAGTTGGGATTATAGTGCATATTCTTGTGGACACAGAGCCATGAAATTGGGTCCCAGGCAGTGGATCCATCATATACCTAACTGAAGTGTGCTCCTTGCATGCCACAAATACTGATGAAGACAGGTCACACTCTCAATTTGACTAATTGGTCTGTTCTGGTGTTCTGCCTCTTTTCAGACTGACTCGTCACACAGTTTAGTCCCAAGCCAGGTGTCGTCTTTGATTAGGAGCAGGAGCAGATTGTAGTACAATAAGACAAGACGCATATCATCACAGTTCATATTATTCAGTTGTACAATTGCACTCCACACACTTTACCGTCTTCTGCTGTTCAGTATACAAATTTAATACGCCATAAACTTTTGTCCCCTTCTGATGGAAAATTCAAGTAGACTTCAATGACATGACTGGCTATTTTCAGTCTTAATGCAGCTAATCTTCATGTGTTTTTCACTGGCCTCCCTGTAAGGAACCCTGAGTAATTTGTAGGAATAATTTGTAGGTGGTCTGAGGCAGAGAGAGAGAGATATCTAAATCTACGTGTTTGTATATAGATAGATATAGATGTGTGCATGTGTATATGTTAAACAAGTTTGCAAAATCAATGACCTTGAGCATACACCTTTTTTTTGTTTTGTTTTGTTTTAAATGAATCTTCCTAAATCAACACCCCGAAAAGCACTAAGACACAGAAATCTGTACAGCCTTGAAACTCTGGCCTGCTAACTCCCAAACGCCCCTGTAATTATACAAGTAACTCTTTAATTTGATTTGTTCCTTCATCCTCATTATTTGAAGCCGAGTGTTAGGCCTTTTTCTGATGAGGAAAAGCAAGGAAGTGGGAGGGCTTCTGTTATGGAAATAAGATTGAGTCGGCAATTCTAATCAGATTTTATTACGTGCACGGGAAAAAACAGCAGAACACAGCTACAGAAAGTATTAAACAATTTATAATGCAGTTTTTCCAAAGAGTTCAAGGAAGTACATATCTTTTTATTCTCATTTTGGGACATACCTACAAGGGGTTTGACATTTTACAATGTCTGATTGGTCATCTAAATAACTCTGATAGTAATTTCATTGGCATTCTAAAATAAGCCTACCCATCTCATCAATATTATTACAATTACTAATCATGAATAATAATGATTATCCTCTAAATTGCCAGATACATCTACAAGGTCATTTGCCGATATCAAAGATAGGTTTGAAACAATTAAACTTTAATAAGAAACGAGTAGAGAATGTAAGTTGCTGATAAACTAAAAAGGAGTCACTGAGAAGTTAGAAAAGAGCAGGTTCTCATAATTCATTGGAAAGAATGGAGGCAAATTAATAGTTACTTGCCATATACTTCCAGGGTCACAGCACACAAAGCACAGAAGCACAAAATGATTTATATTTTCCTCCACACTTCTTATATATATTGAAGGGTGATCATCAAGAAATTAAAGAAAGCAAATTAAATGTTTCCTTTTATTCGTTGGGGGTGGTAAAGCTTAATCTGTTAATAGTTTATTCATGTGGCCTTTCGGCTCCAGAAAGCACTACGTTACATGTCCATTCTGCTATAGACAGTGTCCATCCACAGTCTGATACGACAAAAGCATCAAGCTAGGGATTACTGTAGCAGCGCAGGGAAGATGTGCTCCCTTCTGCTTCTGATTATTTATGTATCGTTAGCATTTTTAATCTGCCTGTAAGGGCTTATGTAATGGAAGTCTTTGCTCCTCTACTCCTCAGCACACACTGGAGGTGGGACTCTACTGTATTTTGTGTTTGTTTTAGCTCATGTGTACCAGGATACATGCAAGATCGTATTGTTTTTGCATTCATTGTATCTCCTGCATTCTGTAGTGCTTTGGCAAATATTTCTTGAGACAACCGTAAGTTACCCTGAGCAAAGGCATGTGCTAAGGAAGTAATAAGTATGATAATAACTTTCCTGGTAAATCAGTTAGCTCTCTTATACTTTAGTCTGCTGTTGTGTGTCAATGTATGAGTGATTAATTTAACTGAAAAGGTTTGTCTTGGAAGGACAAGCAATACAATTGATTGTGCATTAATGAAATAGTGTTGACATTGTACTGCCTTTAGTCATGCAGCCTGTTTAACCCCCCACTGTCACACAGGTCTTTTGTTTTTGTGCATATTGTTTTGTCATTTGAGATTGGTTTTCAAGCTCTTATTTTCTTTTGTGTTTCAGGAATCGTGACATTACAGACTTCTACAAACCTAGGAGCAGTTCAGGTATGTAGCTGTCTCTCTGCGTTACCGTGACCATGATAAGGTTCGATCAGACATTCCAGCTTGTGTGACAAATATTTTTTTCACTTGACCAATGCAGTAACTTGAGTGGTCTTGAGAGTTTATGTATATATTTTCCAAAAAAGCCAGTTGTTTCCTCGGCTCTATGAAATGGAGAATCCTGACTAAATTAACATGCAGCTGCGTTTTAGAAGATCACGGCAAATACCTTAACTCTACACAGAAATAGACCTGAACTCCTGTAATTTTTTAGTGTTGATTTGTGCTGTTTGGAGTCAAAGGAAAATAGATTGATCAGAGGGGAATAAAAGCAGTTTGTCCATAAAAAGTCAGTTTATCTCTGAGGGAACAATATAGCAGACCAATCAGTAGATGTGCAAGGGTGGGAACAGTGTTAGTTTCCAATTGGTTAGTGGGATGAGCTCCCCAGTCAAAATGTGATTTGCTTAAACACAGGAAACAAAAGGCAGCACAGTCTGGACTCCTGACAGTGATCATAGAGTATGAGTTATAAAGGTGCCACAGCATTATTTAAATTGATTTTAGGGGGGCTATCGAGAGCCTTTCAGTGCCCACTTCTTTTTTTTTTTTTTTTTCCTAGCTTGGTGAATATTTAAGAGTTACTTTGCATAAAGATTAGTATTTTTTGTGGTCTTATGCACACAATGATCCCAGTAGCCATGGGAATCAAACCTTTTTAAACAAGGTGGCTCTTAAATGTTGTCCTGGTGCACATTAATAAATTGGACCCATTTAATATTTCTTTCCAGCTCTTACAATTGTTTTCTATAGAGATGTAGTAGATTTCCTATTTGACTGCTTGATGCTGAAAAAGTAATCTTGCCTCCTGTCTACCTCTACCTGATGGATAATTAACTTTATTCAGATGCCAATTTTGTCATTGTTTTGTTGGTTGTATTATCACAACATTCAAATGTTTCAGGCAGAAAAACTACAAATGATCTATCTGAAAACAAGCAGAGCAGAAAAGCAATGCCTTGTCACAAAATGCAATTCCTATTTTGTAGCATTATTCTCTAATGCTCTTGTGACAATCACTCACAGATTGCTTTTTATTTGAGGAGAAAAAACTCTGCTTTAGAGTTTTAACTTGAGGATGTAGTCTGATTGCGTGTATAACATAATCTAATTTATTCTCACCTTCGTCTATTTTACATTGCACTACTTTACATTGCACTACTTTACATTTACATAAACTAAAATGCAAATAGGACGTAACATGCAGAGAGACATCACATATTCCATTGTCTTTCTGACATATAAAAAGCATAGCTATATTGTAAAAAAGCATCCAATTTGAGTAAGTTTTTGTTTTTATTTGAGTCAAGTGATCACTGCTTATGTATCTTAAATACTGGCTTTTGACATCCGCAATTATTTGGTAAGTTCTCAATTTTAAAGCTTTAAAATGGCCTTCAGTATATACGTGGCAGCTACTATAATGCCAACTCTTTTATTTATATTGAAACATTTCGTGTTCAAAGAGGAGAACGTCGTGAGAGAAGAAATCATTAAACCTGAACTTTAAGGCTTCTGGCAAAATGAAATCGATGATAGAATAAATTTTTACCTTAACATGTGTGCCTGTCTAGCAATTTAATTATATTATTAATTTTAGGTAGCACGTATGAATAAAATACCACTATAATAATGGCACAATAGCCACCCTGTTCTAATAAACTTAGTCAGTCTCTATACATTTTTACTACAATTTACTACCTATTTAAAATAAATGTTTTAATAAAGTGGAATTATTTGTTTGAGGTTATGTTCCCTTAGTGCACACATCTTCAAAATGACTATTGAAAACATCAATTAAATCCAGGACAAATCAATCAGAAAAGGTGCATTTTGTTTCCTGACCCTCTCCTGTATTGCTAGGTAAATTCACCAGTGCTTTTTTTGGGTATGCTGAGTTTAAACATGCAAGTCATTCTTTAAAAATAATCCATTCATCCTGTAACCTAGGAAAGCTTAAAAGTGAAAAAGTGACTTAGACTTTGAACCTGGGCTCAAGTTTGATTGTACCATCATGCATATCACCTCATTCTGCTTGTAAGGAATAAGGGGGAAAATAGGGGAAAAATATCATAGACCGCTCACTTGCTTTTGACAGGTTACCAGATATGGGGAAAGTTGTAGGGGTTGAAGATCCCCCAAAACTTTAAAAATCCACCTAAAATCCCTAATCTACTTGTAACTTTTTTTTTATTGTGGTTGTTTGTTTGAAGCCCACCCGCAGGAGTTACTTTGGCCTAAGCTTGATTAAAAAATAGCAGACATCTAATCAGAAGGTTTAAATGGCTAGTGGGGACACTTGAACCCCCCCCACTGCAAACTGCCTGTATCATGGAGCAGCACACTTGCCTAGAAATATCGAACACACAAAAGCACTATAGTCATAAATCTGCCAATAGTCAAACTAATTTATATGCTGTAGTAATAAATAAATAAGTTTAACCATGGTGCAAATACAAATGCTGATTGGAGAGTATTGACTGCCTGATTTAATTTAATTTAGATTTTAAATCCAGATTTCCAAAGGTATGGTGCAAATACAAGCCAGCAGTGCTAATTGAAAGCCATAGAAATGCTTCTGTCCTTTTCATATTTCTCTTTCAGAGCACCCAATTAAAACCTTACTATTTTTCATTTACAGAAAGAAGGCAATGCTAGGAAACTACACACATCCCAATTAAATGACAATAGCACCTCCCTTCACTGTAACACTGTCAGACTCGCCACTCTGTCCATGACCCGTCAGCCAGAACACCCCCTCTCACACAGATGAAACAACACGAGCCAGAGGCCTGCCTCTCCATCCGGGACAGCGCCAGCACCACCAAATCAAACAGTGACCTCAAAAAATACCTCTCCACCGCGGGTGAGACACGGCACTCACGGCCGACAGCAGCCCAGCACTCTGCACGCCCTGCCGCAGCTCCCCGTGCTTCTGAAGGCTTCCCTTTGTCTTCCTGCAAAACCCCTCTACCTTCGCATTTGTGTGATTTGTTAATTAACCCCTCCCCCCTTTTCTTCTAGGCTTCTTTTTTCCTCCTGCTTTCCAGATTAATCTCCCTGTAATCTTGGGGATCCTTCTAATGAAGCTGTTTTGTGCGTTTGTGTTTTTCTAGTGTTTTCCCCAACTGTTGTGTGCATTCATGTGGGTCATAACCAGGTAAGTGCAGCTGCTAAGATGTGGTCTTTTGTCTCCCCGTAGTGAAAGCTGTAATCCCTCTGGGTTCTGCGCGGCGCACGAGCAGTGATGGCAAGGGTGGCCCCCTGGCAAAAACTGCCCCCTTCAAACCCCCGCCGAAACCCCGGCCCTGTGCCACTCTCCTCCCACAGAGTCCGCCTGCCAGGGGCCTGGGTCTGGAGCCGGGAAAACAAGCTCCATCTCCTGGTAAAACCGCTGTCCGGGGAGACACCCAAGGGAATCATGGGTCCAGAGAGAGCCATTCCAAAGCGCACCAGCCCAGTGTGGTCTTCAAAAAGTTCCCCACGCCCCAACTCAAGGTGGGCAAGGATGACAAGCTCATGGCTTACTCCGCAAAGGCCCAGCCAGCTGCCTACAGGGGCTCAGCCATTAGTCAGCTAAAGGACACTCACTGTGGTCAGAATGGAGAGCAGGGGAGAAAGTGTCAGGTAATACCCATTTGAACCCCAGTTTTATTTAGATATTGCTGCTGATTATTTTGTTGGATGCCTTTGTCTAACATTCAGCAAGAAATGGTAAAATGTCTGGATGCACTAAACAGACAACTCAACTCAAGGGGTTTTACCACTTTGTAATAAGGAGCCTTATTGCAAAGTGGTAAAATCCCTTGCGTTGAATTGAGTTGGAAATTGTCTGTTTAGTCTGTGGTCTGTTTCTGAAAAGTGCTTGACTAACCAGAGGTTCTCTTAACGAGTCTTTTCAAGCAGTTATGCGCAGGTGCGCTGTTTATAGTTGCACTGTAGCAGGTGCACAGCTGTAAATCGCCTGCAGCTGCAGTTTGCAGTGTGTCCTTTTAATGGGAAGGAATTTTTAAGATTTTTAATGATTTACTTCAGAAACTGACATGTGTTAACATCATTAATTACAGCTTTAAAGGCACAGCAAAGATCAATATGGAGAAGTACCGAGCCTAGTTATGTACCAACATACAGTACTTTTTTATTCAAAGTATACAACCTTTTCTCAGTTTGCCAGCTGTCTTGCTGTCTGAGTAGACCGAGTGTATGTTGTGTCTAATCTGTACTGTTTGGGCATGTTATCAGATGGCCGCTGCTGGCTCCTGCAGGGATCGTGCTTCTGATCCCAGGCGGCACTCCGTGCCCCTCATCAGGGGTCCCCTGCACAGCCCCTGCAGCCCCCAGGGCTCCATCAACTCCATGTATCAGAAAAACCTGCAGCCGTACCACAGAGAGAGGGAGGAGAAGAGGAGGATCCTGGAGAAACCGAAGCAGCCTGTGTGCAGCCCTGTCTCCCCGTCCCACCGGGTCAGTCGGCCAGTTGTATTTAGTCATTCTTTCACTTCATTGAACATTTAATAAAAATACACAAACATCGTTGTTGTTGTTAATACTAATAATATTATTCTAAATTATAATAATATTATTATATTAAATACATGGAAGAGGACGACTCATCTGTAGTTACTGCAGCACAGTATGTGACTTTTGAAGATTATCAGATCAGATGATGCATAGCTTAAGCTTAAGGATTTGATTCTCTTCATGGCTTTTTATTTTTCAGCATACAAACGTCTATACAACTTTTTGTAGGGGAGTGGAATTCTGGTGCACGTGTTGCATCTTCAATCGATCAATCTATTTGTATTTAGTATAGCGCTTTATAGATTGAAAACAAAACAAACATAAACTATCAATAATAAAATGTAATAAAATAAACCATTAGGCATGGAGGAGAAAGAAACAAACTCCTATTGTGCCTGACCCATGTGCCACGGCACACTGGTTAGGAACACTGTTATACACTATTACTGCTTTAGCCATTCCCTGGGATTTAGGTTATAGTGCTTTGATAGCAACAATTTAGTGACAATTTAAATCCAAAACCCTTGTTTGTGATCAGGAGTAACAAATGAATTTGGGAAATATGAGGCCTATGCTTTGTAGGTTTCTTTACATCCTGCCCTGGTCACAACCTGGAAACAACCTGATTTTTTTTTTTTTTTAATCAAAATGTTCAATTTGTTAGTGTGGGTGGAAAGAAAACCAGAAGGCCCTGTGGCCTGGGTTCTCCAGCACTAGTGTCCTTGTTGGCCCCAAGTATACTGATCAGCTCTGTTGGTCTGCCGTTGCAGGAAAATGGATCGCTTGAACACAAGAAATTCCGTGCCGTTACTAGCAATGCTCCAGGTAAGCAGAATGAAAGCCTCCTTGTGATTGATGTTGGATACACAGTCACATTTTCCCATTTTCATGAGCCTCCATAGGCTCCCTTGACACTTTGACACTCCCTTCTCAGTCTTTGCTATCTTACCATTCAATACTAAAGAACAATAGTTAGACATTGGATCCCAGTGACCCATGTGTCTTACTGGGCATCTGAGCTCTGCAGAGTTACATAAGTCCTCGCTACAGTCTATAGGCCTGCTGTTCTTGCTGTGCTTTCACGGTTTGACAAGTGGTTGGACAAATTGGTAGTACGACCGGGGCTACCAAAAATGGGCCAAAATGTAATGTTCCAAAGCCCGCGGGACTACGAACAATAGTTGAAGAGCCCTGCTGGATTATTGGGGGAAAGAGAAATATGTGATTAAAGATCATTTTAAGGGCTGCACACAGACAGTTGTAGTTTTGCGTTTGTTTGGGTTAAACAGGTGACACTGTTTTTTTTCTTCAAAAGTTAGTAAACTTCAGTCTATGAAGACTTCTATGACCCAGCCGTTAATAACCATGCCATCTGGAAGATTAAAGAGGAGTCTGTCCTACTCTTCCTCCACTGACCGTTGCACCCTGCTCTCTATGGATATCCCTCCAGTGAAGAGGAAGAGAGACCTGGCCACGGAAGACAGGAGGGAGGGGAAGAGACATTGCGTGCCTGAGTCGGGCCGGGGAGCCAGCAGTGGCATTAAGGCTACGAACACAGGGTCCGATTATATTCAGCAGGCTTTCTTGAAGGCCACAGACAATGGGGTTTTGAAGCTGAAGGAGAAGTCCTTCCCCAAAGTGGCAGAGTCCCCAGCCTTTGGGACAAAGCACACAGAGCTGGGGAACAAGAGCCCCCCGGCCTTCTCCCAGCCCCCCGTGCGATGGCTCTTCCCCCAGGTCAGTCATGAGCACAACAGGGAGATGAAGGAGAACCACAAGACTCCCTCCGATACTTTGAAAAGAAAAGCCAAGACTATCGATCACAAAGACTTAAAATACGTTTTCCTCCAGCGTATGGCCAAAGTGAGCAAAGGTGGATCGGTCAGAGATGAGAGCCCCAGGGTGCCGTCTGATTCCGACATGGAGGGCTGCTCTTCCTCACAGGATATCACTGGACCGTGGGCTTCCCAGAACTCTGCCTCCAGCCCAGAGAGCAAAGTGAGGGCCCCAGGGGACACTTTGCACAGCGACACAGCACTTTCTCCCGTACCCAGCACTGTGGAAAACGCTGTGAAGAGCCCTCCTGCTGCAGCCCTGAACTGTAAAAGGTCATCTCCATCCCTCAAGAATGTTGGAGACTCGGTCTCCCCTCATAGGGTCCCAGATCCCAGCCCCAAATCAGGTCCCCTCTCCAGCACAGACAGCCCGGAGAAGGCGTCTGAGGACGGGGCATCTCTGGACAAGTCGTGGCATAGTCCAAGCGGGGGGAACTGTGCGTCCAGCAGCGATAGTGAGAGCGAGGATGAGCAGCTACTGTCACTGCAGGAGATTTTGGCCCTCAGCGCCAAGCCCCCGGCCACTCCAGAGAAGGGGGCCTACTCGGCGCCGGGCACGCCTGTTTCTTCTGCTGCGGTAAGCGTTGTTTATTACTAGGGATAGAACAACTACTTTTAATACATTTTGTTGTACCTACAGCTCAAATGGATTCTTTTAAGTTGTTAGCAGATATTGTGGATGAAAAGTAAAATGTACTTTGCCTTCCGTGGTCGAAATGAAAACCCTCTTTCATCATTTTGTACAGGAAATTGATTACAGATTGAAATTATGTATGACACAACCGACGCACCATAGAAAACAGGTTTAAGTCTGTTTCTTCTATGTTTTCTGTATATTCTGATTTCGACAAGGCCCCAAGTATTTAAGGCAGCACGGTTCAAATGAGGACATTTTACGGTTTCGTTTTAAGTCACAAATTGCAACAATGAGCTTTCACTTAAACATGAGCCAAAATAAAACGTGATGTACGAATCTGCGCACATGAAAGGCAGAAGAAATTACAGTTTGACGGTTTTCTCTGTGTCAGTCCTGTTCCATGACTTTCTCTTTATTCCCTGCACTGTAGCTTTACATGATCAACAACAGACCCCTAAGTTATAAAAACAGCCTGGAACGAATGCTGAAGGAAAAGGAAGAAAACCAGAGGTGAGATGACCTTTAGAATCCCATATGGTCTATAGGCAATTGTTCGTAAGTTATTTAGCAAATGCTTTTTTCCAAGGCAGCTTTCTTGGTTTCACAAAATTGCTAACATACTGTACAATGGTCTACATATACACAATATTACTAGGGTAACTCATCTACACATTACAACTAAGCTATACAAGACAGTTAAAATAGTTTCTAGGTTTATTAAGCATTCGCCTGCTCAATGTTGTCTCCAGCCAAGAGATCAGGGATTATAACCAATGTTGGGTTTCTGTTGTTCCTGCCTACAGATCTCCTCATTGACTGCAATGCCCTGTGTACAGATTACTGCTCTCATGTCCGTCTCCCTCAGGAGTTTGGGGGTTAATAATGTTTGCTCTTCTCCAGGGTAAAGGAGATTGAAATGAAGTTGATATTGTCCTGCAAGGAGGACATCTCGAAGCTGGCAGAGGAGGCAGAGATGAGTACAGACGAAGAGGAGACCATATCTCAGGAGCATCGGTAACCACACTTCTTAAAAACCTGAAACTCTCCTTCCACTAATGTCGCCTCCAAAGATCACACATGAGAGAGTGACCGTCTGGCCCATGCTGTGTATTAGGTTGCTGTTGGATTACTGCTCCCACAATCTCGTCCAGCTCACCCCAGCAGATATCAAAGTTGTTTTTTCCTTCAGATTTTAATACTGTATGATTTGAAGGAGCCTCTATGAATGCACTGTGTTCTTGGTTTGCAGGGACTTTGTGCAGAAATTTTCCATAGTTCCTGACGCGATTCCTGACCTGCACCCAGGAGAGGAGGTCTTCGCACTGGCCAACTTTGGGAAGCTCTTCAACCAGCACAGTCTGGACCTGAGGAACTGTGGAGTGGTCCCACAGAATGGCAGCCAGAAAGTACTCTTCCAGTAAGAACAGGAACTGCAGTTAATAATCAGTCAAGTTCGAATCTGTCTTCTTATCACTGTGCATGTGTACCTAGGATGCAGTGTAATCGGCTGGTGAATAATTTAAGTGCGTATAGTACCAAGGAAAGGTTCCCTTAATGAATCTCTTAATTTAAGACGGAGGGAAGGGTTCTGTGTGAAGATGAGTTCTGAACAAGAGCCTGTAACAGTGACTGGCAGAGATACAGAGTGAGGGAAGAGAGCTGAGGTTGTGATACAGCTGACTGATGTAGTGCCAGGTTCTACAGCTCCTTTTGGCAGTGATGGTCTGAATTGAAGGATCTCGTGGGAGAAAGTGGGCCTGACTGATGTGTGGGGTGATCAGGGCAGATGCTGGGACCAGTGTGGTATTGTGGTGGTTTCCTGCTCATGTGAACTCTTCCATGTTTCTCAGAACGCACCCTAGGCAGCAGCTCCTCCTGATTGGCCTCGGCCTGCTGACGAATGCCTACCGCGCCACGCCCTGCCAGCCGGCAGTGTCCCGATGGCTGTTCCAGGTAGGCCTCAGTCCCCTCTGCAGGGACACAACTGGGGAGGCACTTTCGTTACATTCACCGTACTCCTGAAAAGTACACTGGTACTACAATTGGATTGAGTTTTCACCCACATCCACATTTTTCTTTCTTCTTCCTGAATAGATGATGTCTGTCCACTCTGACAGAAAGATTTCTGCACAGATTCTCAAAGCCATGAAGGACATGGCCTTAACTGCTGCTCAACAAATAGGTATGCTGGGATTCAAAAGCCGGTGCAGTATCAGGCCGCTCTTCACTGGACTAAAAATTTTATAATTGGTCAACAACTTGGCCTATATGGGAGTAAAACGTATCGTCAGACTACAGGCATTGTTTTAAACTCAGATTGTGAATGGACTCTAGTGTGCTGTATGGAATTAGATGGGATTTGCTGCTGATCCACAGTTTTTTGGGCCTGGCACGTTTTCACACATGTCCCTGTCTGGTGTTAAAGCTGTAATTAGCTTTAATAATTCACATTTTCTTCAATATAATCCGAGACCTGTAGACATTGCTCATGTATTAATATTTCCTTTCAATTTAAAGGAGACTCAAGAGGGGCAAGCCATATTTAATCATTATGATCAATGATTTACTAAAGATACGGGCATGAATTAACAAGGCTCTTTACAGATTTAAGGCAGACAGGTGGGCTGGCACAGCAGGAATAACCATTGAAATCTACCAAGCTTAACTGTTCATGCCTTGTATAGTATTGTTAGCACTTTTGTGTTACTGCAGCTTCTCCTAGGCAACCCCTCCCTTTAGTACATACCTAGGACTTATCTGTATGATGTCTGCACTTGCTAACTCATTGTGCTGGGATGTGTGCTTATTGTCCTCTTTCTGATTTGAATCACTGCACTTTGTAATGCTTTGAAATGTTTCTTATGTAAACTGTAAGTGACCCTGGATAAGGGCATTTGCTAAGAAAGTAATAATATTCCATTTCCCAGTGGAACACAAAAGCCGGAAGTTCCAGGTGTGGATGCCCCCTGTGCAGGATGTGTCCATGGTCTTCCTCAACATGGGGGTGCCCTTTGTCAGTCTCTTCCCCCTGGAGGTCCTGCAGCCCGACTTCTCTGAGGTGGATGTAGTGTGAGTACAGAGTGGGAGGGTGAGGGCAAGCCTGCCGCCAACCCCATAACCCTGAGTGTTTCCTACAGAGACATCGAAAACATATGACCTTGTGCAAGACTGATTTGAACTCCATTCATTAACGCATCGCCCTGTGTGTAGGGATTTCTCATAGTGGACTGCAGTTTTGTAAAGCACGACTGCACAAAAATCTAAATGTAAAAATCAGTATTTCTGTACATTATTGAGGCAGCAATATAAATGTAGGTTTTAGTGTTCCTGGAGTTTGGGAATCCCCTTCAGTGTCCGTAAACATTTCAAATCCTTTCCTGTCTAAACTGCCCCTGCATCGTGTACTCAAGCCTGTCAAAACCAGTTTTAAGAGTTTCTATTGTACATTCCAGATGTCTAACAGAAGGCCTTCCTCGTACTCCAGCTCAAAGAATAGTCCAGATGTTGTGACAGCAAACAATAGCTTTAAGAAAGATTACATTGACACAAATATGTATTCCTTCCTTGCTGATGTCCTGGGTTCTCTGGTACCTATTTTCTAGTGGTTTTTGTTTTATATATTTATTACGAAATATACGAAAGTTCAAACTAATGTCATTGCTCTGTGTTACACAATATTGCTAAGTCCTGTATTATGAACATCCAGTCCTTATGACAGTATGATTGTCAATGACCTTCAACCCATCTCTCACAGTCACGTAACTCAAGGCTTTCTTGTCCACTAGGAAAACGGTGGACGTCTTTACGGAGGAAGTCCAAAATGGCAGCACTCACAGTTCAGACGTTTTTCCGGAGCACAATTTTGTCAGTGTCATTAAGGTCCGTTCCTCCACGTCCAAAACAATGCGATTGTCATACTCGGACTGGTCAGCTTATGATCGAGGCCGTTTGAATGATTGTCACTGCCCTGACCTGTGCTGTTGTGTGTTTCAGTACCTGGTGCTGTGCAGCTCCCTGTGTCCCCAGGCGTACAGCGACCAGGAGCTGCTGCTGCTGCTATGCATGATCTGCAGGGTCAGCCTGGAGAAGCAGCTGCGTCTGCTGCCGGTCAAGGACCTGCGCTGCCTCCTGCTCTGCCTGGTCAACAGCACCAGGGACTGGGACTCCAAGGCAAGTTTGACTCACTCCCTCACGCCAGCTGCTCACATAAAACCTGTAGCAATAGATCAGGATCACAGGAAGTATGGGTTACTGTCTTAGCCAATCTGAAAATCCATATTTTATGATTTTATGATTTTGTTTTCCAGTTACCTCAGATTTGTCTGATCTTGACTGACCTAACAGACCATCACCATAACCTGCGCAGGCTGGTCCGGCTTCTGCCAGACAACAGGCGTGGCAGGTCAGTGATTGAAACCCTGGGAAGCTGAATCAGGAACAGCTTAAACTGTATTTGTTACATACAGTAATGCTGGGCTCAAAATTGAGTCAGTCAATGATTTTGTTGTTGTTTCAACTGCCTCCAGTCATTAATGTGCTGATGACAGTTTATATGTTCTTGTTGCAGCGCCCCCCCAAGCTGACGGGAGATTACACTAGAGATTTGTGTGTTTACACTGTGGATCAGAATCTCTGCAGCAATTTAGCAGATTTTGTTTTTCTGTTTAAGCAGCCCGCTTGGTATTCCAGTGTCCATATTTGATATTTATTTATTTGACATCTACTAATAAATACAGTCTCTTGAATAAGTGTTGTTTTCTTGAGATTCAGATATCAGATTTAGACAAAACCGTTTGTGTTTTTTTTGTTTTTCTCCCCTCTTTTACAGGCAACTCAGGAAACATTTAAGCCTGTCGATCATCTCCAAATTATTAAACCACAGATGCACGTACAAGGCTACGAATACTGATCTGCAGGTATGTGTGAAGTCTGTCAATACACAGCTACAGCATTCATTGTAATCCCTAAAAAAAAGCTGTGTTGCATCACAAGGGCTGACCAATAAGAAGAGCCCCAGAGGTTTTGTGTGGCTTGCGTTCCTGAGATTGATCTGCCCGTGTCCCCCTGCCCTGCTCTGCTCTGCTCTCTCCCCAGCTATCAGACCTGCGTTTGTACCTGTTCCGAATGAAGCCCTCGTTGCTGTCCAAAGGCATTGCAGCAGCAAAGAAGGTGGCATCTGAGGGGCTACAGCATGAAGAGGAGAGCTCAGTCAGTGTGGACCAGCAGGTGAGTGGAGAGGCGGGACTCCGGCAGCAGGAAGTGTGTTGGGAACTTCCTGGAAAGGTGGGGCTGTGACAATGTGCTTTTTGGTTCTAGGCTTATTACCTCTGCTGCAGCCTGTTGGCCTTAACTAATGAAGTGACAAATTTTGAATCCATTCCTTCTGGACAAAAGGTGAGTCTGCCCACAGATTTTACTAATACCAAGAGGCCAGGGTGGGGTTGGCACAGTGAGCTGCTTAATGTTTTTCTCCAAATCCAGTTCTCGGTAGTTTATATCTCGGTAGTTTAATACAGTGCATTGGGGTTTGAGCTTTACAGTCAGTCATCACGGTATAGCTCACTCTTTTTGTATTATAGGTTTCCTGTTAATCAGGTAGCTATCTGGGAAGACTGCCACAGTACCCTTAACTGACCTATGTTTTGACACATGACTTTCTTGGAAAACTTCAAAAGAATGGCAGGAGAGTTTAGAGGTTTAAAATGATTTCTATGGAAATTGGTTTGCAGGAACACCTGATGATCCTGTCCACTGAACTGGAAAAACACATCAAGTGCGATATCCGGGAGAGTGAAAAACGCTTGTATAGGAGCAAGGTAGGTGCATATGTCTCTGATGGGAAACACAAATTACATTTAAAATCACTTGAAAGAAAAACACAAAATGACTTGACACAATTGATGTAGGACAGCGCCCTGTATCGCTCTAGAGAGGCCGGCTGCAGTAATTCTGTATAGCTGATTTTTAGAAACATTTTTATCCAAGGCTGTGGAGGGATCGGAAGTTTGGGGTACGTCATGTAGTTGCCCAACAACCAAAAGGCATCATCTTCTATATGGTAGTGTTCTTTAGGAAAACCTCAGACGAGTCTTCCCGACTGGCTGTCTCTGCAGCGCTTCGTTAGAGCCCAATAAACTATTTTTGGTATTATTCTAATTAGACCGGAGCCCTGAGTATTGCTGGTCTGCCTGCCTGTTGGGGGAGGTCACATGTTTCACTGTAACACTCTTCCTGATGCCATTGCTGTCTCCTGCAGGTGAAGGATTTTGTTGCAAGGATCTACACCAAATGGCAAGTCCTCCTTCAGAAATCCAGACCAATGCAGGTAATGCACCGCGAGGAGCTGTGTTTTAATCTCATTCGATTACAATCTGATTCTGCAGAAAAGGAGATGGAGAATTGCCACGACCGCCATGTGACCTGGGTGACGTTTCAGACACCTTGATGGGGGACGGGCCTGGGGGATTAGAAGTTTTTCCTCCAGTTTCATTCAGTCTGTTTGTCTGTTGCAGGGGAAGCTGTACGACTACTGGGAGCCTCTGCCAGAAGACATGGTGGCAACCAGTTCAGAGCCGGGCAGCAACGCCACGTCCGTGTCTACAGAGTTCCAGCTACGGCTGGAGGATTCAGAGGGCAGCCCCTGAACGCGGTCGGGGCTCCCCTCCTGTTCCCATTCCTCCTTCAGGTTCTCAATTCCGTTGGATCAGTTTTGATCTTGATCTTTAAACCTTTCTTTAAACTTAATAGAGAGGTTTTCCCTTCTCTACTGTATAATAAGCCCTCACAGCACCCTTCTGTTTGCCTGGACAGATTTCTGCCAAGTCCCCGTCCTGTATAAACTAAATATTATTAATTTACGGAGAATCAAGGGTGTGCCACAGAACGAAAAACAGTGAATCCGAATCCTTATAAGGAACTTCACAAACTGAGCCAGTCTCACTCACCTAAAGCAAAAGACGCAGTGAGCCGGTCTGTTATGATGGTTTCAGGATTTGTTGCCATGTTTACCCAGAAAATGAAGAAATTGAGTGATTTGGTTTTGCTCATACTATAGATAGATGCATAAATACATTTTGAGTTACCATTATGCATCACTAAAATAAATGTAATACGTTAATTAAAACCTTAAGAAGAATGCACTATTTAGTTGTGCAGAAATATTTCCTGTCAATCTCAGGCGATCAGAACTTTCTTTGGTTATCCTTCTAAACTGACCCACCACTCCCGATTTCATGGTCTCTATTCCAAACCTAATCTCCATGCTTGATGTTTCTTGGAGGGACTGTTTTTGTGCCGTTCTGTTACTTAGCCAGGCCTCCCCTGCAGTTTAGTGCTGTCAAAACAGAGGGACTGGTGATTACAAACACAACCTCATCTAATAACGCCCAAGAGCTGGCGAAATGATACTGTAATTACTAGGTAAACCACTTATTAACGGATACTGGCTTTTTAATGTGTTTCCAAAACAGCAAAATGCATTCAAATTATATGAAGAAGAATAATCCTATGGCCTTTTGGTTTCTGGACCAGGTCATTCTTTGTTTTCCTTCCCAAGATCCCGTGCAAACTGTCAGGTGTTGTGGGGAAGTGAACCTGTGGACTGATCTCTGTAGGTGTGCCAGACCATTGCTGTCTATCTCGAGCGTTAGTTTGTTGTAGATTATCCTAATTTCCCCTCATATTGGGTGCGCTTACAGTAGAATAACTGTTAGAACCCTTAAACTATTAATTGGTTTGTTAGAAATTGCAATCTATTGCACTTTAAATCCTTAGATTAGTTTTAATGTATGTATTTTTGTTTTTTAATGAAAATGCCTTACTCTAGCTCTAGTGTGGGACTGGAGATGAAGCACACTTTAAGCCAAGCTGCTATTCAGTTTTATATATATTTATATATGTATGTAAACTGCATTTAAAAAAAAAAAAAATTATAAATACATATTAGTATTTGGCTTTACAAGTAATGTTAAACTTTTTGTAAGATCAATAGTTAGCTTTATCTAGGTTTTGTTTGAGTTTTTATTTGTAATGTTGATTAAAGCTTTTTTTTTTTTGTTACATGCAAACGGTATTGTACTATTCACAGTAGGGTTTAGACACGTTTCCAACATTTTTAATTGCTTCACTTTTTACATAGGAGGACTATAAACTTGACATGTTATATGTGGATGTGCTGCTATATGTATAAAAATATAATTTTTATTATAATAATTTATGCCCAGTCAGGGATTTTTCATCCCCCACAAGTCCTCCAATAGCACTGAAACACAATAACATTCACTGAAAACAATCCACAGTTCATAAGTTAAATTGTTCATTTTTAAATTTATTTCTTCATGTTGGCAATACATCTAATTTGTACTTCCATCAGCACTGATTAGCTTTAATGTTAGTAGATTGTATATCATCTATTGATTCTCACCTGCCTCTTTAATTGTAACGTCCGCCAAAAGACTTGTTTTGGTCTTTTGAATATATTCATCAATGTGTTGGAATGTCTTTTTTAAGAAAAAAAAAAACACTTCTGTTGTCTGAAAATCTGAAAAATCTAACTCGAATTCTGCAAAGTGTCTTTCAATTAAAAAGACATACATTAAGTTATTTGATGTTCTGTATATTTATGCAATTTATGTATTTGTAGGTTTTGTTACCATTTCTAAAATAAAACCTGGCTGCCAGTCTCTGGTTTGTTTCATATGCATATTTTTGTATTATTATTTTAATCTTTAAGCAAATATTTGTAAAGGGGACCAGAATGGAACTGTTTCTTTTACTTGAAAAATAAAAGAGGAATAAAGAACAGTGTCATGGTCTAATAAAGTTGGTACTACAGTACATGGGGGAGAACAAATTTCAAAACATGACTGACAAAAATACTTGTGTGTGTGTGTATATATGTATGTGTATATATATATATATATATATATATATATATATATATATATATATATATATAAACAAATCAAAGTGCTGAATCTAAGTACTGTGTGAGCATCACATGGAAAAATTGAACTGATTTAGTTTAAACTATGGAAGATGCATTCGATTTTGATCTCCACAATGTACAAAAACCTCAGAAACCGCATTGGATTTTCATTGATACAAAGCAACTGCAACCTCGGCAATCATTTTTGAAATGCTTTTATTAGGCGACTAACATTTAACTATTCAGGTGCAATTGTAACCGCAGGCCAGCAGAGCACGCCAGTGTGCCTTTTCGAGAGTAGCTGAAGCTTGGTAATGTGGCTCTGGATTCATATTGCGCCGCAAGCAGGTAATTGAATTAAGACTAAGTATATAGCTAGCTACAGAATTCTCTTCATACTGTTTAATAAGACTCCTACCCAACCTTTTTTTAATCTGCCTCCTGCTCAAATTAAAAATGAATAAAATAACTTTTCAACTGAACGTTTGGTCTTGTGTTCCATCAGAAGCCAAAAGGAAGACTCCATTCTAATTTTAATTGACACGTTCTACATGACCCCTTTGACCGGCAAAACCAGTCTGTAGAAACATTGGACATGAGAGACAACTTAAGGAGGAAGAGTTAAAAAAAAAACCCAACAACTAACAAACATGGGACTTGTATTTGAGCCGTCGTTAAAGGATTGGGGGACGACAACTCACAACTTTGGGGGGGGACGCGTCCGCCGTGCTGCATGCGTGGGGTCAGCAGGCATTTGGTTCAAGGTTTTGTGTGTGCGTGTGTGTTTGTCAGTTTTGGAAGCACTGGAGTGGTTTGTTTGTCCTGTTTGTCAGCTATCCGTGACCTGCACAGATGCAACATGCTGATCTGAGTGCATCTTTGTGGGGGGGAGATGGAGGACAAACTGGAAACTATGGCCGTTGTGTTGATCTCAGTCAAAGCTCCACAAGTGTTGTCTCTGTGTGAATACATTGGCAATGGACATCACATCACAGCCTCCAAAGATGAAGTCCAGAAATGAATTCCTTTGCATATAGATGTATTTATTTACTTTGAGGGAGTTCAATGACTGTGCTGTTGTGCTTTTCATCATCGTTTGTGTATATTTCCTCCAAGACCTTCAACAGAAACCTTTTTTTTCTTCTTCTTCCTATCTCATCCTCTCGTCTCATAGTTTTTCCTCTTGTGTTTCTAATGATTCACCCCCTGGAAGCATGAATAGGTTAAGTCTTGAGCAGTGGAGAAGTGAAGAAATGGCAGCCAATCTTTTTTTATTTGTCTAAGAGGACTTTAACCCGCACGTCACTGAAAAGACAAACCAGGGAAGGGAAGGGTGTTGTTACTGCAACATGCAATCATCATTAGTTACACAGTAATGGCATTTGATTGTATTGAAATGGTTCTTTACTAATTGTGTTTGTAAAGTAGAATAGAATTCCATCACATATGGGAAATGAAGGCGGATGATATCACTGACACATTTTACAGGTTTAAGTAACGAAACCAGGTAGGTGTAAGCTATAGTTTATAGTTATGTTGTGTAATGATGAGCAATGTCTTCGTTGTTACGAGCACTATCTGATTAATATTCATGACAGGGGCGTGTCTCTACCTGAGCCCCAGCGCAGACTCCAGTGTGCGGCTGAGCGGGTCCGTCTCGTCGCCGGCAGGTCAGTCCGTCCGTGTCCGAGCTTCTCCGGGGCTGTGCAGGAGCCCGGCTACACGTCTGGACTATATCACCCCCTCTGACGGGAAGAATGAAAGGTAAGACTGTGGAGAAGACGGCCCTTTTATTTGCTGTACGCTTTGACGAGATGAATTTGATGAGGAGCTGCTGCGCGCCTGTGTGAGTAGGAGCTCCGAGGCTTAGCAAACCGCACCGTGTACCTGTGTGTGTGTGTGTGTGTGTGTGTGTGTGTGTGTGTGTGTCGAGACGTGCACATGCATATGGCTTTGTGTACACGGGCATGTGCAGTGTATATCAGCCACATTTACGAGAGCCGGGCAAAGTCTGTTTTTAAATGGCCCCGTTTGTTTTGAACGTGTACAGCACCGCGCCGCTCTTCCCGGAGACGGGGTTGTGTGTTAAGCGGGTTGTGCCAGGCTAGCATCCTTCTCGGTCTGCAGACACACAGGCAGTCATGTTTGAATGGTGCGATCTTTTGTGCTGTGGCGCAGAGTCCTTTCATTTGGTGCCAGGGTCGTTATGCCAGCTGTTGATTTACCCTTGCTTTGACCGGTGCCCGAGACCTGGGCTGCAATGACTGCACAGTTGGTACCCAAACCTCAGCTGAATTTCAAGTGTGACAAGATACTGTTCCTAATGTTGCCATAATAGCTTGATGACATGAATGCGTGCTGTGTTGCTTATTTACATCCATGCAGCGTCATGCACGGTTTCATTATTAATATAATAATATCAATAATCATCATTGTAGTGATGCATATGCTAAATTGGTTATTTAATTGGTTATTCCAATTAAGGAAATATTATTCGAAATTGTTGCTGCTGCTGGAATGGATAGCGGATGCTCATTACTTGTTATATCACAGTCTGTGCAAATCAGAGTGATAATTGCCCTACGTAGTAAAATATTTAAAATATGGATAACTACAAAAAACAGATCAAAGATCAGCTGAGGTTTGGGAATATTCATTATGCGAATTTAAAAATGCAAATATCAGATTGCTTCAAATACAGCAAACAAGAATTTAGCAAGTGCTTTAACATGTATTGATCTCATTCGATACTTTTACATTAGAAGAAGCTTCAAAATACAAACTTCTGACTTGTGGTGTAATAATATACTCGTTTGATATAGTAAGATCTTAACAGCAGCAACAAGAATAACACAACCAACCACCAAAGCAAATCATCACATAATTAAAATTGTTAATTCACTGTATTTGACCTTTTTCATTAGTATGGAGATTGTTGTATTTTTGCATGAATCGTGTTTGCGCACACAAACAAAATAAATGAAATAAGCAAGTTATTCTGTATTCTGGGATTAAGCTTCATATTGAAGTTGAAATTGAATGCTTTGCTCCTAAGCGTTTGGCAAGAAAAAAGCATGTGTGTCTAGGTGAACTAGGATGGACATGTGATTGGGGGAGTCCTGGTGTGAGATGGTCTTCAAGCTTAGATCAAATATGAACAGCTGGGAAGACAGATTACACTCACAGGTTTGGGAACTCAGTTGAAAATGAACTGCATCTGTCCTTGGAGCTATTCTGAGCAACGTGCATTTCTCTGTTCTGGGAAGACTCCAACAAAACCACACAGTGTATTGTGTCTGCATATCAAAGGTCTCCTGTTTGGACATGGCAAGCTACAGGGTCCATCCTGGGTAATCTACAGTTGAACCCATTGTTGGCTCAAGCTTTATGTGAAGAACTTGATGAACAATCAAACAAACAAAAAAATGACAACACTTTGCTAGTGGATTCTAAATATTCAGACGTTACTTTAAGACGCATCAAGAGTGGGCTTCAAATACTTGTTTGTATCTGGGCCTTGTTTTGTTGTTGAGCATGAAGTTCTTGTGGGATAACTTTCTCCTGCCTCTTCAGGATTTTCAGTTAAGTGAATAATTGAACACTGGAGCAGACGGTTGCAAAGTCCTGCACTGCACTTTTGCTTGTGGAGAACCTTTGAACCATATTTTGGCTACATTTGAAATTTATGCCAGTCTGATAACTGCAGCAGTTTTTTTTTACTTTTGACTTCTAGTTCCTGTTAAATCAATGAGCTACTATTTATGATATTAAAGGGGAACTAGCACAGGGCCTAAAATGATTGGTTTATTTGTTCTCGTGTGTTAGTTGGAGGGTATAATTAAAATCCATGATTTTTCTGTTCCAGTCTAACATCTGAGTAACTTTTATTAGTACAGCTCCGTGTTCACTGGGACACCGAGGCGGAATAGAAATTTAAAGAGGCCTTTAAACTGAAAGACATTAACATTTGAATCATTATTTGATTATTTGATTTACACCACTCCCAAACTGACTCCGATTGCACAGCAAATAACTCCATTGGATAGAGCCTCTAGTCATGACGCATGTGTTTTAGTCTTATTTATTTGTTTGCCATTATTAATACAATAAAGTTGCTACTTATCTCCAGTTATTCATACAATGTAATTATGAATGCTTGATAAATATGCCAAATCTACACACACTGTATTTTGTACTTGATATTAGTTTGCATTAACTATACAAACTATATTGTATATTGCTGCACATTGTATTTTGAGTTTAGTGTAATTTACCTTGGGTTATTATGTACATATTTCGAGAAGTGTATCAAAATTTCAGAGAAACCTAGCACCAAAAAACAAAACAACCACATTTTTCATTGCCTGGTCATTTTTACACAGATGTATTTTGTTTTTTGTTTTTGTTTCTAAAGTCTTTATCTGAACCTACACATACGAACTGAATACATTTCCGTTCTTAAATCACTAAATTGGTATCGGCTGCCCATTGTCCCGTGTTTCTAAAGGGATTGTTGACTGATCACTCGTCAATCATTGTCAATCATCTCCCACATCCCACCCACCCTGTTTCACATACAACTTGAACATCGGTTAAGATTTAAATTGGTAACGAATAACAGGAAGAACATGTTAATCTTATGTTAAATGCTTAATCTTATGTTTCTCTTACAAAATACATTTTGAGGACTTCGGAACTAACGTTATTTTTCAAACTTTTTGAAAGCTGAACCATTGAAGCCAAATTAAGCAAATTATTAGTTCAATTAAAGTTTTAATGAAGTACCTAAGACCTCTATTAGATCAGAAAGCAGCAGGACAGTCAGTTTCCAGGACTAGGGCTGAAAACCACTGATTTATTTGCTAAACTGACCCAATTCAGCATTGTTTCCAGGTTGAAAGCAGGTGCATCTATCAAAGAGAAATCTGTCAAAACCTCCAGGGCTGTGGCTTTATAATCTCAGCTCACCAGAGTTTGAAACTGAGTTGCACATCAGCATACATTTTGTGACAAGCAGACCTGAAACATGAACTACGTTGGGTTACATTTAAGGTTAGAAGGACCCCCCCATCTCGACAGTGCACTGAGACAAAACATTAGTGAAGAGGGCACTTACTCTATGCTTCAGTAGATTTTTTTTATTATATTAAATGTCAAGTGTAAAGTGCTCTTACATCTTGACATTACTGAGGACTGACGGAGTGGGAAATTAAGTCTTAGTTCCGCTTATCCTCCTCCCACTGTCAGACTAGATATGGCCACAATGGGGCTTTAGAGCTCAAATCCTCCGTAATGTTCTAGTAATTTCCCAAAGCTGGGAATAAGACTGTCACCGGGCCAAGTGACGCGGAACAAACTAAAACAAAAGAGACAGGTCTCCCTGTTGCAGAGAATAATGTGGAATCTAATCCTATCCATTTTTTCTAGGGCTTTTTGGTATTGATTGGTCAGTGAGGTAATTTAATTCGCAGGTGGCGTTAAGGCACAAGTACTTCACAGACTAGTCACAGTTTACAGTGTTTAAAAGTCTTTGAATTTTATGTAATTTTCCTTTGAGCACAGTTGAACTCTAAATGTCAGATATGTCCGGTCCGATTTCCATATTTAAGCCTCATAAAATGCTCCGACAGACTCATTTCATTGAACCACTGGCCTGTATCTTACACTTGCTCAGTATAGTACTATTACACTCTTCGGTCTTGTTGTGAATTTCCAGATTAAAGCCTGGTCTCTTATGTAACACAACAATGCCATCTCATTAACACACCTCTATTGGCCTTGCTCTCCATTATATAAAGCTGCCAGCGTCTCCCTTGTTCAGCGAGGTGCCAGTCACTTTCTTGAGTTAGCGCTCACTGTACACCCACGGACCCTCGCATCCTCTGTCCCCTGGGCTCCGACAGAAAGGCCATTAGTGAGATAATCTTAGTTTAGTGCAGTTTATTCTTATGCTAGGCAAACAGTGGATGAGGCCGGGGAACCTCCATTTCTGAACGTCGTCAAACACAAATGACAAATCCTCCCTCGATGCCAGCTCATTAGAAAGGGGTCTTTGGTCCAGACCAGTGGGCTGTGATAATCTACACCTGTCAGGAGTGTCCATTTCTGGGCACTTTGAAAGGATTCCTTTCAGTAGGGAACATGCCATCTTCTGTGAGCGTGAGGGAGTGTGCTAAAAGGGTCAAATACCCTCTTCGTCGCTCTTTTCATATGGAAAGCAGACCCTATACAACAAGAGAAATGAACTGGAAATGACTCTGCGATTCATCCCTGACTTCCACCATATAAATTGTCATTATACAGTACAGCTCTGTTCCACACTGCCTGTTATGGAAGATATTGTTCATTTACAGCTCGCTATTGAAGTCTCCTCCACTCCGGTTATAGTGATTACAGTTGATTTTTTATTTTTTTTACACTTCTACAGTGTGTATACTATTTTGTAATTTATTTTATAAATAATGTCACTGTGCAGCACCACGTAGCCTTTTATACTTCCATGTTGATAGACTTTGAGAGGTCAGTCTATTGTCTTCTGATGTATTAGAAGAGTAAAATGTACCATGTTCTTATGTGATATTTATTAGATATTGTGAGAGAGTTAATAATTAATATTGTTTATTTGGATGATGTCTTTACCCAATGCAACTCACAACACTAATGCATTGTAAAAGAACTGGGAGCTGTAAAGAAGTGTCAGAGTGTGCAGTGACTGTGCCATGCAATAAGTCGAATTGCAAAGCACCATGCAAGATCCAGCCCCCGCCAGTGATGGATGGGATCAAAACACGATATGCTTGAGCAGCAAGTATGTAGTCAGACCGTGAGTCCAACAAAAGGCACTTGTGATCTGATCTTCTGTAGTAGGCAGTGTCAGGCAGCGCTGTGCTGGTGATAACAGTTTGTGTTTCAAAGCAGAGAGGTGGATGGATAGGAGGGTCAGCAGATGCAGTCTGAGTGAGTGAGTTTGAGGACGTGCGTGAAGATCAGAGAGAGGCAGTGTTGATTGATGATCCGGGGAAGCTGGTATTCCTCAAATCCTTTAAATATTGTTTTAGTTTCTTTGATAGATAATAAAAGGATCCAGACTGAAATTCTGGTCCAACGTCATTAACCTGTATCGCATATGAAAAGGACAAGACTCCAGTTATCATTGTATAATGCAATGTGTGACTGTACTGCTTGGATGAATGTGTGCCCATAGAGTGAGTCAGTAACTGTCCTGTATAGTTCTGTGTTTCAGAGGAAATCCCTGTGAGCAGAATAGCTCAGGAGCAGGAGGGCAGTTTAGGGAAGGAAGTGATGTGGTCAGTGGCTTGTGTCTGGTTGTGAGCGTGTTGCTCAGTGATGTGGCAGCGGTGAGCACATGTTAAGGACTCCATATGTCATGCAAGAAATTGACCACACAGGCAAGGCACGTGTCCGTTTTGTTCCACATGTCTCAGGGTGAATGTGCTTCCCCCAGCTTATTCCTCCTTGTATATGACAAGGACTGATCAGTATTCCTCCTCTTTTTTTATCTTCATTATTAAATTATTTTTTTGAGGATGATTTCCAGAAAGTACTGCTTTAGTCTTGAGCTCCCTCACAAAGTGTTTTTTTGTTTTTTTTTCTCAGCCGAGGAAAAAGCTTGAAAGCTGATCCCGATTAAAATTACTATCTATCTTCTCCTTTCTCCCTGTGCACCCTAATCTGCTGCAGTTTATTAAAGTGAGAATCTCGATATGATCCTTCTTCACACTATGCACTGCTGAATTTTCCAGAAGTGGGGCACCTCATTCAGACTTATTCTGCTGCTTGACAGATCTTTTCAGCAGCAGTAATGTAATACTCGTCTCGTTCCGTTTCCCTCCACACTCGGCCTCCAATGCTTTGGAAAAAATTGATTAAAAAATGTGTATTTTACTGACAAACCCTGGGAAGTTGCAGCTTTTCTTAGCTGAAATACTGATACACTTGCAAATTCCAATTAGGACCCATCAGAGCCAGTTAGGACAGTATTTGGAAACATTTGATGAGGTTTAGCATTGTAGGACGGGTACCTGGCTCACAGCTGACCTTCCCTGAAAAGCACCTTCAATTTTACCCGCAGATGAGCTGTGGATATCGAAAAAAGGCCTCTGCGCTTTCTCTCCTGGCTGATCTGCAGGCTTCGTAAAGAGGCGCATGAAATGTGAGATTAATCACTCTGACACCAAGCTGAAAGATTTAAATTAATTTGGGAAAAGCCAGCATGTGGGAGGAAAGAGTTGAGGGAAATGCAGAGAGGAGTAGGAGTAGGAGTAGGAGTAGGGATGGAGGGTCTAACAGAGGTTTGCATTCCCTGTTGTCTGAGTTGTCTGTGATTTCTCCTCACTTCCTCCTATTGGTCAAAGGGCCAAAGGGCTTTCCTAATCTTCAGAACAGTGACGTGCTCAATATTATGGCTTTCTCAGTCATGCGCATGTGCTTGTGTGTGTGCCGGTGTGTATTGATTGCACCAACTCAGTTTTGTGTCTCCATGCGTTCAATTAAAAGCATCTCTTTATGTGTGGTCTTCTAGGACAAACATGCTGTGTACTCTCTGATCTAGGTGCGCTGTGGGCTTTTAAAAATATTATCTCCTGAATTAGACCAAGATATACTTTCCTCCAAGGAATATGACTATCCATGGTGGTTCTGTTTCCCCTGCTTTCAAAACATCACTAAGAAGTTGTAGTCATCAGCACTCTGTTAGAGAGATCACCATAAAGTACAGTCTTGCTTTAAATAAGTTTCCTCTAAACGCTAGAATTTTGTGTTTTTTTTTAAGGGGAGGCTGTGTCTAACAGAGTGTAGCAGCTAAATGGGAATGACTTATTATTGAATGGAATATTGTTAATGAAAACCATCAAACAGAAAATGTTGCTTCTAATTAATCAGGATAGTTTAGCTCAATTAATTTTTAAATGAATGATCAGAAGTAAAATAATTTATGTCCGAAACTAAAGGTATAAACGTTGTAATTTCTGGATTAACCTGCATGCGGACCACCCGGAGGACCATTGTGGACCACTGGTGGTCCGGGGATCACACTTTGAGAACAACAGATTTAGCAATATGTATATATAACCTATAACTTTCGTATGTCGCTTGTCTTCGAGTCCGATCACGGCGAGGGAGTGAGTTTCGGGAGGTGGCTGTGAGAGATCGCTGTGGGTCCACAGTGCAGCTGCGATGCCCAAGCTGTTGTTATGGTGACAGGATTACAAAAAAAGGAAAAGAGATTGTAGCAGTGCGGTTCCCCCGGTGCTCTGGCTCTTTAATGATTTCTGAGACGATCATTTTGTGAGCAGCTTTTTCCACTGATGCCGGTCTGCATACAGACAAGAGGTTGCAGCTGAAGCACAGGGAAGGCCAGGGGGTCGAGTGGCTGGGCCCTGCGACGCTGCCCTGCGTGTGTGTCTGTGTGTGAGACTTGGGTGTGGGTGTTCATTTCCCCTGCCAAGAGAGGAGGGTAGGCGATTTAGACCCGGCTCGCCTCTCTAATCTGCAACGAAGTGAGGAGGATGTTCGAGAGTGTGCATCGGACTTCACAGGCACTCGCACTTGCGGACACTTCAACAGGCTGTGTGCTGCCTGCGTGCATCTCGCTGGGTTTCAAGGAGCTCGTTAACTGGCATCCGCGAGTGATGTGCATCTGCGTCCTCCCTGTTCCCATCTCGTCTGGGAAGCCACAGGAATCATAACACCGAACACAAAGTCCAGATATCGGGTGCCATAAATCAGAGCTGTCACCAGTTTCCCAGCTCGCTCCTGCCCCTGCTTTTCCATGCACAGAGGCTATTGATTGAGGCTATCAGCGACTCACCGTTAGAGGTAGGTCTGTGTCTGTCCTGTTTCTCTCCAGGACAGGAAGACTGAACGTTTATTAGAACTTTTTATTTTTAGTCTAAACGTAATGATGAAGCTAAGATTTCTCAGAATTACATGTCCCCTTCATATATTGTTGCTTTTTAGAGTGACCTTCTGTGGTGCTTGAAAATTTGGGGGATTGTGGAGGAATATCAGGTTGACAAGGTTAATGTTCTTTTGTTTTTGGATAAAAAAAAATTCATGCATAGCATGCCTTTTCTCTGCACATAAAAAAAAATCTTCTCACTCTGTATTTATTGATCAAGAGGAAATGACAGCATTAGGAAATGGGGACTTTAAACCAAGGAACTGGTCAAGGAATTGTTTGTAACAATTACTGTTAGAAATATACACATCCAACCACTTCAACTCCAGCATAAAAGTGCAGCGTTTCTATATATAGTGAGATGCGGTTTCAAAGTGACTCACATGGCTTTGTGTTGGTTCACTTCCTGCCTATTTCCTTGTCAGGTGTGTTTTTTTTAGTACTCAGCTGTATTTTGAAGGTCTTTGCCACCTGTGCATATAAAGTGACCTTGGGTGCTGCAGATATAGATGGCATTTGCATTTTTCCCAGGCTGGTAGGGTGTTGGAAGTCCGGTTTTTCACAGGCTTTGAAACTGGCCTCGGAAATGTCGCCCGTCCCTCCCACTGCTTCTCCACAATGATCGTTTCTTTCTCGAAGCAACCATCGCCCCGAAGGCAGGCAGATTAAACCGCAAATTGGTTAGTGCCGTGTTCCTGGGTCCAACACCCACGACTGGGCTCTGATCCCTGGCAGCAGTGCAGGCAGGCAGGCAGGCAGGCAGGCAGGCAGGCAGGCACACAACCTGCATTGCCAGAAAAGCGAAGCGCTCAATTACCCCTTCAGCTGCTGCCACTGCTGCTATACACAGAGCACAGGCAATTAGGAAGAAGCCATGCACCTTGATTTTTCCATATGAACAAATTCGCATAGACTTTCAGTATTAACCTTCATCATTCACCAATTTTGCTTTATTATGACTGACTCGTTCCTTGGTCGTTCTTTACCTCAGATCCCCTTTCTCTCTCGCCTGCTAGAGGTTGTATCCCAAAACTTTCAAATATATTGTATATGTCAGCTGAACATTAAAGTGAGAACACCAAACTAGCCTACACTGCAGTGTTTGTGGCTGCTCCCTTATATGCTGGATATTGTGTCTCAGATCTATTAACGTTCTTTAAAGAGCGTTCCACCATTTTCATACTACCAATAATGGGGCAGTCATTGAAATTGAAAGTAAGTAGGGTTGGCATTATTAAGGGGTCGGGAATAGCGGCACAGCTGCTCAACTGTTTCTTTAACAGGAGTTTAGTTTTACAGCCGCTGACCGTGAAAGCTTACTGAGCTAAAGCAGGTGACCCGTGTGTTTGGGCATCGGCTGGGCCCACAGGCTGCTCTTCTACCTGCTCTAGCGGTGATCGCCCTAACTGGTTGTGTGTGTGTCTTTTCTCTTGGTCCGCCTTTCAGATGGAGCCCGCAGGGAGGAGATGAGTCGGTCCCTGGCAGAGCCCTGAGCGGAGCAGTGCCCGGCCTTGCGCGAGTGTGTGCGTGTGTGTCAAGTGCTGTGCACAGTGAGGAGGAAGCAGGTCGCCCACTGACTCCACCGCCACCGCCAACACCACCACCACCACCACCACCACCACCACCACCACCACCTCCACCTCCTCAGCCAGTTGGAAAAATGGGTGCTTGTGTTGTGCTACTGCTGCAGCTTTACTCCTGTGTGGCTATACTGCAGGGATACCCCTTCAGACCAGCCCTGGACCTGGATGTCACCCCCAGGATCACAGTGCTCTACAATGGTAAGACCTCCATGTTGATTTCCTTTGCATGGACTGTGACTTTATGCTTAATCTCTAAACTACAGGATATTCGACTGCTCAGTGGGCATCCCTCCCAGTGGTCTCCAACCTATGAACCCTGTAAGGTTGGGGCTCTCTGGGTCAGGGCTGGAGACCCTAACTCTTGAACTACCCTACCCTCCCCAAGATATGTTGGCAGTGACCTCTCATAACCCAGGGCCACATTCGAGATAGCATTGGGCGCCATTTTCGAAGGAGTTGTTTACAGTGCCGGGGATGCTGTTTTCACCGTAGTCAGTCCTGTTTGTAGGATATATAATAAACCCACAATGAGAAGGTATTGTATCTGATTATAAATAAATAAATAACACAATAGAGGCTGAGATGATTAAATCAGAAAATATAAATAATGACTGCATTTTTGTTGGTGATGTTAAAGAGTTGTTTTCTGCGTGAGCTGTGCCAGATTCTGTACAATGGCACCGCTGTGCAGGTGAGTGCCAGGAGCCGTGAGAGTAGGTAGGAGGTATTACAAGTACAGAAGGCATCTAGTATACAGGACACACCCAGCCAATCCCACAGGCGTCAGAGGGGCACCTTAGATAGGGGAACGAGAACCTTCGAACAGTTTATAAACTGCAGGCCCGAGTCCTGCTGTACTTCGCATCAGATATAGTTTTTGGGTGTTTTTAGATGTGTTTTAAAGGAACTAGGGCTGATAAACCCACAAGATTATTTCAGCAGTGCTTTATCACGCTCTTCTAGGCCAAGTGTAAGAAAGCTCCTGCACTCTCTAGTTTCTCCTAGCAACTCAGATTTAAAAAAGCCCCCAGCCTCCCACAGCCCAGTCTATCTGCCGGGCCTCCGCTTCCCTCGCACATAGCAGAGGTGCGACTCGCGGCGCTGAGGAGAACAGAGGCTGTGCACATCGGCGGGGGGAGCAGTTTGATCTTCTTACCTGTCCCTGTTGCATTTGAAGCAAGCCTACACACAGCGGCATGAAGAAGCAGAGATGAAGGCAGTATAAGAATGATTGTAACTGAGACAAGTATAATGGGAACATAAGGGTACAAGAGGAAGGAGATCGTTCATGTTTCATGTTGATTTAGTGATCTTGCCCAGCTGTTTTGTATAAGGTCCCAGGGAATAATTTCCTCTTGTGCCCTCCATTCACTGTTCATCCTTTAATACTCTGAGTTTGCAGCATTTGAATCTTAATTATGTGTATTATGTGGAAGTACTGCCAAATAGTGCAGTAGATTGGTACTGGACACACTATACCCAGAAGTTAGAGGGAAATGGTAACTGACTGTACCCTGGCATCTGGTATCCGGTGTGTGCCTGATTAGGCTCCGACCCACCGTGACCTTGTGCCGAATGATGCACTTCTTGAAAATTGATAGATGGATGAAAGAAAATTGTACAGACTTTTTCAACTGGAAGAATTAAAACACTACAAATTTGAGTAATTTTGATGTCAAAAGAAAACTGGAATGTGACAGTAACACGATTTTGTTAAAGTTGTTTGGGTGGTTTTCTTATTGTAAGGCAGTGAAGTAATTCCAAATAACTGACTTACTGTTTCCATAACATCTATAATTAGATACTATATGCAAATATGGTAGTTCAGTGCAATCAAACTTATTTGTTTTTCGATTCCTGGAGCTCTGCACCTCTCTATTACCTCATACTGGTAAACTACTTCTGTTTTCACAAAATGGAGCTAAAACAACAAATACAGGTCATCTGTTCTTGGAAAGGAGCTCCACAGCACATAGAACACAAGTCACAAATCTGTTCAGCACACAGGGGTAGGGACCCATCAAGTCAAGGTCCTGAAAAAAACAGAAAAGTCTGTTTATACTTCCTATGAACCCAAAATGAAAATCAATAAATTGCATGCATTGTTGTTTTTGCTTTTTGAGAAATTATTATTATTTTAAATATGAATAAGGAGCAGTCAAAGCACTAACTCACTTCACACAAAGCTTTCTCTGTTTTAAACATTTCTTTTTATTATAAAATAAAATGTATGTCTGCTGTGCTTGCATATAGAAACAGGACCTCCATTTGAGGATGTGTTGAATTATTTTGAGTTGTACAGCCATGGCCCAGTAGTAAAGTGGCTGCAGTTGCTTTGTATTCTTCTACACAATGATACAATACATTTGAATGTCAGTAGGTTTTCAAAAAATGTGTTAAGATACAATCGTTTTAGTAGTTTGTAGTCCATCTGCATGCTTTAAAATGTGAAAATGTGTATGTAAATAAAAAAATACATAAAACCAATGAGACTGAGGATACTGAAAACATAGTTTATTTAAGAGCATTGTTAAAAATACATTAACAATGACATTTAGCAGTAGATACCTGTAGTAGCAATGTAGTGGTGTGAGGACAATCACCAGCTCCTCCTCCTCAAGACTGAGACTCGTAAGAGAATCTTTTCTGCCAATATTGTTTTTTTTTGTATGTCAGTCATAAAAAATAAAATATCAATAAATCGATGCGACCGGCATCTTATTTAATTCTCTGTTGCAACTGGCTTCACAAATTTCAGGTGCAGGGGGTTCGGACACCCAGGTAGCCTAGGTTGCTTGACATTAACTAAAACAATTATTTGGATAGACTGTATGGATTGTGTGTCATTGCTTACTCTTCATGTTGCCTTAAAATGGTTGCTCAAGTCTACCGATTAAAAACTAAAGAAAGGCCCAAAACAACACTTCTGCTGTACTGATACTGTTCAGACTGGGACACATATACTTTCTCCTCCATTTCAAAGAAGGAATTTGTCACCTTTCCATTCTCCACTTTGGTATTTCTCATCCTTCAATGAGTTTTGCTGTCTTTTTTGTTCTGTCTTTTCTAGCTGTTAAACGAGCAAACAGATGACAACAGGTCCTTATTTAAACAATTAGACACCAGAGCCCATCCCTGCGTACACATATGTAACAGCATTCACACACACGCGCACACACGTGCACACATGAATCCGGCCAGCTCACCACAGCCGTCAGGAATCCTTTATTAAATAAATGTGACAGTGGTTCCCTCATCTAGTCTCCCCCCCGAGGGCCGAATTACTCACACTGCTTACAGACACAACTTTAGATGCATAGTGTTTCCATATCTTTATTATTATTATTGTTGTTATTATTTAAGAGAGCTGCCGGCATCGAGCATGTCTTTTCCCTCGAGCCTCTCTTGCATTTGGCCAAGGCAGAGAAGCTCAGAGAACAGCCTCACAGCCTCACTGGACCCTCGGTGACATTAAGCACTGATGCAGGTCTGCGCGGATGCACACTGTGGGCTTACAGATCCCAGCTGGGCCCGGTCAAGCAGTTGGCTGTCCAACGGCTCCAAAGAACGCCTGCAAGGTGTCTGTGAGCTGCAACTCTGTGCAGCTGCCCCTGCTACCCTATAGACTGGTGTAAACCCTGACAATCCACCCCCCCAATCCCAGGTTATACCTATTTAATGGACTCTACAATGGGGCATATTCTGAAGTCCGCTAATACCAGTCCAATCAAGGAATCAAACACAGCAGGATTGTGTTCTTATTGTGGTAGTAACTCAATACTCCAAAAGTAGAAGTCTTTAGTGGAGCTGTGGTTATAGTGACTCTAAATCTAAGGAATGTAATGGGAATTTACACGATGTGGGTCCCGAGGAATTCAATCGAGTTTGAAGAGAAGTGGAAGAGATTAAAACTCCGCAAGCTCTCTCTGCTCCACAGCAACTCCATCCACACTCCCTCCCTCCTCCTCCTGTCCCCATTCTATGTTGTTTTTCTCTTTTTCTCCCCCCGCACTGTTTTTCTACCACTCTTTCATGCAGGTTCTTTCTGTTCCTCCCTCCCTCCCTCCCCCTATTTTCAGTTCATCCCTCCTCTCAACCATTTTGTTGATGCCCACACTTTTTTATTCCTCCACCTGCATTACCTTCTCGCTATATTTTATGTTTGGCTACTTCTGGCAGCAAGTTTTAAAAAGAGTGTCCAGAGCAATGGCGTAACGTGCCAGTGCTCTTCCACGGCATTTGGACTGTGGTTACTGTGTCTTATTTAACACGTTGGAGGCTATTAGCTGCACAATTGCCGAGTGGTAAAAATAATAGGGGTGTCCTCCTCCTCCTCCCACAGATACTTTCATTCATTCAGCCATTGCATTCATCTCGACAGAGCTCTCTGCACACGGTTGAACAATCTCACCTCGCATACTTCTGTAATTCACGTTATGAAACGGTGTGATGTGTCCGTTTCCGATTCTCATTCGTCTTTTGTCTATCCTGACTGAGCCTTTACTCTCTGTGTAAAGGCTGAACTCGGCACTTTAGGTCCAAATTCACGATTGGCGAGAACGAGATCCAAGATGTCACACCTTCCCCTTTGTGGTGTTGCCTATAGTATTTTTGAAAGCTGGTCTGTAGCCCTTGACCTACATAGCTGTGGTCTCGGGCCAGCTGTGTGCGTTGACGGAATGCCGTCTGTGCTAAATCCACTCTGATGTCTTCAGATAAGACGGGGTGGGGGGTGGGGGGAGGGCTGGTGTTTCCATCCGGACACAATGCACTGGCTGTCTGGAAGAAATTCACAGACACACCTTGGTTTATCCCTTAACATTGCATGAACACATGCAGTTCAAAAGTTCAACTATTAAAGTGCACAGAGAAGTGCAGCTATCCAGTTGGCTAACATCTATTTCAATTTTGCCACTGTGACAATAATGAGTGTACCTGTGGTGACTTTGTTAAGCATTGTTACAGATGTTGAACTTTGTTTGAATGCAGAATTTAGCTGAATTGAAATGTATTTATAATGTATTTATATGCATAAATAAACCACTGTGTAGGCAGATGAAGTTAGAAGTTATGGAAGTGGATATTGCTTGAAATACTGGTGGGCCCAAAACATACTTAAAAGTTTGTGGTTTCCTTCATATTTTGCAGATGTAATGAAATAGGTGTGATTTTTTTTTTTCACTCCGATCTACTCCGCATTTGAGGTTAAGCTCATAAAACAAAGGATCTGTTCCCATTGTGTCTGGATTTTACAGCCCAGTTGCCTACCAGACTTGAAATAATAGCGTGCTGAAATATTTATGTCTAATGTGAACGCATGGTAGATATAAGATGTATGTAGGTCTTTTGAGAATTGCCTCTCTAACACGTCTCTGGGCGGATCCATTTTGGCACACATGATAGGCAGAACAGAGTGCATACTACTTCAAGAGCCATCTGTAGTGCCGGTAACAGCCGTACCTGTGTTAGAAACCTTAAAAAGATCAAATTCAAGACGTGTGTTTTCGCTCTGTTGCATTAAGCAGACACCTTTCATCGACCGCATTTATTCCCATTCCTTATTTTTCATTATGCAGTTTATTTGATCACATACAAGTGGTACTTTGAGGTGTTATTTTCTTAAAAGTCACAGATGTTTTCAGACCAGAATGAAATTGTATCTACCTGATTATTAATCTCACTGGGGAGAAATATATATCTTCACTGTGCCTTTGATGTGCCGGTGAGGGGTGCCAAATTCCTTTACGCCAAAAATAGGGCATTTTGTCATCACTTTACTGAACAGCTTTGAATGTATTTCCGTGAATGATGTTTCTGTCAGCAATTTAAGCCAGGCACAGACAGCTAAATAGAAAGAGGGAAAAGAGGATGTAATTTAGTACAGAACTGATGCAGCTCACAACCATTACTGGTCACAATGACTTAGAGAAACAAAATGAAAAGCACATAGAGACACACAGTGTTTTTTTTAGTGCCCACAACCTCCACCAAACTCCGTATGCAAGCTGTATGCATGTAGCATTATTCTACCATGCACTGTGCATTGTATATTTCTAGATCAATGTTGGATGTTGCACTGCACGACAATGATTGAAGCTATTATTATAATTTTTATTTTTTTATTTGAGTTGTCCAGGATAACTCAAACTCAACAAAGGGTTTCAAAAAGTTGCATAGTGTGAAGGTTACAGTGCTAAAAGAATTCAATAAACAGATTAGTAGCAAAATACAATAGAATACAAGACACAGTAATATAGCAAATAAGGTGGTGCATTTGAATAGCAAGGGTGGAGAAGTGAAAATGAAACCAGGCTTCCTCATGATGAGGAACTGGAGATCACACAGTGACAGTGCACATACTTGTGGAAAAGGTTAATGAAGGGATGAATTGAGCCATATACTGGTGTGTAGGATTGTTTGAAAAATTAATATTGACAGTAAAGATTTATAGCCTTGAAATTAAGTTTCCTGGCTTAAAAACACACACAAATCGGCTGGACAAAGACATCCTTAGGCCATGACGTACTTTAAACGTAGGGATATTATTGGAGACCACAACTTCAATTTCCAATGCAGTTTTCTTAGGCATCTGAAGGATTATCACCCGATATGCTTGAATCAGAGCATGTAGTGTAACCAAGATTGAAACCATTGGTGCTTATGATCTGACCAACTGTGGGGGGTGTGTCAACTGAAACAGTGTTGGTGAGTTTATAGGTTGTAGCAGTCTATATGCAACGGAACTCGCAGTGTATGTTACAGTGATGTCATCAACTCGGTACAGTGTTCAAACCCCCCTGTGTCTTGGGACTGATCCTCGGGTGTTGTGGATTTGTTGCTGTGCTTGGAGAGCTGTGATTGTGCAGTCCTGGTGTATCTGGTTCCATAAGCAGGGCAGCTGCTGTCTATCATTACTTATTTGTTCTTTAAATATTGTTGTGACACAGCTTCTATTTAGATCAGTCTATGGCCCGACACTTCAGTACTTTCTTATGGTTTTATTATTGCATTACATACAACAGACGATTCTTTTTTCTGGGTAGGATTCCCACTTTTGTTTAATTAAATGCCGCCTTTCAAATTTAAGTGTTATAGTTTGATTAAAACTGAAACTGCAGCATCTTAAATAACTGCTGACTGATTACATTAGCTAATATTTGGGTTTAGCGGTTGCGTGAGTCACTGCAGCCGGGGGGACGGGTCATAAACGCGGTATGAGTCAACTTCCAAATCACAAGCCTGTGGTAATTTCGGTGCATCGATGACCTGGTGGGCAGATGGAGTCACAGTCTCCCAGTGGATAAACACCACAAATTGTGTCATTACAAGTCAAATAATCTCAGCGCATGTTATGGACAAATGTCGCTGCTGTAAGAGTAGCAAGCAGGGACCCTCGACTATCCTGAGTTTAATTGTCTGTGGTGCTGAGGATCTCAGTCAGCTTGAAACAATCTTACGCATTATATTCCCCTGTGATTCTGCTGTGATTTGAATTAAAGAGACATCCACAAAGAACTGGATAGCTGGGGGCTGCCGAGTGGCTTTGCCTCCCAGAAACCCCTGTTCTGATTGCAGTTTGAGCCCTATTGTCCAGACAGAGCTGGTTCCAATAGCCCGCAGTGACCAGGGTTCCCTAAGACCAGTGTGCTTTTATCAGAGCTCTGCCAGGGTCGGCTGGTCTGACAGCACACAATTCAGAGTTTGCACGTAACCAGCTCTCCCATGTTCGTACAAATTGATTAACAATTAACAGTTTTTACTACATGCTGGTCAAGCACAAAGTTAAGATGGACCAGTAGTCAGGCCTGAGTCTATTTCCTGAAAATAATGAATAAACGAAACCCTTCAGAATGTATTTTATCAATCGGGTGAATGACCACGAGAACACATTCAACTAGAAGCTATAACTGGATTTTTTTTCACAATGAGAGAGATACATCTGAATTCAACACAGGATACACTGCTGTGTAGATAGAGCATGCAAGATGTCTATTCAGGTTTATTCTCCCTGGGGAATTTTGAACGCAGACACTAGAAACTTGTCAGAATGACCTTCTCTACCCATTGTCTTTGCTTGACAATCAATTCACAGCAGAGCACGTTGCATCAATTTGTCTGGATTGACGGTTTTATTTATATGTAAGAACAGAGCTCAATATGCAGGTGCAGAACCTAATACAGTATCCTCTGTTTCCCCAGTCATAAATCAACACATTATATGAATGTCAAAATAAGGTACAGTAAATATCATACATATATCACAATTATTATATAATATGTATTATATTAGTTTCACATGTACATGTACATGAATTGCTAGCTATGTTTATTAAGATTCTATGTAATGTGTTACACAGCTGTATTATGAATTCAGACTGTCTGTTTATTTGAGATTAGTGGACCTACACTCTGTAAGGGTTTCCGTGATCAGAAAAACGCTTTTGTTTGTCTGTCTTCATGGCCTGTATTAATTAATCATTTCCCAGCAATTCAGTATTAGCTTTTTTCTTTTCTTTTCTTTTTTCCCCTGAAGGATATCAGCATCCACCTAAGCTTTCAAATGAACGAGCATGGACTTAACCTTGACACACCTATAAAATAAACCCTACACTTTAATTTGTACTTAATTTATTGGGGGGTACAATGGTGTGGGTGAAATGGAGTGGGTGTTAAAGCCTTTATTATATATTGGCTTGTGACTGTGCTGGAAGAAGATAAAACACAAGTAGATGCAACCACACACAAGGACTGACTGAGTACTTGTGCAGTTCACAGAGAGAACCCGATGTCCAGGAGAGACTGGAGCCTCAATCGCCACACCAGTGTTAGTGCAGCTCAGCGCCGATGGCGGTGCAAATGAAATGCTGCTCTCCCGGGGATCAGCCCGCGGCCAGTCTGCCAGCCCCAGGGGCTCAAAACACAGCTTGAGGGATGAAATGTAACAGGAGTGGGGACAGGAGGCTGACATACAGTCTTTTTAATTATCCCTGGCAGCCGTCTCCCCTTTGGCAGGTGCAGAAGGATGTGTGAATAAGTTTTAGGGTAGGTGCGGTCCTGTATGAGCAGGTTTTATATGTCCAAGAGTGTTCCTACAACTTGGTCACCTAATTCTGTTAATTGTAAAACCAGGATTAGACTTTAAGAAATCAATAGTTAAGTGCCATTAAGCGCTGTTAAACCAATCTACTCTCGATTTATGGTGCTGCCGACCCAGCAAAAAAAAAACAATAATATTTTGGAAACATTGAAACTAATTGGCCACAGAGAAAGATGACATGGCAGCAACACGTATTAAAACATTATAAAAATACCTTATCAAATGACATTTGTAGAACTATATTCCAGAGAAAGGATGTTCACAAATAACACAATACAGAGAAGGATAAATTTGGTTCAGTAAACTTTAGAAGGATTTAACAAAACATAGGCTATTCTATATAGGGATCCAAAATAATAGAACTGCGTTGGATATGTATTGAAATCCAAAGCTGGACCAATGAAATGTGCATTTCAGGGTTAATGAGCAACTATCAGAAGATTAATGACACAGCCATGGTAATCCGTTGTAACGTTTTCTAATTTCATATTTGTGAAAACTGAATCACCATACTAAACCATACTACAATCACACACAACATTGCCAGAAAAGATTGTGTTAGAGTATTTGTTTTGGGGGGGAAGCACCATACAATTATTATGAAAGCTGAGCTGTAATTTTTGAAAAATCTGCTAACATTTCATTCAGAATATTATTTGAGTTTTTTTATTTTGTCCAATTCAACTTCAAGGAAGCCCATTAACTGGGTGAATTTCATTAGCTTGTACCAATTGAAGTGCATGGAAGATTTTGTTAATTGCCCTTCATCCCCAATTATATTTTAAATGCTAGGCTTGTACACAGTTCCCAAGTTAGTTAGTTATTAATGTGTTTAGCATTTGACATGTCTTATTAGTTTGACAAGTGTGTCTTCAAAGAATAAAACACCAGCGTTGTTAGTCAGCTTCCATCCTCTGTACACACTCGAGAATAGAGCAATAACTGGTCATGTCACAGCACTATTTGCTTGCAAAATATTTGAACTTGTCTTGACTGTCTGCTATAAATACTTTAATTAAAAGGAAGGCAATTCAACTTTGACAAATAGAGCCTTACAGAAAAAAACAGGCTTCCTCTTCAACTATGTACGCAATTCGCCTGATGATGTCTCGACATTCACATGCTCATGCATTTTCAAACATAAATTATGAGTCTGAGGCAATCGCTTTGAAGATATAAACTTGCATTCTTGTCTTCTGGAAGGGCTGTGGCCCCAGGCTGCTGTCTGTCAACGTCATTAGCAGCAGCTGGGAAAAGAGATGTTTCTCTGGACCATGATGCAGTGCAGGGCTGTACTGGAGCTGTCCTTTTTCCGGCAGCTTGAAAACTCTTCTGACGAACAGCAGATTGGAGCATTGGTGGTGCCTGAAGTTGGCTGCTGGGGGGGCAAGAAGGAACTAATGAAACTTATGATGGTGCACCACAAAATAATTGTTTATCCATGTTTGGAGTTAATTTGACTGGCAGCACAGTGAATTTCACAACCGAATGTCTTCTCAAGTGATTCATGTATAAGAAACCTGTGAAAATCCATGTGCACCATGACAATTTTTGCACATTGTCTCCATGGCAGGTGAGTGGAGAGGCATAGTGAGCTTGTTGGGGGAGCAAATGCCCCCCCTGATCCCCTCCCACTGGGCTCGAGGGATCCTCAGTATGACCAAGATCATGACCAAGATGGCACAAGGGCTATCAGAACTCATTCATGTCCCAGAACCTAAGCCACTGTAAAGATAAACCCAAGCAGACCTTGAAAAATATAAGCCCATTGAACTGTGCTAAATTGCTTGTCAAGTTATTCCAAGCAACCAATCTCTGTGTAACACAAGGGTTTCAGAATCTGCTTTGGTTGGGTTTTCTTTTTTCTGCATGGCGATTCAAGTTTGAAACGATAGATACACTTATTCTTCTCAATCCAGTCCTCCCTTCGTTGCTGGCTGCTTACTCTCTGAGGATTGCATTGTGACAGTGCAGCAGATAAGCCTGGGAGGTTGCCATTGCAACGGTCTTTTGCATCACCTCTGCATGCCATTGTTAAACTGCACCCTGCTGCCAGCGTGCTCCTTTGGGTAATCATGTTATATTGAATCTGCACATGTTTCCACACGATCTTGGCTTCGTATTGTTATCTTATGTACAATGCTGCATTTTTGTGCTTCTGCTGGAGTCTGTGAACAAAGCAGTATATCTATATCATATCCTGAGACAGATAGATCTATCTCAATTTGTGTGTTATTTTGTTAGTAGAAAAGGGGATAAATCTAAATATATATATTTTTTTTGTATATATATATACACTCACCTAAAGGATTATTAGGAACACCATACTAATACTGTGTTTGACCCCCTTTCGCCTTCAGAACTGCCTTAATTCTACGTGGCATTGATTCAACAAGGTGCTGAAAGCATTCTTTAGAAATGTTGGCCCATATTGATAGGATAGCATCTTGCAGTTGATGGAGATTTGTGGGATGCACATCCAGGGCACGAAGCTCCCGTTCCACCACATCCCAAAGATGCTCTATTGGGTTGAGATCTGGTGACTGTGGGGGCCAGTTTAGTACAGTGAACTCATTGTCATGTTCAAGAAACCAATTTGAAATGATTGGACCTTTGTGACATGGTGCATTATCCTGCTGGAAGTAGCCATCAGAGGATGGGTACATGGTGGTCATAAAGGGATGGACATGGTCAGAAACAATGCTCAGGTAGGCCGTGGCATTTAAACGATGCCCAATTGGCACTAAGGGGCCTAAAGTGTGCCAAGAAAACATCCCCCACACCATTACACCACCACCACCAGCCTGCACAGTGGTAACAAGGCATGATGGATCCATGTTCTCATTCTGTTTACGCCAAATTCTGACTCTACCATCTGAATGTCTCAACAGAAATCGAGACTCATCAGAGCAGGCAACATTTTTCCAGTCTTCAACTGTCCAATTTTGGTGAGCTTGTGCAAATTGTAGCCTCTTTTTCCTATTTGTAGTGGAGATGAGTGGTACCCAGTGGGGTCTTCTGCTGTTGTAGCCCATCCGCCTCAAGGTTGTACGTGTTGTGGCTTCACAAATGCTTTGCTGCATACCTCGGTTGTAACAAGTGGTTATTTCAGTCAAAGTTGCTCTTCTATCAGCTTGAATCAGTCGGCCCATTCTCCTCTGACCTCTAGCATCAACAAGGCATTTTCGCCCACAGGACTGCCGCATACTGGATGTTTTTCCCTTTTCACACCATTCTTTGTAAACCCTAGAAATGGTTGTGCGTGAAAATCCCAGTAACTGAGCAGATTGTGAAATACTCAGACCGGCCCGTCTGGCACCAAGAACCATGCCACGCTCAAAATTGCTTAAATCACCTTTCTTTCCTATTCAGACATTCAGTTTGGAGTTCAGGAGATTGTCTTGACCAGGACCACACCCCTAAATGCATTGAAGCAACTGCCATGTGATTGGTTGGTTAGATAATTGCATTAATGAGAAATTGAACAGGTGTTCCTAATAATCCTTTAGGTGAGTGTGTATATATATATATATATATATATATATATATATATATATATATATATATATATATACAGTGCATCCGGAAAGTATTCACAGCGCTTCACTTTTTCCACATTTTGTTATGTTATAGCCTTATTCCAAAATTGATTAAATTCATTATTTTCCTCAAAATTGTACAAACAATACCCCATAATGACAACATGAAAGAAGTTTGTTTGAAATCTTTGCAAATTTATTAAAAATAAAAAACAAAAAAAGCACATGTACATAAGTCTTCACAGCCTTTGTCATGACACGCAAAATTGAGCTCAGGTGCATCCTGTTTCCACTGATCATCCTTGAGATGTTTCTACAATTTGATTGGAGTCCACCTGTGGTAAATTCAGTGGATTGGACATGATTTGGAAAGACGCACCTGTCTATATAAGGTCCCACAGTTAACAGTGCATGTCAGAGCACAAACCAAGCCATGAAGTCCAAGGAATTGTCTGTAGACCTGAGACAGGATTGTATCGAGGCACAGATCTGGGGAAGGGTACAGAAAAATGTCTGCAGCATTGAAGGTCCCAATGAGCACAGTGGCCTCCATCATCCGTAAATGGAAGAAGTTTGGAACCACCAGGACTCTTCCTAGAGCTGGCCGCCCGGCCAAACTGAGCGATCGGGGGAGAAGAGCCTTAGTCAGGGAGGTGACCAAGAACCCGATGGTCACTCCGACAGAGCTCCAGCGTGTCTCTGTGGAGAGAGGAGAACCTTCCAGAAGAACAACCATCTCTGCAGCACTCCACCAATCAGGGCTGTATGGTAGAGTGGCCAGACGGAAGCCACTCCTCAGTAAAAGGCACATGACAGCCCACCTGGAGTTTGCCAAAAGGCACCTGAACAAAATTCTCTGGTCTGATGAAACAAAGATTGAAATCTTTGGCCTGAATGGCAAGCGTCATGTCTGGAGGAAACCAGGCACCGCTCATCACCTGGCCAATACCATCCCTACAGTGAAGCATGGTGGTGGCAGCATCATGCTGTGGGGATGTTTTTCAGCAGCAGGAACTGGGAGACTAGTCAGGATCGAGGGATAGATGAATGCAGCAATGTACAGAGACATCCTTGATGAAAACCTGCTCCAGAGCGCTCTGGACCTCAGACTGGGGCGAAGGTTCATCTTCCAACAGGACAATGACCCTAAGCACACAGCCAAGATAACAAAGGAGTGGCTACAGGACAACTCTGTGAATGTCCTTGAGTGGCCCAGGCAGAGCCCAGACTTGAACCTGATTGAACATCTCTGGAGAGATCTGAAAATGGCTGTGCACCGACGCTCCCCATCCAACCTGATGGAGCTTGAGAGGTCCTGCAAAGAAGAATGGGAGAAACTGCCCAAAAATAGGTGTGCCAAGCTTGTAGCATCATACTCAAAAAGACTTGAGGCTGTAATTTTTGCCAAAGGTGCTTCAACAAAGTATTCAGCAAAGGCTGTGAATACTTATGTACATGTGCTTTTTTTTGTTTTTTATTTTTAATAAATTTGCAAAGATTTCAAACAAACTTCTTTCACGTTGTCATTATGGGGTATTGTTTGTACAATTTTGAGGAAAATAATGAATTTAATCCATTTTGGAATAAGGCTATAACATAACAAAATGTGGAAAAAGTGAAGCGCTGTGAATACTTTCCGGATGCACTGTGTATATATATATATATATATATATATACACTCACCTAAAGGATTAATAGGAACACCTGTTCAATTTCTCATTAATGCAATTATCTAACCAACCAATCACATGGCAGTTGCTTCAATGCATTTAGGGGTGTGGTCCTGGTCAAGACAATCTCCTGAACTCCAAACTGAATGTCTGAATGGGAAAGAAAGGTGATTTAAGCAATTTTGAGCGTGGCATGGTTGTTGGTGCCAGACGGGCCGGTCTGAGTATTTCACAATCTGCTCAGTTACTGGGATTTTCAAGCACAACCATTTCTAGGGTTTACAAAGAATGGTGTGAAAAGGGAAAAACATCCAGTATGCGGCAGTCCTGTGGGCGAAAATGCCTTGTTGATGCTAGAGGTCAGAGGAGAATGGGCCGACTGATTCAAGCTGATAGAAGAGCAACTTTGACTGAAATAACCACTCGTTACAACCGAGGTATGCAGCAAAGCATTTGTGAAGCCACAACACGTACAACCTTGAGGCGGATGGGCTACAACAGCAGAAGACCCCACCGGGTACCACTCATCTCCACTACAAATAGGAAAAAGAGGCTACAATTTGCACAAGCTCACCAAAATTGGACAGTTGAAGACTGGAAAAATGTTGCCTGCTCTGATGAGTCTCGATTTCTGTTGAGACATTCAGATGGTAGAGTCAGAATTTGGCGTAAACAGAATGAGAACATGGATCCACCATGCCTTGTTACCACTGTGCAGGCTGGTGGTGGTGGTGTAATGGTGTGGGGGATGTTTTCTTGGCACACTTTAGGCCCCTTAGTGCCAATTGGGCATCGTTTAAATGCCACGGCCTACCTGAGCATTGTTTCTGACCATGTCCATCCCTTTATGACCACCATGTACCCATCCTCTGATGGCTACTTCCAGCAGGATAATGCACCATGTCACAAAGCTCCAATCATTTCAAATTGGTTTCTTGAACATGACAATGAGTTCACTGTACTAAACTGGCCCCCACAGTCACCAGATCTCAACCCAATAGAGCATCTTTGGGATGTGGAGGAACGGGAGCTTCGTGCCCTGGATGTGCATCCCACAAATCTCCATCAACTGCAAGATGCTATCCTATCAATATGGGCCAACATTTCTAAAGAATGCTTTCAGCACCTTGTTGAATCAATGCCACGTAGAATTAAGGCAGTTCTGAAGGCGAAAGGGGGTCAAACACAGTATTAGTATGGTGTTCCTAATAATCCTTTAGGTGAGTGTATATATGTATATAGCTGGATCTGACTGTTATTTTTATGGCCAAGACTAATTTGTAAAGTGTCAAAATCCTCAGAGAGACTCTTGAATACGTCAGATATTACTGCACAGAAGATCAACCCAACACATTTCGCTCTGACTGTTGTGCGAATTTGTAGTTTGGTTGTGACAAATTTTAAATGTTGATGAAATAATAAAAATGTCATAGAAACGTATTGCCCTGACCACACGGTGTTGTCAGTGTTCCTTGGTTGTTGCATAATAACATTGTCTGCAGTTTTCATAGGTCTGTCTCTGGAACTGCAGTACCTGTTAAGCACAATTGTCTTATTTTAGTTTGATATTCATTTTATGGCAATGTTGCAAAAGTGTTATTTGATTCACTGGAAAGAGACCCTTGAAAAACCTGTGAAGTTACATATAATCTTCGCACAACCTATTTTTTACACATTTTGCTAGTATATTGTGATATAATCATGTTTTGATAAAGAGACAAGCCCCCTATTGCAAGGATTCTGTAGAGATTCGAAAGTAGTAAAAAGCTGGGGTCTGAAGGGTTCAACCCTCATTCCCCCCCCCTATCCTGCTTAAAGTCACTTGACGATGTGGGCAGACCGTGACAGCTGGCGGGGGCCTTTGTGTGTGTGTGTGGGGGACACACGCAGGGCCTGGCAGGCAGGGGGGCAGCGGGAGAGACCCTCTACCCTCCCAGGCCTGCTTGACCTTGCATTGTCCTGCGAGAAGGGCACTGATGGCCTGAGATGGGCCTGGGTGATAAGCTCCCAGCATGCTAATGACAGACGACCCAGGGGACCGAGGCCTCATCTCATACTGATGAGCAAGAGCGGTGTGGAGCTGGAGGAAGCGACTGCTGCTGATGCTGCTGCTGCTGCTGCCCACAACCTCCGTCTCTCCCCCAGGGAGGACACAGACATTACAGCCAGCCCAGCCTCCCAGATCTTAGATGACAGTTTACTTCCACGCTTACCCCCTTGGGCACGCATCGTCCACTTTCACCTCACACACAGACACGCACACACACACACGCACACGCATGCATGCACAGTTTACATGCACGCTGCCTTCCCATACATAACTTGAGATGCTAATGTTTTGGGACAGCGTCCTTCTGTATGTGAGCTAATTCGCACAGGAAGTGCCTGCAACTGTAACCATGGCTCCATTCTCCAACTGTGTTTTCTTTCATCACGGCTGACTGTTTTCTCATGAAGCATCCTTGATTCAGAAATGTTGCTGTATATGTTTGACACAACTTTCTGATGTTGGAGTCTTTCATCTCTGTCTGTTAGCCTAAATTCAAAATTATGTTATTTTGTATTACTTAAAATGTAAACTGAAATGTACTTTTATTCTATTTGTACTGTATCTGTGCTTGATGTTGGAAATGTGCTCTGAAAAGCAACTCGGCATAAATCATTACTATTTATCGTAAAAAAAAAAATGCAATGTGGAATCGTGCTTTAAAGCTGCTGGTAACTCTTGCGAAATGTGCTGCAAAACAAAACAAAATAAAACTTTAGTTTCTGATATATTTGGACCTGAACTTCCTCAAGCTGTGAGGTGTCAGAGCCAAGGCCTGTTGTTATCTGTCCAGAAAGACTTGTTGGGCAACAAAAATAAACTTGGTTATAAATAGGAAGCGATACCTTGACTTGCTTATCATATTTTGCAGATTGAATCGTTCAGAGATGAGAATGAGATATGGCATGATCAACTGTCCAGGAGCCCACAGTTTGCATTCAGTTCAGGGCTGAAGAAGAGATCACAAAGTTTCTAGATGAAGTTGCTTTCTAATTTCACCTTATAAAAAATAATTGCAGCCTTTCACAGTCTGGTCTTTGCAATGCAGGTACATTTTAACAGTCAAGTGTTATCTATTATCTGCCATTGGGATTCCACATAAAACCATTCAGAAGATTACTGGTTAAATAGGTAATTTGGAAGGTATACAGGAACTGGGTGGTGAGAATATTTGTGATAGTTGATGAGGTATGAGTGAATATACAAGATATTTAATATGAGGATATACTAGATTTTTAAATGCTTGAAAGTAATGGGTTGATTTGTAGCAGAAATCCAAGTAAAGAAAGGAGTCCCTCAGTATGCGTTTGTGTCCAGTGGTCGGGGTAAAGGCTTGCAGCAGGTTTGGCTGGATGACAGAGCAATACCTCACCTCAAACACTGACAATTATATTCACCTTGTCTCTGTCATAATTACCAATCCTTCAATAATACTTCCTTACCTATCATTAGCTTCCAGCTACTATATTATTAGGCAGTAGTCTCTTGTGCATTTCTCACATCTTTGGCATCATTCAATGTGGAAGATGAGTTTCCTGTCTGACATTCAGAAATGTGTTTTCAGGAGCAACTAACCCCACCTTCACCTAATAACATTGAATAGAGTCTTGAGTTTTCATAATTGGTTTCCATTGCAAAACATTGGGCTGTACGGAACAATTGGAAATAATTTCTAATTCCTGAAATGTGTCTGAAGAACTACATATGGGGCCGAGACGCTTCAGAGAGATGCCAGTAGAGCTCTAGAGACATTTCTGCTGTGCCCTGCGGCGTCTGAGAGAGCGCCAAGAATTCAAGTGACACCAAGAGCACTACTGCTGTGGCACAGAAGTGTCACAAGCTATTACCAGTCCGAACCAGAAACACAGTGTACAAACTACGAAAACAAACCTGATAAACTGGGACATTGAAGCTCCCTTAGCCTCGCTGATCCCGAGTCTTGGCTCAACCAGCGGGCAACTCTCGTGGCTTCTGTCTCCAGGTTCGGTTTATGAGCATTCCTGTTTTAGGAGTTGAAAACCATCAGTAAAGGGCGGATGATATGTACTTAACAAGAACAATGACTTTTGTGTGGTTTAAAGAACTGCTTTGCAGAAATAATTTGTTTTTGCAGTCAAGCCGTTGATGAATATTTTAATTCAGTGCGATTTTGCAAAAAGCCACAAAAAGGGGTTGGAGATTGTGCAAATGAGGTGTCTAGCATTAATTAAAATAGGATGCATTAAGGCTGACAGAATTAGCAGCACTTACAATTGTGTAAGTTAATTAAGAACTTTGGAAAGCATGTTTTTAAACAGTCGCAATCTGCAATCCTTGGAAATGCACTGTGGGAAAAACACAAATCTCACCAAAATCAAAAGATCATATCAGGAACAGGTACAGACTCGCCAGCCACACAATTAGTGAAGTACTGGATGGTCTAAAAGATTATCTGGAGCAATGCTATCCCTGCGCTGGTGAAACTATTATCCAGCCTGCATTTGCTGCCTCCGGGTCTTTGCAGGCCGTTGCTGGCATCTCCCAGTCCACATTCACCTCTGAATTACCTGTTGCGCTTCATGCTTTGTTGAAATGAATGCATACAGTCCTATTCCAAGCCTTAAAAAGACATTTCTGTTCGATTTCAGGTTTCTCCAGCTTGCTGGGAGTAATAGACTGTAGACATGGGCCACTTATTCTGGGCATATATAGAAATGGAAATCACACCTGTTCTGTGAGTGTACAGGTGATTTTGTGATTCAAACTTACTTTGCGTGTGTGATTATTATCCGTGGTCAGTCCTTTATTTTTAAGGCAGTCAAATATTTAAGCAGATGAAAGAAAATAGATATGTACAAGACTGCCTATTAGGTTTCTATATGATGCTTTCAGTAGTTAATTAATGTGTAAGGGTTGGGACACTGAAACTGGATGTGGTAGTGTAGTAGGCTATGCTTGTCAGGCTAAGCACAATTCAGCTGCAGCTATTTATTTCTTAAAATGATGCAATGCTTCTCACGCAAATGCTGTTAAATATATTTACATCAGTATTTTGCAACTGTCTTAACATTTTTTCTTAGTAGTGGTTGTTTTCTTTTGCCACTTGGCACAACAGAGATGCTAATTGCGATATGTGTGCGCTCCTGTGACTGGCCTTTCTTGTTACATCTAGTCCTTAATGCTCTGTGGAAAAATTGCAGTGTGGAACCTATACAATCCTTGCAATGAGTGAAGCCAGAAAAGGATAAGAAGAAAAAAGGACTCATAAAACATAAACACTATTAGGTCTCCCTTGCATACGTTTTATTATTTGAATTATATAGGAGGGTACAAATAAACAAACCTGTTTGGACCCCCGATGGCTGTCCTCAGCGTTTAAAAGCTCAACAGAATTGTGAAATAGATAGACGTCTTGACTGTGTTTTCATTCCATTATTTGCGGAGGGGAGTAAGACTGGGAAGAGTGTGAATCATCAGGGTTTTGGCCGAACCTGACGCCGCATATCAGAGCTCATGAGATTACAGCAAGGAGCTCTAGGCATAAGGAACGAGAAGGGGACGCAGAAATGGCAGCGACCATTCAACTGAAAGTGACCTCTGTGTTGCACGGGCAGTACGGGCCACGTGTGTCATCAGCAAGACAGCTCTTCTGCACACAAAGCTGCAGCCTTGCCAGCACGCAAGAGCACAGCCAGATCTACTGCATACATTAAGGCAAGGCCAGACTGCACCAATAAAATGGAATTTAATATCATATTAGTAATATATTTCAGACTTTGCAAATGTGTCCAAAGTGAGGCTTTTTGATACTCATCACCCAGTGTTGGTTATGCAAAAGCTTGTGTATTGTGTATCCCTGTGTATATGGCTTGTTCTCTGCTCTTTTCCAAACATCTGTATGTGAACAGAGAGCGTGTTTGATTAAACAAACTAACAAAATAAAGCTGATTAAACTTCCAGCTTCTGGTGAGCTCAATTTTAGGAGTAACACTATACAAAGAACATAAGAAAATAAGAAAGTTTACAAACGAGAGGAGGCCATTCCACCCATCATGCTCGTTTGGTGTCCATTAATAACTAAGTGATCCAAGGATCCTATCCAGTCTGTTTTTGAATGTTCCCAAATTTTCAGCTTCAGCCACACCGCTGGGGAGTTTGTTCAGATTGTGACGCCTCTCTGTGTGAAGAAGTGTCTCCTGTTTTCTGTCTTGAATGCCTTGAAGCCCAATTTCCATTTGTGTCCCCGGGTGCGTGTGTCCCTGCTGATCTGGAAAAGCTCCTCTGGTTTGATGTGGTTGGTATCTTTCATGATTTTGAAGACTTGAATCAAGTCCCCACATAGTCTCCTCTGTTCCAGGGTGAAAAGGTTCAGTTCCTCAGTCTCTCAGTAGGACATTCCCTTCAGACCTGGAATAAGTCTGGTTGCTCTCCTCTGAACTGCCTCTAGAGCAGCGATACCTTTCTTGAAGTGTGGAGTCCAGACTGTACACAGTATCCAGATGAGCTCTAACTAGTGCATTGTACAGTCTGAACATTACTGTCCTTGTTTTAAATTCTACACTTTTGACAATATACCCTAGCATTTTGTTAGCTTTTTTTATTGCTTCGCAACATTATTTGGATGGAGAAAGTGAGGAGTCCACATAGACTCCTAGGTCTTTCCGATGCGTTACTTCAAGTTCTTTCCTCCCATAGTGTAATTATAGTGGACATCTTTGTGACCTGCATGTAATACCTTGCACTTGTCCACATTGAATTTCATCTGCCAGGTGTCGGCCCACAACTGAATATTATCCAAGTCCCTAACCTGTGCTGCCGAGATTGTATCTGCTGAGCCACCTATTTCAGTATCATCTGTGAATTTGACAAGTTTACTAACTATCCCAGAGTCCAGATCATTAATATAGATTAGAAAAAGCAAAGGCCCTAGTACTGATCCCTGTGGAACTCCACTAACAACCTCACTACAGTTAGAAGCGACTCCTCTAATCGACACCCTCTGTTTCCTATACATCAACCAGTTCATAATCCATCTACTTACATTACCCTGAATGCCTATATCTTCCAATTTGAGGATCAGTCTTTGGTGTGGAATCTTATCAAAAGCTTTTTGAAAATCTAAGTATATCATATCATATGCTTTCACGTGATCCACAGCTGCAGTTGCATGTTCAAAAATGTTTAATAAATTAGTAAGACATGATCTGCCTCATCTAAACCCATGTTGACTATCTCCAAGAATATGGTTTTTATTAAGATGCTCCTTTATTTTGTGTCTTATAATTTTTTCCAACATTTTACAGGTGATGCAGGTGAGACTGATTGGTCTGTAATTTCCTGGCTCAGTTTTGTCCCCTTTCTTGTGGATTGGTATGACATTTGCTGTCTTCCAGTCAGTTGGCACCATCTGGCCCAGGTGATTTGTTTGATTGCTAATCCCTTTAGTACCGCCTCCTAATTGTCCTGATATTTCTTAGGGTTTGACTGGACTAGTTGTCAACCTGTGGCATGTTATCTGTCTTTTCTTTTGTAAAAACCTCTGTGAAATACTCATTTAGAACATTTGCCACATCTTGTTCGTTTTCCAAGATACTTCAGTTTTTGCCCTTTATCTGTTTCACCTCCTCCTTTATTGACCTCTTGCTGTTGTAGTATTGAAAAAGCTTGTTGCATTAGTTTTAACTCCGAGAGCTATGTTTCTTTCCATTTCCCTCTTTGCTTTCCTGATCCCTTTCTTAACATCTCTTTGCAGTTCAACATATTCTTTGTATTTTGTTTCGTCTCTGATGTTAGCTGGTTAATTAGCCGTGTTATTTTGCCTCGGTAGCAAGCCAATAGTATTTATATCACCAGTGCTAAACACGTGAACTCTCTAAGCTTGTTGCAAATGTTCATTTCAAGACAGCGTTACCTTGATTTTAGCGAAGAGTGACGGGTGGTGTTCCCGTAGATGGGATATCATATTGTATTGCCTCCTCTAGCAACCTCTCCTTAAACACGTCTTACAAGTTGGATGTCCTTCCTCCTCCAAGCCGTGGCTGACTGAATGAAAGACGCCGTCTTTTTCGACTGGGAAAAAGTTCCAGGGGTTCACCTCCTTCGGCCATCCTACACACAGGTGACTGACTGCTTGCACCAACCGGAGGGGAGGGGTCGTGTTACTCTCTACGCTACACATGACACAACCTGAGGGATTCCTGCACTTTCCGTCTTCGACGAGACATAAAAAAACATCTCATACCGCAGGAATGGTATCACAGAAAATTTTAGTGGTTTTGAAACCGTGACTTTTTCAAACCGCGGTATACCTTGAAACCGGTAACCGGCCCATGCTTAGCCTCAAGTAGTATATTCTTAAAATATAACCATCCATTTTCAACGGAATCTGTAATCCAGTGTGCCCCAGTCTCACTCTTCTAAGTGCTGCCTCATAACTTAAAGGTTTGCTTTTCTGAAATTGTAGATCATTGTTTTAGACTTGGTCCTTGTTTTATGAAATTATGCCTCAAAGCTAACCATATTGTGATCACAGTTTGCCATTGGTTATCTAACTAGTGTCCCTCTGACTCTATCTTGGTCATTTGAAAATATCAGATAACTGCATGCTCTCTCTGGTTGGTTCCCTAACAAATTGAGTTAGAAAGCAGTCATTTACTATCTCAACCATTTCTATTTCTGCTTCTGTAGTCCCAACTGGGCTTTCCCAGTCTGTTTGGGAAATTGAAATGCCCCATTATAACAGCCACATCCTTGCTACATGCAGTCCTGATTACATTGTACAATGCAACATCTTTCCGAATATATTCTGAGTTGGGTGGTCCACACTCCTACTACTAATCCTCCGAATCTTTTATTCAGAAGTTTAACCCACAAAGATTCTGTTTCGTTACTAGGATCTAATTTGAGTTCTTCTGCCTCAATGTCATTTCTGACATATAATGCTACCCCACCATCTCTTCGATTTTGCCTGTCTCTCCTAAACTGTGTGTACTTGTCTTCATCCCCATCATTTTCTGTAAGCCATGTTTCTGTCACTCCTACAATATCATAGTCAGATGCCAACACTGTGGCTTCTAGGTCCAACATTTTGTTCCTTATACTCCTGGCATTGAGGTACAAACATTTCTGGACTTTCCTACTAGCGGGTTCCCTTTGTTTTCTTTCCTTAGAGGAACATCTCCCATTGTCAGAGCTCCCTGCCCCCCTGGTCCCTAGTTTAAATGATTCTCAATTTCTCTGGCCATATGCTCTCCCAATGCATCAGCCTCCCTTTTGTTTAGATATAGACCGTCCAGTCTGTACTGGTCCCATCTATCCCAAAAGAAAGACCAATGCTTCACAAATCTAAAACCCTCTTACCTACACCAAGATTTCAACCATGTGTTAAACTTTCTAATCTCTACCGGTCTCCCTGGCCTGGCACGTGGTACCGGAAGTATTTTGGAGAAAACTACCGTGGAGGTTCTGCTTTTTAGTTTTGTTCCTAACTCTTTAAATTTGTCTTGCAGAACCTCTGTCCTACCTTTCCTATGTCATTGGTTCCAATGTGGACCATGACCAGTGGATTCCCCCCGGCTTTGGCCAGTAGCCTGTCTACTAGTTTAGGGAGATCTGCAACCTGAGCACCAGGCAGGCAAGATACCATGCGGATCTCCTTATCGCTAGAACACACTGTGTGATCTACGCCTCTAAGAATTGAGTCCCCTACTATAACTACCTCCCTGTTCTGGGGGGGAGTGGGCACCATGGTGCTCTGGTGCTCAACTGCCCCCCATCACCCTCTGAGCTGTCACTGTCCAATTTAGTGTCCAGCAGTTGGAACCTGTTGGGCATTTCTAGTTCTTGGGATGTCTCTAAGGGATGTGCGCACCCTTTCTGCGGTTACAACCTGCTGTAACCCAGCAGTTCTCTACGCTGTCCTGCTCTAAGGTTTCAACTCTCCTAGGTTTAGGTGTGCACACCATCTCTGTCATATCACTAATACAGCACAGATCAACAAGCTGAGCCTCAAGATCATGGACCTTGATCTCTACAATTTCAACACGCAGACAATGTTCACAAATGAAATCTTCTTGGATGAGTTCATTCAGGAAGGCAATCATTCTGCAAACCTGACACTGTAGTGGCCACATGCTTTTAAATGATGCACTTTTTTTTTCTTTTTTTTGGGGCTCTTGGTTTCAGTCCACTAGTCAACTGCTTGACTTTTTTGTCATCGAGAAACAGCGCAGCTCTTTCTCAACATCAGCTTTAAGTACCCTTTTGTCTACCTGCCCCCAATTCTCACCTAACTGGCTCCAACTGGATCTACCTGGCACAACTCACTTAACAGAATTCCTGCTAGTCCTTGACTAAATCACCTTTCCTTCAACCTATTTACTTTCACCAACTCAGTGGCTGTACTGAATTGACTTAAATTATGGCAAACAACAGAAAAGATTAACTTCAATTAAGTTAGTTAAATCAGAATCAGGAATGCTAAGACTGTCTGAAACTAGGAACACAACAAAATGGCTGCCTCTCATCTGTACTATCCTGTGTCTGTCTATGGCAACTTGTAAATCCTTCTGTTGATGTTAGATTAAAAACCACAGCAGTTTTAGCACATATATTACCTCTGCTATTAAAGAAAAGACGTGTTTAAAGTGTTACTTATTACTTGTTTTGGATATGAGGTATGCACATAAAAATACTCCAAATTGTACAATAGTACATTTTATCAGAAAAGCAAACTAACAAGCTCTAATCAAGATCCCTTTTTCGTCTTTGTTCTGCCACAGCCAAACAAACAGTGTCTGGTGCGGGATAAGCAAAAGAAAGTATTGAATTCCTACAGATACTTCAGTTCCTGATGTTATTGGCCATATAAGCTGCATTCCCTTCAGCCTGTTGAAGTCCCTTAAAGCAATTCTGTTTGACACTATTTTTAATTAATTGATTGATTGATTGAGTTAACAATTGATTATAAATCAAACATGTATGTTGTACAATGCTCACTGCATCCTGACTGTAAGGAGTATATGGATAAAAATACAAGATTGTATTACACGTAAATGAGCACAGTAATGTGACTTTTGTTTGTTTCCTTGAATACTAATGCTTAGTGGATCTAAATATACGAAAGGCAGGAGATGGCCAGCACAAATGTATAAAGGAATAATAAAGACATTCCTCCTGCCTGCATTGTTAAAGTGTTGTGCTAAGTCAGGGGAGAACTGTATCAGGATTTGCCAGCCAGAAAAGTGCTGTGTAAGGAGGGAGTCGGGGGCAGTTTTAATTATTATGCTTTGATTCTTCACAGCCAGCCTGTGCTCCATGGTAATTAAAAAAAATGTTGTTTTTCTTCAACGGATGTACCCTCCCTGTTCAGGCCCCTGTGAAACATTAACTTCGCCATTAACTTGGCGTCATGCTCCTTAACAGAACAACGCAGGTCAGGGTTGTCTGTGCACCGAGCAAGAGAGAGAGAAGGACCCAAACACTGCTGGCTGACTGGAGTAATAAACTTTCCTCACAGGAAAGCTTGAGTTGCAATTTGAAAGGCTTTTATTAAAGCACAGACCTTTCATACGTGGATCCAGGGAGCACTATATATTTTGCTTCAAATTAAGTTTTCTCATTGAATTATGGGCAACACTCTCCACCGATAATCCTTGACACTCCCCGTGGTCCATATGTTCTCCTACAAGGCAGTCATAAGCAAGAAATGAAGAAGGATATTGCCTGATGCCCTTTGATGTTCATTTTATTGCATCTAGATCACCGCTTTCGCCAATGGTTCCATAAATCTCAGCTTTCATGTTGAAAATGAATCGCTGGGCAATGGGAGATGAAGAGTGTATGCTGAGTTGCCTAGACTGCTACCTACCAAAATGCAAATAGGTTTGGACTTAATGTTGGTTTTAATGCTTACCTGTTGTTACCAATGACAGATGGTTAAAGAACACACAGAAAATTGTAGCATTATAGGGCTACATAATATGTGGCTTGCCATATAACTGCATGGTTCACATCCTGAGTTTTTAAGTGTAGTTTTTAAGTAGTGGCCATTTTAGATGTGAATTAGTCTTCAGCCAATATGAGAGAGTCCAAACCGACAGAAGAGCACCAGTTCACTGATCATTGCTTGTCTGTCACATATTTCATCCTGCCCCCTAGCACATTCACTTCAAACCCACCTGAAGAAATCCATCAAAATATTAAGAAAATAATCTTCAAGTGTACTGTATTGGTATTGGTAATTGCATTTGTTCCCTTCATACAAGTGCATGTGTGTATGTTTTCTACACAATTAAATGTAAAGCTTTCATTTTGGGTTCATTTTGTATTGGTCCAAAAAATAGCCGGTCTGCAGTGTGAAAAATGATCTGGCATATATCGGTGGTTCTCAAAATGTGGTCTGCACCGGTCCTCCAGATCTTTATACCTTTTTGTTTCGGGTGTATTTCATATTTTATTTATTTTATTTAATTTTGAAATGAAGAAAGGTTAACTACCCTGATTAAATAAAAACATCATTTTCTATAAGATGATTTTCATTAAAAATATTTAATTTCTTACTGGCTGGAGTAAGACACGACAGCGTCTATTCGCAATGCAGCACTGATCATCCCATTAGGATGACTAATGGGAATGAGATTAATGCAGTGGTGGTTTTAGGGTTATATGTAAGGCAGGATAAGATCTAAAAGCCCCCCCCCCCCCCATTTTTTAATACTCTTTATGTATGGGAGAACATTTCTTGAAAATATTTTTTATAAACTTGTCAGCATGCAAACAAGTTTATACTTGTTTATACTTAAAAAGCAGGAGCACACTGTGGTTATACATATCACACTTTATTGACTGTAATCCTGAAAATAGCTTTCCACTCCAGTGTCTCAATACATTGTAAGGTAACCTGTGGTTGCATAACTCAAAATAGATTTATTTTTATACATGGCCCTGCACCTTAGACTTGTAGACTTCTCCCCCAGCATTTCACACACAGTAGCACATTTTCCATTTTAAATACATTGCATCAGTATTGTGCCTTTCAGTATCATTGTCTTCTTGAGATTTTTCATCTTCTCCACAATGCTCCATTCCAGAGCCCAGAGCCCTGACCGCTACTCCACTCTGCTGACCTGAATTACTCTGCTTGTGGTTTTGTGAATGAATACGCAGGTTTTCCACACTTACGCCCCTCAACTGCGGTGGTAGATTTGATCAATCCAATGGTGTAAGGATGATGGCGGGACAGCAGGGAAGAGACTGACCCCACGGTCTGTATTGTTGCAGGGCTGCTAGGAGCACACTGGTTCAACAGCAGCACGCTGAATTACAGCACCTTACTGCTGGAGGAAGAGGAGGGCATCCTGTACGTGGGAGCCCGGGGGGCAGTGTTTGCCCTCAACAGCAGCAGCATTGACGGGGGAGACCACGTGGCTGTGAGTACACCAACACCCATAACCCCACATCAGCCTGAGAGCTTTGATCTCAGAGAAATGAGAGAGGAAAAGGCAAATCTGGACATGGTTTCTAATTCAGTCAGTTGATTTTGCTCATACGTGCTGTTCAGGATTGCTGCAGATGTTATATAATGGTTTAATGGAGAGGTTCTTGATTCAGCCAGCATGGGCTTTTCCTTTAGTGTGTAAACTTCCATCACATTGGAATTAATCACAGCACATTAGAGCATCAGGATCCTGACAATAAGCATTCTGCTGTTCAGAAACATTGTCAATAATGAAAATGACATTCCTGTGTCAATTGTGTTTGCTGCATTGTTTTATTTGAGAATAAGGAAAGGGATTTATTTTCAATGTAACAATTATTTGTTTTGACCTGGCAAAGGGCCAGACATGCATTATGTTGGCTCTGTTACTATGCTTTTATTGTGATTAATATTTAAAGGGTTTTATTTATTGAACTGTATTTTACAAGGACCTTTTTGGTAACACTTTAATATAAAGTGGCGTGATTCTTCATTAATTAATATATTAATACTACATGAATAACACCTCAATATCTCATGCACATCACATGAGTTCTGATGTTGAGCACATGAACCCTAACCATAAAACCAAACCTTATCCCTGTTATACATGTGATTCACATCAGAACTTGGATGAAGTGCATGCCATATTAATGTGTTAATCCTGTAGTATTCATATATTAATTAATGAGGAATCACACCACCTTATTTTACTCCCTATTGTTGTTAAATTAAAAAGAAAGGAAAAGGTTCTTGTTCTGTTGCCCACCTTAAAATGTTAATTTCATTCCATGTTCATGTCTTTTTTCAGATTGATTGGAAAGCACCACTGACTCAAAAGCAACAGTGCTGGAACAAGGGGAAAGACAAGCAGGTATCCGGACTGATGCCAGAGACACTCATCTCTGATGGGTTTTGTTTAAATTATTTTAATGACAATATTGTGCAGACCACAACATAGTGTACAAGGCAGGGTTTTCAAGTATATACTTATTTAGGTGTTTAATTATTCATTTGTTTGACATATTTATCCAGGCACCTTCGAATGGATACAGTTCTTAAAATACATTGGTTTGTGGAACCAAGGCATATTTAGTAAATATAGCAGGGGTAGTCAATTATTTTTTATCAGGGTCGAAATTTCTTGGTCAAGGTATAGTCAAGGTCCAGAGGCAAACTAAACGTTGTTTCTGGTGCTTGTCAATTACAGATCTATTTCGGTGGAGCTCTGTAATTGTAACAGGTGAGGATGCACAATTTGTGCACCTGCTAGAAATATGCGTCTTCATTGGAAATAAGCTGTTTCCGACGCTGATGTAGGAGTTTCTAGGTGAATACAAGCTATGGCACTGTGACCCCCGCCCCCCCGGTCATGTGTATGCACTTTTATATTTTGAAGGCAAGGCTGAAATATGTTCACATGTCAGACGATCCGCAGTTTAGCTTTTTATTTATAGAAATCAGGAAAACAAACTGACTACCTGTGTTTTTGACGAGTATAAAGTGACGCTCTTGCCCCAGTACAGAGTATGTAGTACACAGACACAGAACCGGGAATTTGCGAGCAATCAACTAATTAACTAATTAACAAGAATATGACCTCAATATAGGACATCCCATATTAATAGGTAACATCCTATTGGCTAATAACCAGTAAGGGCTGTTACTAGGTGCCACCGAGTGCAACAAACCTCTGTAACAATACATATAAAAAAAAACAATCATGGTAATAAGTTATTTAAATTATTCTCGCTGTCCATTCAAAGCGCCTGGCGGTCCGGATTTGGCCTGCGGTCCGCCTGTTGACTACCCCTGAAATATAGTATAAATATATGTATAGGTTATATATTGGGACTTAGGGTGCAGGATTCAATATAGAAATACAAGGCACTATTCATGTAGAGCAAATGAGATGCATCAATGTACAGAAGTGCATGCAAGGAAGAGTAGATTGTCGAATTTGCATGCCATCTTTAATCTGCATTACGGAAGCTAATTATCTCTCTAATTGAAGTAGGTTAATCCCTCTCCAGGTCTTCAGCAGTTGGTTATGGGAGGCCATTGTGTGTCCTGCAGTGCTGTGGTCTTTGGGGACGGAGGCTCTGCTTTCACACACATTCCCATACTCTTTCTTTTCACTCACCGCAGGGAAATTATGCCTTTCATGACCAATTTCTTCACTGACAACCACAAATGCACCACGGGAATAACTATGCCCCTGTAGTTGTGTGTATAAATATTTTTAATTAATCGGAAGCTGCAGTATACCCTCCCACTTTGGAACTGTCAGCTACTAATTGACTCCGCTTAACCTGCCTTCACGAACACTGGGGAGATGCAGATGGCATACAGGCATCCTGCGAAACATGCACTGACAGGACAGCAGCGCAAACTGCAGCTTTCACTGATTACGCTGTGGGGATGTGATTGGCCAACTGGCACAGCCCAGATTGGACCCAGGACTTGAGGGCCCACCCAGCACTCTGTTTAGAGGCTCTGATTGGAGTAGCCACTTGTCAGTCTGTGTTCTTTGATCTGGAGCTGGGAGGAGCTAGATTAATCTCACAGCACCATACTAGTCCCAAGGTAAAAATAAATACATAGATGACATAAGTAGTGTAATGAGCATTACTAACAGACAGCTAAATCTGCATTTCTTTATCAGACTGTCAATCCCCAGACATGCACGTCTCCCCAATATGTTTTCCTAACATCCTGTGTCCATTTTTGCAGACGGAATGCTTTAACTACATTCGGTTCCTCCAGCGGTTCAACGAAACTCACTTATACGCCTGTGGGACATATGCCTTCCATCCGCTATGCACCTATATTGTGAGCATAATTCTTTCATTGCCCAGGCTTTGTACATGAGTGCAGTGAATGATGTTGTTTTCTTGGACATTGTTTTTAAGAGTATGTGTTTGTATTTAGTGAAACATAGTTCACTCTTAGGGTTAAGACACAAAACAGCAGTGTGCTCTTACTCCACAGCTGAAATTGACACCTTCTGTTCTAGTTAACAGACAAGTTTAAAGCAGCTCCCCCACACACTGTAAAATATTGCATACTTCATCGCCTGTACTGTAAATATCCCGCATGATTCAGAAGCCCAAGCTACCAGATCCTGGTGTGTTTGGTATTCTGTTTCATGCTTGGTGTTATTCCCGATTAAAGTGGTTTTGGAGTGTAACTGAATGCCATCACTATGTCTAGCTGAAATGTGCTCCTCTACAGCAGAAGTGTTATTGCAGCTCTTTATCAAACTGTAAAACCATCTGAAAGCCGTGTCTTCCTCGAGGGGCTCCCTCCCACACCTTTTCAATGTTTTGTCATCAAATGATAATATACAGGTTCTTACATTTTTCAGAGTTATTATAAAACGACCCTTAAAGACCATGAAAAAGGCAATGAAGGGAGGCCCACACTTTCCAGCATGACTTGAATTTTCAATGCATTTTTTCAAGACAAAGCCAACTCACCCCCCTCCCCTCTGTCTCCCAGGATACTGAGCAGTTTCAGATCATGTCTGCGTTTGAGGAAGGGCGAGACAAGTGCCCCCGTGACCCGGCCAAGGGCTACACTGGACTCATCGTAGGTATGGCCCAGACAACTCCCTATCCCACAAAATCATATTTCTATAACACTTAACCTCCCCCGCCCCACCAGACATCTCTTTCCAACAGGACAGAATTGGCAATTTCACAACAAGAGGAAGGAATGTATTGCACAATAGGAAGGTGGGCTGAGTTTGTGTCAGGTGTCACAGGTGCTCAACAGAGAGTGAACTCAGTATGGTGTTGTAATCCCTCTCTGAACTCTGGAGAGGGTTCAGATCCCCTCCCCCTCCCCTCGGGGCTTGAATGTGCAGTTCAATGCTCCAATGCTGGAGTCTGTGGCTCAGGTGGGCTTTTGCAGTGGTGCTTCAAGTGTGTAATTCGCATCTCCTCCCCTCGCCTTCAGACGGAGAGATGTACACGGCCTCTCAGTACGAGTTCCGCAGCCTTTCCGACATTCGCCGCAATGTCCCCTTCCATACCCTGAAGACCGAGGAGGCCCCGAAGCGCTGGCTGGACGGTAATATCCCCACACACTGAGCGCTGCCCGAGTCTGTGAGAGGGGGAGCAGACAGGGTGCTATACACACATTGCCCGGTCTCCGCACTGCAGTCACAGGAGTACTTGAAATTCCACCGGACTGCGTTTGCATATCACAGTGGTGATGAATGAACCGAAGCCACACTGCTCTTCCATTACGCCTTCAGTTACAATTTTTTCATTATGTCTGTTTCTCTTGAATGACTCGCAAAGTAAATCACTATAATGTTAGAGAAGGTGCAACTCTCCCCCTAAAATGCAGATTCCATTTTGCTCTTACAAATACTAATTAATTGTTATTATGATTCATGCATTTAATTTAATGAATGAATGCACAAATAGTGCTGTACTGTTGTTAACAGTGTATATTAGGTTCCTCATTTCTTGTCAGTAAAAACAGAGAACATTTTTTGAATATGGTCCACAGTGACATCAAACTCAAAGCTTTAACATACATGTATCCCTTAGCTGGGCTTTGTTCTTGACACTGATATTCAAGTAAAACCTCCTTGCTCCTTTGAATAAGTCTGGGCTGTCTGTGTTACATTCAATTGTATAGTATGGGCAGGAAAACTAAAATAACCAATACAGCTGAGATGCAATGATAAACATGGTCACACATCTGCCTCTTCCCTCAAGCTTCACTCCTCAGCTGATCAAACCAGCCCTACTGACTCGAAGGATTGGGGGGGGGTTGTGAATAACAGTGCTAAGAGCTGTTTGCTGTGTTGTGTACAGAGGCCGATTTCGTGGGGTCGGCGCTGGTGAGGGAGAGTGTGAACAGCTCGATCGGGGACGACGACAAGATCTACTTCTTCTTCACGGAGAAGAGCGACGAGCAGACCACCTACTACAACCAGGCCAAGGTGGCAAGGGTGGCACGGGTGTGCAAGGTGAGAGACCAAGGGGAGAGGATAGACTGTGGCTCTAGATTAGCACACTGGTTCTTTTATAATCAGGTGCTTTTCTGTGTTTATAAGTCAAAATGCTTCATGATTTGACAACAAAAATATATAGATTTTTTGTGTGAAAATTAGCTATGATTAGTCATTGTTAAGGCTTATAAGGGATGCATGGTAATATTCTTTCAGTAAATCTGGCCTTTAGCATACAGAGTGCATTGCTCCAAATCACAGGGAAAACACTGGACAAACTCAGGACGTCAGGAAGATTATCTACAACATAGAGGGACAATCATTGTACCCCTGATTACATTCCTAAAAATGTTTCTTTAAGAAATTAGCTGTGTATTCTTGTCAAACCCCAACCTCACACTTCCACAGTGTCAGATTTGTGCTCCTGAATCAGTACTGGATTCTGCCAGAGGTAAGGCAGATTTCTCTTGTGAAGGATCCCGCCTGCTTCTCTCTCTGGGTAAGAATGCAGTGTTTGCACGGTTCAAAGCACTGCTGGTCCTTGAGAAAACACTTGAGGTGGAGTGGGTGGGCTCCTCTTCGCTCCAGATCTACGTGAAGCTCTCAGGACCTTCCCGTTGCCAGGCAGCAGAGAAGACTTCACCAGACAATACTGCCCCATCTCAGCCCTTGGCCCTCCTGTTACATTGGGATGAGCTTGACCTACATACCAATCTTTTCAATGTGAGCAGCCACCAGTCCTTTTTCAAAAAGATTATTTAAGCCGTGACTTGTTTCAAGAATCCAGAAAACTGTATTGTGGTCAGTGGTGTTTTTTCTCCCAATTGCTTTGTTTTTCTAGTTGTTATAGTGGGGTTTAGGTGTATGTTTTATTTGTTGCATATTTTAACAAGGAGAATATAGATCACAATTATTTCCCAGTAAACCTCGAACGTATTGCTCTCATTCAGGAGTTAAAGAACTGAGTGGATTCACAATTGGCAAATCCCAAAGAAAGTAAAAAGACAAGTGATTCCACACAAAAAAAGGAATGCCTACTATGTATACAAAGTAAACCAGTATATTACAAACATTAAATGTCTTTGGAACCATTTCTCTAAATAGAGATGATAGTTGAAAATGAATAAATAAAAGGCTACAGTTGATACTGAGGCAGTTTGACTGCAGCTGGGACGCGCCAACACAGAGATGCCTTTCTGCTCCCGTCGGTGCCATTGTGACAGAGATCCGCATACACACCATTCACATTAGTCTGGTGACAACTGGTGAGAAGTCCTCGCACTTAGCAGTGACCTCTGCAGCAGCACAGGGAGCAGGGCTAGAAGTAAATTACTTTTCTGCCTCGCAGCACTGAAAGGTGTTAATTTATATAGATTATAACTAGAGCCCGACCGATGCAGGTTTTTTGGGTCTGATACTGATAAATGGGAAGCTAAATTTCCCAATTACTGATAGATCTGCAGATATTTCCTGGGCGTCTGCCAAGAAATAATAAAAAAAAATAATAATAATAATAATTCCTTTTTTTTTGTTAGCATGCAAAACAGACATTTTCTAGCAAGGATCCCTCAAATCTCTCCCTGTCAGAGAAATTGTCAAATATGCACTGAAGGCAAGATTTTTACATTTTATATAATAAACGTAACATTAATTTTCATCATAAATAACAACCACAAATCAAACATTGTAAAAATATGGGGTTATATATAAGGTTATAGTGCAGGCAGCACAGCACAGCTGTATTTGTTTAAAGCAATGTATTTTAAAATGCCCTCGAAAGTGTAACTTATTTAATATGTATGTTAAACGTATTGCAATACGAATCATAGCCAAAACACGATGTTGGATTTGAAATAATTGTATGTATTGTTTCAGTTTTATCCAACATTGTCTGAGAGATGCGTTTATCACTAATTTTCTTTAGATGTTTTACTGTGATCTGAGCTTGCTTGTCATTTGGAGACAGTTTTTGCATGCTGATATCCAAGTCAAGATCTTCAGCAAACATTTAATGTTTTTCTTTATTTTTTTATCTTTTGCCACTGTGAATTTTGAAAAGCTATTTAAATAACTTTTCTGTAAAAATGCAGCACAGCTTTCAAAATACTTTGTATTGGTTAGGAGTGTTTTAGTAAAACACGTGTTTATTGGTTTATGAGCCCTTTGTTTCTCAGTGGGGGTTTCACACGGTGCTCAGCAGTGTGCGTGTGGCGCTGCTGTGCATGGGAATCACTGTGGAGTCGGAAGCTTCCAGGGGAAACTAAAGCACCATAACTATGTTAAAACATAATGGGAAATAATTATAATAACAACTGTAAAACCAAATTAACATGTATGTACTTATTGTCTGCAGTCTGACGAAGGATTTTATGGTAATTTGAAGAAAATAGTTAGCAAGTAGTTTGAGGAAATATATTGGTGCATTATCGGTGGAATATGTGCCGATACAGGTATTTATGTAAAAGGCCAATATCGTCTGATAATATCGGTGCTCTGATATATCTGTCGGGCCCTAATTATAACTGGCCCGTCTC